>NC_053021.2:4985978-5609225 GCF_016746245.2 Drosophila santomea
ACGAAAAGGGATCGGCCTCGAAGAGGCCACGAAAAACGCCCAACATCAGCAATTCTGAGGGTTCAGCAAAGAGTCGTAAGGAGATCGATGTGGACGTCAAGGACGATGAGGACGATATTGTTGACTAAGTGATATTGCACTAGAGGATTGTTACTGCCCCAAATTTATGAGGTATAAAATGTAGATAACTTTAAGCACACAATTAGGGCATTTTAAAGTAGGGTGATTGTAAGTCAAATAAAGTGAATTTTTTTTTAAATTATATTGTAATCTGCTTTTCATATGACAACGCATCACAAGCAATGACAATTGTGCTAATGTTAAAAAAACTACTGTTGCGTGTGATTAATATAAAATCTTGTTTTACTGATTCCTACATGATGATGCATTCTGATGGATGTATTTTTAAGGTTACACTTCAAAGTGTAACTTAGTAAATAGCTTTATCATGCGAGATTTGTAGTTAAAGCCAGTAAAGTTTCTTTTTCAACCGAAACCTGTTTATTTTCCATAGATTTTATTTCACCACAACAAGAACATCAACAACAACCAGGAAAAAAAAGCGAATATATATATATATGTTCGTATCTAAGCAGATCCAACGTCGATGGCCAATCAGTAGTGATTGCGTCGCTTGTTGGAAGGACAGTACTCGGCGTACTCCTCCCAGGTGCAGCCCACCTTGGTGCAGCATTCGTTCGATATCGATGGAGTATGACCATCCGCTCGACGACTTCTTAGAAACATGTTGGCATAGTTCACGTGCAGCCAGGTGGAGCCATCCGCTGGAAGGGCAGCAGGAGTCATTTTGATTTTCATTTCATTGTAGGTATAGCAGAAGTTGCATTTGTAACTAGCATGTACACTTACGATCCGTGGTACTCCTCTTGATCCAAGCCTCATCATTGCCCGTCCTCTTTTTGTTGCGCCGTGTCAGTCGGTAAATGTCCTTCTCGCAGGCCCAATAAAGCTGGCGGACCAGCTTGTCGCGGCAGCGGGAGTGCGTCTCCTGGTGCCACACGTTCTCCCAGTCCGATTGGGAACTAAAAGATGTATATTATTTCGAGTTAAGTGGAATTAGTACGTCGCAACACATTGCACATGGGGTTTCTAGCAGAGAGCAGCCTTGTGTAAGTCCGCTTGAAACAGAACGAACTAACCGAATGCGGTCAAATGAATGGGAGCTCAACTCACCGCTCGCGGAAGAGCATCTCGAGACCCTCCTCGGTGTGCTGCAGTGCCTCCGGCGTTGGGATCAACGGCAGGACGAACAGGAGGAGTGCTCCGCAAAGCGTCCAGCTGCCCGTATTTTGTAGTATCATTTTGGTCATTTTGGGCACTTCCCAAAGGTGAACTTGGTGGCTACGGGATCCTGATTCTGATCCTGATCCTGATCCTGGTGTGTGGTTCACACGACGGACGCGTGCCGACTGACCGCTGTGGCCGTTGTGTTGTCAGGTTTTGAAATATAACCGGGACCCGGGCTCCACCTGAGTGGCGGCCAACTGTCGGGCGTCGGCGGCATAATTAAATCGGTTGGCCAGCGCTCTATTTGAAGTAATGAGGCCCAGGCTTGGGTCAGGACCTTTTCCACACGCGGCCAATTCAATCTAATGAAGAGCTACGGCAGCAATTGCGTATGCGACCCGTTGTCCGCTTATTGCCTTGTTTATCTGCGGGTCGTCCATTGGGCCGCAAATTGGAGCCACTTCTCTCTGTGGTTGGTACACCTGCGATTTTGCCACCCGTTCCACGTGCAACCTGTTGCTTGGCTAACAAAACATCATAAAATCGGGCAAGTTAGACTGTTTGCCTCGTAAAACGAGCCGAGTGCCGGGCACTTGTTTTTATTTCGCAGCTGGCATAAATTTTGTAATATTTGCACGAATTTCAATGCTGTGGGCGAAACAGTGGGCTGAAAGTAAGGAAAATATCGAGAACCTTATAGATTTATGCTTCTCTTCCTCTCCTGTCTATTATTACAAATACTAAATAGATAAGTGTATTTTGTCCTACCAGAAATAGGATAATTTGTAAAAATTATGAAAAATTTGATAAGATGATTTCCCTTCAACCCACTGTATGAATAAAAACAAAAAACCGCCCACACAAGACAATAGGTTAGCTAAATAAGGTCGCTGTTTACACATTCTGTGAGAATTTATGATGCACCTTTTCTGCACACAATGCTCCACCAGCTCCAAATGGAAGTCCTTTTTCCTTTGCTTGCTTTTCGAGTTCAGTTCTTGGATGACATTGCCGGTGGTTGGTTGCCTTTTGTGAGCCTTATTTTCCTGTATTTTTTGTAAGTGCCTTCGAAGAGAACTTTTAAATAGAGAAATGTACTAAATAAAATACAAAATCTTGAATGTGTTTAAATACCCAACGTTGCAATAAGCACTGTAGTTTATTAAACGCGCAGGATATATTGGTTTCAAAGCCAAATATTTACATTTGACAAACAAATCGTCATTTGTAATCAATGAGTAAACAAATAAAGGGTGAAACTAATGCTGAAATTGTTTGCCTGCCACGTAACATTATTGTAAAAAGGCTTCCCTTTAATAATCTTCAATGCTTACGATTTTAAATCAATGGATTTAAACGATTTATTTGTATTGCGCAACGACTTTGTGTTTTCAACCAAAGTTGAAGAAAAATCCACTGGCGTGCCAAAAAAAAAAAATATAAATTTATATTGTGTACACAGAGTTATCAATTTTATTTAACACAATGAACAAATGTTATTGTACATATACATACATATACAAATACAATAAGTTCCGCTTTTCATCTTACGCAATAAACTATTTGCTGCATAACTGAAATGGAAAATTGATGAGTACACTTCGTAATGCATTTTTTACCCGCTAGTTTTGTTTGAATTTTCGTGAGGATAGGCGACTAATACCCTACAGGGTACACAAAAAAACTTTTTAAATTTTACGCTTATGCTAGAATATTTCAATTTTTCCTCCGTTCAATTTCGCCATTATTTTTGCGGTTGTTTTCGTTCTAAATTCAAATATTGTTCAATTCCACAACTGTGCTAGGAATGCAGTAGAATACATTTACAAATACAAATATAAATACATATATACGCATTTATGTTGCTATACATATGCTTATATATAGATACAATAGTTTTTTATGTTAAATACAGTAGCTTACTAAATTGGGAGTATGTGTTCCTAATGGATTTCAAAATATATATATTCAATCAGAATTGTCTTTATAAATATCGAGTAAGCTAATCTACAAAGTATTTTAAAACTATATCCATTGGTTGTATGTTCCAGGCTCAATGTAATTTAGTTTTTGTAGCATCCTTTAGGAATGAAAACAAGGTTTTAACTAGGAACACTTACTCCCATTTTTGATTTCCTGTTTTTTGCGTCATATTTAAATTCGGCAAGGCCGAAGCAAATGAAAAAAAAAGTCAACAAAGCAATATAAATGTTTTATTAATGTTCCTTATTTAATAGTCAAATGTGTGTAAATTGTGTTATTTATATATACTTGTAATTTACATGATTAACTTAAAAATTACCAATTTCGCATGGTCAACAATTGGCTAATCTATGAATTAATTAATTGTAGTAGGAAATGAAAAGGACTTTCGGGTGACCTATGGCTAACGTTTGTTTTATTCAAGGGGTCTATAGTTTATGCAAATGATTGATTTAATTTGCATAACAAAAAGGGTTAAAGGGATTATATGTGGCTTAAATATATATAGGTCGCTTATATTCAATTGAGCTTCGCTAGTACTAGAAATAAGTACCAGAGTCGGTTATTTAAGACCTTGAATCTGAAACAATTTCTTGCGTCTAAAATTACAGCTCTGGTAATAAAAGTTCTCTTACGTGCTATATAAATTTTACCTATTTTCTCTGCTTTTCTGCCAAACCATATATTTAAATAGGGAACAAAAAAAATTCGTTTTTAAAAATCTTTTTTATCGTTAAATCTAATTTCAATTTCAGTGTGGTCATGTAAATCTATAATAACTTTTGTCTTCTATCTTCTTTTTTTAATAATAAATTTATATTATTAAACGCTTAATGGCTAAATGATCTTTGACTTGCTTATAACATGGAAATCTACAAATTTTTACAGAAATCCCTCTGCTTTTCAATTCTATTCATTAAATAGTGTGTCAACTCTTATCAATTTCTGTCAATTTAAGGAAATTTTTGTTTGCCATTTTCAATATTTCAGGTGCAAAATTTAACCAATTCAGATTTAAGCTTTAACTTTCTTAATTGTTTCTTAAAAATTAAAATTATTTGATAAATTCTAAAGTCCTAGGTCCCAAATGAAACTTACACGGCGCTCAAAGTGGAAAATCAAACCAATCGTATACACTCAACATAAAATACGTTTCATTTTACTTATGCTTAGGGAAATAATGCTTACACATTTTAAACTATCAAAACAATCACATTTTATAATTCGGAAAATTATATTCTCCTTATAGACATATATCGGTTACTATATATATATTATAGTTAACCTATATGCGCCGCGTTTTCATTCTAACATAAGTTTTTGTGTCCTTTGTTAGCTTTAAATTCACATTTTCTGTTTCGATTTAGTATGTCGCCTTCAAAAATGATGTGACGATCTCAATTAGTTTATTTTCGAGAGCTGTAAGTAAAGGATATGTCTTATATTACTTAAAGTTTATAGGCAAAAGCATAATATCACTGGTAATAATATGTACTTGTTTAATTATGTAAAAAAAAAATTATGGAGTGTAAAATCATACACATACCCGCTTAGAGCATTTCAATATTGGACGTTCCGTTGCCGGTTGCAGTTCGCGTGGTCTTGGTCACCTGTTGATTGGTCATCAGAGGAGGCGGACTTCCACACCACACCACCTTGCGGAATGCCTTGCGAAAGTTGTCGGACAGGAAGGCATATAGTATGGGATTGATGCAGGAATTTGTGTAGGCCACCACATGGGATATAATCTGTATAATGACCGACAAGTGGCTGCCGCCGTAAAGATCCAGTGCCTTCAACACAAGTATGACCTGAGAATAAGTATTACCAGAGTTAATGAATGAATGTCTAGTAAATACAAATAGTAAATAGTAAGTATTTCCTTTAACAACTTATATTGTTGTTTAAGCAATAGACAATACTTCAATAATTTTATTCTATTTGAAACAAATTGCATTTCAAATTTTGAACTTAATACATTTCCTTTGAGAAGCCTACATCTGCTGATATTTTCCATATGCTGGCCCATTGATGCAGTTCGCATTTCTTGCACTCCGTCGTCCGAAGTGTCTGTGTAATTGTAATTTCGTTTGTAATTTGTGAGCACATTGATTTTGTGCAAACACTTTGAGTGCTGGCAACTCAAGGAGCAGCAGCTGCTGGCTTATTAAGCATTTCAGCAAATAAATGGGGAGACTGATCCAAAGGGGGGGCCGGAATATCGGAAATGTCAATTTATCGCAACTATACACTGTGTTTGCCAACAAAATTTGCCACCAGCTGTTCCCACTGCCAATTTAAGCTACTCAAATCGTAAGTAAAACTTTAAGCAAATCGATTATGTGCCCCATCATTTTCTTGCCGCGAAAACTGAGAATTTAATTTGGAACTTTGCCACTCGGAATGCCTAGAAGTTTATCAAAGTTCATAGAATAACAACGACGAGCTGGCATTACTTTAAACTAACCTTGACCTATTTCTTTTTAACAGCTACCAATGTTCGGTAATCATAATTCATAATGGTAATCATCGATCATAATTAGCTATATCAAAAATCGACATTTGTTGGTTGGTTGTCAAATTTGCGATGCACCTTGTGCATTGCATTTTTGATTATTTTTATACTATGGCTAGTAATTTACTTACATGAATGGGCAGCCAACAGATGGCAAATGCCAATACGACAACAACAACCATTCGGGTGACGCGCCGTTTTCCCTTTCTGAAACAACAACCGAAATCGGAGAGTTATTGGGCGAAACATACTATATATCTATATATACTATATATACTATATGCATATATATACATGCATATCTGGGGTGCATATAAATTATGCCGCAGTTCAATTGCTGAGTTTTGCATTGCCCACGCTTTGATTTATGAACTTTGCGTGCGGATTGCGAAGTTCACTTCGTCGCAAGTTCATTTCCATTCAAATTTAAAACGCACCCTAATGTATAAACATATGTACATGTACATAGGGTATATTATATGTGACAGGAACCGCATCTGCTAACATGTGAGCCAAAGTAGTTTTATTAAACTTGAATTTATTTCTTCCGATGAGTGAGCACAATTTAATAGTTTTCGATTTATGACAAAACCGAACTTGGGCAAGGTATTTCTCGAAGTTTAAAGTTCGCCGCAAGTTCAACTGCAAATTGATGGTTGGAGACCCCGATCACGTCTGCGTAGCTTAGGTAACTTTACTTTTTAGCTTTATCCGTAGAGCGTATTTTAAACAACTTGTTTGAGGCTATTTAAGATGCTAAATTTAACGTTGAAGTCATCAAATAATAGTAATGTTTTAAACTCTGATAGCACAAAATATGAGCAAATTATACAACAAAAATTTTCATTTTGCTGGATTTTTTCCGCTCATGTCACTCTCATTTTTCCGGAACCCTGCGGGAATATCGCTCACATTTTTACTTATGATTCGGTTTCGTTGACCTGGCCACTTAAAAATGCATGAACCGAAGCTCATGAGCTTTCCTCACAGCCTAATAAAAAGGCATTTATCATGGCAGCAGGTGCGTAGCAACAAACACAAAAAACACAAGTGAAAGGAAAATTCCCTCACCCATGGCGTATACGCGATATTCGCGTGTTGGAGTTTGTTGGCCATTTTCCTCTCAGGTTCATTTCATAGTATACATAGTATAACATATACTCACCGTGACTCTGCGGATGGCTTGCAGCCAGGAGCACTTTTCCAAAGACGAGCCAGCATTCCCATGTACAGGAAACAAATCAGCGTTAAGGGTGCCACATATGACGACAGAAAGAATGAGACCTTAAATGAAATACAAAGTATAGAAAGCGTGTAGATTTATGCAACTTGCATGAATAAAAATACTCTACTAGGTTTAGATTTTAACTTGCTTTTAATGTGTAGATTGGTTCAAAAAACTAAACTATAGTGCGCCTGAGAAAATGTATGCCGTCAGTTAAGCCGCGTGTATAGTTATTTTTAACTTTTTTGTAGGATTGCTTTCATGCTTTTGGCTTCTGAAACTGGTCGAAGGCTTTTCCTCTGCCATCTGCTGCCATGTCAGCTCCTTTTGTTTTTGCATGAAAATTGTCAGAAGCGCTGACCCGTAATGCTGACCAGATACCAGATATGAGTACCAGACAGTCCCTGAAAAAAAACCCAAAGCCCTCATTTCCATTTACCAGCTGCCGCTTAGCCGTATTCCCAACAGACAAAAAGATATATGCATATGTATAATATATATATATATAATCCATGAAATAAGCGTTTGTATGAAATAGTGGTGTTGGTAAAGCTGGCGGAAAAATACGAGTAGTTGACCTGGCTTCCGGAATCTCACTCAAATAAATCGCCACAAAATTGACTTTAATTGTATAAAATTATTATATAACAATTAAGCCTGTCTTAATTAGGAAGTTCAAATTAATCCTAAGCCGTTTTAAATTGGCTTTATAGTTTTGAGTGCTCTGTGACCTTTTTTTTTGCCTCGTTGGAGCTTTTACCAACTTTTGAGAGCAGCAACAAGGATATTTAAAGTATTTGAAGCCAGTTGAATTCTTTGAGGCTTCATTCGGTTTTTTCTGGGACCCTGCATACATTTTCATTGAGCTGCTAGGCTTAAAACTCATTTGGCGGCGCCTCAACTTTCGAGTGGAATCGGTTTTCCTTTGTGGAAGGCAGTCGGAAGCCAGGTGTAAATGATTAAGGCCCCTTCCACTTCCCTTTCACCCCGCAAAAACCGGATGAAAATCGAAAAACTGGCAATGAGGAGCAGCCAAATATGCACAAAGGTGCAAGTCAAAATAAATGTACATATATCAATTGTAGGCTGCGAAATGGAAGCAATGATACGGAAAAGGAAAGGAAGCGCGCAGAGTACACAACACGAAAAATGTTGCCAGGTAAAATGTAATATAAGGTGAAAAATGTATGTGTTTGTATGTAAGTGTATAATTTTTGTCGGTGCATCGATAAAATCGCGCATACCGCAATTGTTAATAATAATCGTTAGGCCGCCTTCACATTCATAAATTCCGGAGGGCGGTTCGCGAGGCGAGTGCCTGACAGCCATGGAATACGGAATCGAAATCACTTTGTTGGGATTTACCCATGGTCATGGCCAATGAACATGTCGTTTGTTATCGACAACGACAACGGCAACGGCAACGAAAACCAGAACGAGTGACATAATCCGTGCTGACACTTCTCGAAATCGTATCCCAGAATACGGGTCCCAGTGATCTGGATCCGGCGTAATGATACCTTGATGTCACTCTGGGCACCCATTACTTAATTATTAAGCAAGAAACAAGAAAATGTGATATATATAAATACATATTTATAATATATATTAAATTTAATAAATTAAATTATTTTTTGATATACAATACTATTTTTATGCATTAATTAATAATTCACTTTCTGAGAATTCGGAAAAAAGTATCAGCAAATCGAATCCCATAACGAATTACTTGCATGCTCCCTTATTTATTTTGCCGAGATGAGGGTGGATTACCGATGCATTAATTAAAGTGTTGATTGCAAAGGAAATTGTTTGTAATGCGCGACAATCATGTTAACGATATCTCTGCTGAATTCTGCAGTTTATGGCACATTCGCAAGACATTGGTATGTATTGTGAATACATTTATTTATTCTCTTTTTCGTGATTGAAAGTGCCAATCAAGCGGAATAGCACAATTTAATGCGCTTTATTATGAAATACCTCATAATTAACAATTTTGTAAAGCATTGTTTTCAGTTAAGTAAGATGAAGCAGAGAAGAGGAAACTCTGATTTGCAAAATGTTGCCAGCTTTTGCTGGCCACTTGCAAAATTAGCTAGTTGTTAGCAAAAACTTGTTCCAAAAGTGAGCTCAGCTGCTCTTAGCAAAATTGTCATTTAAAACCGAAATAAAACAAAACTGAAAGTCATTTTCGCGCCAAATGATTAGCAAACATTTCCAAATGGAACTTTTCCTGTGCCCAATTGCATTTGGAAATGGATGATCCAGCCATTTTGCTGTGCCAATGGGGCGAGACAAGTGCGTATAATATATCTAGATCTAAGCTCGAAATGGAGTTGAGGAACTATAAACTTTGCCATGGGGGTTATATAGCCTCCACTTAGGAAATAGAAAGATGCAAAATATGCCAGAGAACAAAGATACTGAGATGGCTGAATCGATGGATATACACCATGAAATTTTACAGCACAATCGCCATAAATAAAAGTTGCCAAACTTGAGCAGCGAACTTTTTGTATTTGCTTTTTTTTTCGATCGGCCTTTAAACTTTATGCTGGTCCTAATAAAAAGCCATAAACTGAAGTGTGTGCCACATGATAAATGGTTGGGGGCGTATACTTAATATTCGGCATGACCCAAAAATTGCGCCTGGGATTTGTCCATAAACGCAACTTGACACTCAGCGAAATTAATCAACTTGCCACGGGCTCTGATGAGTGCTTCCTTTCCACATAAATTTTCCTCGGAATATATACCTATGTGTATATACTATATGTGTATATTTATTTACCCTCAGGAAATTTACCAAAAAGATGATTGAAATTATAAATTGGCTGCCATATTGCGGACATCAAATGATGGCCCTTTATTTTACAGCTTTTATAAAGTTGACTAGTAATAGTAAAATTAATTCCTAAGACTTTAAAGCTTGTGTACTTGTATATTTTGTTTAAAGAGAAACCATTTCTTGTACGTTCAACTCTACTTCTTTAGCAAAAAGGAACAGAAGTCAACTTTAAGAAACTTTGAGGGAGGCTATACCTTTTTTTTGGGCTTACAGTATTGAAAGATAAACACTATTTTCCGCACATTCCCCATTTCCACGGCCCCTTTCCAGACTATTTGTTTCAGTTTTATGAGTTCTTTACGATGACAACAATTCGGTCGTTAGTTTCACTGTTCGTTTTGCTTTGACGGATGCGCCGCACAAGTTTGATCCATTTTTATTTTATTGCCAGACAAGGCTCGAAATAACACACTATGTATGTATTGACCCTGACAATGACTACTTTCAGAGGCGGAAAATCAAATCCTAACTAAGAACGGCAGTCCCCTCCCAAAAATATCGTCTCATTGCAATTTTGATACTCTTTCAAAAAGAACTAGCAAAGAAATCGAATGGAATGACAAGTAGTGAGTAAACAAATACAATAAGCATATGATTATCAATTCATAGCTCTGAAATAATGCGAAAAATATTTGAACATAATCTAAAATGCCGCCTTAATTGCCAAGTTTTGATTGTCAACGGGATTCCCGTTCAAAGAGCATTCACACTTTGTATAAGGACCCAAAGTTGCGGTTTCCTTTCGTTTTTCCCAAAGCAATTGCGATTTATGTGCACAGTCAGGGGGATTTGTGGAGAGGTGGGGTGAGGTGACAGGGAAGAGGGAAGAGTGGGCATGGCAGGACAAGACAGGGACATAAGGACGGAGCACATGACGTATCCGTAGCCGTGTCTCCGTATCCTTATCCGTGTCAGTGTCGGAAAACCCGTGGCAAAGCGAGCTGTGCAATTTGCCGTGCCAGCTGGTTTTCGAGTGGAGTGGAAAGGTGAGCCGGCAAAATTATCGGGTGCATATTAGCTGAAGATACCGAATAACTCAAGGAGTCAGTCAGTCAGTCAGTCAGTCAGTCAGCCAGTAAGTCACCTGGGCACACTGAGCGAATTTCCCATAAGCCTGTAATTTACTAAGTGGTTTCCTACTACTACAACTAATACTATTATTGACTTTGATGTACCACAATAATTAAGTCATTCAGTAAAGCATTTTTCGTGTTTATTGTAAATTGTAATATTTAAGTAGAAAACTGGGTTACGTTTGTTCAGTGTAGTTTGTCAGCGGCGCATTCATTCGCTGTGTGAATGGAAATAGACGACAAAGCTCGTTCCATCCACTTCCCTTCACTCGGCGCCCTGAGGGCCAATACAACTGTAGCTTTTCCGGTGTAACATCCTTCCGGCATGAAATTACACTCGAAGACCTTGGAAGTCCCCGAATTGATTAATAGACAAAAGTTCAAGTAATAAACATAACAAGCTCGGCGAAAAAATATGAGCAACTCAAGCGAACGGAAAAACCATTTGGGATAACGCTGATCTATGTGGCTGAATCTAGACCATAATGATGATGGAATTGTGCGCCATCTTTCCCTTAGAAAACGGGCAAATAATTGCAAAATATGGCCCTGAACACTCTGCAGTTTGCCACTTTGCTGAAAGCATTTGTCCTTTAGGAGGATCTGCAAAAGTGCACTGCGTGGATGATGCGGATGCACAGTGGATTAGTCAGAGGTGTGGCCCCTGTTTTGATTGAGAGCTGCGAAAAGTGCTATAAATCCAAAAATATTTTTAATAACTGCGGGGTGTCTCTGTGGCAGCATGAACCCACGGTTTTCAACCTGACTTTAACGTCCATATATACAAGTGTATATATTATCCTCGCTGTTTGGGGCTCGCTGATTTAACACCTTGACCAGTTTTCTGCTTTTCGGAGTAGAACGACTGAAAGTGGACTGAAAGTGGGAGTGAAGACAAGTGCTCCATCTAAGTAGCAAATATATTTCAGTTTTGCTGGGCAAGCACTGGAAAACATGACTTGATTTCAACAATAAGCGATATCCCGTCCCAACAAAGTGTGTGGAATGTACACAGAACACAATAAGGCTAATACTTATATACTCACAAAATATATGATTAGTTATTTTCAATTATCTATTTGGCTAAAATACTTTATGTGTTCAGATGGTGTTTCCTATCCATATATCAAATAAAAATGGTTGCACCAAGTTAAAGTTGCCCGTTTTTTTCGTGTAAGAATATATAACTAACCTGAAAACCGACGAGACTCCAGATCTCCTCCTCCGTGGAAAAGACGCAAGCGGTGCCGGCATTTCCGTGATACTGATAAATCCGCACCGAGTGCGAAAGTGCCACCGGAATCGCAGTCGTCACAATCGTTATCCAGGCGCACATGATGGCCCTAAGGAAATGGAAAAAGGAGTAGAGAAATATGTATAAGAACTGACAGATATTAAAGAGTTTCAGTATATTTGGACCTTTGAATGGCGCTGTTCATGAAAATAAATCTTCGGAATTGCACTTTACATCTAGGTATGTAAGCATTTATATTTTTTAAGTATTACTTCGCCTTTATTACTCCTCGTTTTTACCTCAAGTTTCTTTGGACGCGTTGTAAGTTTTTTAATGAGGAAACATGCCAACAAAGTTTCAACTTGATTTAGGGTACAAAATTCCTGGTCAATTTTTTGTGGTTTTTAATTTCTGGCAAATCTGTCTTAGTTGGCCAAGAAATTTGTTGACAACTTTCTATCGGCTAAAGTTTTTCCGCTGCCCTAAAGGTCGTCCTCATTTTTAAAGATTCAGTTGTGTAACTGGGGCGCAGTATCTTTGGACATATTTATGCGACAAGAACCGGTGGCAGAAGGTAGAAGGCAAAAGGTCAGAGGCCACGGAACAAGGCTTTCAGGTAGGCAGAGCTAGCTAATTACAAAGCCAGGACAAATTGATGCAATTACTCTAGATGATGTGGATATGGGGAGCAGATGACCTACACTTTTGAACGAAAAGTGCCTTCTTTCTGAACGTCGAACTGATTGCTTTCCTTAAGTTGATTCTTGCTCTAGACATACTATGTGTTCACTGATTAATCACTATCTATATGGGATGCACTTGATTGACGTTCAAGGCAGCGACTTTTGAGCAGTGTACCGAAAGAAGTCGTGTTAGGTGAGACACTCACAGTGTGGCATTGCGCTCCGTTCGCAGGGACATGCTAGTCACGGGATGAACGACGGCCAGGAAGCGATCAAAGGACATCAGCACCAGCGTGTAAACACTGCAAGTCACAAGTCGGGATATAGAGGTTATATGTATGTGTGGATATATGTATGTATGTGGGATATATCCATATGCGGTTACGTATAGAGGCACCCACCTGCAGTGGCACGTAACCACAATCATGTACTGGACGAACTTGCACCACACGTTGCCAAACGGCCACTCCGGCAGCACGTAATCGGTGGCCGTGAACGGGACACAGAAGATGACGAACAGAATGTCCGAGACGGCCAGGTTGATAATCAGCAGGTTGGTGGTGGAGCGCATCTGCTGGTTGGCCACAACCACTGCAACGACATGCAAATTGGTATTTAAACTTGTTTCAAGACGGCAGTTCGCATTGATTATGTGTTTTTATCGTACTCTAAAACCAATTATAAATGTATTTTAAATATGTATCGTTTTGATTTTAAAGGCTCAGTGATATCTTTGGCATACTCAGTTCTCTAGATTAAATGCTTTGCTGTTAAGTAATAAGCGTCGAGACTTTTTCTCCATTTTATTTTCATATTTGGCTCTTTTATTAAATTTAACAAATTGGGCCAAATGCAGCTTAACCTCACATGTGCTAGTCCCCAAGATGGGTGTGCGTTTTTTTGCTCATAGAAAATTCTTAAATAAAATGAAAGCTCATAACATTAAGAATATTGCTGTCATGGCAATGGTCCAGCTTTCACTTACTGTTGTGGGAGCAAGCCCCCAACAGCACAATTTTCCCCCCAGTTTTTCTTTTCCACCAATTACGCGGACAAAAGGCAGCAAACGACGCAGACTTCTATACGAAATGTTTGGGTGTGTGTGTCCGTGTGTGGTTGTGTGGGTGTGTGTAGGTGGCTGAAAGCGTGTGTGTGCGAGGGGTAAAAAGTCAAAAAAGGTGGGATGGCGATGGAACAGGAGTCTTTCATTGTTACCATTTTGAGTCTTTGTTGTCGTGTTCAGCTTTCACTTTTTACTCGCTTTTTTTATTCCGCCTTTAAAGAACCTCCTTTTCTCCTTTAAGGTTCCTCCCCCCTCTTTTTTTTCTTTTTTTTTTATATTTTCTCTTGGCCAAAGGAGCCACTTGCAATTAGCCAACAATTTATGTAGCTCCGCACAAAAGAAGCGTGACAAAGACATTCAAGAAAAGAGAGAAAATGTATAGAAATGGAGCGAAAGAGGGGCTAAAACAGCGTTGAACTGTAACAAAATGTTATTTTGCCCATACGAAGATGCGATGAGTTGATGCCAATGGATTGATGTGGGCCACGAAGCCAAAGGAAGTACAAACTCAAGAGGCCAACAATCACTTAAGAGCAAAAGAAGAGGAAACGTACGGCAATACAGGTAGCAAACACCCAAGGAAATGGGAAATGTCGCGCAGTACACTTAAAAAATAAAAAAAATTACACCAGCATCGTACTGGATAATACATAATAAAATTGTTGTTCATATAACATTTTGTTTTGAGTGTATAAGCCAGGGTAGAAAGTCGCGCCCGCAAATCAATTTCATTTTCAAATATATATTTAGCACAGGATGTTTCAAGGCGAACAAAAAGCGCAAGCCCCTCTACAAAAAATGAGCAAAAACCGGTAACTGAGTAATAAGTAGCAGCAGGAACAGGAATATGTGAATCAATAGCAATAGTAAAAAATTGGTGACAATAATACCGGATGCATGTAAGAATATATGAGTATATCTGTGTACATATTATATACCTATGTACAAACAAAAGGTCAACAGATGTGGGCCATAAGGTGCTTTAACTGTAGCCCCGTCTAAGCCCTTGCCAAGCTTTTCTCTAAGGATTTCTGCTTGTTTATTGCTGAATAGTTTTTGGCAACAGATTGGTAGCAAATTTTTGCCATTTTGGCATACGTATTTGCATGAAATTGCCAAATAGGGTAAGTAAATGCTGGGACAACATAAGTAAATCAAATAATCAAACAAAATGTATTAGATATTTAAATTATTATATTTTAGTTTTATGGCATTATATATACATTCGGTGAGTTAAGGCGCTTACATAACTGTTTATAGCATTTTGCCCAATTAATCGAGATATTTATGAAACCTGCAGCAGCAAGCAAAAAAAAAAATTACAAAAGAAAATCCATTTTTTGCGCCCATTATTCCACTTTAAATAGGGTTCAGTTGGCAACTTTGTTCTGAGGCTTTATCAATTAACAGAGGGCGGCACAGTCCACTCGACACCCACTAGTCTCTGTGGCTAACCAACTTTTTGCGGGTCCTGTTGACACACGAGAAGGATTCGCAGAAAAAAAGGGTCCAAAATGTGGCGTTTTTTGTTGGGACATTAACTTTTTCCCGCCATTACAAGAAAAAGTGTGTGCCAGTTTTATGTTTTTATTTTTTTGTTTATTTTTTGTTTATTTTTTCTTTTTTGGCTGGATGGAAATTTACAAAATAATAAAGTGTACCATAATTTATGGGGCACGGCAGCCAAAGCAGCAAAAGTTCTTCAAGCGAAAAAAAGCAAAAAAAAAGGGGCGTGTCTCGTTGGTTCTAAAGGAGCTTACAAATAAACAAATATTCAGGCAACACACATGTGGGTGTGTGTGTGTGCCTGTGTTCTAGACAGGATTTCCTGTTCACTCGCATCTGGGGGCATAAATTCACTTTTATTGAACTTTAATGTCACTCTAATGCCCACCCATTTCCCCCGCCCTTCGTTAGCCCTCTTGTTGCCCGTATTTTCCTTCCTGTTTTAGCCTGTTATTGATGCACTTCAAGTCGACACGGCGTATACGCAATTTGCTCTGATTTAGTAGACAAATGTGAAGATAGGTCTTAACTTTCAAGCTTAAGTTTAAGTAATAATGTTTTCAACATTTTTTAAATTGTTTACCTATTTTTCCTTTTTTATAACCTACAAAGACTTTAACTTTGGCATATTTATTTTTAAAGGAGCTTAAATTAGTTCGCAATTGTTTTGTATTTACTTGCAACTAGTGTATGTTGCTAAGCAAACCATTTAAAATTTGAAGAATTGGGAAACGTTTATTGAGTAATAAAAAATTACAGGCAGCTCAGGAGTTAAGTGGGCAAATTTCAAGCCTCAAGTGCGCAGCGATTTAATTACTGCGGACTTATGTTCCTGATTCGGAGGATTTTCCAAAGGAGTAATCAAAAATTCTGTTGTTGATTTGAAGAGTACTAAAGTGGAGTAATTTACGAGTCATAAGCCCAGTGTTTTTGAGCATAATGAAATCAGACTGGCTGATTACTTGGACACGACCCATTAGGGTAGGCATAACTTTAATGGCATAGAAATTTATACTCAATTAAAATTGGCTATCTCAAAGTTAGAGTTCCGTTCGAGTTTAGATGTTCCGCATAGGCCTTTGTTTTATGATCCAATTAAAGGGCGGCCGAGTGTGTGGGCTTAAGTCCATTAAGTGCATAAATGATTGCTCCTAGGATATGTAGGATATGCAGGATATGCAGGAATATTTTGGGTCCTGCAGTTGTTGCCAGGGGAAGAACGTACATAAGTACAGTTCCCTTGGCTATGGCAATTAATTTAAATTTTAATGCACAGCACAGACAGAAAGACATCCTGTTTTGGCACATGAATATCCGGTTACAAAAGACCCTTGGTCCATTGTCCTTTTCTTGGCCCATTTGTGGGTCCTTCTGCAATCTTCAGACTCTCTGAAATCGGCGGTGTGTCCAGCCTTCATTATTTTTGTTTTGTTTTCTCTTCTTTTATTTGCATCATTTGCCAGCCTATACAAATACATATTTAATGCCAGGCGAAGGGAAGCCGAGTGTGGGGCGAATCTTAGATAAATCAAAAAAGGAAGAGGACATTTGCCGAGAAAAATTTTCCTATGGGTAGATTGAATTGAGTTCAGAACCATGCTCTTTCGTTACAATGAGTATTTAAACTGAGAGTCCTGTACATTTGATGAAGCCCGTGGGTATATTTTCGATTAAACAACGGTCTTAATAGTTAATTCATTATTTTGTTAATAATTAATATATATGTGCTTTAAAGTGTGAGTTGTCCAAAATTATAAACGAGTGATGAATCAGAGATGTACACTTTGGTTTAATTATTTGTATATCTTAATTGCTTTAGTAATCAAATTGTGGTCTATTAATTAATTTTAAGATATATTTCTATCACTTACCACACAAAGTGTAAGCTAAGCTAAGTACCAATCAAAACACATTAATAATCCAATCAAATGCACCTGACTTCCTGAGTTCATTAAAATTTAATTGAACAGCCGTTGGGCAATAAATTCAAACGTCATTCAAGTTCTTAAGCTTCTGTGAATGCAAAACCTCCTGTTTAGATAATCTCCATATATTTTCTAATTCCTTAATATGACTAGCGCTGGGATAAGCTGCAATATTTTTACCATATTTAAATAGTTTTGCAGCACAACGTCTATATTAAAGGGCATCTATGTATATAGGAGGTAAATAGTCTGTGAATATTGGACAGACACTCGCTTAACAATGCCATTGTACCCTTTACATTGACAACAATGCATAGTAGCAGCATGAAATTTTACATCAACGTCGTGAGCTCATCATTATCGTTGACAAACAAATGTGAATCAGTCAACCAGACGAGCAGTCAATCATCATGCACAGTAAACTTTCTAAGCACAGTGTTCAATTAAACGTACAACACTTTAAATTTAAACACTTTAACTAAATTTTATAAATATTTTTGAAAACTATTTACTGCCATATGAAAACATCTTGAATATCAAAAAAAAAAAAATATATATATATATATTTAAAGTAAGTCTTTCTATTGTTTTCTTTTTTCTCCTCTCAGTTTCTTGTCTTGAGCGGCGCAGCATTGTTGGATTATTGATGGGATTTGCATCAGTCAGCAGGCGAACAAAAAACCTATGGCCACTTGCCAGGGGCCAAAAAGCCCAAGGACAACTAGGGATGCGAATAAGACGAGCACCGACGATGAGAATTAGGACGAGGATGAGGATATGGTTGTGGGATCTGGGGACACCTGGCCATATGGTACGGCCATCATGGGCGCATATGTGTTGACAAGAGTGCGCCACAAGTGTGTGAATGATGGAGACGTCGAAGGGTCGAAAAGGGCCTAAAGAGGGGGGTAAGTAAGGGGGAGGACAAAAGAAAGTATGCGGAGAAATGCACACAAAAGAGCCGGCAAATAAAAACTGTAGATGAGTGTTCCCAAAACTGGAACAGCCCTTTGAGAATTTTATGCTTAGAGTATTCAACAATAAAACTAACTGATTTCGGGGTTTTCTTTCAATCATTTGTTGTTTAACAAACGTTTTAAATATTAAGGATTATTGTGGCGATAAAATAAATTATTTCATTTCTGAAGTTATCGCAAGCCGGAAAGTCTTGTCCTTGTGCATATCATGAGTAGGAAGACAGCGAAGCTCTGGCATTTTATACCTGTTTGCTGCCTTTGTTCACCGAGCCAAACGGGTTTTGGGGTCCTAAGCAGTACATGTATTCCGGTATTCAGTGGGTATCTCCCCATTTTCCGAGTCCTTCGATACAGCTGTGATCAAGAATATAGTGTACTCGAAAGGGAAAGTATACCGATACTTTCAAATGATTTTCAGCAACCACAAACAATAGTGTGCTGCAGAGAAAACTTTTTTACACTCAACAATATTATATTAAGAATGTGTACCACTTGTTTGACCAATGCTGTGGCATATATGTACATATGTGGCACAATCGAGTGAGTGAGTGTGTGTGTGTGTCAGGCCCCGGCAGACATTGCATTGAAAAGTAAAACAATAAAATTGTACATGGCCCATAAAAAAGCATAAATATGACGAATGTACGGAGAGTGGAAGCGAGATAGACAGTGCAAGTGAGTGGGACACAGTGTGCCATCCACCCACGCACAATTGCCTCTGTGTGCGTGTGTGTGGCTCACTAGGGCATTGTTTGTCTGTCTGTCTCTCTGTCTGTTTGCGTGTGTGTGCGGCCGTGTTTGTGTTTGTACTGTCCGCTCTTAGGCGGTGCGCTCAATGCTGGTTATAAATTTTATCACTATCAACGCTGGATAATAAATTCGTACGCCTTGTGGATTTGTGTAAATTTACCCAACGCACATACACCCACACATACAACGCACCCACACACGCATGTGACCATATGCCTCTTAAATGCCTCTTTCATTGCATACTTTTGTGCGTACGTTTTTACGTTTTTACGGGGCTTCACACAAAAATACTCGCATGTGCTCCCTCAAATTGCAACTACGTGCAGCCTGCAACATATTTTCTTCACAAAAAAAAATGAAACAAAAATATACATATGGTTCCTGGAGGAAACATACAAGCCTCTCGAAAGATTGAGGCTTGGCCAGAAAGTAAAGTACTCGGCATTTTCCGATAATAAAGTATTTGAAGCATGGAATCAGGTGTATACTTCGCATCAGGACTTATCGGTTGCATGTGTGTTTTTATTTAGTTTTACGACGACTCCGTACGTGTAGTACTAGTACTATAACGTTGCAATTAAACATATAAACAATATAACCAAACCTCTTCACTTATCGCGGAAGGACTAACAACAAAATCTCAAACATCGAGGGGGTCTTTAAAACTGTCCAGTTGTTTTGGCAAAGCCCTTTCTTTTAAGCCTTCTTAGAGGCCTGGCCTTTATACTGATATTAATAATCGCAAAAAAAAAGGAAAAACAATTTTTAGCAAAAATGCAATATATATACGATTGATATTTTCGGTATAACTTGGCTAAAAATGGTCAAAAAGTTAAAAGAATTACATTTTTGTACGCCTAATTACCAAAACTAACCCACCAAAACACTTTTAGACCGACACCGTTAAAATAATTTTTGGCCAACTTTTCGCATTTTTTGTAACATCATAAAATATTACAGAAAATGTGAAAAAAATTAAATTTTTTTCTGAAAACACAGTTCGATTGGAAATTTAAATACAAGTTCAACGAGGTATGATATTCCATATTTGGACCACTATTTCGAATGCAGTGATCAAAATACTGATAATTATTTACGCAAAAAAATAGAAAAAAGATTTAAGCCAAAATTTCAATATTTACGATTGGTATTTTCGGTATAACTTGGCTTAAAATGGTCAGAAAGTTAAAAGAATTACATTTTTGTTCTCCTAATTACCAATACTAACCAACCAAATCACTTTTTAAACGACTTTGTAAAAATAATTTTTGGCCAAATTTTCGCATTTTTTGTAAGGGGTAACATCATCAAAAATTGCAAAAAATGTGAAAAAAATAGAATTTTTTTTTGAAAACACAGTTCGATAGGAAATTTAATTACGAGCTCAACGAGGTATGACATTCCATATTTGGACCATAAGTTCGAATGTTCTGTCCAAAATACTGATATTTGGAATGGCAAAAACACAGAAAAACGATTTTCGGCCAACATTCAAAAATCATCATCAAAAATGACAAAAAATGTGAAAAAAATGTAAATGCATGTGTGTGTCTACTTTTATGGTTGAGCAATAAGCAGCCAAACGAAATTGTTGCTGTAAGGATACGCTAGAAATATCAGGCAAAGGAATAAGTTTTTATATATTGTATATTACAAGAATAATCCGAATCACCAAGATTTCTATTTATAGGCATCGAAAACTGTATATTGATGCTATTAGTTAAAGCACTTTTCCGCGGAACTAGCTGGGTGGGCAATCGGGTTTTCAGTTCTAATCATGTGTGGGGCAATCCAAGCAAATTGTTCATAGTATACCAATCGAGAATTCCCTCAGCCATGTTTACATGCAAATATGTGCAGAAATCGGGGAAACGGTAAATGCATTTTCCAGCGAAAAGCCATAATAACAATGGCAAAAGTGCAAACAATTTATGGCGTCCTTGGCGTGGCCTTCACAGATTCGCAGGATGTCGGGATGCAGGTGGATAAGGTTTTCTCAACTCCCTCTTCACGCCATCATCTATCCTATCTGCAACCCTTTCGGCTATATATCCCCAGAACTTGTATTACGCCCTCATTTAAGTTGATTTTGCGGTTCCATCTGTCGAAAAAGGATGCCAGGCGAAACAAAAAAAAAAAAAACAAAAAGGGGGAAAACTGTGTCGAATGAGAAACATATTTTGGGTTTGGGACCAAATCAAATTTTCCAGCTCCGCCAGGACAACAGAAAAAACAGAAAAAGTATTGAGGCTACGATGGAAGCTATTTCAACTAGCACATACCCTCTATTTTTAAATGTGATTAAAAGTGATCTAAAAGTAGATATAAATTCATAGAAATGAAATTGAGAGTTTGTTATGACTGCACGCACTTCCCAAAAAGTATGAATATGCACTGCCTGTTCGGTTGCCAAAAAGTCTGGAAAACTTTAGCTGATTTTCCAAAAGCCTTTTCAAAACTTTGTAGCTCCTCCCAGAGTCCTGATATCTTTGCATACCGCTCCTGTGGCCAGGAAACGTAGTGGAAATCGGTGAGGCAGGATTATCGTTAGGGGACTGAGTCACGTTCTTGTTCGTCTAGGCAATTACAATTTTATAACTGAATTTGTGGGCCCCTCGACTGGGATATACACACGCCACTGGGCTGGATTTATTTCGCAAATGGAAGACCAAAAACTCCTGTCAAACTGAACCGTTCTCTACCGACAAAGGCCAATGCAAATTGAAGTGACAATGCGGCCCCCCAAAATATTCTTGAAACATAAATTATAATTAAGCATAAAGGATTGTGTGTTTTGGATTCGTGTTGCGGTTTGCTTCGCTCGGCAGATTTACACAAATTGCTGTTGACAGTTTGTGTCAAAGTTGTGTAAACTTATGCATACATTTGCCAAAGTATCTAGGGAAATGCCATAGTTTTGCGGCGAGAGCAATGCTGAAATTAAATAAATTTCAGCTTAATGCCCATGCAAGGCACAAGGCCTTCATCTATCAATATGTCGTGTGCGTTTGGGTGTGAAAATGTACTTATCTGCCATAAAATGCAGCACCTTATCTCCCACACGGATAATGTTATAATGATGCCTGCGTTGATGATGATGATGATGATGTCTGCTTTTTTGTCTGGCGTTTTTTTAACTGGTCATGTGTAATGGCATTTTGACAAATTATCTTTTCATAAGCCATAAGTAAACTCCTGCACTATGCACCGCAGGCTGCTAAATCTTCACATTCTCACTTGTAAAATTTCGGGTCCATTGTACAGAGTCTAGTATTAAAATGTATCTTAAATAAAGTTGTCCAGCTGGAAATATTTAAGATAGACGTTTCCGATAAGTGGTAAATACATATGTACACAACGCACTAGTCTTTTCAAGCACTTAACTGCTACCGAACCCAATATATTTTCAGTGTATTCTTGAGACTAGGCTAGCCTAGAGCTCTAGTTGTCGTTGCGGCACTAGTCAAACTCGAAAGTTCACCCAGTTGAGTGGCTCTAATTTTCGCCTTCATAATTTGCCATAAAATCCACACGTTCATTTACAAATCATTTATCATAATGCCGCCAACGCAGCTGACAAAGTGGCTTTTCCACACAGAAGCATACCGAGTAAAATTGAGCAGGATGCTGGGAAATTGTGGGTGGATGTCGTGGGCAATTGGATGCCACTTGCGACTTTAATAAAACTTTTCCTTTGGCCTGACAGCGCAGAGAATGCGATAGGCAACCGGAGAAAAGCGACATGGAAAACACTTTTTACTCGGCATCAGTGGGCGTGGCCCTCCAACGCCTGCACTTTGACCCACTCATTTGTTTCTTGGATAACTTTCAAGGGTTCTCAAACACGTTTGTCTTAGCTTGAGACTCAATTCTAGTTAAGATAGCTGAACAAAAGCAATCCAAAAATCAAGCGTTGCGCCAAACAAAATTTAAAAAGTTCCATTATTTTCGAAGTACGCTTATAACTATTTATTAGCGTAAAATGAATTAAAATCCTTAGAATTTTGGAGTCTTCTTAAATCCTGTCATATTGCTATGGGTCTAGAGTGATTTTGGTCTAATTGAGTTTGGCTATGTCTTTATTACTGTAAGTTGTTTTCATTTTCACTTTTATTGCGGCACCGAGCTTAAGAGAAAGGCTTGAACGGAAGCTTATAGTCAAGAGGTGGCTGGTGAAAGAACTGTGTTCTTAGTGCTCGACGTCAGGGGTTTAGTTTCACCGCTACACTTAGAGCAGCCGCCTTTTTTCAGTTTTATTTTTTTGCCTTGTGATTTTCTTATTTTTAGATTCTTCCTTCGAGCTGTTTGAGCATGTTTCTCTGTTTTGTTTCTGCCTTGTTTTTCCGGTGGCTAGATGGTGTATGGCCAACCCACATACTCATACACACACCAGTACACACACACGAGGCAAATTCCAGGTGAGGTAAGATGGCCTCCGAGAATTTCACACCAAGGTTGCAACGAGAAAACAACAAAGCGTAGAAAAGAGACGAAAAATGCTGCATGCAAAATAAGTTTGCCTGTTGAGATTTAGTCTGTTGTGTCGGTGATAGAGCACACATACACTTGTCCACTTGCACACACGCACACACACACAGAGACAGGCAGGCACTCAAGTGTTTGAGGTAAAATTCCCTCTTTGTCTTAACCCATTTGGCCTCCTGACATTCTTTCATTGCCTTTCACTTTTCGCGCTGCTGAGAAATGATTAAATAAGGCAAATTTATTTTATTTTCACGTTATATTTTGTATTATTTTTTATTTGTGAAAACACCACAGAGGGTTTCGAAGGAGACTTCTCTTTACATGTCCATTCCGTTTTATGAATACTTAAGCATTTGCTTGTTAACTATGAATCGAAACGCATTGTGCCGAATGCGGCAGTTTGTTACTGCTGGCCTATTAAATTTCTGCAATACTAGCAAATTGCAATCTTAACGATCGCAGCCTCACACCTCTCGTTATTCGCCCATTCCCTTAATGGGATATAAAAAATCAATTAGCTTCCGCCTGAACGCGCGGTTCTTGCATGCGATTTTATGTTTTTATGGCACTCCAGCACCTCATCCTTATTGCTTTTCGTCCTTTGCAGCTTCATTTGCAATTATTACGCATAATTTGCCAGAGGTCGCTAATGAAAGCGTTTCGTCGGATGCGAATCCGCATTTTTATAGCAAAAAGGGGGGCATACACTGCGAAGAAAATCGTAATGTTTAGGTTGTTTATTTAAGAAGTGTATAACTAGGACGATTTTTGTTGAGCATGCCAAAAGTATCAACTCCGTATTTTTTATTGATTTGGAACAGATATCTAAACTGTTGGTTAAACGAATTTGGAGGGGTCGAAACTTACCCAGAATAACCAGACCATTGCCCAAAAGTCCTGCGAATCCGATAATGCCGAAAAACACCGGAACTATTGTCGATACGATCCGTTCGAGGGCCACACTCTCGGCATCATATTCCATGGAGTCGTTGGCATTGTGGTCCGAGTGATCCGATTGTTCCGAGGTGAATGCATAATTGTTGCCACTACTGTTGCTAACGCTTGCCATGCTGCCGTTTCCAGTGGCGCCCAAAGAGGCTTTTGGCCAGCTGCTAATTAGCATCGCCAACAAAAGAGCCAGCGACCGATGGCCAGCCATCTTGGCAGATATATATATATATAAGTATATATATAGTATTCGATTCTGTAGGGCCTTTTTAATTGGATGTCTCTGTCTCTATTGTTTGGCTTTTCGCATTTGCTTGTTGCGGCACGCCCTCGGCCACGCCCACCTCGGCATTTGCATATCCCCGTGAGTTATATCGCCCTGAAAGAGACAAATTGAAGTGGTGTAATAAATATTTTAGATATGAACTGGCAGATACAGATACGTGGCCATAGAGATGCGAATAAATCTACATCCATATCGCCCTCTACGCAAAATAGATGGACAGTCAAGGCCGTCGATTTGTGGGCGTTTGGATAAGTTTTCGTTTTTGTTTCGACCCAATAAACGAAAGTGAAATGTGCTACACCGTGGGCCGAATTTGGGGTCTTCTTTTTACAAACTAAATACTTAGGAGTTTTAGTACATTTCCAGATTAGATTTTGTGCATTGAAATTAAACTTTTTGTTTTACGAGCAAATAGAGCATATAACATTTTTGTCGCAATTTATTAATTTGTATCTTTTCTTTAGAATTTTAATGTTTTTCAACTTTTTAAGAAATCGATTACATTTACCATTTTCTTTAATTTAAGCAGACATATTGAATTTGCAGCCATCCATTCTAATCGAATGCCACTGTCCCACAAAACATCATCTGGATGGCCATGTACAAATTATGTAAAATTAATTTAATTCCATTACAAGGAAAGAAGGGGATTTTTCTGGAAAACAGACTGCGGACCTTGGCAGATATTCATCACATTTGCATAGTTAAATAAATAACATCGATGTAGAAAATCCAGAACGGAATATAGCGCATACGCCACGTGCGCTGCATCAATTAGCCGACGAAGGATAACACTTGTGTACATGTTACCCGCCCTTATTCTCCTGTTTTTTTTTGGTTTTCTGCTGCTTCCTTTTTTCGTTTTGCTGTCCAATGGCATTACACTTTAACTACTAATCGAGGAGACATATGTGCTGTCATGTCGTATCTGAAATGGCACGCACCCCTCGCTGACGGTTGGCTTAAGCTGTCAATTAACATATTATTAAGCGAGTAATACAAAAACAGAGCAAAATGGAGCTCAAACGAGGGGATTGACAAACGATGACGAGAAAAAAGGACGAGGCGCCATAATTGAGTGCGTCCAAAAATGAAGGAATTCCGTTGACTGAATCCCAAGAGCCTGTTCAACTGCGAAACTAGTTGGGACCACGAAGCGTTTATTAGGGTTGTGGACTTATACGCTAAGCTAAGTCACTCTCATCTGATACTGAATAAGGGTTTATTTAAAAACTACATTAGATTTTTATATTTTTTTTAGTAATTAATTGCAAGAGAAAACTATCAGGAACGCGATTCGTTTGTGGAATAAGTGTCAGACAGAAATAAAAATATAACAGACAGCATCAATTTGGCATTGTATGCGTACAATTTTGCGAGAGACACATCCATTCAAAGAAATTGCCAACTATAAATTATGCAGATGATATCGAGAGCACTTCTGTGATTGTTGTCACAAATTGCCAGTCGTGCCGGTAAATTATTTCCGCAGTGATTTTAATTAAATCAAGCAATAATTATGAACTGTTTGTCTCTTCTTATCGCAGATATTATTACTCATTTTTCAGCGACGCTATCTGTGTTGAGGAATTATAGACTGGTATGCGCGATTTAATGGTTTTTTTTCTCGTTTTCTAAACTCCACGATTTATGTTAAGCGTATTAAGCTGATTTGATTTACGGCTTCTCAGATAAATTTCGCTTTGTGGCAAACTGTTTAAGGATTAAGAGGCATATAAAAGAGCGACTGACTCTGTCCTGAGTTTCCCCTTCCCGGATGAAGCTTTTCCCCGATTTTCCGTCGGGAAATGCGATACAGCCGTCGAGGTCGTAGGGGCTTGAAATTGAATTTGTTAGTTTCACAAGTTAAATGTATTCAACAGATAAAATGCCAGAAAAAGTGTGTTATTATATACAAAATTTATAAATATGTACGAAACTTGTAGCACTTGAACTTATAAACTAAACTCATTCTTAAGACGGTCCTATTATCTAATTTCGATGTGTAAGAAAATAATTCGATTACGCACAATCAATGAATGGTGTTCGTGAATGCATTAGTTGCCTTTAATCCCCTTATCGCCCATCATTTGTTAATGGAATTGGTGTGGCATTGAGAACAGGAATCCTTCAATTATCCGTGTTCAGTCGATTCATGACAGTCCATGTCCACCAATAATCGCAACACAATGCAATTACTACACTGAAAACAACATTTGAAAATCAGCGTGACTGAAAACTACAGTGCAGTTCCTCAAAGCCTAGGGTTAATATTTTCTGCCTTTAATATTTTTAAGTTAATGAAAAAAAAATTAAAATATTTTAAAATCTGAAGCCTGTTGGAGTGTTATTGTTCTATTTGTGGTGAAATGGCGAATGCCAGTGGGCAGTCAGTCAATCATTCAATCTGTCATTGTACTGGATTGTTGGTTCGAGGAGATTACGTATACGCACCGATGCGGAGACTGCGTATACGCGGCGTAGTTGTCTGCATGTAAGCAACCCCCTAAGTGAGTATTCATCGACCATGGACCTCCGCACATGGGTTTGTGCGCCACAAATGCAAATTCCAATTCGGCCGAAAAGCAATTCCAGCTTTAGTCAATTATTTGAGGGTAGATGATTATTTTCTGTGCGTGGCGTTCAATCTAATTGCGATTTTATGACCCGAGTGCGAATCATAAAAGTCAGCCAAGCAAAAACACCAAAAGGCAGGCGGCAAACAATAACATCATCATTAAATTCGAAACCAAACACAGGCAACATCTGCTATAAATTAAATATTAATAATTAATTATCTCTCAGTGAATAAAGCGAATAAGTCAAGCTTAGTACAAGTCCGAAAAAATGCTTGAAAAAAACTGGTTGCGCAGACAGCGCATAATCAAGAAATATTGCTATTTTTTTTTATTATTATAGGGTCCATTTACAAAATATTAGAGTGGAAGAGTAAAAAAAGCAGATAAATCAGAACCGTATACCAAAGGCAATCGATAATAACAACAAGTTCTAACTTATTAAAAATAAAATCATAAAACTAAAATAATAATTATATACATAAAATATTTATTTTGTCATCAAATATAATTACAATTGCAATAGAAAACAGTCGTTAACGATTTTAATTAAAAATACCAGTGCATAACAATAAATAAATTATTCAACCAATGTTCTGCACTCAACTTTAAACTGTTCCGATCAACCCGATTAAAAGTCGAGAAATTACCCCTTCTATTCATATATATATATGTATATGTGATTATATGTTCTGTGCATTTTCCACGCACTGCTCATTTGCCTCGCCCTTCAAACAATTTTCCATTTAAAGGGAAATAGTGCATGTGCAGTGTCGTGTGTATAAATTAAATATGTTTGCCATTGAGCTATTTCCATAGATGGATAAGATGAGGAATAGGGTGGGAAAAATGCAGAAAAGGAGCCTAACGAAGAGCGTATACTTGATATCGGTGTTGCCCTTATTGAGTTTAAACGAAGGGTGGGTCGCAGCTTTATTGCCATTTGACTGTCAAAAGGATGCTTCAATTAAATTGCCTACGGAATGGTCAACGGTAGAAAGCCACAAAAATGTAATTACAAATTAAAGTCCAACGCAGTAATAGTCGTAATATGAAACCACTGAATTCATTAAAACAATAGAATAATTCCAAGCCTCGGACACAAATACGCAGTTAATATACAGTCATACAGCCAAACAGATTGTGTAATTTGCTTCGGTAATGTCATCTATAATTAAATGTCATAAAACCAAAGAGAAATGATTTTTCAGACAGCGATAATATTTTCTTATTAATTAATCACTTTTTATCGGTCATCGGTGGCATTAATTTACTACTACAAAGCAACTGAGTGTGGCGTGTTATAGCGGTGAAGTGGTGAAAACTATATATGTTTTGTCATTAAATATGTTTTATTATTTTAAACTAAATATCAACAAATATTTCAGTCCTATGTGATACCCAAGCTATCATTTACATATCAACATTAACTTTCATGGGATTACATTTCCAAAATTTCATAATCCAGTTTCTATTTAGGAAAACTTTTGATTAGATGTAATACATGTACATACATACAAATTTCTTTGGTGCTCTCTAGTTTTTTTCCGTCACCTCATCTCTTTTCAGCATTTGCTTGGTTTTCGGGTTGGCGGAGCACAACTTTTTAATCAAATATGTGTCAACGCGGATTTATGAAACTAATTGACTTTAAAGTCGGCTTCAAGCCCGCCACTCCCCATCTCCATCCCCATCCAAAAACCAGAAACCACCGCCCTGCTAGAAAGAATTAATTAAAAACTTAATCTGCTTCTTGGCTATGGCAACAAATTCCCAACGGTCGTTGGTTTCGCTGGTTTTGATTTGGGTTTTCCATCTTCGTCTCTAAAAATGAACTTTAAGTTTGTGTTTCGTTGGGCTAAAGTTTCAGTGGATGTTAAAGTACGAGGGGTATCAAGAAAAATTAAGTGATTAATAAAAAAGAGATAATTAAAAGCAGGAGATTTTTAAAAAGTTGAGTGAAGTAAACCGAGCGGCACAACTAAGTAAAAACCAAAGGTAAATTGTGTGAAAATTTGTGATTAAATAAAACAAAAATCCCATGGATTAAGAAGTAACGAATTAATAGCACAATGATTAGTATAAAAGCATTACAATTCTTGCAAAATGCCTTCAGTACCTGGAATGTTCGCTGCATAAACTTTAGGCCAAAGCTTAACGTGCAAATTACTTCAATAAGCTTTATTGCTCTGGCATTTAAGGTTTGAAAATCCCTGCGGGTGTATTGCGTTCAATAGTTTTGAGATTTGTTGCCCTATACATATATATTAATTTTGTTGTGTTAATTAGTTCTTGCCTTTAACTGGCAGAAAGTTTGAAGCATTTTTATTGATTTTTAGGGAGACGGAGACTCTTGAAGCCAGCATGGCTAACGATCGTTGGCTGAACTTTAAGCCCAGGGGTTTTAGACCAGAGTTTTCTCGGGCATTTCGATGTCGTTTTCCCAATGGGAAGGGGAAAAGTTCCTATTGGTATTTGTTTTACTGCTGTTGTGGCAAACACTTTACACAAGTAATTTCCTAATTGGTTAAAGCGCAGCACAAACACCCGCCAACCAAAAGCACACTCACCCTCATGTGAGAGCATGGGGCGAACTGGTGGGAAAAGCGGTTGAAAAGCGGACGGGCGTGCGGAAAAGCGGGTGGTCGAGTGGACGAGTCCATTCATAATGGCAGCCATATGCGGCGCACAGTCACCATGGGCGATAGCCCCTATAAAAGTGCACAAATTTGCGAAGCACTTTGCCTAATTGTTATGATAAAGAGTCGTTGAAAGTCCGCAAAGTTAACCACTTCTCCATCTTATACAAACCAACATGAAATATGACTTTTGTCGGACAAATTTAATTTGAACATATTCGGCTAAACTACGGTTTAAACGCTGTAGGGCTCAGGTCAAAACAAATTTTTTTACTCTATCCGGTGGTAAGCTGTGAACTCGATCCAAAAAAAGTTAGATGCGATGAGAACGTGCGCTTTCCTCTGCCCAATTTTCGCTGGCGAGGCTTTGGGGAAATGTGACTTTCGAGGGCAATAGAAATCGAAAGAGTCGGGGAAAAAGTGGGGATAACAGTGATAGAAAGAGTGAGTGCGGAAGAGAGTGGAAAAATCAAAGTTCCGAGCAGGGTTGCCATGCCCCCAGGCTCTAGGGTTGTCGTGTGTGCTCAGTCGTGCGTGAATGCTAGGATGAATGGGTGCGGTGGACTTCTTCATTTGATTTGTTAGTTCTTATAAATACATATATCCATTTTGCACTCACTGCTCGTCTTTGCAATATCCCAGACTTTTGGATGAGCTTTTCTTCTTTTTTTTTTTTGGCTTATTCTTAGCGAGTGTCCGGGCTCCATAGAAAGGATGCCATTTATTGGGTTGCATTTCAATTGGTTGCATTTCGCTTAATCGATGGTCTTCCATTCGCACAAGCTGGAGCAATTGGGGTTTTTGTGGTGGTGTGGAGTGCGAGTATCTTATTGTGCAGACCAAGTTCTTATTTAAAAGTTCTCTATAAAAGTATTTATCATGTGATTTAAGTGAAGATGTGGAACGACTCATTAATGTCTCAACTTATACTAGAGCACGATTGAAGTGGCTGATACCATTTCGTATCACAAATAAGGTTGAAACTTTAAGTTTCCAAACATACCCCTGGCTTAAACGAAAACCATAATGCATTTTCGAGAGCAGTTGCTAACTTGCTTGCTTTTCCATACTTGTTTTCCTGCGCTATTTTCGAATCCATTTCCTCGGCTCAAATGACATTCCATCGTGAGTAGTCCTGTCTGTCTTTCGTCATCCGTTGTCTGGGAATCCTGGACATGTCCTGGCTGAAATGTCATCACATGCAGCTTAGGTTTTGGCCTGCATTTTAATTTCTCTCGTCCTTCGTTCCTTGCCCCCTTCACTTTTTCCAACCAAACAAAGGACCACGAAATGGGCAGATAAAACAGCCAAAAAATATAAAAGGCGATGACAAAAAAGTGTCCGAGAGGCGAAGACGTGCAAGGAGTTTTGATTGTAAAACGCCATCACAGCGGAGATGAATTTTTTGGTCATTGTTCTTTTCCGTTCGTTTTGCTTGGGGTCAGGTGCGATGACTAGAAATTGGCAAATTAACTTCCCCACAATGGCAAAAGTCACAGTAAACAAGAACTATGAATATATGATGAATTTCATAAATTAAGAAATATACATTTAATTTCTTAAAGGTTACGGATTGCCTTAACTCAGCCTCAGCACGTTTCAATTCAGTTGCATATAACCGTTTTTTGTCCAGCGTCAGTTAGAAATAGTACACTTCAACAAGAAAGATGTCGAAATCCGATTTTTTTTTCTTGACCTGCAGTTAAACGTTAGATGACATTTTCAACACTCAATCAATAGCGGCAGAGGAGAGAAAAAACACGGAAAAACTTTATCGGACAACTACGAAAAAGGCGGAGATGGAAAAGTTTACTGTCTCCTGACAGTTTTGTGGTTACCTGTTGAGGGGCCAACGGCAGGAGGGGCGGAAAAATGTTTGAGAATTGGGTGGAAATTGTGGGGCTATTGTGCCGCTATATTGGAAAAGTTTTTTTTTGTGTCTGCCCACTTAAATGTAACAAATCAAATGGCAACTAAACGAGCACAGAAAAATGTGGGGTAAGAACGGGGTTGCGGTTTTTTCTGCTACGATGGGACACTGTTCCTCCTCGAGCAAGTGGCCAGCGGAAAAACTAGGCAAGCAGGCCACGCCTTTGCCAGCAAAACACTATGATATGTTTCAAATAATGGATTGCACATATGTATTTAATATTATATTAAAATAAAGTGTAACAGAATTGGGTAATGCATTTTTAAGTGGACAGTAGTTGTTAAAAACTTAGATTAGGGAGTCTAGTGCCTTTTAAAATTATCTCTCTGTGTAGTGCAATGTCTGCTCCTAGTTCTGGTCCTCTGACTTTGGCGCCACACAATTTTGTGGCCACATTGATGTCGCCCACGAAATGCGAAAGTTTTACTTTCATCGCTCACTTTCCCCAGCCGAGCCTCTGACCCCCCCAGGTTGCCATCTCCTCCCCATGAGTGTGCAGTCCCTTTTAAACCGCACCCCATCTCTCTTGCCAACAAACACTTAGCAGCTTTAAAAAACTTTGTAGTTCTATGCATATTAACATTACGCATACGACATGTAGTTCCTAAGTTCACGGAGAGTCGCATATTAGAGGATTAGAATGAGGAAAAATGGTCTTCCGTTCCCACTTTCTCTTCCCTCAAACGGTTTAGAAAAAGAGAATAGAGAAGAGCGAAACTAAGGGAAAATTTCCAACTAGGTGATGTGCAATCAAGCTGATTGAACTTTCGATTATGTTGGAGTCAAATATGAGTGGTCACCAAATTTTTTCGTTTGACACAAAAGTTCTTCACAACATTTTTTTTGAAAATCACCAGTTTAATGCATAACACACAAAACTACATTATCAAAAGTGAACGTTTTGTTTTTGCTGTTTTTTTTTTAGTGTGCTTCTTTAGTGAGCAAAATGTAGTGCATTTTTTCCTACTGTAGACTCAGCAGGATATTTCTCCTGCTGAGTGTTTGTACCTTTCAGTGGTCGTGGGCCTTGCGCTCAACTTGTCAACGCATATAAATTTCGCAGCGCACTGGAAAATGGTGAAAATTGCTTTAGAGGGTGGTGATAGATGGGGGGTAAATAAGGGAAAATGGGTAGAGACTGGTAGGCGTAACACCTGCAAACGCTCACGCTGAGCAGCTGTAAAAACACAAGTCAAAAGCTGGCCAGGGGCGTCCTTTCCTTGGCAACCAAACCATGCGACTCCATCTCAAACTCCCTGAAATTCCGCTCCTGAGTGAACATACTCCCTTCCCACCCGCTGAAAGACCCATCTGTCTTTTTGGTTCATCGTATCACGGTACAGTGACCTAAGCAATAAAGGACGTTTCTCTAGGAATTCAAATGTTAAAAATCGGTAATAACGATCGAACGAAATTTGGTTTTGTTCAATTACAACTTTTTTGTTGTAATATGAAATTAACTATTAGAGAGGCGTTGCCTTCCTTGTATCGGGCATGTATGTGGTATAGTCGGCCCCTTCTGTGAACTACATATATTTATGAGTATATATGTATAAATTGAGCACCGGAACAATTTTACACTCTCTATCATTGGAAAATTACAGGAGATGCAACAATTCTTTCGTCTTTGTTTTGGCCGGAAGCTTTTCAATACGGCATTCCCTATGCTTTTTCCATTACAGATATTATTGTCGAGACATCAATCAGATTATTAGATAGGTTGGGATGACTTACAGACAACCTATTTAATTTGTGTTCCTTGATTTTATACACAGAACACGTTATAATTATGGCTCTGTAACGGCAAATCCATTTCCACTTTTATCCCCATCACAATAAAGACAAAAAGTGGTTGAAAATGGCAGAAGTAAATATCCAATGCGACTTTTGTGTCATCAATAAAAACAAACAAAAATCGGAAGGACGAAGAATTCCGCTCATATGGGGAAACAAATAAAAGAGTTCTATTTACTTCGGTTTTATTTTTCGGTAATGTTATTTACCATAGGACAAAGTGAACATTTAAGAAAAACACACACGAAGATTTTTATTTTTTATGTTAAAGTTATGGCACAAAGAGGTGTAACTTAATACCAAAGCCAATGGAAGAAGTCATCTTAATCAGAAAATCAGAGTAAAGCAAACGCAAATATCGACTAAGATACATATTATATATATAATTTAATTTAGAAGTAATGAACTGATATCTTTGATCAAAAATTCCATTCAACTTCACTCAGGTGAATTTAGCAACCACCAATGAATAAATCAGTGGACTTGAACATATTTATTCAATCATCATAAAAAGCTGAAAAAACGTCGAAACGAAGCGTAAACACTGAATGCAGAGAAATTTCTTATTGAAATGGAAAATTCAATAAGATTTCGCGACTTTTGCTCAGGCGTATTCTTGCCTTCTTAGGCAAATCATTTCCGCTGCTCGAACGAAAAGCAATCCAAACCTCGGACACCCAGTTACCCATTTCCCAGGACTCCAGGACCCCATAACCTCAGATCCCCAGATTCAGGGCCCAGCCCCACTGCCCCACAATAGGCCCTATAACATCCCAGGGCAGACAGAACAGGACGTTACAGGACAGAACAGTTTCCGTTTTCCGTTTCCCGTGCAAATATGCGAACTGGAAATGGCGAAAGCCAGGGGCGGAGGCCGAAAGGGTTGCGAAACAACTACGAAGGCCTTGTCATCAGAATCGAAGATTGATGTACCCTGGCCAACAGGTTGTTTGGTAAGCATAGTATTTTCGAGACGTTTGGTAACGATTTTTTAAACCTATGATTAAACTACATTAGATTTTCCCATTTGTTCACTTCGCTTGCTATGCATAAGCTTGGTTTATCATTCTGATTTTACTTTGTATAATATTCCTCCTTCCAGGGTATCAAAACATGGGTCGAGTTCCAGCGGTGGTGGCCTAAGTTGACATGATTTGAGCCGGGTTCAGTTACGGTTGGGATCTGGTCTAGCCGGCTTATTGGTCAGAGCCTGTCGATGAAGTCGATGGCTTTTATGCGGAATGTTCGTGTCCGAGGGTTTTCCTCTCGTCTTCCATCTTTTTTTTTTACAGTCTGCCTGCGTGAGGTTTTCTTTTTTGATTGTCAGTACAAAAGCTTTCGCAATGTCAGACAGAAGCCTTTCACTTCTAACCACTTTACAAGCCTTCGGGAAAACCTTTAAAAGCGGTAAATCTGTTTCGTGTGGTTTCGGAAATCTTTAAGGTCTTGGCAAGGGCGTAAGGTGATTTCATTTTCAAAATGTTATCCAATGAAGTGAACTATTATCTTTAATCAAAATTTATAGGTATAATTTAAACTTTCTTCGAGACAGAGATAGTAATTTCTTTAGTGCTAATTGAAGACCTCTCGTAGAGTAAGCGTGGGTGTGCTTGAAGCCAGGATACCAGGATATTTGGGACTTTCCCCATTTTCCTCAAGCGCCTCCCGCCGCTGCCTTTCCGTCTCCTTTTCCCATCTTTTATGGCCTCGTAAACAGCACATAACACTAAACAGCCTGCCGAGGGCGGGTTCTAGGTCTAGGCCAACATGGAGAAGCATACGCGAAATATGGAAAAATAAGAAGTTGTACGAGTATTCCGGGAAACTGGGCAATGTGCGGGAATGTGCGTGTGTGAATAAAATAGTTTTCGAGTATCCATTTGCATATTTAAACGGGTGAACTAAATGTTTTCACAGCCTCCGGTTTGCCTCCGTTTGCTAATGGCTTTCCTTTTACAATTTTGCTTGTCCACTTGTCGCACACGCGAAGTATTTGTATTTAATTTTTCATGTGCTTTCATTAAATAATAGATAAATGGGAAACTCTGGACGGAGCTGCAACAGCTGTTGTCCTGCCGGAATAGAAGGACGAAGCTGCCCGCTTCTTGTTCGTAGTCCCTTCGGTGGCCAAGTTTGTTTAGGAAAATTCCTTTATCCAAAATCCAGGGAGGAAAAGCTTTTGGCTTCGATGGGGGAATTCTGTACACAGTCGCATACAAACGCACACTTCCTGATTTCCATATATATATATATATATGTACGCATTTATGTATTAATATCGAATTGAGTTTTTAATTAAATACGCATTTCTGCCATACCCGTGTCCCCTTCAATGAGTACAAAACGCCGTCAGAGAGCTTTGAATATTTTTAGCATTTTCTATATTAGTATCCTTTCAAAGAATGCCAGCTGAGTTCTGTGGCGTTTGGTTTTACGTTTTTCTTGCCATTCCCTGTATTTATACGCCGTAATCCGTGGTGAAAGGTTTTGACCCTGTCATTGGATTTGTTATTGCTGAAAGGGAACTTCGCTAGGGAAATGTGGGAGTGCTGCAGAGGTGCCATATGCACTCCTATACAACTTATTTTTCCATCAAACTAAATGGTTACTTTCCTAAAAAATTGAAATAAAACTTTAGGACTCTATTTTTAAATATCAAATGTAATAGTTGATCTCCTTTAAGGTAGCTAATTGCAGTTCGTCTTTAAGGATTTATTTGCAAATAGTCGTTGCTGGTTGCAGAAATGGAATTTAGAGGAAATTACAACTTGGGCAAACGCAATTTCGGTTGTAATGTTGACATTAATGTGGCAACGTTTTCGCGGCAAGGAGCTCGTTCAATTGCCCAACTATTTGCACAGCTTTTCGCTTGAACCGCCAAAAATAATAAAAAGCCAAAAACAGCGATATAAACTTGCTGGAAAAATGTTACAAAAATTCGGTGGGAAATGTTGATGGCTGTGCCTTTCAGGGGCAAAACATGGCGAAAAGTCGCCATTTCATATGCGATTCCTGTGTTGATTTCAATGCGGTCGGGCCAAATGTAATTTGTTTTGATATTTCTATTTGACGGATTTCTGGTTTTTGCCCGCCCCAAAAAGTTCGCTGTTGTGGCATAACGAAAACCTGACATTTAAGTGGTTTGGTTAGTCTGCCTTTATTTATTAGACCATTGTAAAAAATATTTTGTTAACAATTTTTTTAGTTAGTGACGAAGTAGAAACATCTCTTCCATCTTCGTCTCAGGGAAGGGCTCCAGCTTGTTGGCCATTGTCATTTATTGTGATTATATGTTGCACATGATGTCCCTTTCTAATGATGCCGCCATGTGGCGCCTGAATGCCCCTCTCTTCGCACTGACCTGTTTCACACCTCTCCCAATGTCGAAGGTCACAGGTGTACATACAAATGAAGAAGGGATTTAAGTTTGAGTTTTGTACGGCGTAGTTCTAAAGTTTACCTTAACTAATGCATAGCAAAGTTAAAATACTTTTAATAGAAAATATTGCATATTGTTTTAATAATTGTAAGCCTTATTTTGAATAGTATTTTAAACCTCAGATAAAATCAGGTCATTTAATACCGAATGAAGTGCATAAGTTATTCGGCATCTAAGACGGGCATTCTCTGAATATTTTTATTTTTATGATGTTCCTTCATGTGCCCCAAAGGCAACTTTATTAGCCCTCTCTCTCTATCTACGTCTACCCATCTTTTTCGAAATCCACGCAGTCGAGGACATTAATTTAATCGGCATGTCATTTCATGTTCAAAGTTTTACACCTTTGCGACAGGAGGCAGGATAACCATAAAATGCCTCTTGGTTTTGTCCCCATCTTAACCTGAATTTCCCCCTTTCTTCCCGCTATTGCTTTTTACAGGCTCTCCAGCTTAATTCCCTTGTTTGGGCCGTGTTAAATGGGCTGGCACAACGGTGGAATGCAGGAAAGTTTACCACTGAAATTAGTTAAGTTTCTACTCACTCCTTACCTTAGTTGGCATCCGTGATTCCAGGCTCCAAATGAGAAACGTAACTGCAATTAGAAATCGAACAGTTTCCGCAATTATTAGCTGTAGTATTTATTTATTTCATAAACACGGCCAATCAAACATTTTCTAGATCGCTTATGAATTCTGTGAAAAATTGATTTCCGTTTAATTGCGCGTAGCATTGGCAAAATCATAATCGATTGTGGAAAACGTAGGGCAATCCATCAATGGTGAAAATTAGAGAAATGGAAGGGGAATTGAAAATGCAGTCATGTGAATATAAATATATATATAATATAGATGCTCAATAGTTATAATGTTAGGTTAAAGCATATTTTTGTGATGCCCCCGAGTTTTTCAGAGTAACGACAAATCACAATTAAGCAGAAAGTTTAATATTGTTTTTTTACGATCCGCGGCATAAAAATTCGGATTCTCATTTTTGGTTTATCGCCCAGTCTCAGTCGCAGTCTTTTTCTTGAGGGCAATATTATCGTTAACATTTTTCTGGCTTTGTTGGCCGTTGCTTGATTTTTATGAGTTTTATTATCCAAAAGCACATGGTTGTTCTTCTTGCCCGCCCATCGTTTGTTATTTATTTTGTTGTTGCTGTTGGCAGCTTGTTGTTTATGTTGTTTTCGCTTATGTTTTTATTGACAGTTATGACAGCCATTTGTGCTCGTTGTCATTGCAGTTTTCTTTGAAGTTGACGGTCGAGAAGTGGATGAAAAGTGGGGGGAATTCATTTTAATTTTCTTCGTTTCAATAAAAGCGAACCATATTCTTGTCATACCCTTTCATAAATTCGCATGTATTCAGCTCAACTGATTTATACTTAAGCAACTTAATCCTGAATTTTGAAGAAGTCCAAGCATAAAGACCACCCAGTTCATCTCCTGCTCTCTATGGTCTCTATGGTTTCCACCATTAAAATGCAACCGCAATAATATCAAATATTATTATGAAACGCTCAAAAGCTTGGGTATATGGGAATTAAGCGAGCCATGCCACAATTAACTGTTGTTGCTGGCCATGTGGGCATGTGGCATACATCTACATGCATGGCAACAATCTTGGCCGCATTTTGTGGCTATGGCAACGATTGTGCAGCTCATTAGAATGGAGGAGGGGGGAGTGGGAGGTTTTCCACCGCAAAATTCCATCAACAGATGCAAATGAAATGGCAATTTGCAGCGTGTTCGCACAGCTATGGTCAAAATAATAGTAATGACCCGTTGCTCAATTATCCTATTTTCAAACAAAATGTGGGTGGGTACCTTAAGCTAGTAATCAGTTTTTGAAGATCCAAGTGCAAAAGAGTTTTTAAGCCAGTATTTCCCAACTATTTGTTATAACAGAATGGGACATCTTCTATGTTAGGTACACATAAATGTGTTTTTTGTAAGTTTGGGGGCGTGGCTGGAAGGTCGTTACTTCAATTAGGCGGCACACTCATAATGTACAATCTGCGAATTCTGCAAAGGGCACTCAAAGCAAACGAAAGGTAATGGGAAAAGTTGCTTGGCCAATATGCGTAGAATTGCCTAAAAATGTGTTTTTGGCTATGTCCGTTGAATGACTTGCACACGTCGTCCTGTGAATTATCCCATATCCTGGGGAGACCCTCATGATTAGAATAAAATGTGGCAGCTGTGAGATATGAGTGCACGTACAAGTTGAGTCCGAGCCAGCAGGACAATAATGAAGGCCGCACAAAGTGCAGGGGCGTGGCAGCTGACACTCGCACGCTTTTACACTGGCAGAAAAGGGAGACGAAATCATAAAGGAACGAAAAGTATCAAATACAACTTTAATGCGGTTCGTAGAAAAGGGAATTTTGTAAAGTTTTAAGGTATTTCACTTTGAAATTTAATTAATAAATGCAGGCAGAGCATTGAAAACGTAATTTGCGCTCTGTGTAGATCAGCGATACTGAAGTTTTTATGCCAGTCACCCCGACCTCCACATTTCGCAAATTCCGAATGTAATATTATTAAAATTACTCGGTTTTTGTTTGCTCACATGCAAGTTGCTTTCATTAAAGCCGCTTTTAGATGCCGTGGCTTCAGCGCACTTAAACCTCTTTTCCACTTTGTTAGGATATATCCAGGAAAATGACTGTATATTTAACACAATAAATGCGTCTCAAGAAAATGGGACGATTGACACATTTGTACATTTACCAGAGGTAAAGTTAATTGATTTGGAGCAAAAATTAATAATTTTGGTAATATTCTACTGCCTTCAACAAAAATTCAATTTCGGCATAGACATAGTATTTACCATGTTTTATGGCACTACCTAATAACATAAAGGTAACAACATAGTTTTGCCTATGTCATCACAAAAACCGATTGGAACCCAGGAAAGTCAGGTCCTCAGCGCATGTTTCATTATTTTTTATGCTCTCACATTTCGAACAGAGTCTGGTGTCTGGAGTCCGCAGTGAGGACTAATCGAATCAGTCGAACGACTTTATATATATTTGAATAATCAAAGCGTCTACTGTTGCCCATTCCCCATATTTTCCTGATGAGTCGAGGGAGAGTCCGATGGAATTGGTCCAAAAGGAAAAGGGGCTGATGGCCGTATGTGTCACAGTCAGTGTTGTCAACAAAATAAATCGAAAACAGAGCATTTCTAGCTAACTCTTATTTTAGTGGAATTTCTCTGTTTAAATGTTAGTTAAATGTTAGCTAGTTAAATTTTTGATGGAAGTCCATTAATTTTTTGATTATGTACAAAATTTAATATTAATAAAATGCACCTTTATTTGAGAGGATGTCAAATGTACATTCAATCTGTATTGATATATATTAAATATCCTGGAAAAAAGCAGATATATTCGAGGGTGGGTCAATTGGCACCACTGCCGCACTCGCACTCGCATACGCATTTCATTTCGATTCGCCTTTTTTGCTCCAAGTGGCACTTGAGCCACTCAAGTGGGAAGGTTGGTGGATACTACTATACTACTATATGTGTGGATAAATGAGTGGGACCCAGATCCCCTTGGTTATTCCTGCCCCTTTCTGCCACCCAATTGATACATCGAAGTGTGAAAATCCCGGCCGAAGGCAAATGAGCAATCGAATCGATTCGGGGAAAAATGGCTTCAATTGAATATGAATTGACTGTTGGATTAATACAGCTTAAGCCCCTTGCGTTAATTTGTTGCAACAAACTAAGCGAAAATGGAATGTAAATTGCCCCGACAAAGGACAATATCTCTATTCCACTTTAGTTCCTTTGCCCGTTTTTATGGCCTCCAATATGCGGACATAACCATAAAACACAAATACCCAACCCGAAGCCAAACCCAAACCCAAAGCCCAAACTACTAAATCCAATAGAAACAATGGAGGGTTTTGATATGTGGAGAGCATACATATGTGCCGCTAATGCCCCGCAAACGATGACGCGGGGATAAGAAAAGTCAACAGAGGAACAGAGGTTTTCCCGGGAGTCGACGCGCCCGATGACCTCCGAGTGATAAACTTAAGTTTAATGGAAATCGAAAAATGTGCAAACAGCAATGGGGAAAATGTGAACGCTCTTGAAGGGCTATTGCTTAACGTTTGCCTGAAATTCTAAATTAAACGAAAATATATATATATATGTATATATAAAAATATTTCGAGAAATGGGCAATCTTTCGAAGTGTGCATAAAAAAATATATAAATTTCTAGAGAGAGGCAAACTCTAATTAGTTGTAGTACATACATATATGTATAAGAATTCGATGTAAAATAATGCTGTTCGCTAGAGGATTTTTATAGTTTTCATTGCCCCATAAACCCAATCCATTATTGGAGAGCACAAAGACAAAAACAGACAAGTCTTAAAAATAGAAAATATATTGCCAATGCAAGGAAAAGTCGGCAAAAAAAAGAAAAAAACAAAGGAAAGATAAAGAACATAAAGAAGAAAAGAAAATCGTGGTTTTTTGTGACCACAAATAATTACAACAAAATTGCAGTAGCCTCTGCTATACGATTTTCCCATTCCCCACACCCCTGTTTGGCTTATACTATGATCCTCATAGAAATGATAAGCCCTGGGAATGAACAAAAATATAATAGAAAGCAACCTAAAAACCCAAATGGAAAATTGCCAAAAAGTGCCGAGAAAAAAAACAAGTAAAAATATAGCCAGACCGGGGGGCGATTTTGGTAACCAATTTAGTGATAAAGTTATTCCCAGTTGGAAAACATTTGCGGAAGTTAAAAAAGTAAACATGGGGCAGCAAATTGGAGCATCTTTAATATACATAAATTCGAGAATGGAGCACAGGAAATACACCCATTAAAATGATTGAGTTGAATGAACTAGAAAATTGTGTTGCTTCTAACATTTTGTTTTTTTTTGGACATAGCTTCGGTGACGAGTCCTTGACTTTGGCCAGCTTCAATTGATTAGCAGCTTTGATGGTTTGATTGATGGCCATCTTGCGGAGGACACGTGCCGTCAACACAAACACCAATTACATATATAGTTTACCCACCCAAATATTTCTCTTTTTTCTCACCTCGATTCTCTTTCTTATTTGTTCTTTTTTGGCTTTTATCAAATGAAGTTCTATGAAGCTCGCTGTTCAAATAGATAATGGCTCTGAAGTTTGAGAGCACATGTAATGAATATTGTTTTTGTCAAGTTGTGTTTCCCTTTAAAAACTTTCAGCCTGTAGAGAAATCATTTCGGAAATGCTTCACAAACGTTCTTTTCTCACTGCAAGTGTGGGAGCGAGAGGGCGCGAGTAAGGTACTCGACGAAAATGAATGGCTTACAGCTGCTTAAACCAACTTAAAGAGTGAAGGACACGCTGGTGGAGGGTCCTTTAGCCGGGCTGTGGAGCTCAGTCACAAAGATAAACAGCCAACAAATTAAACTGAATTAAAATTGTGTAAAGTTGTGAGCGAGAGGCTCTTGAGCGGCGAGGACGGGTTAAGCGGCAGTGCCCTGGTGGCCTGCAAGGGGTTAAGGTCAGGTGGGGCAGAGGCCCTTTGGAAACTCCATAGAGTATATAGCATCCAGGGCTAACTAAGATTAATGAGCTGGCCACGGACGTCGACAACTTCGAGGCTAATGCCAATAAATGTGAGCAGGCGGCTTTCCCTTTTTTTTGTATTTTTCTTTTATTTTAATCCGATGATTTATAAACGCTTCGTGTTCTCGCTTTTTTTCTACAAAACTCAATAATGAGTAAATGCGGCTCCCTGTGCCCTTTCGCAACCATTTCCCTCAACTAACCGCTGTCAGAAGCAGTTAAACAATTGAAGCCATATTTAGTTAGCATTTTGACTAATGTCCCGCAGCAAACCCAAAACTTCACTCAACTAGACTGACTGATGGACCATTTGATCGATGTGTTCCACTCAAAATACTCGCATAGAAAAAGTACATATATTTGTGGGGCAACAGCTTGGTGAAAAACAATAACGGCTGGAGACCGACCTCGAATGAAGTGAGCACATGTAATTAAATCAAACGGAATGAAAAGGAATGTTCGATGTTAATGAATAATGAATTGGTGCCGTAAGAATATATTAATTTTTTGTGTGTAAAAAAAGTTATCTTAAATCTTTAAATCCCTATTAAGATTGTAACGAAAGTGTTATCATTTAAATGACGGATCTATGATATAAAATTCTCCCATTAAAATGACACCACAAACTACAGTTTCAAATTCAACAATTTAATGGCTCTCATTCGCCGTTTTTCATGTTTAGTGGTTTATGGCTGTCATTTGGCTGATTACTCAGGTGAGTCCCAGATATTAAGCACTAAAAACATCGACGAACAGCATTATCCTTAATGCACTGCCACAAAAAGCAGTGTGGGGATATCCATTATAATTTAACACGGTGCCTTCAATTATTCATGGTGTTTTGTACCCGTTACTCGTAGAGCGATATGATGTGCAAATATTAAGAAAGTATGGCACCTGAAAAGTTTCGACCCCATATAGTATACATATACATATGTGTTTATATAATTGATCAAGGTTTCAAAGGCTTTGCGTGGCGCCTCTGTGTTTGCATATGCATTATCGACAGAGTACCTGATAGTCGACTACAGCATTTTATTTTTTTGTTCTGATAAAGTTGCAAAACTTTTCACGTTTATTTTCGTCTCTTTCTGGTCAGTTTGTCTGTCTCTGTTCAGCACTATCGCTGTCGTCGAGTCGTGAATTTTATTGAGTGAACTGTGAGGAGTAAAATCCAAGGGATAGCCAGAGATTGTCAATTGTGCAGTCACTTTGTCTTCTGACACTTTCAATGATGACCACCAAATGCATCTTCGTCCCTACTCATCGTCACCATTTCCACTCTGCATAGGGCTTCCATTTAAATTGTTTCGTTTGTTAAGAGAGCACGCACAGCATTTAATGCGAAAATTCACTGGAATTTCGCACACAACGCAAGCGGATCAGACACTAGAGCATGGAAAAATGGGGCGAAATCGGGGAAAACGGGCGGCTAAGTATGCAACATTTGTATGCAATCCTATTTTCTCACAAAAAATGTATATAAATGCAGAGCAGAAATATCCATTTGTGAATTGAAGAGGCAAACTGAGGCAAATTGAGTGAGGATTTGAGAGGCAAAATGGTTTGCGAAAATTTTCAGAAGTGCAAGTGTTGTAAGACCTAAGCCGGTAGTTGGTTTGGCATAAAATCCTATTATTCATATTCTTTTCAAAACGCAAAATAAATTTGTTCATGAACTAGCAGAAGCATAATCTTCACTTTTCAAATTACTGTTTGATTTCGTTTAGTTTTATTCATATGAATATTTTCAGAAATTTAATTTGCACTGTAAACATTTATGAAACTCAGTACATTTTTCTTAATTTCTCGCAAATGGATTTTCCTTTAGTTATATTGATATTGATTTGCCGACAGGTAAAAGTGAGAAAACAAAGAAAAATCGAATGCGGAAAGCTTTTAACATTTCGCGAGCTCCCCTTCATAGGCACGCCCCTGGTCCTTAAAAGCCTGTGAAGGATCGGCAGGATGCCACTTCGTCGCAGTTGTCAGCCGAGAAGTGAATTTAAGTGACAGCTGTCTGCGGCAACGCTGGAGGCGGGTAAACAGGTGCCACGCCGCCCGACCATCACACCCTATGCTCCGTATACCAAGCACGGGGCGATCCCATTCTCACTGGGAAAAATACTTGTTGTTCGCAAAAACCAAACATTTTAAACATGCTTAGTTGAGTTTTAAAATGGTGATAGCCTTGATGTCCTTAAGTTTTGAAACAGCCTTAGTTCTGTACCTTTGATTTAGCATATTGAGGTCACAACGAATCGATTGGATTGCTTGTGATTGCGTTTTCACAATGTCTTGCGACTGTCATCCATTCTTTGGCATCCACAACGTTGTCGCTGCGCGCGTGTGCAAGTGAAATTATGTGGAAATGAATTATGACCCCTCTCCCTCCGTGGAGAGCAGTGTTTCCTTAGAGAAGGCGATGCCAAAAAGCCACCGAAAATGCCCGGAAAAGCGTTTACGACGGAAAAAGCCAAGCAAAGTAGAGCGAAGTCTTCACAGCAGGAGCTAGCACTTGGGCTCATTAGCCTTCAACACGTAACAGTGGAGCAAAAGGTATTTACTTAAATTTAAAACACGTTGTTATTGATTGAGATAAGCAAATACATAAACCTTAATTAAATTAGGCCAATTATTAAAAATTTTACGAATATTTACATTCTTAGGCGCTTGAATTTATACCCGTCAAACGAATATATTAAGCAATATTGAAATTCCGTGTCACTGTGCCATCTTTTGTTGGTTGTTACAACGAGAACAGATTGCGATGAGGTGAACTCCCGACTATTATTAATACTTTGGCAAGCTCCATCCCCGCAATTTGTAAGCGGCTTTTTCTGTTCGCTCCGTTTCATTTTCATTTCGCACATTCACACGTTGCGCATACGCCGCGTGGCCCGCATGATTTATGCCACCAATTATCAGACGGTTATATGTATATGTGGAGGGAGTTTTTGTTATGCTACAAAATATGAAATCTAATTAGCCAGAAAAAAGAAAATAACCAAACAAATATAAACAGAGGGCATCTGGAATAAAAAGGGGGAGATCGTTAGAAACAAAACATTTTTCTTTCATAAAATGCAGAAGGCAGAATCAGCACAAAACTTTCGGTTCAGCTATGCAAAAATTTGAAAATTTCAACTGGTCTTTGGTAGAAAGAGAACGGAGCAAAGGGTCATAAAAATATATATTTGGGGAGTTCCAAAAAAGTACGTTAAATGTGTAAAGAATAGCAACAGCAAAAGTCGAAAAAGTTTTGCCAACAACATTTGTAGCCCATAAGCTGGAAAATCGCGCGGGGCTGGATTTGGGGAATTTTCAATGTGTTTTCTACGTTTTTTTTTCTAGCTTGTCGTTCTGTCTGGCTTAAATAACACTGAATAAGTTACTATAGTTAGACGAGATTTTTTTCTTGGTATCCGAATTTCTTAATATTAGAGAGGATAAGCCCCAGTAAAACTTTACTTGGGCACTACTAGTTTAATAAAAATGAATTTTTATTATGTTTCGGAAGGGCTTCTTCTACAGTTTATATCACCTTCATTAGCAAATTTAAAAGTCTCAAGAAAAGCCACTACTGCACGCAAGCTTTCAACGCAAAATGTCAATAAAACAATTTGCACTTGCGGGCGGTCATGAGGGGGTTACACAAGCTTTATTTGTCCTTTATCTTATTTGCTCCGTTTGCTGTCAACTTAAAAGCAAGCCACAGGTTAAAAAAAATCAAACAGAAAAGAAAGGTAAACTCGGTTGCCAAGCTAATTTGTAACAACAAATAATGGGTGCGGGGTATGCCGTCGTGGGTTAAACGGCCCCTCCAAAGCCACCCACTTAACCCCCGAGCTGCACTCTTTCACACTCCAGGGACTGCAAGGATCTCACGCTTGAAGGCGATTTGTGAGTGGCGTTTCAGTCTGTTGTGGTTTTATAACCGGCAACAAGGTGTTACACATGTCACTGTTTGTGCGGGGTCTACACCCAGGGTTATTACATTAGCAGCAAAATTAAGTAAATACATAAAAACATATTTTTGAAGCTTACACTCTTAATTAAAAAAATTGGATACCATTTATGATTTATTTTCAGGTTAAGCTCTAACTCTTTATATATATTTTTCACATAAATTGCTTTATATAAATCTTTAATCTTTAGGACTTTGTAAAATAGTTCATTTTATGATTTGTTTTATGTAAATATCTCGGATATTAAGTGCTGCTTGGGACAACAGTGTGTCTACGTATCCTGTATATATTTAATGGCAGCTTGCTTCTGTGTCATTCGAGTAACTTTGTCCTCGCCACCGATGTTGCTCCCCCTCCGCTTTTCCCCCGCATTTCCCCCGCTTTTCCGAAACTTGTTTCATTTTCCACATACTTGGACGCATGTGAGGGTGTCGTATCTCGTTTCACGGCGCACGGAGCATGAAAAGCCCCTTGCCGTCATCATCATCATCCATCCCGACCGCTTCCCTTCATCTGAAACCAATAAAAAAAATAACCGAATAGTAGAAACATATTTGATTTTGGTCTTTCGGTTTGGTATTTCGCTCAGTGTGCGGCTGGCGAATTTAAGTGTCTTGCAAATATTTGTACCAAAAAATTGCGCACTTTATCGAATAAACTGGGGAACGACCAGGTGCGATCTCCCATCGGCACGTAGCTCAATCAATGCGAAACCCGACAAGAACCTCTCCCCACCAAAAATTCTTCCTTTTCTGGCGTTTATTGGACTGCAAAATGAAGTTGGCAAAGTTTCGCCCAAAAAGGATACTGAAAGTAAAGCCAGTAAACGTACCAGCATAACCCGCAAAAAATTCAAATTCAATTCATCCTATGTTTTGGTTTAGTTGTGCAGAAAAAAAAGTTTTCAAAAAAACGAAGATAAAGTTCTTTATCAAAAATTATACATTTTATTAAAGAATTATTATTTAAGTCAAATTTATTTTCATTGTACAGAAAGTGCTTTTAATTTTTCCTCCCAACACTTGTCCCTTTATCTTTGCAAGTTTAAAGATTAAAAGAGTTGACTGTACTGGCCGTAATCAATTTGAGATCGGCAAACTTAATTTAGTCTTAAATTCAGTCGGACAGGTCTGCTTCATGGCTTATTTGTTGCGTCTCCCAGGAGGCAAAAAAAGATGGGGAAAATGGAACATAGGTAGCCAAAGGTTGCAGGAAACTGGCAGCAAATACAAATATTTGCCATGAGGGCCAAGAAGTTGGGCCCGGATCGTCGGGATTTCCACTCCTGACCAGGCGACATAAAAACATAATCCACATAAAGCTTTTAACGTTTCGTAACAATGGCATTGCACCAAAGCTGCAAAAAGGTGGAAAAGGGAGATCCCGGCTTATATAAGGCTAACAAGACATACACACTTCTATTAAAAAAGACAAAAAAAAAACTCCCACATACGACCGTAAAATTACACGTAAATTTCAGCAAATAATAAAGTGCAGTGTCCAGTGTCCAAAGAGTAAACTTTTTGGCACAATAAACTGAAAATATTTTCAAGCATTTGTTGACAAAGTTTTTAATTAGAAGATGATTGTTATTTAGAGCATCAAGTACTGGGAATTTTAAGAAGTATACAAATTCGAGATTATATGTAATTCCAGATTTCTATATAATCTATTTAATGATAAATTAAGACTAGAATTGTAGCTCGCAACTAGGCAAATGGGTAAAACAAAGATACTTGTGATTCATAAAATATACAATATACCAATTAAATATCTGTCTTATATTGTATGGAATTTAACGCAATATAATTATTATAGGATTGTTTAAAGGTAATCCTATGGCCAACAAAAAATTGTTTTTCGATTTTGTGTTTTACTCTTCTATTGGCAAAAAAAGGAATAGGCAATGTTCAAATTGAATTATTTCTTTATTGTTTGTGGGCAATTCAAGCGTAGTTTGGCGGCTTCTTTGGCCGCCTTTTGTTACTACTTTTCACATTTTGGGACTTGGATAAGTTCGGTGGGGAAATGCGGTATCGAGATGGGGGAGACGGGGCTGTTTGATGAGTGGGAGGGATTAACTTTTGCCTGCCGCAAAACCTCAATTATCAACTTACAGCAGACAAAAAGGCGCTTAATTAAGTGAAGCTTCGAACGTGCCTCGCCATTTTCCGTTTTCCCCGTCATGGAAAATGCCTTCGATCAGAAGCAAGTAGAAATAACCACTCCCCCCACCCAGTTGTTCGACCCCATTTTCCGAAAACTCCCCTACCGCCCATGTAATCTTAGACGTGTGTCGTTGTCAGAAGTTTTCTCTTTCTGCTTTTTCGCTGAGTCAGCCGGGGGAAAATGGCAACGTAATCTATGCACCATCCATGGGCGTGGAGGCTAACTGGGGCAGGGGCCTGGGTTTTTCAGCGAGAACTATGAACTGAGAACTGAGAACTGTCATTTGCCATTGAGTATAGTTGTTATTACTGTTATTATAGTTTACACACACGCATTTTCCAAATGATACATTGTTTTATATTCATGGCGAAAGTGCGGGATATCAACGATCATATAGGACAGTCTGTTAATTTTAAAGTTTGGACACCTAACAAAGTTTTGAAATAAATGTTTACCCATAAATGGAAATGAGATTGAAATGTTTCATTTTGTATGGTAAACAATTTTTCCCCAACTGATTTTGAAGTTATTTGCAAGCGTATTATTATTGTACACTTGACCATTCCAGGCTGCCATAAATAACTCATTCTGAGTCTTCTGCAATTAAAATCTGGTTGCTCCGTTCAAGAGTATCCCTTGGGTCTATTATTTATGTTGACCCTTTGCCTAAATTCATTTGTTGTCTACGCTGTCGCAGCTTCTTCCCCGGTCCATGTTTTTCGTCTTTTTTTTTATCGGAATTATGAGTTTGAACAAGCTGAAATGGGGGTTGTGGGTGCTTCATAGTTATCTAAACTTGTACAATTTGTTTGGCTCCACCCACCGCACTTGGCGCATTTACGCTTGGCAGTGATCTGCCTTAAGTGCCGTCAAGTGGATTAAAAACATGGCAAATACACGGTCGTGTTTTTCCTTCTCTATTTGGCTGTGTTTGTGTGTGTGTGCGAGTGTGTGTGTGGACTAAATGGAAATGTTTTTCACTTGTTTACCGTTCGGGGAAAGTGCGTACCCTCTTCACTCGGTGTATTCCCCTGCTAAGAGAAAAGGAAAAAAGGAGAAAAACAGCATTCAAATGCTGCAAAGGACTCAACTCTGTTACATCATGCATACGCCCCGGATGCCAATGGGTAACCCACCGGGTAACGGAGTGGAGTCCAACTTCTGGCTAATGTGTGTGGCCTGCATTTGCAGTTGTACACCGAGCTGTTCATTAAAAGGCATTACAAGCCGATATCGTATGGCAGGTAATCCATGTGTCCTCGCAAACCGATTAGAGTGCAACTGTTATTTCAACTGGCTCATCTGCACGTTTAATGATCGATGATTGCACACGGTTTACCATCATTAAACGCCATACAATTTAAAGAAAGTAATGTTGCAGCAGATGTAAACATAAACATTGTTACGAAGCCCATGTATTCTTAAATTTAATTTCCTAGCCCAGGCTGAAAGTTATCTCCACATGGCCAAAAGATTCATTATCTTCCGCCAGCTCTGAACCCTTTGTTGCCAGAGGAGAAAAGCTAATTAAAGCGAGGCCCTGGCTTCATGAAAGAAAAACACAGGCAAAGGCCCGACATGATGAAATGATTAACTTTTCGCACAGCTCACAGCAAGTCCAAACAAAATTATTTTTGGCAATGTTTGCCAAATGGGGAAAACTGAAAATAAGTGGTATAAGGTTGGTTGATGATCCCACATTTTTACATTACATTTTTAGACATTTTATTGTTTAAACAAGTACTTGTTGATTTATATATTTATTAGCTAATATTTTTAGTTTTGTAATATCTTCAACGACATGAAAATTTGCTATGCGAATTTTCAAGTCGAAACACACTTAAGTATTCCTAACATACCTTTCAGCGTCACTTTTGCAAAGTGATTCGTTTGACCACCTGCATTTTCCACATTAATTGGCAAACTTTGTCGAAACGGGGCTAAGCAATTATTATTGAATTGCTTTCCTTTTAACGGCTTTGCCCTTGCTTTTCTTTTGTTTTCCTACCAATCCAGCTCTGTCTATCCAGCTTTCCCGCCTCCATCTTCATTTTCATTTGCCGCGCTCCACTTACTGGCGTTAACCAAGTGTGATTACATTTTGCTTCTAAGCGTTTTCTCGGTCAAACTAGAGGGCCGAAAACCACCGCACTTAGCCGTAGAACCCAATCAGTTTTTCTTGTTGACAAATGGCTTATGGCACGTGCCTATACCGCGTCCTACCCCCTGCACAGGAAACTGCCAACGCCACTGACAAAGAGCATTTGCTACTTTTCACAAAGTTTCAAATACAATTTTTTCAAAAAGCAAGGACACATCGCAAAAACTTTCCGCAGGCCATAATGGCAGTGAAAAATGAACCACAACCGTGAAAAAGGAAATGCGGCAGGTGAAAATATTATGAAATATATGAATTTGTATACAAATTAAGTTGATAAAGTTGGCTTAATCTGAAGCACAAGGTCCGCCGGCGGAAAAGCTCCCTGACTTTGTCTATGCAATTTCCCAGCGAATAAATAAATAAGAAAACTGTCAGGTGCCGCTTCAGTTTAGGGGGATCACCATTGAAGAGAACCAAAAGGAACCGACAAGAAGAACCGAGAAAAGTTTAAAATAAATCCAGCCAAGTGACCCGCACGCAGCAATGGAAATTTGTCACCAAACAAAAAAAAACAAAACAAAAAAAATGTCAAAATACAAAAACAAAGTCGAAAATAAAAACAAAGCGCTGAAAGAACAAAAAAAATGTCGCGACATCGTCTAGTCAAATTGCAAGTGATTTGACTCAGGCTCCAGCAGAGAGCAAAGACTTTGGAAAAAGGCGGTGTTAGAAATGGGGTGGAAAATGGGAGCTAGAAAATGGGGCTGGGAACAAACGGTGTTCGGTAACACTAACGGCGGGCCATTGACACATGACAATGGAAAATTTGCACGTTCAAAGTTCAAACAAACAAGTCAATTGGCTGGAAAGCTGATGAAAAATAGCGCCATTCCGCTGGAAAAAGTTGGCAACGCATGTGAATCGCGTCATAAGCTAAAGTAAGGGTTGAATTCAAGGATTTCCATCGCAACTTACATTTCTTCTAGAAACTCGTTTCTCTTTACATTATATTATTTTGCAGTTAAGTCAATATTTAACAAAGGAAAACTCGCCGTCCGGGCAAAAAAAATTTTAATTCATACTGCCGCCAAGCAATGGCCAACTAATCCAGCACTTTAACTGATTTTTCTCCAGCCATTTTTTTTTCGGCATTAGCATTTTCATTGGGTGCGGGAAAAACCCAGAGAATTGCCTGAAACACGCTCCGCACGATGCATATTTTCATAAATTTATTTAAGTGCTGGCAATTTTCCGTGGGTCTTGGGGAAATGTAATGCACTCTGGACAATAAATTTGTCGCAGCTAAGCTAAGTTGCGTGCATTTTGTTCAAAATCCCAGCCGACGGAAAATGGAAAGCTTTGGCCATAGAAGAGCTGTAGCAGCAAACAGTGGCCGACTTTTTGGCAAAGTCCTAATAAATGCATTGTAAGAAGAAAATCTAAGAAGTTGGCTGGTTAAATTAAAATAAATTAGCATTCCCCTCTTTTAACGTATTAAACTTCACTTCCCCCTGCCAAGTGTTTTCCCATTGTTTGCTGTTGTGTAAATTGGAAAATTAAGTTGGCATTAGTTCTTGGTTCTTGGCTCGTAAAACAATGGCGAAAAGTGACAGACGCAAAAACGGAAGATAAAACTGAGCTACAGGAAAATGCAATTAAGGCAAGTCACAAGCTTCTCTCGGAAATGGGGAAAAACAGTCAGCTGGGAAATGACCGCAAACACCTGTGGTGGCCTGAATTTATGTCAAAAAAGGAAATGCACAGTTTTAAAGCCTAATAAGTATAGCGCGAAAATAGAAGCTGCTCAAAGGTGAATATCAAATAATAACTTTATTATTTTATTAAACCAAATAAGAATATTTAATTGATCGCATGACATCCATCATTCATTTTCGCAAAGCGTTCAACACTTTTCTCTCGGCTTTTCCTGTCACGCGGCTCACTTGCGGCGGCCCATTTTGGCCAGAAGGAAAAACATTTTCCTCGTAAAAGCTGCACTTAAGCTGATGCTGGCTGCATACTATTTTAATTAGCAGCCGTCGCTCCGGCTGCAAAAAAACAAAAAAAAAAAAAAAACCAAAGGCAAAGGCAAAACTGGCGGAGATGTTGATGAAGATGATGATGACGATGGAAAGTGTCGTATGCCTGCCAGCTGTCTGTTCCGCCCACCCACGACCCCTCTGGTTTTCCACCATTTTAGCATGTTGGCGGGAAAAGCAGCTGCTGGGCTAAAAGTTCAGCTGGACAAGTATAGCGTACAACACAAAGGATGGATGGTGAGGCACATGGAAAATATCATGTATTATGAAACAGGTTAAAAAAAAATGTTTGTAATAATGCTATTGAATTACAGGTATAATGAAATATTAATTTTTCACTCTTTGCAAAATGTTTTTAGATTCTTTGTTGTATATTGTTGTGCTTTCATTTATTTTGTTTTCAAGATATTTTACAGTGTAGAGAGAGGGTAGAAAGGCAAACCGCTCGACGCGTGACTCTCGCTTAAAAGCGTTTCACGTTTTCTTTTTGCACTACATTCCCTTCAGTTTTCTTGTTTTTGCATGTCACTTAAGCAGGTTGACTCTGGCAAACCACACGACCACCCAACAACCTGAAACCACCTACAGACACCTACAGCCACCCAAATCCACCCAGAACGACCCACCTGCGTGTTCTGTGACCAAACAACATTGCCCGTTAGCGTTGGCGGGCGTGGATATTATCGTTAATTAAATTTATGACGGAGCTTCGGGAAACTCGCCAAAAAATAGAGCGGAACTACTTTGTTCTGGTCAACATTTTCGAGTATAAAACAAGAGTGAATGCTGTAGTAAAATGTGTCGTGACTATTAGATACCCGTTACGCATACGTCGGACACACCGCAGACACCCGGGGGTGTTACAAGTTTCTTGATTAACACATGATATAAAAATTTTGTTCACTGCATATGCAACTTTTTAATAAGTTTCAGCTAACTGAAGAGCAAATTAAGTGTTTCAGATAGTTTAAATGATATGTGGAATTTACCAGCAAATTTTATACAGGCTAAAAGCATTTTGAATTTTTCACTACAACCTCGATGCTAGTGTATGCTTAATGAATTTTGTGTGGTAATTAATTTTCGACTTGTGAAAAATGACATTAGGGAAAATCAAAAACAAAAAAACGCGAGGGAAATTCATCATGGAACGTTGATGCGCAGATGTAATCGCATTTTTACTTGGTATCCCAGCATTATGCCATTATTATGATTATCGTTATTATGGAAAAGGGTCTGAAAAAGTTTTGGCTAATGGCAAAAAACCGAAATACTTTCACTTCAATATTTTACAACTAATTAGGGATAATTACCAGCCATTACCCAAAGGGATTCAGCCCAACTCCTTGGCATGGCGACAAGTTGAAAGTTCGTTTATTTCCACCGCTCCTGCGGTTTTTCGTCCTCATCTCAGCCACCTTAGTTAACGTGGCCGTTATCTTTTGGCCTGGGCCGTCTAATGAACACGAAACACAGTCATTAGCCTGGAATACTTTGAGCTCTGTGTTACATGATATACCGTCGACTCAATGGCCATGCCAGCTATTTGAAATCATCTTTACATGATCACCCAGTGACTGAACCCTTTTCAGTATTCTTTTTTAACTTGCAAACCATCCAAAACCTAACAGCTAATTTTACAAATATCTAAAATTGAAATAAAATTATTGTTGTATTCATTTTGCTCTTCTTTTTGGTAGTATGCTTAATAATATTTTATTATTTATTTTAATGGAAAAACGTAAAAAAAAATAAGGACACTTGTATTTGGTTTCCTTCAGCCAGATGACAAGCTCCGCGGTAAGTGCAAACAGTAGATAAGAAACAGGCTTGTTTGGGAAAAAATTTGTGACAGCAATAGGTAGCCCATAAAAAGTCGATCTCAAGCCGCTTAAATTTGCTGGCTTCTTCGTTTTTATGAGTTTTACCAATTGAATATCTTTAAGTGCAAATAAATATATACAATGTTTTAAATAGGTCAGTATGTATTTCTTAACCTAACCTTAACCTTCAGTCTTAAAGCAATTCCACTTGAAATACTTGATACCGAAAAATATAAAGCAACAGAAAGCAAATAACGAAAGCGAATTGCATAAGGCAAAGGAATTAAAGAAGAATTATTTAATTTTATTATAAAGCAACAAAAATACCCTATGTGTAGGCTCAGTTGGAATTTTTGGGCGCGTAGGTGGGTTGAAATTCGTTGGGGATAAGGGGTGTTGCCCGGCCAACGCAACTGGAAAAAAAGCAAATTCAATTAAGACCTTACCTGCCACGCCCACACACGTACTCAGTCCCACGCCCAAAAACACACTCACTTACACAAACACACAAACACCCACAGGAGCAACAGACAGGCACAGCGAAAAAAGCAACGCGTTCAACGTTGCGTATGAGTGATGCGATCTGGTAAAACATTTACAAAGGGGCGTGGTGCAGTGGGGCGGGCGTAACCCTCCTTTGAAGCTGCTTGTGTGTTGGTGCATGACAGAATGTGTGCGAAATTAAAAATCATATTAAAGGTCGTATTAAATTAAAGGGGAAGGCGATGTGTCTCAGCCTCATCCGCAATTAAAAAATTGTTTAATTTTGAAATTCGGTCAATGCATGCATACATATAAAAATAAATGTAATAGAATTATATTTCTGATCTTTCGGCAGATTTGGTATGTAGCCAACTGGCCTCGTATTTTCCGGATCTACCTGTGGCTGCGGCATCCCCAACACAGCGGCGTCCGCCCACTCGTCCGCCATTCATCCTCTTCAGCCTCTTCCACCCTCTTCCCTCCATTTCCACCATCTTCAGTAGCGCCATCGACGGCGGCGTCTCGTGCACTTAATTTAATGACCAAAGTTCGCCGCACAGGGCGTTGCCAGTTGCCCATCGCCCGTCGCCAGTTGCTCGTCGCCATTTGCCATTTTCCATTTGCCAAGAGAAGGTCCTGCCGGAGCTGCTCGGTCCTGGGCTGCTTTACATAAGCAGCGCCATGTTTATTTACATTCGTGCAAATTGTTATTTAATTAAATTTTAATACGCTTCATTAAAACTTCTGTCTACGCGGGCACTTCGTTTTTTTTGCATTTCCTTTGCCTCGCGTTCCTTGCCATTTTTTCTCTCCTCACGGATTTAGTCATTTTATTATGCAATGATAATCAGAAATCAATTTATTGACCACACATACACACACAAACACACAGAGTAGCCAAGCAAGAATGGTCAGCGAACGCGAATCAAGTCAATAAAATTCAATTTGCTGCTCATCAGCAGCGGGAGTTTAGAAAGGGAGATGCGGGCCCTAATGCAGGACAGTAAGGACGAGAGTGTCCTGCGGGAAAGTCGTTTTGTGCGTTTAAGTAAATACAAGCACATTAGGCTACATCAACAGCCAAGAAAATGCTGGACACCCAGACAGGCCTTTCTCCAGCCCCATTTCTCCACAATGTATGGGCGAAAGCTACTTAGGCTGCTAGCAAATAGTCTAGAGTGCTAAGTAACCATTTAGGACCCCAGATACTCTGCTGCGCAACTAACATGGGCTGAAGAATAATAAAAATACAAGTTGCACAAATAGTGTTTTGTTTGTGGTAGGCCTTTTTCTATGAATAAAAATTTGATATTAATAAAAGTGGCTTTTTAATCCACTAACCTATATACCCACAAGAATTTTCTCCTGAACTAAATATCAAAGAGCAGCAATCCAAATGAACTGCCAAGTGGCTTTTCAGAGGCGAAAGAAGAAAATAAATAAATTGGGCAACCAAAGCGTAGAGAACTGAAACCAATGTCTTTATTAATTCCTTAAATGTTTACCCCCCCCCCACAGTTCGTAAAAATCTGCCAGTTTTCCTAGCCTTCTCTTTTTCGTCATCCCGCCTTCTTTTTGTTTCTTTGTGTGGTAGATTTGGGAAAAATGTCAAATTAAGGTTGATAATTTGCTAAGCGGCTTTTTCTGCGGCTTAGCCGAAACGGAGAAGGGATTGAAGAAGAGGAATTATGAACGGGTGGGAAAAGTTAAAAAACCTTCCCTTATAAGAGACCGAAATGATTCGGATGGGTAACCAAAAGCTGGCAAATAGCAATGTTGCATTTACGCAATCCTTTTTCGTATCTTATTGTCTTTATTGGGCTCCATTCGCAGTTCATCCTAGCGATTAAAAATTTCGCCAAACCAAAGTTGCCAATCGAATCTCAAGTGGGAAATTCCCATAGTCATTTCACCAAATGGTCGAATTGGGAGAGCATCAAAAATGGTCCTGCAGAAAAAAAGCTGACAACTGGTGGCGTATGTGTGTTATGCCCCGAATGGAGACTATATCACGTATACATCATGGTTACTTTTGCACTGCAAAAATATGTGAAAATATCATAAGAGTTAAATTAGTGTTTAAAAATGTCTTTGATTATATAAAGCTTCTAAAGTATTTACAAGATATTTACCACCATCTCATTACCGACCGGACAAAACTAGCACTCCTGCTGCCTGGAGATTAACATTACCCTGGATTAGTTATGTTTTTGTGTTATGGGATATGTTTGTGCCCCTCCATAACTCGCATTACGATGTTGATTGGTAATCCCAGCCATCGCATTCCAAAGAACCAACTGTGTGGGTGTTGGTTTGTGCATTGCTCATACGCCACGTGGCCGCATGTGAAAATGTTGAATAAAATATGCCCCGAATTGATGGAGACGGTGGATGCCATAAATATTTCATTTTCATTGGAATTGCCTTTTCACAATTCGTTAAATCTGGACAATAATACCCGTCTTAGTCCCTTTCTCTGTTTCTGGTTTTAATGCTTTATTAATGCGCAGTGATGTGAAAGTTCTTCAGAGCGGAGGCGACGACTCAAGGCAATGAACAGGATGCCTGGGTCAATGGTTAAGTCGTCTTAGACAACTAAGAACGAGAGTAGACTAGGCGACTGGGATATAAACTAGAACCAAGTCAAGAACGTTTCAACAGTCAGCAGAGTGGCAAGTCACTTGAACGAACACTAATCCAAATCATTCGCCCATTAATTGATTTTTATATTAAATATGCACAACTTTAATTAAATAACTTTGATAGCGTTAGGATAATTTTAAATACATGTTATCTAAACAGAAAACCAGTAATTATTTGAAAGGCATTTAAGCTCCTAAGTAAAGCAAACTCTGAAATAAATCTTTAGATTACTGCATATTTTTACACGCAATCTCCGCCAGGATTCTGCCATCAATCTAAAAGGCGCTCCATCAATATGGGCATTTTCCCAAAGGGAAAGAGAGGTGTTACATTAGCAGCAGAGCTCAAAGCAACCTCGAATCTGTGTTTCGAAAAAAAATCCAGGCCCCTTTGGGCCCCCATTTAAAGCCCTTTAAGCCTCCATTTGGTGCCGTGCACCTTAGTTCTGCAATCTCAGTTTGGGAACCCTTTTTGCGGTTATTGTGGCTGCCGCCAGGACGTCGCCATACAGCAGCTGCCACGCCCCCACTCACACACACTGAGCAAAAGCGGGGGGAGATGCAAAGCATATTATATCGCCATATTAATAAACATAATCCAGAAATCATATATATGGCGACCCGCCGCCAAACGCTGATGGGCCATGATGAAGATGGCAGCCCATCCGACAACCGAACAGCAAAACAGCCGAACAACCCGAACAACCCGAAAACAGCCACCCTGGAAACATTTTTCATATACTTTATGCATATTAAATTCATTTAAAGATTTGAAACTTTTGCTCGTTTCGCAGGCAAAGTAAATAACAAAAGTGAAGCGCGCACAAGGCAAAATAAAAAAGGGACCAGGGAGCAAGGAGCAAAGACGAAAATGTCTGTAAATGAGTAATAAATGCGGCTGCCAAGTACTTCAATAAGGAAAAAATTCAAGTCTGGGGCCATGTTCCTAAGAAAGACATCAACCTCACCATGAAATTTGTTTAGGTTCCTAGGAGGCGGTCTTGATGGAGCGGGAAAATAAGGAAAACAAAGCGAAAAGAGCAGCAGCACCGTTTTCTTTTTTCAGCGCCAGCTGTTTGTTTTTTTTTAAGTATTTTCTCAATCACCGGTCGAGTCCCAACTGGCCACGCCCCTTGCCACACCTTTCGCCCCCCATTATGGTATGCTAATTGAATGCATAAATAAATTTGTTGCCTCAATTTTGGGCAGTGAAAATGGAGGCAAGCTTATATTTACATAGTGCCAACATCTGATTTTGCACTTTTTACGGTCACTATTGTGTGCGCAATTATGGAAATTGCATCCTTTCGGGTTTCGAAACTGCTATTTTTTATTGCTTTATTAAAATGAGAATATTGTAATTGTATTAACAAAAATGGTCCTCCTGTTTTTCCTGTTTTATTTAAATGCTAAATGAGCCTAAAGTAAAGACTTCTACTTGGCTACAGCTTTAATTTTGTTTTGGTTGATTTTGCCCAAAGGCTGCTAATATGCGTGCGAAGAAAGTATGGAATGTTAAAAATCAATGATATATAGCCATATAAATGGGACCAGCTGCAATGCAATGGCCTCACTTTCACGCCTCGCCCGTATTTCTGTCAGCCATCAGTCAAAGTCAACGTCAGAGGCGATATAGAATATCCTGGACAAGAATACACGGCCTACAGGAATACAACGATTTATGCATTTATGGCATGCCGAGTTTCCCACTGACACCTGGCGATGTTTGTTTTGTGTTCTGTACGTGTTTCGCGCTGCTTTTTGTCATTCTGCAAGCGAAATAAATAAAATAAAACAAAATAAAATATAACAATAGAAGAGGCACATGCTAAGTTTCTTGGGTAAATGTAGAAGATGAGTTCAACCGGCAAACGGCAAACCACTTTCGAATCAATAAAGCGAACAATTTTTACGATTAATGGTGAAATAAAATATCGCTTTCGCCCAACAAAAAAAAAACCACCTCAGCGTAACCCACCTCTGGCCACTCGTTACACACCACCAAATCAAGTCCAGACACTGAGAGAAAAAAGTTCTCTGATATGTTGAACACCTCCAGCACCTGTCATTAGTATAATTTTGGGTTACTTACTTACCGAGGGTAAAGAAGTTTGGTTCAACTTGTTTCTTTTTTGGATGAAACATGATATACTAAGGAATATTGTTGCAAGTGTCCTTGTTGCTGCGTGTGGAAATTTGATAGGTGGCATAAAAACATGCCGAAAAGCGAAACCCGAGACCGGGGCAAACGAAATCGCAACATTTTGAAAAGCAGAAAACAGCAAGCAGAAACCGAAGGAGAATCCAATAAATGGGAGAAGGTGGTAAAACACAGAGCACAGGAGCGTTCGGCGAAGTGAAGATTCGGGCCTGGCTGCACTGGCTCATAAAAATGCCAAATAAAATGGAGAATTAATCAACTGTGCCGCGCGACCTGACCTCAGAAATCCTCGCCTTTGCCCTTTCGGACTTACGGGATTTACGGGTTCCTGACCCTGACCTCCCTGCTCTGATTGCTTTATATGATTGCTTTATATGTGGACAATGTTGTTGAACCCTTTTCCAACTTTGGTGTGCCGCATCGCCTAGCCGGCTGAAATTGATATCAAATTATTATGGGGTCGAAAGGGTTGCAAAGAGTGATAATTAAAAATAGCACCAGAATGTTAACCTTGAACTGAAACAGCATTGCATCTAAATTTGGAATTGGGCCAATTAAGCCATTACCCTTTTATCCTGGAAAACAATACCTCAAAAAAGATAAACATATTGCTTCATTTATTGATTTATTTGCTGTTAGGATTACTTTTATCTTAAAGAGATTCAACACAATCTCGCGGCATTTTTCTTGAAATAATTTATGTATTTTGCTTACGGTAATAGAGGCGATACAAAAACCTGTCAGGATTAATATCAAACAAGCGGGCTTGACACTCCTGAGAAAATACGTGTAAAACGCATAGATACATTTGTATAAATACGAGTATATATACTTTTGCTGACTGCAGCATTTCGGGTCGTTTCTATTTGTTTGTATGGATAATTTATGATCCATATTTCTTTTGGCTGCGCACTCGCCGTCAAAACAGAAGCACAGCTTCAATAAAAATTCATAAATTATTTGTTGATGCGTATTGAATTAAGCATTTGCCACGCCCATCAAATTTACACATGTCACGAGCAAAAACACTCACACACACACACATTAGGAGCACGCCCCTTCCTACATTTGTAGCAAGCACAGCATAAATAAGAAAAAAGCAGGCAACTTTTCTGTGATTTTAAATTTATGCATAGGAGGCGGCGTGTGGGAAAAACTTTTGCCGCTGTCAATATAATTGAAAAAATGTTCCCAGTCACGCCCACTCACACACACACACTTATACATATGTATAATGTCAATTGCAGGACGTATGCCTATTTGATATTTATCGTGACTTGTTTACATTTTGATATTGTTTCACCAACGTGTCCGCTGGCCAAAGGAACAGGACATTCCTCTTGTTTTTGCATATTTTTCGCCTCTCTTCTTGGCTTCATTGAGTGGCAGCATTTTAATATGTGGAATACATTTGCTGTCAATGTGTGGGTGCCATGAATGTTGTGGAACGTACAGAACGTGTGGTAGAGGGAGAAAGGAGAGTGAACGAGGGGGGAGTAGAGCGAGCTAAAAGGAAATGCAAAGCAGAAAAGCCACGGATAATCTTCCATTTGTCGGAAAAGTGAGTATTGCAACCGGCGGCTCTTCGGGTTTCCGTTTATAAGATGAGTCTAAAGAGAATATTGAATTAATATGGCTGATATATTTTCAAATTGGTCAGCTCTTTTGGCACTTTGTTGAATGTTGAAAAGAAAATCACTTAATTTAAACCCTAATTGCCAACATGTCGTATGAGTGATATTTCAGAGTTTTGGCCCCTTCAATCGTTCACTACCCTCAGCACCTGAGTTCGACAGTTTTGTTGTCTGTTTCCTACATGAATCCTGGGCTCCTCACTGTTCTGTTTCTCGTTTCTGGGCGGCTGTCGAAAAGGGAAAACGAAGTTAAATATTTTAAGTTCATAAGCCACACACAAATCCCTCGCAAAATTAATTAAAACCAAAAAAGAAGCAGCACAATGGCCCCCGAAATAAAGTTGGAAAACATTAGAAATGTTTGTTGGCGCTGTTATCATGTGATTGACTTGACGAAGGACAACAAGGACGACGAGCTAAATGGCAGAAGCGACGGCTTAGGCCTCGCATTAATTAACTTAATACACGACAAAATAAAAATGAGTATCCGAAAAAACAACAAAACGGGAGTGTGGAATAAATATGCGCATTAAACAAGGCCGAATTATGTTTCGAATCAGGGGAAATCGGGCACAAAATGAGGACCAACGCGAGGGAGGGTGTGTTTAATAGTACAACAATAATGGCAGTGCACGCAGCATTTATGACATCAAGCTAAATCCTTTGAACAAGCTCAAATCTGTCAGCCAAAGCCCTTAAACGAAATGACCAAAGGAAGGAATGACCGCTGAAGTCTTGAACATTCCCACCCATTTATTAGAACTATCAGAAGTTTGCAGCTCCCTTCGTTTCCAAATCCCAAGTAGTTGTAAACCTGGCAAATCGAATTCGAAAGAATGTGAATAGTTGAGGAATAAAATACTTCGATTGAAATAACGATGGCAGGATGCCCTTAAAAGCTTTAAAAATGTATCTTTCCACCTCACTTTTATTCAAATTAAAACTGATAATAAACATTCTATATTTCTATGGGTACTCGACTAAATTCGTTAAAGAACTTGAAACAATTTGAAGTCGCCAATCGCCCAAAACCTGACCCCAATGATTAATGTCCACTTTTGGCTCCCACAACACAGAATAGAAAATCAATCCGCTCATCGAACCTTATCCACCCAAAGTTAACCGGAGATCAGAGGTCACATGGCAGGGTATCGGGTAACCCTTTACACTGCGGCTGAAAGATTCGGGAAATCTGCATATATAAAGGGATATTTAAGCACAGACAACACACACTCACACACACACACACATTGACAGCGCCGTAATTTATTGCTTCGTTTAATTTTTGACGTTCGATGGGAATGGAAAGTGGGGCGCACAACAGTGCGTATGCTTGATGTGGCCAAACATTCGGCCCCTGACTTCAACAACTGTTGCCGCCGTCGTTTTGGGCGTTGGCCACATAAATTTGTGTACTCCCCCTTTATCCGTCTTTTTTGGCCACCCATTTTCTCGGATTGCCCCAAAGGCCAGCAGTAAGCTGTAAACTGGCAAACTGTTTAAACTTTTGCTTTTTATATGCCAAAGAACTTTGCAGTGCCAAAAAAAGTGGTGCGCAGGAAACCGGCATAAAAATAAACACAAATGAAAGGCGCTACCAAGTTTTGACAACTTTATGAAAATTGCATCAAAACATACATATGTATGTGGGGTCGGGTGGAAAACGAAAGAAAGTGTCACTTAAATCCAGAACGGGTTCATTACGGCTTATGGCCCGGCAGAATGGCAAACATATACATATATGTACATTTGCACAGGCATAGTCTATAGAGGAGGACTGATTCAATTTAAATGTGAACACAAGAATAATGCAAAATAGGGGAAGGCCATAAATGTTTGCCTGCCTGCGTAGGTGTCTATATCCATACATCATGGCCCCGACCATATATTTCTCCATATCCTGTCTATGTACGTGTCTATGTACTAGCTTATCTATAACTTGGGCTTACAATGGGGGGAGGGGAAAATACAGGCCTGGGGTGCAAAAAGGGGGCATATTAAGTAGGAAAGAGGTGAGAAAAAGGACTGGGTGGCACACTGTCCTTCGCCTGAGAGCAATTGTACGTGAGCACAGTGGACGCGGTGAGGCAATCATTTTTAGAAAACCAAAACTGCACTGGGAATCCATATTCTCCCCTCCCAAGGCCTGTGATAACAATACAATATAATCAATGTTCATAATTTCGATTATTAGTTGAATATATTGCGCGAAATAGGTGATAAGTGAACCTTTTACTTATTAATAATGTTAATTAATAATATGCCCTACTATTTGGCAGCTCATTCCATGCTTATGGCTAGCAAATTCGCCAAATCGAGACTAGTTAGATTTATGGCACTGGAGAATCCAATCGAGGCGCTGCCCATTTGTCTTTTCATCAAATGGTATCAATCTAGTGCCGCCGGCTGGGTATCGATAGACCTTGATTAATCGATAGCATTGAATCCTTGCCAAGAGGCGTGAGTGCGAGGGCGTGGCAACTTCTTAGCCCCTGCAATTTCATTTCCCATTGTGCAAGGACTCAGGCGATAAGGACGACTGCTATTTGTCACAAATCGACAGCGACAGTGACTGGCCATCTCTTTCCTTCCGATTTTTTTTTCTTAGAGACAGATATCAGTCAAAAGCCGAGGCCACATTGACACGTATAATACATTAGCATCGGTTATTGTCTTAGCGGCGTTCTGCACTCGGAAAAATGGGTATTTAATTGGTTTATTTTTAGAGTACAATACAGCGGGAAGGTAGCAATGTTATCGAAAACATCGAAAAATGTTGATCTGTGATATCGGCGGAATACCTTCGATTGAATATTTAAGAAACAGAGACTTCAGGTGCACTAAACTCCAAATGAAAAACGCTCATGGCCTCTATATTTTTGCCGAGTGTGTCCTCAAATATCAAGTATCGAGCAATCAGCCTTGGATGAGTGGGATTTTGGGGGGGGGAAGGCCAGAGATAAAGCTCGTTTACCGTTACCGTTTTTCGGTATCTTCATCTAGTTATTTTTGGGGGGGAAGGACTAACATTTAGCCAGCACGTTTATCGCCTCAACGCGTCTCAATATCGCAGCCTTTGCCACATTTGATTTGTTTCGCATGGGTGGGAAATCCGCGTGGGTGACGATATATGTATGTATGTATGTACATATGTGTATGTATATGTATATGAACGTGCGCTTGGCTGACATACAGTGGGCCGCAGGCCATACAGAATAGATCTGTTTGCCTATAGGTAACTGGGCAAGCAAACAGGCAACAAAAGATTGCGTACCAATCTATTTACATGCCCCGCTCTTTAAGCCTTCTGCAACAAAGGAGCCAGAAAACAAGAGCACAAGGAAATTCCTGGTGAATCCTTGAGGTTTTTGTGTCCACTCAATGACAGCGGCAGAAAAGCGTGGCAGTGCTAGAAAAATCTATTTAAATGTTTAGCCGCCAGGCTGACTCAATTCCAAGAAAATTCTAGCGTATCAAAAAAAAAAAGTTCGAGAGCGCTTAGATCAAAGTTTAATCAACCCAACCAAATCCGGGAAAAAAAGGAGAAAAAACTAAGTGAAAGGAAATTGAATGAATTGGAGTGTGCGATGGGATAACAAGTGATAGAATTCGCCTCAATTGAGTTCCTTTATTTGATGGACAGGTTGGGATGTTGTTAAATTGCAAAGGTCTATAGCGGTAAGAGAGGGATTTCAGTTTCAGGATAATCACGTTTTAATTGAATCTGTTAACCATATTTTTAGATTCATCATTGAGTTATATATCAATTGGCTAATTCACTGGTAGTTACTCAATAAGGACTTCGTCAACTCCACTATTCTGAAAATGTAACATCCTTTTATACGTTTCCTTACGGAAACTAGCTGCTTGACAGATTCAAATCGGCTTTGAGTATTGAATGCCATGCATTGACTGCCACTTTGAATGTTTTCCATTGAAGGAAGAATAAATCTTCAAAGTATAATCCTTTTCAGTGGGTTCATGAAAGGACTCAAGGCAGCAGTTAGAGAAGTGGAGAAACGTCAGCTGTATGTTATCTGTTTTCATTTGCTCGACTTTCCTGTGCTGAAGGTAAAACTCGAAATTTGCTTCAATTAATTCAAACCGGAATAAACGAGCGAAAATGGAAAGTAAAAGAAGGCGAAAGTAAAAGTGAAAGTCCTCGTCGTCCATGTCGTTGATGTCCTGCGATGACGCTTCACTTACAACAGCGTAAGCAAATATTTAATTTGTGCGAATGACCACATCCGTTGTCGTTGGTCGACCCCTGATGCACTTAGAACAAATTAGATGTGTTTTGGAAACAAAATGTAAAATTACAAGAATACATTCTTGACTAAAGCTGAAACCCATCGTTTCACAATGTATTTAGCCCGTTTGTATTATTTAAACTCTTTGTTTTAACTGTAAGAAAAATGCTTATATTTACCTTACGTAATTTCGCGTAGTGCCAATGTTTACCGTTACGTCCTAAGTAGTCAACACATGCGGGTCGAAAGGTCTGACCCCCCGAAATGAATGAAATGGCCGCCTGGCATGACAAAAAACCGGCACGCAAAACCCTCCAAATGAATGAATGCGAGGAAACTCGGAGCCCGGAAAAATCGGTGGGAAAATTATTGGAGGGGGGAAACTTAGGAACATTCACATGCCACATTAACTTCAACCGCTGCCCAGTTTTTCGGGGACCTTTTCGTTTTGTTTCCTTTCCTTACCTTTGCCCCACTAATGATTTCATTAATACAATCAAATTAATCTTCTCTATGGGCGGAACTACTTAGTATTTAAGCAGGAGTTATGCTTAACGAGTGGGCGGGGGCGTGGCAATCAACTATTCGCCGGTTTTTCCGCAAAGTTACGGTTTCGTTAAGGTTTGGATAAAAACAGTGCAGCTGTTTGGCTTAGCCATTTTATGGAAATGTTTTTTTTTTTTTAAATTTTTTTACAATTAAAATTTATTTTGTAAGAACAACGTTTTCAAATGAAGTTTAAGTTGACTATTTTTAGATTGCTTAAAAATGTTGCAATACAGCTCGGTTTTTTCTCCCATGCGGAACAGAAAAATGTAGCCGAAATAGCAAAGTTCTTGGTTGTTAGACACGCCCACAATTACTTTTGCCCAGCACCGCCCACACCGCCCACGCACACATTTACAAACATACACGACACATGCATTGTTGACTTCATAATTTAATGCCAGGACCACGCCCACCAACCCACCAACCCACCAGCCCAGCCGGAGAAGAGGAGGCGGCTGCTGCTTAACCCGCTGGCATATTTTCACATTTCTTTTGTTCAGCACTTGGCCCCACATTCCCTGGATTTCCCCTAGTTTTTCCTTGCTCCTCTTGTTGTTGCTCAAGCAACCAGCAATCCTTTGTGACATTTGACTCGTCGCACGCACACACACACTCGGACCCACACCCACACCCACAAGGACATGTTTGACAGTGACTACTGTAACATGCACACTGCATACTTTCGGACGTAAAAGTTTTATTACTTGGGTGGCAAACAAAAATTATAATTTTCGGCATTTTCGGCTAAAGTTGTAAAACTTTTTAGTCGCAAAATGAAGTGCTGAGACGAAAGGCGGAAGCCGGCGTCAACATACATTGATCATAAATTTTAATCAGCCAACAGGACCAACACATCGATATTAAACTTGAGACGTGGCTAATCATGTGCGATGAAGTCGCACTGCGCTGCTGGCTTGCCAAATTAAACTTGAAATTAGCCTCACATTTGCAGCTCATCAAGTAGAGAAAAATTATGACCTAAAAGTGCTTTAGGTAAGGTCTTTAAAATAGTAATGGGTAGTTTTTTTCAGCATTTTAAAAGGCGCATAAACAAATAGTATTATATAGCCGGAGGTAGTTTAAATGCGATGTTTCCTAAAGTTAGCATCATTTCAGAGCCTTTAATAACGATGAATATGCCAAAAGTTCGTATTCGGCGTATTCATAAAGAAAATGATGGCAAAACAACTCACATTATAATTTTATTTCAATGAAAATATTTGTGAAAATGAAAAGGCGCTGCTGGTGCTTCTAATAGAAAATTCCCCACTTGAGCCTGGATTAGGTTTCACTTCACAAAGTTAAGTGAGTGGGAAAACTAAGTTTAATGGAATACCGGATTGAAGCTTAAAAGTGACAAACAATTGGTTACAATTTTCCATTCGCAAAATTAAATTAAAGTTTATTTGTTGGTGAAGGGCATTTGGCCTAAATTAAGTTCACATATTTTATAAAAACCTCTGAGTGCCTTTTGGTTGTTTTCAAATATATAATAATTCCCAGAAATTTGTAATAATACCTTAAATTTTGCGTACACAAATACTTGTATGTTAGTCTTATGCTTTTAATTTACAAACTTTAAAAGTTTCTGGATTTCTATTGTGTAACTCCTATTTTATGTGCTTTAATTTGAGTTCTTATTTCACTAAAATGAAAAAAAATTGGTTGGTTAATCCATAAAAATATACCTTTATGAAAGAAATCAACATTGAATTTGCAACATTGAATGTGCAACAATGAATTTGCAAGATGGAAACATTGGTAACATTCAACGCAAAACATTAAACATATCAAAAGTTATTTTGTATACCTTGTAATTTACTTAATTTACATAATTTTACATAATTAATGTAATGTAAAATAAAATTTCGTCCACCAATACTTACAATTCCCAATCAGTTCTGACTCAATCTTCATGGGATAGCAGCTCTGACAGCCCATAAATCTGTTGACCGGAAGTTATGATGTGATAGGAAAAGTAGTAGTTTGTGTGTCGGTGTGTGTAATAGTGGTTCCAGAGGCCATTTGGGTATCCCGTCGTCATTCTGGATGCAGTACATCATGGACCTGGCCAGGTATGTACTTAGGAGGTAGTTTATTAAATTATATTTTTGTGTTCACGTGTGCGTTGATCCAGACTACATATTTATTCTTAAAACATATTCAATTAATAAACCTACATATTTAATGATTAAAATAAAATTAAGTTATTTATTTATAAACATATTGAAATTTTGGCAAAAATCGATTTTTGTTTTTTTTGCGTAAATAAATATCAGTATTTTGATCAAAACATTAGAAGTATTAGTCCAAATATGGAATGTCAAACCTCGTTGAGTTCGTAATTAAATTTCCAATCGAACTGTGTTTAAAAAATTTTTTTTTCACATTTTTTGCAATTTTTGATAATGTTACCCCTTTTTAAAAAAATGGGAAAGTTTGGCCAAAAATTATTTTAACAAGGTCGGTCAATAAGTGATTTGGTTGGTTAGTATAGGTAATTAGGAGCACAAAAATTTGATGACTTGTAAATATTGAATATTGATTGTAAATATTGAAATTTTGGTGGACGACCACTTTGAATACCTTTTAGATAAATCCATTTTTTTTGATTGATTGTTAAGAAAGCAAGTTTTCAGATGCATCGATTTGCGGTGAGGAACTCGCTCTCGACCTTTCCACCGAAGTGAACAGGCCAAGAAAAGCCGCAAAGTTCATTAAGTCCCCAAGTGGCTAACTACACATCATGGATTTCCTGCTGTCCCCCGCCATTCCTCGATTCCCTGTCATCATCCTCAAATTTTGTCGTCGTGCTTTTGGGTTATCAGTCCGGGTGTGAGTTTTGGTCGCCAGCTATCCGGCGTTCAAGTATCCAGTATCACAGCTTTCCCCAGTTTCCCGTGTTCCCCAGCTCAACAGATCTCTCAATGGACACTGGCCGCAGAAAATTCTTAGAATTCCGGAAATGAATGTGCGCAATTTCGCATTGGGCAAACAGACAGAAACAGCCGAGAACCAACTACATTTTCGGGTCCCCAGTGCCGGGAAATTCATGGCCACGGTTGGATGAAAAGTGAGTGGTAAGTGGGAAATGGCAACTGAGTGGCACCTAGATTGTGTTCGGACTAGAATGAATTGCAGCTAATTGGAATGTTTTTTGGCATTAAAATGAACTAGACTCGTATTGAATTTGAATTTGATTGCAGAAGAATACCAATGATAATGCATATCAGTTATATGTATAATGCGAGTAGATATGTCAATATTTTGGGAAAACTTGGTTGTATTGTAAAAGGCATAACATTGAGAAATTAATTAATTTATTATTTTAACTTGGAGCTGCGCAGAAATGACTGGGTTTGTTATTATGTTGCCAAACAAATTATTTCGAATAATGTAAAAAAGCCACAGAATTTGCATTGTAAATATGCGTTAAAGCCAACAACTTTCCCTTTCATCCAGCGGGCATACTTGTGTATATGGCATTAGGGCTTAATTATGGCATGTGTGAGACGATTGCCGAGGCGAAACAGTTTGTAATTTATTAATCAATTATTTACGAGTGCCGAGGCACTTCGGAATCCCACTCGATTAGCATGCAGAAGCAATCGCCCACAGCCACAGAGCATCAGGAGCACTAGAAACACCAGAATCGCCAGAAACACCAAAAGCAGAGATGTGTGGAGTGGATATATATGTATATGTACTTCAAAGTAACTCCGGGGCCCCGGATTCCCCTCGATTCCATTTACTTTCTTGGAAACGCAAAACGCCGCCTGCTTTCATCTTGATAACCCAGATGAGCAGCCGGGATGACTCCCGATGTTCCAGCGACAACGCGAATTTAACTTAATTAGCTTATTGTGAGGAAGGCGTTCTTGAAAAGCGCCTGTTCCTTTTGACATTTCATATTTGTAGACAGTCGCCCAGGAGCCCAAGGACCCAGTGAACTATTTCCGTGGAAAACCACTGACTTTCAGGGGCTGCCAAAAGGCATTACCTCAAACTATTTTGCTGAAATTACCTTTGTCAAGTTGATTGCGGATACTTAAAGGCATTCTGTAAACAAGACTGTCTAATACATGATGTTCATAAGCAAGATATTGAAATAGTATCATATTTTAAGGGGCCTTTCATAAGAAATATTTCCTTTCTGTATTTCGAGTATGGAAATCTTTTATATTTCGTGGAATTTTACGTAATTTTCCCAAAGTAAATATAATTTTCAAAACCAACCGCAAAATCAGCCAATGAATTGAATTTGTTATAATGAATTTTCCATGAAAACGGCCTCTTTTCGCAGACTCTTAACTTCTGAAGTGGCAACTAATCCCGGTTTAAGTGGCGAAATCAGTCCGCGGAACGACAGTCAACAAAAACGTTTTCGTTTTTGACAAACATTTGCATTTAAAACAAATTAAGATGTGTGTTATTTTTTTCGATTATCATTTTTGCTTGGCAGGCAGTTCACAAATCATTTGTTTACATGCTCTCGTCCTTGTTTTTCATCTTGTTGTTCTCTTATTTTTTTTGTTTTGTCCTTACGCTTAAGTGATGTCAATCAATTAAATTTACACACCATGCAAAAGGAAAACAAATAAAAAAAGAACAGAGGCTGTGGAAAGCCACTGGCTGCGCTTTTATACATTTTTCATGATACTCGCGTATGTCTCTCTGTCGCTTTTTCAGCCCTCCGATTTTTCCTCGCCGGAAAAGCTTCAGTAAAATTTGTAAACGTGTTTATCTTGTTTCGCCCCTGCCCTTTTGGTCTTCGTGTGTGTGTGTAAAGTAAGCTTATGAGTGGTTAGATGGGCGGTAAAGTGTGTGGAAAAGTGGGCGGGGCAGCTGGATAAGCTGGGTGGAAAAATGAGAACTTGGGATCCCAGACAGCACAATAACATTTGCATTTGTCTGAGGTGTAATTCCTAAGCTTTATGGCAAACATTATTATTACTGCCGGAATTGCTGCATTTCATTTAGTCAACTTTTAAGAGCAAATGAAACCAGCTAAATGTTTATGGCTCAACTGATTAGTCCGGAAAACAAGTGAGGATTTTCGGAGTCCTCTTGCAGTGGTGACTGCCAGGTTTTTCTTTAAAATTATCTTCTATATTTATTGGGACCTCTGAGTCTCTTATGTTTTACCATATTAAAGATAGGTTATTGTAGGTAATCAATTCAACTATTTTAAAGTCGCTCATAGCATTGTGAAAATATATATCAGGAAATTTATAGTTTCTTTTTTTGTTATAAATTCCGTTGGGAAAACCTTTGGAATTTTGAATGGTTCCTAATTACCCAGAAACTGCACGCCATTCAACCTTTTACGTACCAATTTGCCAATGTCCTCGGTAGAGAATGAAAATGTGTCTATTCCTATCTAGGAAAATTGCACCTCAAAGGGCACAGAATTTCGAAATATTTTCCCGCACAGAGGGGCCATTTGCGAGTCCCTCTCCGAAAGGGGAAAGATATGAGTCCGACTTTATGAACCCGTCGCCGGGCTCTTCGGGTTTATATTCGCTTTTTAGAGTAGAGGGGGCCACGCATTTGGTGTGGTGGGGTTCTAGGGGGGAGAGGGGGCAAAGAAGTGGTCAAAGCCTTCGAGTCAAGTGCTTATCAGTTGAGGGGGCGGTGCAGAGAGGGGGTGGAGCAAGGCTTCAAAACAACTTGACTGACTGCACTTTATGGTTCATTTTGCATGCCTCAGATGAGCCGAGGCCTGGACCCCGGAACCCAGACAAAACACAAAAAAAAACAACAAAAAATGGAGCAAAATTCCAAAGGTTTCAGTTACATATAAGGATGAGGCATCGCTTTTCCTTAGCTTTTTTATGCCAGCACCCACCCAAACCCTTGTGACTATGCGTTTTGGTATTTTTACTGCGTTCCCATTTGCGAGACAGAGAATTTTGAGTTGCTTTTTCATTTTTAATGCCACATCTTGGTCGCTTGGACAATGTTTGCTAGGAGATGAGGGGTGAAGAGGGGCTAAGGATGCTGAGGGGGCTCTGGAGGACTTCAGGACTTGTGTGCCTTGTCCTTGCCTGCAGCGTTAAATTCTTGTTAAAATATTATGAAAAACTTTTTGCACCATTCTTTTTCTGCTTTAAAAGGAATCCAGCCAAAGAAATCTCTTCCCCTAGGCCTCTCAGATTTTTCAGAATTTTTTGGCTGCCAAGGTTGGTCGATTGGCAAAAAAGAGCTCCAAACGATACCATATCAATGTTCCCATGTAAGTTTTATCAATTTGTAAAATAAATGTAATAATTTATTCTTTTTCTCCTTCGGAGTTAAATCTATTTGTATTATCTCAAGTCCGTGTATATATTGATATGTTTACAAACGGTAGGTAAATATTTATAGGATTTACTACCATACCGCAAATATTTTGTAAAACCTCTTCGCTTTTGTGATTAAAGAGTTTTTTAGTGCAATTAAACAAATTTCCTAAGGGGAGACAGTTGAAGTGCGCAATTATTACAGTTGATTTCACTTGAATTGACGCGGCTGCCGTTTGCTTTGAGTTAGGTCCTTAACCAAACACTTAATGGCGACCGCCCATGCATTCTGTACCTCTAGCTCAAGGCCCCCAATTTCACCCACGATTCATGGCCATGTCGCACCTAATTAGGCCAATTAAATATAGCTGCAAATTACACACGTTAAATGTGTAAATTGGGCGGCCAACTGAAATTGAAATTAAATGCATGTCGCATGTGGCGCATCGCGTGCTGAAGCCAGATATCACCTGGATTTTGATTTTGATTTGGATGTGGTTTCGGTTTAAACGGATGCACTGACCGCGCCCTCAGCGAAGGGATACTTAATTCGCAGGCAAAGTGGCGAGCGCAATAGTGTCACGAATACAATTGCATTAATTCCCGTGGCTAAGTCATTACAGTGAGTTTTCTAGTGGCCAGCAATTTGACCTTTTTGAAAATTACTGCACATAAATTACCAATTTGTTCACTTGATTACGATTTAATAACTATATTGTAATGTACTCGGGAATCCCTTTAAATCTGACACTCCATTCTGACCTGTACTCTTATGGTTTTTAGTATTTCTTTCCCTTATTTTGGGTCTCATCAATCAAAAGCCGCTGGACTATTGAATTTAAACTGTCTCCGGATGTAAAGGTTTATTAGAAGGAAAAGGGAAAGTGTGCAAGAATCCCAATCTCGTTGCTTTTGCAAAAAAGTCTCACTTTCGAACTTGGTTTTAATTCAATTACCGGCTTCTTGACTCAATTTCCGCATCCAGTAGCAACTCACCTGATTTGATGCCTCGAAATCGTTGAACAGTGGGAAACTTAAAAAAAGGAATGCCCGGAAAACACTTTGAACAACTTGGGCACAGATGTTTTTTGCTTTCACTTGAAACTTGTTTAAGTATTTGGTTACCCTTTGCTTGTTTATATTTTAGGGATACGTTTTTGTTTATTTCATATAGCACATGAAAAAAATCAAGAAAATTTGTGAACTGCTAAGACGTTTTTTAAAAGAACATTACAATTTTGAACTTGGATTTGCCCGGATTGAAATGCTATCCGTAGCCCTATTCCGTAGGGTCCTTTCCTGTCCGCCACACAACCGTCGGTCAGGACATTCGCCAGCGAACTACGCGCCATCCAAATCGAAACAGTCGCAAGTGGGCGCAAAACCAAAACACATGACGAAGATTGAGCCGAAGGACCCGAAGGATGTGACTCGAGTTGAGTGTTATGGAGCGTTGCCGCCTACGAAAGACACTCACCATATTTCTTAACTTTTATACTATTATTTTCTATTATGAAATTGAGTATGAAAAAAAAATGAGTACAAATTTTATTATTTATATATATTATTATTATTATTAGTACAATGATGGACGAGCTTTTCAACTTGTTCAAACAATATAAAATACTATGAGATATGAACATATATTGCTAAAATATTTTTGACTTAAAATGTAAAATTTTTATTATTAAATTAAATATTTGTTTAAAACAAACCATGCTTTAAAGAGTATTTTTTATTAATTATATGTGCTTCTTCCATACGGAATACGTACTTAACTTTTTAACTCCTTTTCAGTGTTCCTACCGAAATCGAAAAGAACGCAACAGGCGCGCATGCAAATTCCCAAAGGAGCAAAAAATATTTGTAAACAAAGCGGCTTCGTTTGCGAGCCGAAAGCTAACTTGAGCGCAAAAGCGGAAAACCCGAGCTCCGAATAAGCGACATGCTAAAGTGAAACTCAAATTTGAGTGACTTTCTTGTGAATGAAAGCGAATCTAAAACAGTATTGTTTTACATTTATACCTATAGCTGAATTAATTATTTCTTTAAATCATTTCTGTGTCCTAGGAAATGTACTTTGAATAAAATATACAAATATGAACAAAAATTTGGGAATTTGTTTATTAATATTTTCCGTTTGGCGCCCTAGCGATGGTACCTTTTGAACCGGCTACGCGAGCAAAGTATCGATTAGTATGAGCGTAGTATATAACCATCGCAGTGGCAGTAAAAATACCAAAGGTGTCACCACTGAGTTGCGTACTTCGCTGATCCGGTAACTCCGCGAGAGCACGCGGCATATTTTCGTTTATTTTTTGTTTGTCGCGGGTATTAAATTGATTTAGAGCACATTTTATACATTGAAAATGAAACGATTTGCTGTGAGCGTGGACGGGGACACTAGGAAGTCTTTGGCCAAGAAGCAGTTGCAGTCCAAGGCCAATTCTCTACTAAATGCCCAGAATGTGGACATCAAAACGCTCAAGGGATTCGTCCAATTGCTGGTAAGTTATACAAATTATGTATTAACTACGTTATTAATTCAAATTATCTTCTTGCAGAAGGATACGCCCGATAATATGCCAGCTAGCGAGGTAATGAATACACTCGAGGTGATATTCAAGAACCTGCTCAAGCGAAAGGCTATCGAAGGCAATGAGAAGCAGGGGCTCAAAATTCAGGAGCTTTATGAGGAAACTTGGTTGCTCCTAATGGAGAATCTCCTAGCGGATTCGGAGAGTTCCGGGGCTCTAAAAGTGTGCATGCAGCTCATCAAAGTGGAGGCCAAGCATCCTATAGCACACAAAAACGGTTGGCCGATCCACAGAATCCGCGGAATACTGGAAACCCTAATAAAAGCAGATGCAACGCCCACAACCGCGCTGACCAACTATGGGAAGTACTGCAAAAACCTGGATGTATTGGAAATGACCCTTAAGCTATTGAAAAGTTTACTTCCCTGTGAAGACTTCAAGGACAACCCCATTAAGGCCATGAACTTCCTATCTATTGTAAACCTCTTGGATATGGGAAAGTCTGTGCTGAGCACGGCGGACTACCACGTGGAAAGCGCCAAAAATCAGAGTTTTAACTATGAGGAAAATCGCAAAAGACTGAATGAACTCTGGCTGACTATAATGGCCAAGGGCAACGAAGTGGACGAGAAGCTACACCGTCAAATATTGGTGGTACTTCTGGAGCGCGTAATCAACCACCTGGACGATCCCATCCAACTGACCGACTTCCTCATGGACTCCCTGCACCAGTTTGGTTGGTATTTTGTTTTAGAAACTCAATCGATCCATTCTTACTACTGTTTTCCCACTTTTCAGATGGCCCCATTGCCTTGCTGGCCCTACAGGGTATCTTTACGCTTATGCAAAAGCAGAACATCACCTATCCGGATGTGTATGAGAAGCTGTACAACATGTTCTATCCTCGGATGTTCTACAACAAATACAAGGCACGCCTGTTTTACCTGGCCGATATCTTTCTGACCTCCACCCACTTGCCAGAGAATCTAGTGGCGGCATTCGTGAAGCGTCTCGCTCGCTTGGCCCTTCAATCGCCTACCGAAGACGCGGTTATTATGATCCGATTCGTTTGCAACCTGTTATTGAGGCATACTGGATTGCAGAAACTAATTCGTGCCAGTCATGCAGCTGATGAGGTCAGCGATCCTTACAACGAAACAGAAACGGATCCCGTAAAATCGGATGCCATAAACAGTTCACTGTGGGAAATCACTCTGCTGCAGAAGCATGTTGTACCAGAGGTGGCCAATGCAGCCCGGTTCATCAACTCCTCGTTGCCCGTGATCGAATTCGATTTAGCGCCCCTTCTGGATAGGAAGGAGTGCAACGTAAGCGGAGCAAATGAATTAATCTTTTAATATTGATTAATCTACAAATTTTTCTCTTTTAGTTTTTCGACGACGAATTACAGTCGAAGGCCAAGCAATTTGCTCTGAACTACGAGCGTCCCACCAATTTGGCTTTACCCAAAAACGAATTCGTGACCAAGTACTGGGACCTCATCTAGATTAGTGTTACTATGCTAAGTTTAAGCAGGATTAAAGTGCTGCCTGTTGTTGGGCTGCTGATAGGCCAACTCGGCCTGAAACCAATTGGCTGCTGAAATGTATCTGATGTTGCCAGGGGTCGGACTCTTCTTTAAATTCATTTGATGCACCTTTGGCTGATTAAGTTGTCGAATCTCCGAGCAAGTGCGACACGGTCGAATCAAAGCGAAGTACACACACTCGGCAATGGAGAGAAAGCTGAAGCCGAGGAACAAACCCATAAGACCTCCAACGCCAGCTGCAGGATTGTACGGATGTGTAAATTCTTGACTGAGAAACAGGTAATTGTTAACTCACATAGAAAATCGGAAAAGCCTATGAACTCGGTCTGCTTGTTTGCTCGGAATGTGGGATCCTTGAAATACATATTCACCACCGCTACACTGCGCTCCACATAGGAATCGGTGAAGTTCCAGCCGTCATTCGAAGATGTCTCCCTAAAGCCGTCGTGCGAGATTCTCGTTGAATAGGCAGTTGCGGTGAAGGTGAGATCGAAACACGACGGCAGGCACTCGTCAAGACATGATTCCATCGCAACTATGGTTCTAAATCGAATAAGCTCCACACATTCCCTTTTGTGCGGCGGGCATATGGTATCGTTCGCGTTCAATCGGGGCATATAGAAGGTCACACAGCCGCAGTGGCGGATTAGCCAGCCGGAAAGGCACTCTGCAACGCAATTTCTCTGGGTGTAGTGGGCGAACCAGCGAAGTTTTAGCTCATTTTGGAATAAACAACGCCTGCTTCGACGGTCCACATTGCGTAGGTGCTTTTCTGTAACGATTTTGGTCGGATCTATGCGCAGTTTGGTCTCCATTCCGGGTGCCAATAGGACTCCGGTCTCGCGGACATTCGGCGATTCATTCGGGCTGTGTAGGGCGATCTTGAAGCCAATGCTGCTGGACGAGGAACAGTAGTAGGCATCCGCCTGGACATCCAGGGTCAGCGATAGTCCCAACGACTCCCCTGTTCCTTGGGCTCTTCGAGGGTACAAAGGATTATCCCCATCCGGCTGAAAGCCTCGCTTGCGATATCCCAACTCCGCATGCCAATTGACAGCATGGAATCCCTCAGGCAGACTTATATTCCGATGCGAGTAGGGAACTCTTCAGGGGATAATTATCGTAAAAATACAGCATTTTTTAGTAAGTGTATCGGAGTGTTTGATGCTCCCTTCTTATCTACCTTTTTAAAAAGCTAAAACCAAAGACATAGCACAGGGTTCGCAATTGATAAAAAGCGGGCTCCAAAGTTCTCATGCTTTTTGGAAAAGGTTGGAGCCCGAAAGTGTGCTTCGCAAACAGCTTTTTAAAAAGCTTAATCTTACTGGGTGTTGATGAAAAGAAAGAACTGAACTGAACTGAATATATATCATAAGCTTAAATGTGTATAGTGTTTCCCACCTTTTCCGGTACATAAACCTGGGATGCAGCATATTGAAAACACAGCATAGACCTTCATCGGTCACGATGGGGTGAAATAGACGTGCACATTCGTAATCATCGGCGCCAAAACGACAGTGAATAACCATTGATTTGCAGGGCTGTGAGATCTGTATTAATAAAATATATAAACAATCGAGGTATTGTTGAATTATCTTAAAGCTAGTCTTCAAAAGAGCCAACAGATTTGGCACGTGTTCTGTTGTTGTTTTTATGCAAGATTAATGATTGTTAAACTAAAACTACAGATACCAGGTTAGAAAAGGTTTCTTACATTCAGTATAAACTCCTCCCAGCGGGAATCGTTGCTCTTCACCATGTCCACGTCCACCTTCCGTCGACAGAGCAACTGCAGCATTGCGAACTCCACGGAGTCGTTGGAAAGGTGTTCGACTCTTTCAGCCTGAGCCTGATTTAAATTGCAGATTGTCACTGCCGGAAAGGGTTCGTTGGCAATGGATGTTAGCTCCGGATCGATGCCCACAATAACCGGGTTCGTGTTCCATTTATCGAAGGCGTCCTGTATTAGGTAAATAGCTAGGGCAAGTACCACTAACAGGGCTATTCCGAAAAATAACCTTAAAATGCAAGATGAAGTTTAGCTAAAACTGATTTATTTTAACACATTTAATTAGCAATACCTATCACTGCTTCGCAATTTGCTGTTGTTAATGTACTTTAAACCATGGATAGTGGTATTGCGGCAAAACTCATCCGTGTTTCTGGACAAGATTCTGCGCCAGGTGGATAGCGTTATCCGAAAATGCTGCGGCCTTGATCGGTTTTGTTGGCTCGCAAGGAAAGCCTTTTGTCGATTACGTGGCACTCGCATCCTCGTTTGAAATCATACTGAGTTGTAAATCCCCAGTACTTCTGCTTATTTGTGCGCATTTTCATTAGCAACTTATGAAATTTGTTTTTTTTATGTCACTCAGTTGGCTGAGCAAGTACTTTGCACTACCTAGTAGTAGAAAAATGGGTAGTTACACACAGGATCAGTGAAGGGTTTAAGCTATTTAAGATTACAAATTACATAGCTTACATATTTTACGGGACATTTTATACTTTTATTTACTTTATTTAGGTTAACGTTTCGCCTGTGCTGTAAGCTTTGAGCCTCGAATGGCAATGCAATTAGAACATTTTTGGACGCAAAGGAATGCCTCATTAGGAGAATCAGAAACTGAGTCCTCAACCGACAGAGGAGTGAAGTCCCGGCCAAAAAGTGGGATCCCCCAATCGAAGCGGGAGAAGTTTGAGCCGGGCCAAAGGCTCAAGTTTGCTACAATCAACATGGTGAAACGCACGAATGTCGAATGAGATGGTAGCCGTTTGGCAGAAAGAGACGTCCAGATGGACAGGAGAAAGAGAGACAGAGTCTCGGGGACAGACGGTTGGGGAACCACAGAAAACGACACTTGAACGAAAATCAAATTAAAATCTTCAATGGCAACAGACGTGGACTTGGATCTGGTCCTGTTTTTGCTCCTTCTGCTGGCCACATGTCACCACATGGCACCTGCACACACACACACACACACACACACACACACGCACGCACTTTGTGAGGACTCAACTCGACTCCATTGAAACAAGTTCATAAAACACTTAACCTGACCGAGCTGACCAAATGTCCCCTGGGAATGCGAATGCCCGACTGAACCAAGCGGGTCTTGTTGACTTGTTAGCAGTTGATGTCCGATGCCCTTCGAACCACCAACGTATGTGTGTGCTGCGTATGTATGTATGTACATTTATCTGGTGTAACCCACCATATCGCCGACCGGACTACCAGCCGAACCACCCACCGAACCACCGGATGTATCCGCATCAATGAGTGACCAGGCCGAAAGTTTCCCCTTCGTCTGGGACTTGGCCTGCGATGTGAACTCCTATGCCGGGGCATCATCAAAAGTTACCAGCAAATTGACCTAATCTATGTACATATGTATGTCCAGCACAGTCCAAGGCACATGTACACCAAAAGGATCTGCAAAGGAACACTGGGCGAAACAAATAAAAGCACAGTAAGTTGGATCGTTTTGTAAATTAATAATGAATAGTAAATTCATTTGTTTGCCCCGAAATGGCTTTAAGTCAACTTATGCCATGCACCACCGAAATTTGTCAAACAAATGCATTAGAGCGAATCAGAATATTTGATTTTGTAGGCCTATGCTAGGCTCAAATATGATTTTTTTCTCAGTGTGATTGGCGGAGAAGCTCTTATGTGGAGCAGTTTGGGATTTGGGAGGCGTTTGGCGCCGCCCGCTGTGCTCCGCCATTAGAAATCGCTTAGGCCGATGGCGACGATGCAATTTACGGCGGCTAATAGCAGACAGATGTCTCTGCACATATTTACGGGGTGCACCATAGGCACACATCACTGCGTTCTGTGTATGTCTGTGAAATTCTTATAGACAAGCCGTCAAATTATCATTGAAGTGGTGAAACGTTTCTGTATTATTAGAGTTAATTGCAAGGCTTTCGTAACTCAATTTCATTTACATAGGAACTCCTTTAGGTGATTTTTTTTTTATATTTAAGCCCCTTGGATTGCGGGAAGCAAGCCCAAATTCCTTTCTCAAAAAAACTTCTTTTTTTTTAAATACACTGCATCGTGAAAAATCATAACTTACCCCATGTATATGCGTACATATATACCCAGGCACTATGTGTGTGTGTTAAAAAATCTGAAAATGATAGAAAAATGATTAATTGCAGTTGGCAGTAGTTCAGCAGTCAGTTGCTGCCACAGCTTTTCCCGCCGCTGCTACTGTGGAAAATGCAGAAAATGCAGCCCAGTAAACCTCACAATGCACACACACACACACACACACACACACACACACTGGTGGTGTGTGTTAGCATTCATGGCCGTCCAAGTGTATGTGTGTGCAGCGGCATTCTTCTCTTCCTCAGCCTTTTGCCGTTTTCCTATTTTCCAAGAGTATGAACCATTTAATAGGCCTTTTATTACATACTTTATTTCATATGGTCTGGAAACCCTGCTCTTTATATAATATATATAAATGTATATGCACGAAAGATTAGTTTCAAAATTTAAATTTAGATTTAATTTACCTTATTTAATATTTCGTAGAAAATTATTCAAACATTTAATTTGTGTTCAAAAATAGAGTATTGAATATTCAGCACAATTTCGCTTTATGTATCCCATTTTTGCTGCCTTTTTTAGCACAACAGCAGCTGACTGCGGCGATATTAATGATAGATATGCGTTCGCTTCAATGCCCTGCTACTTTCTGCCCTTTCTCCGCTTTCACTCCGCTTTCTCCTCCCTGTTTGAGTTGTACGATAATATTTCTGTTATTTTCTGGAAGGGCAGACGCTTTAAATTAGAGCTTTGGCATTTAAACAGCTATTACAACCATTTTAAAATATGTGCTATCGACAGTGTGTGTTTAACAACTAAATAATTATTAAACAGAAAAAGTTATCCTAAAGAAAACACCTTCCAAAGTAGGCCTTGGAAATAGGCTATGCAAAATGCATTGGACAGATGCTTTATTTGCGAGTTTTGTTCTCCTTCAAATTTTAGGCTTTTTGTCCGTAATTTTGTCCACATGTCCGTAAATCTGTCCGTCGTGATTTGTCCGCTGTCCGACTGTCCATTCATTGTGTGCGCATCGTTGCCTTTTTGCCACTAATTTCCATTTATTCATTTAGTTGCAACATTCATTTCGGCAGCCATTCACACAGACTCATTCGCTCAGACGCAGCGCAGACTGTGGATGTGGTCAGAGGGCTAGGTTGGATTGAGTTGGTGAAATGCAAGGAAAGTGCTATGAAAACCCAGCGGAAGGAGGAGGAGGAGCAGGGCAGGCTGGGCAGACATTCGCCTTTCATTTATCAGCACAAAGCAGTGCAGTTTAGGACCACCCTGATGAGTTGGTTAAGGACTGACAAAATGTAACTCGGGCTAAATGTGACAAAAAAGGTCATATGGCAGAAATAAAACAAACAGAGTAGAATAAGGAAAATGACAGCCAATGCTCTACCACTGTCACTGGCCCGCTTTTCCTCGCATTCCCTCGCTTTTTCCCATTCTGCCCACCCTATTTTTTGGTTGCTGGTGCCAAAGCCACGAGTCGAGTTCCCATGGGTTTTTTGTTTGTTTGCGGCTGGCTGCTAGTTCTGGGGCTGCCTGATGAAAGGGTTCAAAACTATTTTCAAACTATGTATTTAGCGTGCATTATATAGAATGCGGGGCGGGGCGGGGCGGGGGTCAAGGGGTCATCATCATCAGGAGTCGCAGTCATCATCTTTGTGCAGGGTCGGCAGCTGTTTTATTATGTCCCCTTTTGCACAGTGGGTCTAAAGTGTGTTGCCTAGCTAAGAAATAAACAAAGTAATTGAAAATATATTAAATTGCTTACCATTTCTGTTTGCACTTTTCGAGCACCAATACACATCTAAGGTGGATAGCATGAACTTAAGAATGTAATCCTTAAATAATTAATTGGACACTGCGGTGTTAGGCGCCAGGGTCCGGCTGTCGCACTGTCCGGCTGAATCCGAATCCGGATACGGACACTCGACCTCCGGACACTCCTGCCCACTTGTAACATATTTTTTGGGCAACGGCAACGGATTAGTTGCACGTCATGTTGCCACTTGAAGTGTTTATGTGAATGGACTGGCACTGCGGGCTTACCATTGGATACACATATACATATATGTATGTGTACATATATTTATCGCACATATCATGCGACACTTAATAAAAACAATGTGCTCAACATGCCGCCTTAAATGGAAATCCATTTTCACTCAACATGCCGCCTTAAATGGAAATCCATTTTCACTCCTTTTTGTCCTTCGTCCTTTTCAGTTGGCTTTTGTTTACCGAGTTATTTAAATGTCTGCTTTTGTTCCTTCTTCTTGGCTCCCCCCCTTCACATCGTCCCATAAATTTATAATTAATTGTCTTAAAGCTTCTCGCTGTCTGTCCCTTTTTGTGCGAATGTGGGGGCTTATCCAATGGGACATTATATCATTTTGTGGTTTTCTATTTTCATTTCGCCCGATCCCCAAGCTTTTTACTTGTGTTATTCTTACGACGATTATAAGCCAGCATCTTGGTTTGTTTCTCCTACTTAATCGTTTTAGTAATTAGTAGTTGGTGGTTTTCCGAAAATGAAATTGATGCGAATGTAGGTCATGTGGAATATCATTCAAGAGTACAATCCTTCATTAGGTAAATTAATAGTGCCATTTTTGCGTTAAGTGTGAGAATTCCCAAAGGAATAAAGCCTGTGAAAAGTAAATGACATGAAAACCTTTGGTTAATAGGAATAATGATTGAACACCATAAAATTGTAATCCATTTTTGTTTCCTTCTCTGCTTTGAATTGCTGTGGACAAGCAATAATCAGCAATCGTTAAAATTATTAAGAAACTGCGGCAGCAACGAATGGCAGTAACTTTCGAGACAGAAGACCTGCCTCAGACGAACATAAATCTACCAGCTTTTTATTGTTTTATCTTCGGGCGCCCTACGTGCTCTGCGTTAGCCAGATATTTCATTGCTAGACAAGTGATTGACTTAATGCTAATTCGCGACTCAATTGTTTCAAATTTTTGGCCAAGACAAATAAATGCAGCAACCATTGCCCCCGAAAGCGGACAAAAACACTGTGAGCAAAAATATATTTTTTAAATGTTAAACAACTTTAAAAAACGTATTTTTTTTTTCAGAAGTCCTTTAAATCTGTGAAATTAACTGAAAAACAATACATTAATAGGATTTACAAATTAATTTATTTAGTGCTCAACTTACTGGACACTTAATCGTGCAGCTTCTCTGGCATAAATGCAGTTTTTTTCAGTGCACATAACGATGGCGCAGTCTAGCGAATTTGGGGAATGGGAGGCCCACTAATGTCGCCTCGTTGCGCTGTAATCCACTCAAGGCGCTTGGCCACTTAAGGACGCTCTCTGTCCGTCCGTCTGCTTGTCGGTCCTTCTGTCCTTATGTCCGTCAGCCAGTTTGTCCGGCCCTCGCAGAGACAACAACAATTGACGAAATTGTTTTCGTGACTTAAATTTTTGCGTGCTACTGTCGCTGCTGGTTGGGACGTGTTTGGAAAGCATATGATGTGATTTGCCATCAAATTGAGTTGTCTTGTCACTGCCGACCCAATTCCGCCCACTCCTAGATCGGTCCTGCCTACAAATATATATATATATATATATACGCTATATAGTCTTAGTTCTCTCTCACTGTGTGTGTAGAGTGTAATCTAGAGCCTGGACCGAAATGCAATTAAATTTGGAAAAATATCAACAGCCAAGACAGAATAATAGTTTATAATGGTAGGCGATGAGGAGGCAGAAAATGCCTTATGACAGCCTCAGAGCCTGAGAGGTTGAAAGTGGGAAGCAAGTGCCTGTGCCTGGGCTGCCTTTAAATAAATACTCGAAGTACATTCCCCATTTTGCTGTGTGTATTTTGAGTGGGATGTGAAAAGTTTGCCCAGGCTAAAACCCGAAATGGAAGTGAAACTCTCGCCCAGATGGTAATGCCGCCAGAAAAGTCTTGGCAAATTTTGTTCTCGGTCAAGTTAAGTTGCGATGGGAGCTACAGTGCGGTAGATTTCTGTAAGGTCGGGTATTTCCATACAGTAAATGCAATACAATATATATCTTACACATTTTAATGATTTTTCATTTTGCTCTATGTCAAGTTGATTTCTGATTTGATGAAAAGAAAACTGTAGGCGGTACTATAGAAAACGGAAACTAGGCCTTATGTCCCTGAAACGCACTGCAGCTGCCACTTAAAGGCACTCGCCTATATCCCTGTACACATTCTGTAGAGCAACTAAATTACACAATGTTAATATTTGCTATGTAAATAGGCCGCCGTGTGAGAATAGCTGGATAAATGAATAGATGGATGTATGGATGGATGGTTGACTAAATGGATGGATTGAGGAGTGGTTGGAAAGTGCAGTAGCAGCGCCTACGGTGTCTTCTGTTTATTTCTTATATCCATGGCCACAAAAGGCCCACACTTGACACACAGTTGCAGAAACAGAAACAGAAACCGAGTTGCCGAAATGCCGAAAGGATGCGCAAGTTGCGTCTATTTAAATAGGCCGAGGCAAAAACTTGCCACAATTCCAGCAAATTTCTCGACACTGATGACAAAATTGCTCTGTTCTATGCCTCTTCACATATATTAAGTGAAGATATCCCCTGGGGATAGCAAATTCCAAGGAAAACATTACCGCACTGAGAGAACAGCTTGTAAATGCACAAATAAACGTATGTACTGGGCCTACATACCTATGTATACATATGTTTATGTTCACAACGACCTTATCGAAACAAACAAGCAGAGTAACAAACACAAACATAGGCAACCAGAACGAAGATTCATCGCGCCAAACGGACTTTCTGAGACTTCGGAATAAGTATAATATTTAAATATAAACATAATTGACCAAATTATAACTGTCAGCTTGTTGCAAACATTTAATAATCATATATCCATTACATTACTCATTAATGTTATTGAACGAATACTTAACAAGCCCAATCCATTGGCTTGATATGTGGAATACCCTATCCAATTGATGGCAATCAAATGAAACGGCTTCAGAGCTTATGGTCAGTTCTCTGAGTCCACAAATCTTTCACACCTTCCAATCACAGCCCATTTGGCCCTAATGAATCTCCGGCAACTTTTCCAGCAGGCGAAAGGGCCGTGGGTGTGAAAACCCAGTGTCCACCCCCTTCGTTCCACTTGCACTAAGTGCGAAGACACTTTAGCAAACAATTAATTGCCGTTAGCGGCTGCTGGCGACACACCTACCCAATTCATTTTGCATTCGCTCAGAGCCCCAGCTTTTCACAGGGGAAAATCGAGGTCCGGTGATGAGCGGAAAGCGGAAAATTTGGAGAGGGGAGGGCGGCGGCAGGGCGCAATGAAGACAGCTGCCAAAAAAGGCGTTACGTCGCCGGGGAAAAGTGGGTGGCAGTGGGTGGCTGTGGGGCACAGACAGAGACAGAAGGGTTATCATTACTTCCACATAATTTAATTTCGGCAGGCCAGCGACCATTTGCATTTCAATGCCCAATAAGGGGGTTAAGAGATGGTCCGAAGGGGGTTAACCAGGCAAATTTTAGAGGGAGCTTCGTTTGTTCTTTTTTTTTTCCACGAGTTTTCACTGTGACCAGCAGAAGGAATCCGATTTCTTTGCCGCACACAAAGTTTTTGGCTGGCCTGCTCGTTGCACAAACTGAATTGAATCACCCAAATTATTATCCCCGCCAATCTCTTCATAATTTTGCCAAAGGATCCGATACTGCAGGCGAAGTCCAGCACGGTGACTTTGCACTGCGGCCTAAGTCCACACTTGTATGCATTATCTTAAGCATTTATATTTGGCTTAGTTAACCGAATCTTAATTACGAAACTAGTGCAAACCTTGTAATGTATTTTGGAAATAACCCCCAAAATTGTTGCTCAAATAGTCGCTTTTCCTTTAGCTTAAAACATCAATGTAGCCGCCTACTGTGGAAATAAATAATAAGTGTCCATTAATTTTGACAGGGCTTCTTCATCGCCAGAAAGTGTAATTTCTTACAGTGTAATTGGTTGGTCCATGGCAATGCTGTCTCTCCACTGCTTTTCTGCTGCTGCTGTTGCTGCCAGATTTTCCATCATCATTCATAACAAAAGCAGTTGGCAGTTGCAGCCGCTTGGCAGTTGCTCCTCCCACACATTTTTCCGCCCACGTAGGGAAATTTTTTCAACAATCTCTTTTTTTCATTTTAAATTTTTTGTCCATTCTTCTTTTTTTTTTTTTTTTGTGACATTTCCGTTTGCATTTGGCAAGCGGAAACGTCAGTAGCCCATTGGACAATCAGGCTGTGGACGTGGTCGAGAAAAGCTCGAGTTTTCCTTTTCTTGTTGTAATTGTAATTGTTGTTGTTGCTTTCGCTTCTGTTGGACATTGTTTGGTGTTGATGGCCGCTCATGAATAACAAATGCACACGGACTCAGGTGGATGTGGCCATCTCATCTTTTGTCCCATCAGGAAGTCCTTTTTTTGTTTTTTTTTTTGTAGTATACCCCTTTTCCCCTAAATTGTCCGTTGATTTGTGGTCAATCGAGTGCAAAGACGTCATCCATCGTTGGCATGCCAAAAAATAAAATAGAGCAAACACAAAAAAAGTGCACTAACCAATTAAATCATTTTGATGGCCAAATGCTGTACAAATTTGGGCTTTTGTGATTGATCTCAGTCCGGATAGCTGGACAACTGGTTTCTAGTTCGAATTGCTTTAATCGAAGCCTAAACGTCAGTTTCAGTTTGCCCTTCTTTTTTTTTTTTATAATAGAAAGCGGGATAGAGAAAACGATGTCTCATTGAGATGTCAATTGCATTCCACAATGGCCTTCTTTTCGAGGGCTTATCACCCCGCCTACGTTCCTTTAGCTATATCCTCCATATATCGCAGTGCTCTTTTTTATTCGGCAACATCCATTGAGCCCGTTTCTCTTTCCAACTATCTCAGTGTGTGTGTGTGTAAGTATTTCAATAAGTCCGTAAAATGGCTCAATATCTGATGGATTTGTGGAGTGCATGATGGCTTGAAGTCTATGGGCATGATGGCTCCATCACGCAGCATTTATTATACAAAAAATAAAAGTGTCCTGCAAAATTTAGAAGGGTACGAGGTATCACCGATTTCATTTTCCCATTTTTGAAACAGGTGCGTTAGTTAAGCCTAAACATGACTATACAGCGCGGGCTAATCGCAGTCCTTTGATATGAATTAAAAAAAAGTTATAAATATATCAATTTATTAGCAGTTTTGGCAGTTTTCATGGCGACAGCCAGGCGAATACTTTTCATTTTTTATTCTGCAAATGCATTCTCATTGTATATGGGCCTGAATGTAATAATCTATTGAGCCGCTTCGATTTAATAACTGGCGCAATTTGCTGTTTGTCATATTTTACAGTCGCTTTGGAAAGGATAAAAAAGAGCGAAGCTATAGAAATTCATTTTTCTGAAACGCCGACAGATTTTGTCATCGAGGAATGGGAAAAATGGGGAGGGGGGGATGGGACATTCATACGCCCCTGATCTCAGTGCTAGCCCCCAAGGAGGGGGCATTAACTAGAACCATCTGAATTGAAATACGAATGAAAAATGTGCGCTCTGCACATTCTGGGCTGCCGATTGTCAAGAGCACTAATAAATTTCCACTTGCTACCGCTTCAAATGCAACTCATCCCGCCCACTAAAGCGCGGAAAAGCCAGAAAAGCCCGTTCCATTTCCCCACGGCTTATTAGTCACCAGAAGCATTTTCATTCAAAATTAATTCGCAAGCGCTGTATAAATCATGCCTATACTTTTTGGGTTCTGCTGGGACGTTGGATAAGTGCGATTGGCATTCGCAAAAATGTGCAAAACTGTCACCTGAGTCGGATGTTTGCATTTTGAAATTATTATGCCCTGGAGGTCTGTGGAACTGTCGAATCCTACCAAGGGAATTCCGGGGCTTACCACGAAAAAATAATTGCCTAAAATGTAGCAAAGTCTTTTTGAAACTAAATAATCACGTTTATTTGTAAGCCATTGAGTACATAAACAAATATTGACATTAAAATGAATATGTATTTTATTCGATCATTTATTTATATCGAACTAAAGGCACATTTTTTCATAGATCTATTTTAAATCGATTGAAGTCCCAAACTTAGATAATTGAATGAATGTTTGTATGTTTCGCTCCAGTAAAACTAGGCCATATAATAGACCAAAAATGGCTCCAAACGTAACCAAAAGTCAAAAGATCAACATAACATTTGGAGAATGTGTGTCTTGGCCAGTAAAGTAATACTGCCAGTTGTCTACTTGTCGAACTTAAATCCCTGGAAAACTGAAACCCAGGCCATTGGTATTAGTTACTCCTATTCGGCAGGAGCAGTAGCACACAGTTGTGTTTTTGGCTAATTACTGCAGTGTCCATAAATACTCACCTGATCCGTTTGAGAGGATGCGGATTCGGAGAAGGCAGTTGAAAAGTGTCAGATTCAGGAAGGAAGGTCCGGGTTCGAACCCGATACTCGAATGATGAGCTCACCGAGCTGATGTTGGGCAAATAAACAAGCGGTCAGCACTCTGCTCTTCGTCCAAAACAAAAACAAATCGAAAAACTTTTAGAAATTCAAATCATGTAACGCAATACAAAGCAAAAATTCAAAAGTCCCAGAAACGCACCTACGCCAAACAAGTGCACTGAGAAAATTAAGAAACGATGGATGCAGAAATATCACCTATATTTGTGGAGTCGGGAAATGAATAATAATGTAGCCTATATTACTTATTTTCACTTATTCTGGTTAATTTTTCTATAATATCAGGAATATTCTTCCAGTGTAAACATGTACACAATTCTTTAGACTTGAAACAAGACTTTTGTGCACCCTTCAATGGGGTAATTTATGTGTGCCAGAATGAGATGGGGCTAACTGCAGCAAGTGCATTTCGTGTGTGTGTGGGTGTGTGTGTGGGCGCAACATGTGCTTATAATTATGTTTTCTCGGTGCGCCCATTTCAGTTGTTGTTGCTGGCAGACACGTGCACCCTTTGCCAGTGTGTGTGTGCCGTTGAGAGTGTGTGTTTGCATACAAATTACAAGCAGAGCTACGACCACATACACATAGAGTGTAGTGTACAAGCGAACAATCGGAGCCCAACGAACCTGACCTCAAGCTGCAATTGTAGACGCTTCATTTGAGGTCACAGAGGCAACCAAATGGGCCTGGAATTGTGGCCGAAAAACGTTCGCAAAATACCTCAACCAATGGTGTTGTTTAAATCCAGAAAAGCTGCTGAACAACTATCCCGCAAAATAATAATTCTGATAACATTTAAAATTCCAACGGGGATTGCACTTTTCATATTTTGAATCTCCTGAACTCAAGCTGTATTGCTTTTCATGTTACGAATATGCAGTGTGTGCCTCAATTTAGTGCACTTATGAATCAGTGAGCTATATATTATTATATTTCCATAACTTTTGGACATTTTTTTAAAGATAAAAAGGATTTGATTTCAAGCTGTTAATTGTTTGTTAGTAATATAACATCTATAGCTTTTTCTGTAGATACTTTTTCCTCTGCTTCCTCCAGACTCCTTCCTGTTTTTTATTTAGTTTTTTTTTTCAGCGTTTTTCCGCTTTGGACGACAATTTACACCGTGTGCCACACGCAAAACGCTTGTCACTTGCAGCAATGCCAACAAAGAGCTGTTTCCCCGCTGTTTCCCCCACTTGGACCCCCGGTTTTAAGAATGCACGGGTGGCGGGGAAATGGGGAAAAAGGGGGTCCGTTTTGGTGGGGAGGCTGGAAGCAAATCCGTTCAGCGATTTGTGCCAAATGTCGGCTGTTGGCTTTTGTCTTTTGTATGCGCGCAGTGACCTGCGAAAATGGCAGACGCTCATTGTGTTTTCCGATTTCCCCCCTGTTTTTGCAGCCCTCCTTTTCCACCTAATTTTCCGCGGTCGCCGTTGCTTTTTTGCACCTGCAACTCGGCTGCAAAAATGGTCAGAACAAAAAAGTAGGAGGGCCAACTTATCGGGCAGTCAAAAGGCGCGGTTTTTGCCTGTTCTTCACTTTACTGTCTGCCCTGTCCAGTTCCGCTTTCCCCCACTTTCGCCCTTTCTGGATTTAATTTAATAGTTATTATTTCACACCAGTCACAGTTGCTTACTACTGGGGCTTTATTGTTGTATATAGAAAACTGAACTAATTGTGTAACAATATATTATAAAATAATTATCCAACAACAAGTCAGAGAAAAATTTTTAATGGCATGTTCCTAAGTTAGTCTTTAGTAAATGTTATTTTATTTTTTGCATTTCTTTCGCGTCCTGGCGATTTTCGTGTCTGTGGCCACAATACTACTGCAGTCTATTCCTTCTGCGCTTTTTCCACACTTTTCCTCGCAGCATTTTCCTTGGGCTATCTCGTTTCCATGGATGATTCTTTGTTTGCGGCCCTTTTCAATTTGGCCTTGTCAGCAGAGGGGGGCTATTCTTAGCCGTTTGCAGGGGAGAACAGACAGATAGCAAAGGACTTTCAGTCTTGGCGCAGGCAAATATTGTCTTAGCACAGTCGCATCTTTGACAGTCGCAGTCGCATTCTTAGTCCAACTCTTCTTCCCATTTTGCTCCCTGGTTTTCCTAACCGATTTTGTTTGTGTTGTCCCTCATCTTTTTTGGTTTGACTGGCGCAAAATGGCCCACCTCGTTTCCCCTAGTATTTTTGTCACGAATTCAATAAATGATTTTTAAGCACGTTTTTATTACTTTTGCTTGTTGCTGCACTCGGCTATTCAGTGCTGCGTCCTTGCGAGTTTCACACAACCACCTTACCATTTTCCACAAACATTACCAAAATTTCTCTACTCACTCAAGAGATGTTTCTGTTATTTATTGGTAAGCTTGCGAGTCTACGAAAATGGCCATCCGTATGATGGCAAGTGGAAAAGGGGAAATGTGAGTCGCAAGTCCCGGAGAATTGTTTTGAAAATGCGTGTGCATGACTCATATCTAAGCAACGAGACTTGTTACCAACAAAAAAAGGCAACAAAATAAAACAGAACCGAAAAGCGTTTATTCCATACAAGAAAATGCACTTTGCTAATGAATTGAATTGTCCTCTTACAGCCCGAGTCTTGGACTTTCACTGGGCGGTTGGGGCTTTCCCTATAAATTCGGCTTGTTTATTTCGACGCTGTTTTCAGAGTCCCCACAGAAAATTGAGCACGCTTATTTGGTTTGTTCCCATTATACACTCAAATCTAATTAAGAATAACACTTCTTCGATCATAAATTGATGTTTGTATAGGGTATTTTTTTTGTTTCATAATAGGGTATTTTATTCTTCGTTTTCAGTTTCTTGAGTGGATTTTAGCCCTGTGGTCAAAGTTATGCTTGTTGAGGTCAATTTGGAATTGTTTCGACTGCCAGTTTAATTGTAATTACCACTGAACGCTTGGGCTTGCTCCCTCTTCACGATACTTTCCGCATTTCCAGTGGAGCAACTTTAAGGTTTTTGGCGCTTTTGTTGCAACTGCTAAATGCGCATACGTTTTGGCCACATCAATAAATCATTGAGCAGACAGCGTTAAAAGCACTCTGTGTGCGATATTCAGTGGCGTAGCAGCCGCAAGTCACAGACCCTACCGGGGGTTAGCTTTCCCCTGGCCCCAATCCCGAGCCCCCATATCCTTGGATACGGATATGGATAGATATAGACGGCACGGCATATCAATATTCCGCATAGACGGATTGTATTTTCAATATTTGCGCAGCGGCAAGAAGAATGAGCAGAAGAGTAGACTCCAGGGGCTCGCGTGAACGAGGAAAAGGGGGGTCGGCAGTACAGCCAATGACACCGAGAAAGAGTGCTGGTATCACACGTTTTCCCTATAAGAAGTATTCATTATTATTAAAATAAAGGGTGAAATTAAATGCTGTCATATAGTTTCGATCGAACTATTCTCCAAATGCTTAGATGTTGATTTTTTTTTTTTTTAACTTTTTTTCCGCATTCAACGTCGGTGTCATATAGTCATAAGCTGTGCGGTATCCGTGGCGGAGATGGGTGGCGAAAAGGGGGGCAGCTGGGGGTTAAGATGGGGTTCCATCGACAGCGGCTTTTGTTGGTTTTGTATTGCAATGATTTAGCAGTTTTTCGTCTGTGTTTACGCTGTGGATAAGGTTTGACGGCGTCGATTGTCGTGAGCTCCCTTGTTCGCTAGCCCCCTCTCTTTCTCCGTCGCTCTGCCCATCTCTTTCGCGCGCCCCCCTTTTCGGTTGCATAAGAAATCGGCAAATTGTTGTGTTTTAATCGAACCCCCTGTCCTGCTACTTTTTTGCAAATGATGGAAAGGAAGGGGGGTTTGTAAAGCATTTTCTATGGCAGACAATAGACGGCGGTGCGCCAGTAATCTCCCCTTTGGAGCACATATTAAGCCGCAGACTGTATTGAATTGCCGAGTGATCAATATATACACAATGCAGCGATGCTGCAATGCCAGCTACTTGTGTAAATAACTGTCAGCCAATTGTTGTTTAATCGCCAGCTTAGCTCTGTTTTGCTGCCTCTTTCGCTCATCTCTCTCCATCCTACTCTCTCCCCTTCCAGTCGCTTGATTCTGAGGTTAAGTGAGGTAGGTTGAAAAATGTACTCGTATTTTTACAATTATTTCAATGATGTATTTCATGCATGTATCCAACTTAAACGATAAGCTTGATTCAAAAGCTGTGGATTCTTTGCGAAGTGAAGCACAGATCTGGTCGCTAATTAGTTGCACATTTTACATTAATTAATTTTCATGGAATATCTCTCTTATTTTATTTTGGGATGAAAAGTTTTGTCATAAGAAATTCCACAAGGCATTAGCGACAGCCGACGCCATTGCTGCACTTTCCACCCACCTCTCACCTCTCACCACCCACAGCCCAGTTCCCGTCCCCCCTCTGGAAATTCCTATTGGAGTGGTGGCTGCCTTTGATCCTGTTGCCAGGCTAATTGGATTTAGTTACAGCTAATAAAAACGTTTACAAAAGAATTTCATTTTTACTGCAAATTGGCCTAAAATAATTATTTTTTGCTTGAACAACAATGGGAGCTGTCAGAATGAGTTGATCGAATAATCACATACCCTTCTATGCTGTCGCAAATTGTGTAGTTGTAAGAATTTTTATTTCGAATCTTAAGTCTTCGTGCATTTGAACCTGACATTTGCCAACTACCAATTAATGTAGTATTTATTAGTTGAATTATTTGTTATGGGTCTTTTAATTCCTTGGTAAGCGGTTTATACCAGATTTCTTACTTAATCTCATAATGATTCTATTGCCAATAAACCCAACATTTTACGGGGTACGCAATAGCATAAAAATCGCCTCTCTCCCAGCCGCCAATCCACTCGCCTGGACTGCCTAATGAACTGCCCCAGAGTGTCGGTTCTGTGATAATTGCCTGGAATCTGCTCAGTTCATCTTCTCTTGTCGTCCAGGTCGTGGGAGTCTTAAGAAGGCCCTTAAGGATCCCATTCCACACCTCCTCCTGGAAAACAGACAGCTGTTGACCATTCGGGATGTTCGAACACGTCTTATCGACATATATCGATAAAAGAATTAGCTAAATCGTGACTGCCACTTTGAACATGTCGCTGCCATTAATTATGGGTGATGACATGACGACAGGACAGTGGCAAAAATCCGCATTCGGGTGCGCATCCGCATCCGAAGTCGCTTTTCATGTATCTGATTTTATTAGCTGGCCCACTTTCGATTAAGTCTGTTGGCTAAGTCGTGATCACCTAATTAAAATCGACTTTTTGTTCAATTAATGCCCCGAAATCAAATTATCCGTTGCGGGTCGGCAAAGTTTTTCCTGCTCGTGGAAAATTTTGCCAGCGCAACAAGAAACATGCTTTCGATGTGTTGTTGTGTGTGCGTGTGTTGGGAGAAAAGTGGGAAGCGGAAACTCGAGTGGTACTTTCCTGTACATCAATGAATTTATGTCAGTTGTTCGATTTGAACAAGTTAAGTTCAGCGATGTTACCTTTTTAATTATTAGTATTTTAATTTTTACTAATTATACTTTAAATATCTTAAATCTGTTCATATATGTATGTAAGTCAAGTGATATGAAGAGTTTTCCAATTTCACCGAATAAGTCATTGACGGCGAATAACTCAGCAGCCAACTAAAATAATAATTTGCTTGTGTTTTCAAGTATGATCAACCCCAAAAGGGAAAAAACAAAATTCTATTTCATTTGCTTCCACTTGAGGGGTCAAAGTCAAACTGGGAGCATTAACCCAAAGTCGGGGCTCACAAATTGACATAAATAAAATGCTGAGTGGTCCTTCAGCCCCCCTTTTCCCAATGCCGCTGGCCAACAGTTTATCATGTCCGCCAGGAATAATTCAACTTTACTTATTTCACACTTCAATTTTGTAGGTAAACAAAGTTCTGTATTATTCGTGTTGTGTGGAGAGGACCACGGGAAAAAAAGAAAATAAATAAAAATACCCCACAAAATACCCTTGAGTGGTTTTCAGGAGGTGGCGAACGCAAACAAATAAAAGTGATGAGCGGCAATATTTGTGGCAAAGAACTGGTAGAGAAATCCCCAAAATCCTTGGGGCATATTTTCGCCTCCCCCTTCCATCGTGCGGCCCTTTGTTATTCCAAAAAAGTTTGACTCTTTCGTTGGCCAAATTAAAGCACAAATTGTGGCCAAGTTGTGAAAAATACCAACTAGCCACTGGGGTAATTTTTGTGGCTCATAAGTGCCCCCGCATTTCCCCAGACGTGTGTCCTTGAGGAGCCCTATAAATATTATCATCATAATGATCGTCGTTGAGTGCAGGCTTTTCTTGCTGTTGTTACTTCACTGGCCGTAACCTTTGGCCCCCTTTTTCTCCAACCAGTTGGCTAAGCAAACTTTTCCCAGCCAGAACTTTATTGAGGAAAATTATCATCTGCTTCCCTTTGATATTTAAACCTTACTTGGGATGCATAACTTTCAGGGAGCTGCACAACTTCCTTTTCGGACTTCTGTGAACTGTTCTCGCAGGCCCTGTAATTTCGCCTCTGCGTGTCCAATAAAATGCTTTAATGTTGGCAAAGCTTATTTACCACCACTTTCAGTTCCTCGTTTAATATAAACATTGCGATCGTTGGGCAACGTTACGTATGGTTCCAGAGACATATCAATAATTGATTTAGATTTAGCTTTCTTAATTTAATAAAATGGGGTATATTTTCAGCAATTATAATATTATAGTTAGGTTTCAGTAATTTTATTTGCCAACTATATGTCTTGCCTTATGTTTTTAAGACACAACCTCTTCACACAGAGACACCCAAATTCTTTCCCCTTAGACCTTTTCCCACGGGTATTTCCTGTCCCAGTCCTGAACAGCATCTCGCGTTCATACATATATCACACATTCCATTGAAATAAGCAAAGGCATATCAGCATCAAAATGTCAACAGAACAAGAGATATGGCGAGGGGGGGTAAAGGATATCGAGAAACTAACGTGGCAATAAAGTCGACTACAATAAAACACACATACTTATTAGCACTTTTTATAGGTAGCAATGGCGGCATCCGTCTGATTTGTAATTCTCAAGGCTCTAAAATGGGTGGCGAACAGGGGCCAAACGGGGGTGTGAATGGCGCTGGGTTAAAGACAGGACGAAAGGACAGCCCATAACCTTATCCGAGGAAGAGGAAGCGGCAGCTGGGCTCATAAAAATACACAGACGATGTTGGATTTTTAGAGTTGGACATAAAGAGAGAGTTGGGTGAAAAATATAGAAGTGTTTATATACCCTGGAAAATTGTTGTCCTTAAAGCACAAATACATATAAATAAATATAAATATAGTTAGATATAAATAGGCTGAGATTCGTAGAATTTAAATACACCAATACTCTCATGTTACCTTTATTCTAGAGTATACAACAATTCAGATAGGGAAGTGGAAAAATAAGAGGGGAAAGCACCCCAGACATTTCGCATAGTTCGAGGCGAACTTTTTGTCTAAAGCAGCTCGTAAAAATGCCCAAGTGAATAATAATCATCAGAAGTGGGCTTTCCCCGACACGTACCCCCTTGTAGCCCTCCACCCGCCCCCGCCCATGGCAGGGGTCGGGTCACATGTGTGAGGACCTTTTCTTCCTTTCTTTTTTTTTTTCTCGGTGATTTCACTCGTGTTACATGGGAAAACTAAACGAAACGAAAGTTTTATTGTCCGTTCGAAAAGACGGCGAACGGAGACTTAGGGACACGCCAAAAGGACAACTGGAAGGAGCAGAAATTCCTTTCGAAGTAGGAAATAATTAAGCGTAATTGAGTTAAGTTATTTCCGCCTGCAGTTGTCTTGGCAGATTTTTCCTGCTAAATTTCTGGCGGAAAAAGGCACTGCACTTACTTAAAGGCGTTACCCGAAACTCTGTTCAAGTGATTTATTTCGAAGTTGGAGCTACTGTATTTGTCTCATTTATGTAAGAGAGAAAACCGCCCTTCTCAAAACGTTGTATACATTTTTTCTATATTATAATACAAGATATATGGCATTGCCTTATTGGCTTTTTGAGCACCTGCGTGCAAATGAGAGCTTACTTATTTTACTTGATATTATATAGTAAGCGTAATCAGATAGTGCAATACTACTAGTTTGGTAGTCAATTTTATAAAGTTTTTCATGGCAACACGAGTATCTTGTGAAACGGTATTGGGGTAAGTAGGAAATCATTGAAGCGGCTGTGTTGTATCGATTTCAGTTAATGCGATGCCGCAATTCTGTTTTTCTTGGCATCGCTGTTGCTTTTTCCTTTTTTTTTTTTTGCAGCCCGTTTCCCTTTGGCTGCAGCTGTCAAATTGTGTTTTGTGCAATAAGTAGAAAGCTTTTCGGGGCAGGATGGTGGATTTTTAGGGGCCAACCGAGAAAACTTCTTTATTATACTCCAAGTTGCCCTCTGCGGTTCCCTCTTACCATCTCACCATCTCTTCATCTCCATCTCGCTCGCTCTGTGTCGCATTTTATTTAACTCAAATTGAAAGGGAATTCCCCACAACCCGCCTTTTTGTGAAATTTATTGTTTTTATGCGTTTGTCGTGCACTTTTTAAGTAGTTGGCATTCTAGAGGCATTATTAGATTTTCCAACCAAAACTTTTCTGTTTGAAATGGTTCGTGCTGTTCAAGCTGATTGCCACAATGAGTTTCATATTTTACAGAGCGCAAATTTCGAGCATTTATTGTAAACGCTTTGCAATTGTACTTCATTATTTTGGTCTTCTTTATTGATTGACTTACGAATGTTAAATCTTAATCAAATGCGTTCTATTTATTTTCCTTTTTTTAACAAGCTTACAGTTTACTATCAAAAAGCGCACTAGTTTCTTAGCGTGTGCATTTGCACAGCCACAAGTTCATTGCAACGACACTTTAAAGAGGGACAGCAATAACCAATTAAAGTAATTAGCCTCGCTTCGTTCGTCGCCACAAGCGGCAACCTTGCAATAAGGTGACAAATGCTCCATCACCCCTGACCTTTTGAACCTCTGCTGCGTGTTTGTCAAATACGTCAACGCTTGTCGACTGCTTGCTTCACTGCCGTCTCACATTGACAAGTTGGCTTTCGCACAGCATAAGTCATCACACATACAAATACACACACACACACAGATCGGAAAATGGGTGGCTGGGTGTTGAGTGGAGGCGTGGGCGGAAAAGCTTAGGGAGGCGGGACAGCGAGTCCTAACAACGCTAACCAGCAGAAGCAGCAGCAGCAGTCCAGTCAACCAATCGAACCAACACCAAACTCACAACTTTCCACCGCCTAACAACATGCAACTCGTCAACAGAAATGCGCATACCCATCTCAATTTGGCTTGAAAATAGACGGGGCATAATTGGTTTTTAAATAAATTGCTACGCTTCTAAAGTCTGCTTTAAAATATTTTTCCACCAATTTAGCTGCCTTCACACCTGGTTGTTATAAACTCAATGTTAATTTCAAGTAACTAATGATATCCTGCTGACTAAGATCCAACTTCCATGTGTTAACAGCTTAGTACTATTTTGTTGGCTATTTTTCGGATATCTCCGTTAAACGTTTTTGGCCTGTTCGCTTCGCTTCGCTTCGTTCGCCTGTCAATTCCCTCGATGACTAGACAAAGCTATATGAGTCTCCTTTCCACGCCCCTTTACCCGCCCTTGACTGTGTGTGTGTGTGTGTGTGTGTGCGTGGTAGAAAATCTCTTTTAATTGCCAATCGTGTGGAAAAATGAATTTTCCATCGAATTAGTATTCTGTGGCTGAAATTCATTCATGAAGCACTCATTAGGAAATCCTCAACTGATGTTCACTCCCGCTCTCGCTCACGCCCCCCGCCCCTTTCACTCACACTTTTCCCACTTTTTTGTCGTTGGGTGGTACCAGCCTCACCACCGCTCCCCGCACCGCGGCCACTCCGCACTTTTCCGTTTTCCCGGGCCCTCATCACAGCCACGTTCTCAGTTACGTTCAGTTTTGGGCTTGTTATGAGTTGAGTCAACATATTTTGCAACACTTACTGGCTGCTTACGGAAGATGGGGCAGAAGTACACTAAGCAAAAAACTCTAGCATTTCCAAGTCACTACTCGTGTGTAAAATTAACAAATCCTTGCAATTTGGGGAAAAAAACCCAAGTATTTGATGCCCTGAAATTTCTGATTTTTTAATGTGTAGATGCACAATATTTCTTCGCGTGTGTGGTGGGGAGATGGGGTTCTTGCCAAGGTCTCAGCTCAACTACCACCCCCAACTTCCCCATTCCGGAAAATTCCCCCGCATCAGTACTTGAAATCAAAATCAAGGAAGTGACTATAATTTTGGTGTAGCATGTTGTCGGTACGTGTTTCAATATGTCAGCATCCGGTGATGAGTTTGCTACGTTCGCCTGTGCCACGCCCACTCCAATAGCCACCACCGTTCTCCGCCCACACACACACACACATATACGTTGTACGGTGATTTTGTGTTGAGCACTCTTCAGTTATTTTATTGATGTTGTAAATTTCTGGTAATTGAGCTTAATTTTTATACAGTTGCTTTCGTCTTTGTTTTATGTTGATTGCGACGAAAGAGACGACAACATGGCGCAGTGAAAGAGAATGGTGTAAGAAGAGACAGAGAGACCCAGGTCCATTGATTACTTGAGGTATTTTCAGTGCTCGAACTTCCCCAGTATTCTGGGATGAGGATGATGTTCTACGATGAGGATTGATGGGTCAAGTTGGCCAGCGTGGGGAAAGGAGAGCCAAAAGGGATAATGCGGATGAAGTGGGCGGTCATTGGTGGGTTAAGCGACAGCATTTTGTCTTGCCTGTAATTGAAATTAAATACTTACACTTTTTCTTCGTTTTCCTATATTTGAAAGACCTTTTTTCTTTGACTCCTGGGAATTTATCGACACTCTGTCAATTATTTGAACTGCTCTTTAGATCTGGTGTGTGACCCAAATTCTGAGCTGCAATTTTGTCCTCAGTATATTCGTTTTAAGCCACTTTTGAGTTAGCTTACGAACCTAACTGTATGCTGGTTTAACTTTCATTAGCCAGTACTTATTTAGTATTCTTTCTTTCCTCTTCTTCCGACTTCCCTTTCCACGGATATTCCAATTAGGAACTTTGCATTCAGATATATAAATTAAAATAATTCGCACACAGCTGGTCACGGCGTTCGTATTTTCCCAAATCCATACATATATCTAGATATATTTAAGCACACATTTGAATTGACGGTGGGTGGTTTTGGTCACAGCACAGTGGACAAAAGGCAGCTGTCATCGAAAATGACAACAGGCCCACAAGGAAAAAAAAGGAGGAATCAGGAAATTATGCAAAAAAGTATTGACAGAAACATTTCAGCCGCAGAAAGAAAATGTAGATAAAAAAGTAAAAAAAAAAAACGTATAAAATTCAAATAAAGCGGTGGGTTTTGGTACTTTTTTGTTTAGTTGCAACTTTTTTACTAACTTTGGCAATTCCATTTTCACAATCATGCGTTGAACTTTGAACTCCCAGTCTGGACCATGTGTGTATGTGTGTGCATTTTGGAAAACTGCTTTTCAAAATATGCCAACAGACAGAATGTTGGGCAAAACTTTTCACCCATCCCCAAAACGCTTTCCCCGAATTTTCCGTTTTGTCATCGCTTTTTGTCGGGTCTCAGTTGTGGATCGAAAGCCCGTAGAGTAACCCCTTGACCCCTTGTCAGTTTCTCTGTGCTCCACCCCTCCTACCATATTTTCCAATCGTTTTTGGCGTTTTTAGCTGCGGCCATTGAATGTTCAAAAATTATTGTAAACTTTTCAGACCCCCAGCGTGTGTGTGTGCTTCTGTGTATGCGGAAAAGTTCGAGTTAGAGTTCTAGTTGGGAAATCAATTAAAAACGCTTGTTGGACTCGCACCACAACTTTCCCTTTCGATCGCCCCTGCGGTTTGGTTTAACTGGTCAAGGCCTCTAGCTCCCGAAAAACCGTAGGAAATTGGTTTGGCGCTTTTTATAGCCCCCAACATAATGCGAAGTTCGGAAAGAAATTGATATGGGTATTGATCAGTCCGTAAAGATCCCTCAATGAATTATCGTTAATTTGTGCATGTTTTTTTTTTTGGAAAGCCGCATAGCGTAAATTCTTTGTCTACTCAAAAATATATGCATTTAAGGTATTTCACTGTTTGTTTTTTTATAAATATTTGTCTTAAGGAAAAGATTGACTTAATATGAGCAAATATATACCCGATCTCATGCAAACTAAACATATGCGATAGGAGAAAAAACAAATGGAGTGAGTGGTGTGTCCTCCTCAGTTTCAAAACTCGTTACTTACTCTGAATATTCCTTCTCTTTATACTTTTCTGGTGGGTTGCTTCCGCACATTTTCCCTCTCCCTACTGCAAGTCTCCCTGAGTGCGTATACCCTAATTACTTCGAACATCAACGTATAATAAACAACGATTTTTAATAATGTTATATTTGGAATAATGTGACATACAGAGAAAAGAAATAGAAATAATAAATAGAACTTTGCCAGTCTCTCTTCAGTCACTGTTCTTGCTTTCATGCGATTGCTGCGCTCGCTCGTTTATCGTTCAATTGAGAGGTTTATAATTCCCAAATGCTTTTTCCGCGAGTCGTGCCTTTAAATAGCTCTTAAGAATCTTGGTTCCTCGGCGGTCGAGCGCCTCACAGTGTATCAAGGGTTGGCCCACGTTCCTCACTAATTGTGGCAAAAAGAATTTGAAGAAACCGGTTTTATAATTTATAAAAGGAGTATGATCATGATATGTTGTTGGATGCATACAAGAAATTTATGAAATGAGAAGAGTGTGTTTACTTACTTTACGGAGAAAGTCGCCTCGCCCATTCTTATGGGGGGGTATAAATGGAATGATAGATAAATAGATATGTTGTGTACTTATTATTGAGTATATTGAGTATATTGACTATGAAAAATTTATGACAAGTTTGTTGTGCGGGGCTCAGTGAAATGAAAGAGTCGCCAACGGAAGTCTAGCTGTGGAATAGCCGTTGTTTGCGGTTGGTTAAGGTTAAAGGTGTATGCAAAACCTTCCTTCCGGTATAAACGTGCAGAGAAGATATGTGTAGTCGGTCATCTCAGAGCAAATGGTATTGTAATTGAGAAAGGAAGACCCAAGAAGATCCTTGAATTCTTCAAAACAAAACAAGCAGAAAATCCAAAAAAAATTAAAACAAAACAGCACTGTGTGGCGCGCTGGCGAGAGGGGAACGGGTTTATTCACTTCCCCCCCGTCCTGTGATCGCTTTTTTTTTTTTGTAAATATTAAAAAACGTATTGATACTAATAATCTTCATTCTTCATCAACCACTTAACTGAAGTGAACTGCAACACAACATTATTTCGGGTTGAGGACGAATGAAGCTGGCTGCTCTTGGCAGTTTTCGTTATACGTGAACCTTAAATTTATTGTTATGTTTTGTCTTTTTGCGAAACCCAACTTCCATTAACCTTTTTGCATTGGAATTTATAAATTCCAGTTCAAAGTTCTTGGCCCGCACTTTTGTTGTTTCTGATTGCTTTCTAGCCCTGCAGCTGGCCTCCAATTTCGCCGCTTATTGGCCACATGGCCAAAAGAAAACTCGATACTTTTCGCAGCTGCCTGTTTTTCCGTATGCATGAATAAAACTCCACCAACAAAATTGAAAAGTAAGCTGCGAGTGTGGCAACAATTTTCGAGTTTTAAAGCGTGGCTCATTTCACGCGTGATTTGCTCTTAAAGTGGAATTCAGCCAAGAGGTTTTTCCATCTCTGCAGAGGAATGGTTGGGAGTAGAGCGGAATGGATAGGATTGGATAGGATTGGCATACAATGGCTTCATCAGCCAAGTGTCCTCGACACTGCAAACGGGAATGTTGGGGAGAGGTAATAAAAATCAAGTGGACGAGGATTGAAAAAAAAAGCGAGAACGAAGTGAAACACGGACATTAAAAATCAAGTGGATCAGTTAATGCGAATGGATGGAAATCATGCAGAAAGATTAAAGTAGAATGAAACATGGTAAGGTTTTACTTAAAAAAAATGAAACAACTAACCTAAATGTTGTGAAAATTACTAAGAAATTAATACAGTTTACAAGCTCTTCAAACTCCCAAGAAAAAGAAACAAAGCAGATCCGATTGAAGTACTTAGCTTCCTTCTTATCCAAAGTAAAAAAGAAGAAGAATGGAAAAATTAAGAAGCAGCCAAACCACTTTAAGGGCGGCTTAAACTTGCCCTTTGACCCGTGGCATTGGCATGTTGCAGCCACAACACAAAAAAATACGTAGCAAGAAAGGGTGGCAAAAAAGCGCAGGATAAACAAAAAACAATGTCAACAATGTAGTACTAATTGCGTCACAGGAAGGCGGCGGCATCTTCACTCCCCATTTTCCCACTTTCGCACTTCCCCGCCACTCCACCTGCCAACCGGGAAATCCGCATCCAGTAATTCCTTTGCATTGAATTAAGCAAAATTATTTTGCTCGTCGCTTTTTGTGCGCCTGAAGAGGACCGCCTGGCACCAAATGCATTTGCGGAAGTATAAATTGTACAGTGATGTTTGTCTGGCAAAACTCGTGGCTTGAAATGATTTTCCAGTCCTTACTAGCATTTCTTTTTCGTGATATATCAGAATTTAATTTAGAAAACCTCGGCAAAAGGTATCTCAAAAACATGGCAAGCGTGTTCATTAAAATGTGCATGAGGTTTCCCTGTAGCCGTTTCGTACCTCTCATGTTGTAAACCCTCCATTTTTCAACTGTTCCTTTCGCTGATTTTCCGTTTTCACTAACTGCTATAAAATCGCTTGAAATGCCACTGACACTTGGCGACAACTGGCGAAAAAAATTCCTGGAACTCTTTAACCATGCATTTTATGTATTTTCATTTCGAAATTGCTATCTGTTTTATTCTAGAAAAAGGGATGAGGGCAAATTATCAATTTCTTATTGTTTGCATTTACCCTAATTTGTATACATTTTAGTTATGACAAACACGTCGCCTAGACTTTGCAGTAAAGAAAAATAAAGGCAATTGGAAGACAGCACCACCCAAAATTATGCACACGCACACCGACAGTTGGGGGAGTGGGCAAAATTCCTGCGGCTGATGCAAATATTTATGGCACTGGGACACAATTTTTAAACATTTTCATTGTGACAATATTTTCGGAATTCCAAGAGCGTGCTTCTTATTGACTGTGAGAGTCTGTAGCTTTTACCAAATAACAATAACCAAAAAAAGGGGGAGCGGCAATATGAAAACTTTGAGAGATGGCTCTTAATAGAAAATGCCATGCACGGCCTTGTCAACTTACCAATCTCCCCCTTTTTTTCGTCACCCACCCGGCGATTTTGCTTTCGTCACTGCGGTTTCAATATGACAATGGTAAAAGCAAAGATCGGGGGGAAAAGATGAGCCAAACAATAACAAATGGCCCATATCTCAATGCATGTTATCAAACCGACTCAAAGATACCTTTTTTTTCGAAAAGCTATGTAGAAGTTTTATGTATATTTTTATATATTTCACTTCCTGATTAACTGACTGCAACAAACACTTTTTTGTGTAAAATGTAAACTCAAGAACAGAACATGAAGAATGTAGTAGACAACCCAAGTAGCACAGGAGTTAGAGGGTATGAAGGAATGACCATTAGGACGTCGGGCGTGTCATTTTAAATAGGATGTTATTGCCCACAAGAACTCGATCCACCACCCACCACCCATCGCCCATCAGAAACCACTCCCCCGAGTGACCTCCGGCCCCAAGCGGCAATAAAATGCGTTAAGAAAAATAGTTATAAAACGCTTGATGAATAACAAAATCTCTCGCAATTGAATTCACCAAGAATAACACTCCGATATCAGATGTACAATGTCCGGATGTACTACATCCTGATGTCTGATGCCGGACGCGTTTCCGAGCTAATTACGCATTTTCTGGTTTGGTTTCCTTTTTTGGCTTTCGTTTTTATACCCGCTACTCGTTGAAAAGTATGTACGTCGAGATCTCCTACTGTGACGCCATTTCGAATATCCACTTCTTAGAGTAGTATAAATATTATAAATATGCATGTTGAATCTTACACAGATTCCCTCTTTAAAGTTGCGCAAAGAAAAGTTTCATTGTTTGCCTTTTTAATCACGCCGATGACAAAGTCCAACAAGCGTATCGCGTTCTCGACAGTTGAGAACTCGTCCTTTGTAATTGTTTTGGACAAAAGGTAAACGCAAAGTTTGGGAACAAAACTACGGTGGCTTAACTTAACTGCTGGTGGTTTTGGCTGCACTGATATTGCGGCACTTGTAATTGCAGCAGTAATTAATAAACTGTCAAATTTACGATCCCAAAAAAGGGGGAGTCAGTGGGGCACATGTGGTGACTCCCCCTAATTGGCTCTTAAGCGAAAGTGAATTATTGATGGCTCGAGCCCCAACAAACGGGGTCCAAAGAAGACAGAAAAAAAAACAAGCCAGAGAGCAAAATATAAAGGCACCGAAAATTCCTTTTTAAATATGATCAAATAATAGCGCGTGCCCCCATTTCTGTTGAACTCGGGTAAAAAGGGGGAACAGACAAGCTGTTGATCACAGAGAGAAATAATTGCTGATATTTCTGAAGTATCGCGTGAAGTTTTTCTTTTATAACAAATGAGTCTCTCTTAATTGTAATATATTTACTGAAGTTTTAAGTATGCCACAATAAAAACAAAACTTTTTAGTTATTTATTAGCTATTTTTGTCCAGTGCTGGTTCTTTGACTCATTTTTCCCCAATTTCTTCCTCTCTCCAAAAGGACTCCTTCGTGTGTGTTCTTTCTAAGGTGGAAAAAAATGGGAAAAAAACAGAATGTTGTTTGGTTGTGTACTAATGAGCAGCGGGCAGACACACAGGCGTACAGTGCCGTTGAAGCACTCTTAGTTATCACATAAGTGAGGTGAGTAAAACAATTTATTTCAAAATTCAATAAAGTACATTGTATTGGCGTAGATGTAGCAACAATGCACTTTAGAATAAAAACAGAGTAGAAAATGAAAGACTTCAATGAAACAGCTGTTATAGCATCCTTCCTGAAATTGGAGCTGGAATTTTAAATATTATCCTGGCTCTCAGGTTTTAAATCAATTCTAGCCCACTGTAGCATCGCATAGGTTTTCGTGTACTAACACTTGGAGGCGCATTTCTTTCAAATTATTTGCTCATTCGAGCAGCTGTAAACGATTACGCTATCAAATAGTGAAGAAATACACGTTTGAAAAAAGCATATTGCTTTTAGGGGTAATTCAAGAATGCAATCGAGAAGTGATACCTAGTTATTTAGGCCAAGAGAAGGTTATTCACATTAAGCCAAGTAGTAAATCGAAGGATTATAACATATTTAAGCTCTAAATTAATAGAGGTTATTTTTCCCTTTAAATTATCGTATCCTTTTTAAAGTATCCTTTTATTTGTATTACCTAAACTTTGTTTTTTGCGGTGCAAGACACGAATACTTATCGACATCCTGACTGTGTGTGTGTGTGTTTTGCGTGCGTGTTGCCAAAATGTTACCAATCGTCTGTGTCTGTATGGGTGTCTGTGTGCTTCAATTTAGCGAGGGGTGCAAAATAAGGGCGGGCGATGGCCGGAGGACCCATTACTGTGGAACAGGCATATTATTGAGCCGTCTATGCGCCACATTGCCCTACATTGTGAAAACCGAAAAGGAAAACAAGTGGATGGCTTGGGAAAACATCGAGAAGTTTGAAATACCCTTCTTTCAAAAAAGCATGCTTAAAATCCATTATCTTTCATTCCATATTTTGCCTGCTGAACACTTTATTATTTGTATAATCAGGTTTCCCTTTGTAATGTGGAGTTTTGTAAAGAGCTAGCTACCTCTTGAAAGGGCAGAGCGGAGGGATCGAAAAAGGGCTCGAACCACATGCGTACCCAAAATACCAGACCACTCCCGCTCCATTACTTTAGTTGTTCTTATTTTCCCAGCATTTTTTTTGTATGTTACTTCTTGTTGCTGTTGGTACTTAAGTTCGACAACTCAATAAAATGTGCTTTATGGCCGCGCCAGCAAGGAGAAAATAATAACGAATAACGGGGTCGCCGGCTCTGTCTAGGTTGAGTTCCTCTCCTTCCTTTCAGGACCTAACTCCTCACTCCTCGAGAAAGGACCTCTTCTGCAGCGGCACAGCTGCTGCTTCAACTTCAAGGATTCCGGGGCAAACTGGACCCCCAAATTGATTTGCAATAATTTAAGTTTTTTTTCCAAGTCCCCCTCTTCTCTTCTCGTCTTTTCATCGTTAAGTGAGAAAAACGTTTTATGATAACATTCTGCCCTTTTTGTCGGCTCTTTGAACATTTGTATGATTTCCTTCGCTGTGCTCCGATTGCGTTTGTTAATCTTGGCATCTGGTTTCGGTGCCAAATTAAAGACGTTGGATTAAAGATAACATATAAATATTTTGAAAATAAGCAAATATTCAAACTCTTTAACATCGCCGACTACTTGAAACTTTTGCCGGACCGTATCTCAAAGAATCATAAGTGATATGACAAGGAGCTATCCTGCAGGTGGTGGCCCGAAATATCCTGCGGAGCTGACAATTACGAAGGCGCTAAGCGGTCGGATTCACAGTTGGACACGTAGCGCCGAGTGTCTGGCTCTTAAGGATATGGGGAAAATCTGCGGGGTCAAAGGGCAGGGTCTGTGGGGTGTGGCAACTGAGGCGATTACCCGAAGCTCAAAAGTTTCAACTTTCCGCGGCACTCGTGTCGACGATAAGAAAACTTACTGCGTCCTGTTGAACTTGAGAATTAAGTGTGCTTCGGAGATGGGAACATGCCTGCATGGCACTAGTGAAAGTGTTAATTTTCCAAAGTGTCTTTCTGCCAAAATGTTCTTAAATATAATTTGTATTAGCTAAACTTTCTAACTGAACTTTTGTAATGTTATTAAAGCTTATAACTTATAAAGTATTAACCAATTATTAATTTAAAACAGAGCCATACTTTGTAGGAAGCACATTTACATACTGAAAATTGAATATGTTTAATTATTATAAATATACTTATAAGTTTCACATGGCTAGTTGTAAACCCCAGTGTCATACTGTGCCAAGTCTGAAAATATCTAGGAGTAGCGACGACGACACGGGTAATTAATCAAATGCTCGTGATTATCGCATTCCAAGGCGTTTACAAGGACGTCGCTGTGCGGATTTGGCTGAGAAGTGGGTGCTGTGTGGTGTGGTGTGTGGTGTGGTGTGTGGGTAGGTGGAGTGAAGTGGTGTGGAATGGATTGGTGGGTGCCAAGGTTGCCATGTCACGTGTGGGCGGCGATTGTGTGTGCGTGGCTCTGCCAGAGCGTAACGAAAGCAAATATTAAAACATATTTTAATCTAGCAAATGCTCACCCGAATGCCCGTCCTTTGCCGTATGGCTGGTAAATAATAAATTTATCATTTGTCAGCAGTTAAATGCCGACGCAGCCGACGTGCAGGGACTCCAATTCCGACTCCCATTCCCATTCCGAATCCGATCAAACATAACCAACACAACACGGACACGGCTCCAAAACCCGGAGTGCAAACCCGGAGTCGGGCCAACGAATTAATAATTCATTGCGTATATGAACATCGCGTTGCCACTAGTAGACAGACACACAGCAAACTGTCACATGGCATATTGACAAACACACTCAATGGCATATAAGTATCTACCCGGAAGCCACTGAGCCAAATGGGGACTTATCAATATAACGAAATATAATAACAAAAGCCAACATTTTTCAATGGGTTTGAACTCCACAAGACTTGACCCACGTTGAGTATTTGTTCTTTCGTTTGAACCACCAATTGGGCACTCTTTTCTCACAGTGCTCGTATATATAGACATTTTCACTTGCAAGCAAGCAGACGCTTGCCCATTCAGTTGTAATAAATCGTCAAGTTTATGTTTGAAGTGTTTATTGAATCCCAGATATTACACGCAGCGACTGAGGAAAGGGCAGTGGCGTCTGCAGCATAAAGGGGGATAAAGAGGGGTGTTGGTGAGCGGCTAGGAGCAATGCCGAAAGTGGTGCACTGACAATATTCAAGTTCAGGTGTGATATTTTATTTACCGCGGACCTAACTCGTTTCAGCATTGAAGTGAATTTGCGTACCGATTTCGATTAAGAAACAGCTTCAAAAAGCTGCCACAAGTGACTAGGAATGTGAAAGTGAATATTTCGTGGATGTAGCAATGATTTTTTCCAGTGGGTTCGGAAATCAGGGAATCAGCTTGGACAGAGCGACGACAGCGCGTCAACGGCTTTGTTCCCAAACGAGCCCTTTCCTTTTTTTGATCCATCGTCGGCAAATATTTGTTCAAGGATGAATTGGCTGTGTCCCCCCCATTCTCCACCCGCTTTTCCAGATGTCCACTACTGACCCACACACATCGCAGGTCCGTCTGTCTTGTTTGTTTGTTTTTGTTTTTTTTTTGCGCAAATCCTTTCAACGTGTCGTGATAATAAAAAGGAAAAAATGTTGAAATATTTGCACAGAATGATCATACCACCGCCTATATTTCCAACTTACCTTTGGATTTGTTTGACATTTAGCCGTGCGTTCCAAAGAGAAAATCGGCGAAGGAACGCGGCAAACCTACTGGCGATATGCCTGAGACAAACATTGACATAGAAGCTCACTGAGACACACACTGGGAGAAAGAGGGCAGGGGGTTGTTGGTGCGCAAAAAAAAAGGGGAGGAAAACGACTTGAGCATCCTCCGCTTAAGTGCCAGCTTTGCTGTTAGCCCAAGCGAGTGATTGCTGTTTACCTTTCCCAGGTTTATTTCTGTACTTTTTTCTTTTGCATTTCCAGTGCAACAGTTGATAAAGCAGCAAATACATTTTGGTGAAAATTTCTCTTTATTCAAAGTCATTTTTGCCGCAACAAACTCGCCAACGATAATGGTGTTCAAGCAAGTTAAGGGTTAAATGTTGCTTTCCCGGCTGTTATAGCGTTAATTGTTAGTCGGTTGTGCAAAGTGCATAAATTGCTGGCATCAGTTGATAGCGAAAAACCAACAACTCTCGCTTTTAGCAAGAGCGGGGTTAAGGGCGTGTGTGTGTGTGTGCGATTTGCGGTGTGTTAGTTAACCGCATAACGTGGCTTAGCTTTTCTATGCTGCCCACTAGCTGTGCTCCTGATTTTAATTCCCCTCCCCCTTGCATTTTGAGGTCCTCTTATTTTTCCTTTCGACCACTATTCTCCTATTTTCCCCACTCATATTTTTATTTTTTTTGCCGGCTATCTACGCTGCTGCACCTGCTCGCCCCTCCAGTTTTCACCGCTTGCAGTCCATTAAATGAAAACTCACTTCATATTGTTAGGCCCTCTTCTCCATCTCGTTTTCCAGAACTCCCCCGCACTGCCCCCCTGTGATTGCCCCACCATTTTCCACCCATTTGCCGCCGTGTTCGTGTTGTAAATTAAATGATTTTCACGCCGGTTGGCGAGTCTCCGGAGTACGGAGAACGAAGTCCTTTGAACGAAGCAGGCCATTTTTATGTGTTTGTTTGCGGCCAGCACTCACACTCACCTACAGATGTGCCACGCATATACACAGATGCTGTGAAACACACAGATACAGGGCTGTCCTGCCTTTTTGGCCATGTTTTAACGTTAATTCATGGTCGTGTTTTTATGTGGCAAGGACAGGTGGCCGGTGGCCGGGGGCTGGCTGCTCTGGAAAAATGGAGGACAAAGGAGGGGGTTAATCGGGAGAAGAAAGCCAGAAGAAGAAAGGACAAAAAGTGACAGCGCGTAGGACCTTTATTGGCCACCGGCATGCCGAAGGGGAAGGGAAAGGGGAAGTGTTTGGTAAATAAGCAGATTCCTGTTGTCTTTATTTAACCCACAACAGCATTAACCCCCTAAACCCCCTAAAAATGGAATCACTCCGCCTGGCTTAACCGAACTGATGCCAGATGACTTATTTAATTAAATCTACTTTGCCGTGGTGGGCTTTAAAATGTTTACCTGGATTGGGAAGCCCCTTGGCCATCCTGGGTTAAGTCCGGAATAAGCCCGCTAACTAGGCCTGTAAATCTTAACGCTGATGAGCAGTGAATACCCTGATTTTTGACACTTTGGAGTAAAAGGAATCCCGTGTCTTTTAAATGCAAATACCCATAGTACTTTCTAAGGTAACTTTAATAGGCTAACTGAAACGATAGTGGTGTTTGAAATATATTTTAATAAGTGCAATTTACGCACATTGCCCGGATATTTTAATGGCATTTATTCGTTTGTGAAGCTGCATGCTTACCAATACTAACCAACCAAATCACTTTTTGACCGACTCTGTTAAAATAATGTTTGGCCAAATTTCAATTTTCATCAAAAATTGCAAAAAAATGTGAAAAAAAAAATTTTTTTTTTAACAGTTCGATTGGAAATTTAATTACGAACTCAACGAGGTATAACATTCCATATTTGGACCACTATTTCGAATGCTGTGATCAAAATACTGATAATAATTTACCCAAAAAAACAGAAAAAATCGATTTTCGCCAAAATTTCAATATTTACGATTGGTATTTTCGGTATAACTTGACTAAAAATGGTCAGAAAGTTAAAAGAATTACATTTTTGTACTCCTATTTACCAATACTAACCAACCAAATCACTTTTTGACCGACTCTGTTAAAATAATTTTTGGCCAAATTTTCGCATTTTTTGTACGGTGTAACATCATCAAAATTTGCAAAAAATGGCTAAAAAAATAGAATCGCCTTTTGAGGACACCGTTCGATTGGAAATTTAATTACGAACTCAACGAGGTATGACATTCAATATTTTGATCACTATTTCGATTGCTGTGATCAAAATACTGATTATTATTTACTCAAAAAAACAGAAAATCGATTTTTAGCAAAAATGCAATATTTACGATTGGTATTTTGGGTATAACTTGACTAAAAATGGTTAGAAAGTTAAAAGAATTATATTTTTTTACTCCTAATTACTAATACTAACCGACCAAATCAATTTTTAACCGACTCTGTTAAAATAATTTTTGGCAAAATTTTCGCATTTCTTGTAAGGGGTAACAAAAAACAGAAAATCGATTTTCGCTGTTTCTCAGATTAGATTAAGTTGTCCAATAAGGGTAATAGTACGGTAGTCCAAATAAACAATTTCGTTGAATAAAAAAAAAAATGCATGCCACCTTTTCCCTGTCTCTTTAAGCCTTGTTGTTGCAGCCTGCAACATTGCTGCAACAGCTGCCCCAAGGGGGTTTGCAGCCAAAGGGGGGACAGGCCACAAGGAGGGGGGTCGAAAAGAGACACATTGTCAGGCAGTGTCACCAGGGGGCGTGGCCATGGCTTAACGATGCCAACTAACACGATACAGTGGAGGATCCGCCGAATAGAATCATGTTTTAGCATCCAACTCTGTCAGTTTCCATAAAAAGAAGCTACATAAAACCACATATCATGTGTGCGGAACAGGCAGCTCTCCGCCATGGGAACACCAAATAAGAGCCTGCAATTTGAATGAACTATGACTCTTTAAAGTTATAAGTATTATTTATTTAGCAACTCAAACTCATACGGTAAAAATGTCCGAAATGAATGCCGACACATGATGTTTTATTTGTGATTATCCGTATTGCGTGGCTTCACTGTACTTGGGGACTGGGAAATAAATCTCGCACAATAAGTTCGCTGGGCAGGAGAGCGAAGCAACCCGTTGAAGAAAAGCGCTGAAAGCGCCCAAAGCAAATGACACGAGCCGGGGGAGAAAAAGACAGAGACAGAGAAAGAGGCAGAGACACGGACATGGTCGGAGAAAGAGACAGGACGATCGGGGGCAACAGCGCAAAAATGCCTTATCAGTTTCCTGTTTCCTGTCGAAAGTTTTCATATTTTTCGAGCGCCGCCGCGGCCAGTAACAACAATAAAAATAAACAGCGCACAACGACAGCAATGCGCCGAAAAAAGTCATTCAAAGGTTTTTATTTCTACACATAGTTTTCTTCCACTGTACTCATGTTATGTTTACGCCTTGATTTTTTAGATATGTATTGGAATCCCTGCAGATGTTTGCACCTTTCATAAGTTTTGAGTGCACAAGCTTACTTATTTTTTTCCCAGTGCAGTTCACAACAAAGCGGAACACACGGAAAATGTTGCTATTTTTTACGCTTCGCTCCCGTTTGTTCTGCTGTTTTTTCTTCTTGTTTCACTGATAGTTCAGTTGCAGATATATGTGGTAAGAGGACATTTTAGATACCCTCGATAAAGTCCAACATGCTGGGTGTCTTAAACACGAAATGTAAAATCCGGTTTTGCAGGAGTTTTTGGAATAAATAATTAAATTATATTAATCCATTGTAAAAACTACATTTGATTTTTGCTTTATGTATTAGTGTATAATAAAATAAGACAAAATTATATTAATCATTGAATTTAAAACTAAAATCCCAGGATATTCGCATCTTCTACCCTTTATGTGAACTCCTTATTCTTCCACTTCCTGAGCTTTCTGTTTCTTTTTTTTTTGTGCCACTTTCTTCATTGTGGTTGATATTTTTCCTTTTTTCAGCATCACTTCAGCTTTTGATTTTGCAAAAGAGAGGGAGCTATAGATAAAGTGCGAGAGTGAGGGGTTGCGACTGTTCCCACAATAAAAAGCAGGAAATATTTAAACATTTTTCTTTTAGTTTTGCATGGCATGAAGGGAAGTAAAAAAGTAGTGGAAAGGGGGCGGCATTTTCACACTTATTGTCAGATTTTGTTTTGTTGCGGTCTGCCTCTTCTTCTTTTCCTTGTGAAATGACGCACAGCCGAGAGATAACACGTCAATGGGTGTAGTTTTTATGGTGCACCTAAAAATGTGGCCAACAGTGTTGCCGAGAAAAAGAGCTATGTCCTCCCAAAACTGACCATTGGATTGAACTGGATTTAATTAATAACATCGTTAGGGTGTCTTCTTGGACTTATTTCAGAACCAGCATACCTGTTATAAAGTGAAAAAGATTTTTCGGTTATGTACTCTAGGATTTTTTAATATAATAGTTTATTTTATTTTAAGTTTAATTACTTATTATTTATCATTAGTTTATTTAATTATTATTTAGGATTTACATTTACAGTAAAAATGTTTTTTGTTTTGTTTTAAATATCCGATAACAGAAAAAAAGCTAAAGCGACAAAGGACTGAATGAATTTTAAGAGTGGCGGGCAGAGCATATGCATTGCTCTCAATTTGTTTTGCCTTTTGTCTGCTTTTGATGACGTTCTTCAATTCACAGGATATGTTCATAATTCTGTAAGGACCCACACTGACATACACCCTTTGGTAGCACCCGTTTTTCCCGCTTTTCCCCGCTAAAGGCGACAGTTAACATGGGAAAAGGGATGCCAGATAACCGGAGCACTCATCAACGTTCAACGAGCGGCGAAAGATTGGGTGGGAAATGGTTTAGGATATTTTTGGTGGGGTTAGTTGGTGGCGCACAGGAGAAACACATCCGCAAGTGACCCCTATATATATAATGGCCTAGTTGAGGGGGCTTATTGTCACGAATTTATCGGTGAGTTGGGTATTGCTCAGAGATTGGTTTCTATGGGTTAACACGAGAAGTTGCAGTCTACAATAATATAATTGTTTCTATAATTGTTTCTATTTAGTATTAACTAAACAGGCAGCCATTGCATTAATTTTAGGTCAATTTATGTTTGAACAATGTTTAAACACTTTAAATAATAGCCTTGACTTTGACTTTTTGCTTTAGTCTCTTTCCGCTTTTCGTTTTTATTAGCTCGACAGCGAAACCAATTTCGCAGATAATTCGAAAATTTTCACCATAATGTACTCAATGCTATTTCATTATCCATCGATCCCGAGGTGTGCGAAATTCGCCGAGCACGTAGTGTCTGAAAAATATTGATATGTGTGCGTGTGAGTGTGCATGTGTTTGTGTATGTGGCAACAGAATTTGCATATGTATGGGGCGTGGGAGTGATGGTTCCTGTTCGTGTTTGACAATAAGTTTGTGAATCTGCTCTCCTTTTCCATCCCTTTGTGTAATGTGAGTAACACTTATCAAAAGTTTGTCGCTAACACATGCAAATTGAAATGTGCGATTTACACAGGCACACAGTCGTACCTACGCTGCGCTACTCACATGCACATTTGGTCACACTGTTGTCGCTTGTTCGCAGTACTGTTTTTGTGTTTGTTGTCGCACACGTACGCGACACATGCAGCTGCTTCCTGCCTCCTTCGGCACGCCCCTCTCTACCGCCCTCCGTTGTCCTTGTCTACATGGCCTCCAACTTTCGCCCGCTTTAACACCTAACAACCAAAAAACAAGAACAATTTTTAGCCTTCTCTCTTCTGACTATAAAATACCGATTAATTTTATTTCACTTCTAGCAACGAACCAATGCTTTTCTGTGGTATATAAATTTCTTAAAAGATATTTAGCTATTGTATATGCTTTTGTATTTGACTACGTAATGTATAATTTTTCACGAAAAACATTGTCACATCCACAGTGTATATCCCTTTAGTCAGCCGCTTCCAGGATATGTCAGGATATTGTAGTCGCTGCATACTTATTACAGCTCCATCAGGTGTCTGCCAGACAAGGACGACAGGGTGGATGGGATTCAAATTCAAAATTCACACACACCTGGCCCCATCCTCGCCCGGAGTCGTCTCCTTTGTGCATGGTACTTGGAACACGAGTTTTAGAAACAAAAGTTTTGGTTTTGGTTTCTTCGTTGTCCCAGAAGTTTTCCAAAAAGTGAAGGAAAAAGACCAGGATTAGTTAACCATGTGTGTTGGCAAGGACTTATTTGCGACACATTGTATAGGTGGTAATAATCCCAAAATTAAATTGGCGACTTTCGAACTGAGATTATAAAAGAAGTCACTCCAATGGGGAAAATTTCGGTAATCGAATTATAGAGTAAAAATTAAAAACTTTTGATTGTAAATTGAAACCTTGTTAAAAATAAGACCCTGGACAAAAATCAACCACTTTTAGTATGTCAATATCTTTTCGGATTTTTATATCTAACTAATTATTAAAACTCGTACGGACAATCGAAAAGAATCAACATTTGGATCATCCTCATTGCTTCCTGGTAATTTTAAATTCGCCCATCCAACTTTTTCCTCACATTTCCTCTGATTTTCTTCGCGCTTTTCTCCGCTATTCCTGTGGATAATTGCCAAAAAGTTTTCATCGTGGCATTCAAGGAATCGCACTTTGATTTGTTGCAGCGCATTTCAGCTGATGGCGGAGCAGCTGCAATTCATTTAGGCGGATCGGGTGATAAAAATTGTGTAATGGCATAATTATGCCTCAGCCCCATTCCCCGTCCCATTCATCAGCAAAATTCTGAGGCATAATTGAGTTATTTAACGCAAAAGTTGAAGACACTATCCACAATTTAAGATGACTGGCATCCGCTGACATCTAGAATCTAGCGTCTATTGGATAATTAAGCCACTTTGTGATAGCTTTGACAGCCCTGACTTTCGGCCCTGTCACATCGTGCCTGCTCAGAGATGTGGTCCCCCAGCGAATTGGCGACGCCTCTGAGGACCCAAAAAACTGACAGTTAAAGTTCAATTAAATTCCATTGCAATCTTCCTATTTTCTCGACATTGAAATATTGAAAATTATGTCAATTGGGATTTCGATTGGGATTGTGTCGCCTGCTTATCTGCCAGAATGCAGAATGCAATTCGAAACTTTTTCCACCCAACGCCAGCAAAGTTGCTCCTTTCGATGGCCGAATGGAAATGGGTTGGTGTAAGGTTGGGCGGTTGATCAACCACCGAATGTCAGCTGGAGGCCAGTTCGGAACGGACAACTTATGAGGGCCACCGGGAAAAGTAATTGGCCATGAATATGTAAAAACTCAAAATGATTTAAGCGCATTTTGTAGACTAAATGCATACATGAATCGATGTGGATAAGTGCTTGTTCAAATAAATTGGGACACAAGTCAGGGTTCGATTACACAAAGCAAGTAATTGATCTGAAGCTAACACATATAATAGCATTTGTTTCCGAAGCACATCAATTTAATACCAAGTTGGTAGATTACATGTTCGGAATTTTATTATCCACAGCTACATATTTTTCTTGTCATAATAACCCATATCATTTTTATAAAGCTTTATAATCTGCGTGGTAATGATACCTGTAACCCTTGACTTTTGTTAAGGCCCATTGCGATGAGGCTTTCTTAATTTTAAAAAAAGAGTATAGCTTTAATGCACATATGTATATATGTGCACTTGCTGTAACATTAGTGGTCCCACTAACTCGACCTGAGCTGAGCTACTGTTGAAGTGGGGTATCCCAGTGACCTGTCGCAATCTCGAATTCTTCACAACTGGCGCCCAACCGCGGACCCTCCCGTCACTCCATTTGTACGCTGTGGTCGTAGGAGATTGTGATTCTGCCAGGCGGTGGCCAAATGCCACCACAGCTTGTAGCAATTGTCGTACCATTTGTCAGACGAATGTGGACGACACTCCTCCTCCGAAGGACACGGCGCCTGCGCCGCCAGCACAACCCCCCGCCGGCATCCACGAGCTTTGCGTTCCACCACGTGCCCGCCATGTGGATCGCATTCGGCACATGGTGGACGGCGTTCGATTCGAACATCCACTTCGACAATTGGCAACGAGCGTTCGTCAGCAGGACATTCGGGGCGCCAGTTCGGTTTTACAGTATCCAACGGCTAACGATTACGACAGCACTTCGTGTTGCTTCGTTCGCAGCTCGTACACTTTCGGTGCCAACACGTTCTTCGTTTTCGGTCGTCCTCGCGGCCACGGGATGCTTATTCCGGCAGCTGCATCTTTAGTTGATCAACGTCGGCGCTGTCGGCTGGTTGAAAAACGGTCAAACGGAACTCAAAGCAGCACGCTCGAAATATTCGCGTCCCTAAAAAATAATTATTAAAATACAAAAAAAAAAAACTCTCAACATATACATTGAAGTGAATATTTTTTTAAATTTTTTTAGTGCAGTGAAACTGTTTTTTTTTCGCGTTACGATCGCAAATGCCTTTGTGGAATTATTGATACCAAATGCCAGTGTCGGCGAAACGGTTACTTCGGAATTTCCAGCTCACCAGGTGCGATCGGAATGGCAAAATGTTGATTCACCTGCTGCTCATCGTTTCGCTTCTGGAAGGTAAAAGGATAATTCAAGTGTAACAAACATCGCATAACTCAGTTTAAATCGATTGTAAATAAATGTTGTTGAAATTATTGAGTGAATACTTGATAAATTAATTTTTTCAAAGTCAAACTACAGAAAACTCACGGCAGAAAACCAGTTTTAATACAAATTCATTTTTGGCATAAACTTTGTCATGTTTAACAAAGTTAATTCATAAAATCGGTTATTCTTTTGGGACTCTATTCTTCCATTCTACTCTATTCTATTTAAAAAACTGTTAAAGGTTTCTTACAAACCTTTTTCCTTTTAAAAATATTGTTAAGTACTCTACTTCTACCTTTGACGCTGATAATACAATTCATAAACTGACCAATGCTCAGAAATATACTCGTAATTAAAGTATGTTTCATTTTGTTATAGCTGGTAATACTTTCAAAGCGGATCGTTATTTTTACCGTCGGTCCGCTCATTTAAAAAGCTTTTCCGAAATATTTCAGTTCAAACCGGAGTTCGCATCAAATTAATCAAGAAAATAATACAATATTAACACTACTCAAATAACTATTTAATTGCACTTTTTCAAATATAAAAATCTGTCAACTTGTTCAATCATCTGTAAACTTTATACGTATGTAAAAAACCAGATGTGGTCAGTGGGCTGGCTTTTGGCTTGATCCGTTTGAAGAGTGCTTATGGGAGTTATCGGGAGCTTATCACGTGTTTATCGAGGTCGTATTCTGCCCGATTGCAACCCTGTAATCAGTGTTGTGCAGCGACGGAAACGGAAGTCGAACGGACGGACGCAATCCGGCGGGAAAGCGAACGCAAACCGACTTGATAATTGTTTCGCCGTATTGCGGGCCTATTGAAACACCTAAAAGAAGAGGAGGGCGGGAAAAACGGACGATTAATAACTGCTGGAGACTGCTTAATGCACTGTCATGGATACCGTTCTCCATTTTGCATTATGCAGGGTGCATTGTTGCCATTGCCAATTGCCATTTGGCATTAAAACGTATAAATAACAAACAAATAAATAAATAAACAAAAGACAACGGGCAACATCGAAAACTGAACGCTGGCCATTCAATGGCTATTTAATTGACTCACTCATCCACTTACATTTACATTTGCACACGCACTCACATTTTCAGAGCTGATCCTTTTGATATCAGGATTCGAGCCAAATCTGTGCAGAGTACAGTGTGTTTCAAAAGTATAGAGCGGCATTAAACATATATGCTGGTAATGATAGTATGTACATTTCTGTTAAAATTTTTAAATTCCAAAAAAAAATGATATCAGACAACAAAAATGTATTCATTTTCGTAAAACTACCTTCAGAAGTGGTTTAATGCAGCGACACCCTGTTTGGTCAGTGAATTGTGCGCACATATTTCTCGCCTCATTTTAATTGTGTAAAAATTATGTTTTCACCTTGCCCACTTTCCTGTCCCTCCCCTCTTACCACAATATTCCCTGGACACATTTTCACCTGGCCGCCGGTGATTGCTGTTCCGATTGTCTGCCTGCCGTATGATAATTGTAAAAAATGAAGTGCCAAATTGTTCACGTCGGCGCGACAATCACAAACACTTTCCTTCCTCGCATTAAATATTTACGGCATGGTCTTTATTGTTTGCGATTCGTTCTAAAAACAGTTGGCCCTTTGTTTTATTCCCCAGTCAATGTGGGTAAATCGTATCATTAACTTTGATTCGCCTGGGGCTTTCAATGCGCCGAGGTAGATTTTCAGAAATCGATGGGTCAGCTAGCCGTTTAATGGCTAGTAAACGAAACTAATTACACATTAATAGACAAGCCACTACTTATAACTACTTAATACTTTATAAGACCATAGCGTGCATACTTGTACATGATGGCATATAAATTGAGAACAAAGTTCTAATACAATTCCATGTTTAAAATCGTTTTTTTAAATACGCTTAAAAACGAATAATATGACGAAACATCATATGCTTAGTAATCTTTATAGTTTTTACACGTGTCAATGTGCGAAAATTCCTCGACAAAACCTCAGGAAGTCAAACTAGAAGCAAAACTATTCCCATAATGTTGATAATTATGCATGGACGTGACCCACGCTTCGTCCTCGGTCCGCATAAATAGGAAATACATGGCAGATGTGCATATTTAAAGCACTTAAATCACGGCAAACAATAATTCCCAAGCGACGATAATGCCGCAGATGGAAATGCTGGATGTTGGATTGTAGGATGTAAAATGGCAGCTGATAATGATAAACATAAAAGTGAAAATAATTTTCAATTACAGCAACATTAATAACCGATAATAATCCTAAGCAAATATAATGTGCATGCATGTGCGTGTTTGTTACTGTGTGTGCATATCAATGATATGCAAATTAATTGCCAAACAGGACATCGCCCGCCCCCCCACAAAATCCCCACACCGGATGTAAAATGTAAGCTAAACCGCAGCATGGCCAAATGGTGGGAGCGAGATAGCGCCATTAATAGCCATTCTGTTGCCGTCCCCCGAGTGACTTAATTGATACCAACAACAGCTGCAGTAGCCATGATTTTTTTTGCACGCAAATAATAAAATAAAATGTAAAATAACAGCGAAAATATGCTTCTTTCACTTCAATCTCAGCATAAATAGTAATTACAAAATATCAAACTTTCAAATCATTGAGGCCACAAAATTCCAGCTAAAATTACTCGTATTTTCTTGCTGCGTACTTTTAGATTCCTGTGACAACTCGAAGTGCGAGACTAAGAAGATCGTCATGCCAGACTATTTTGTTTACTGTGTATTATGCATTACTTTTTTCAAGTTTTAACTTACAACTCCCTTTATCCTGCACTTATCATGGTTTTTCGTCGGCGGTTCTTCGGCTTTTAGCGCCTGCGGTCAGCGGGAAAATCCGCAGACGGAGTTACTAGTTTTTTTCTCCCCCACTTTCCTGCGAGAAAAGTTGCTCTGTGCCGAAAAATGCGCGTAATTTGTAATTAAATTCATGTGACGCCCAAAGAATACAATTCAAAAATAAGGGAGAACAAAAATTGGGCTTGAAGTTGCAGAATCGCAAAGATCGAAATCGAGGTTCATTAAAGCAAATAAGAGCGCTGAAACAAATTAAGTTTTTGATTTTAAGCAGCAATACCTAAAACATTATTTGATAAATTTTTGAATATTTCGCTTTGCCTCACTGAAAACTTTGTCAATTATAGGGCAACCCTTTTCAAAATACCTAAAAAAAAAATTGCAGGAAAGTGTGAAACAGAAATCTAGACACAATTAATTGCGCGACATTTGTTAGGGGTAAAAGGGGGAAGTCGAGAAATTTAAATTGAATTTTCGTCGGAAAAAAAATGTAAGTTCAGTCGACAACGATTTGTAAAAATGCTAATTTTAATGCCAACCGACAGTCATTTGCTGGCTCCTCCTTGTTGTCGTTTTTTTTTCCCTCCCAAGTCATTTGTTTGTCTTGGCCAAAGCATGACTTTAAGGCCAAATTCGGTCTCTGTTTCAGCTTCAGTTTGTAGCAAATTGAGTGTCTTTGGGTCTGGAAACCCACTCTGTTTGGCTTTCAAATTTGCCATTATCACCTATCATTGGTGCTTTGCCACTGGATTTGTGGGCCTGTTCAAGTGTGAGGCCATAAAAAACGAACGGCCAGTGAGAAGGTAGCATGGTACAGTGAAAGAAACAATTTATAACTACATTCCTAACGAACTAAATTTCGTTATCCAAAGGCTGTTCCGTTGCCGAATTTATTTCTCTTAGTGCAGAAATCAGAGTTCTTGGTCTCCAGTCCAGCCCCCACTGTCATTCCCATGCAGATTGGCATCTTTGTATCTCTGTATCGGATCGTGTGTGTTTACCTTGCCACCCACCCACACATAACATATATAAAACACCCAGGCAGCCACCCAAATCTAATACGTTTCCTTGCTTAACTTTTGCCAATGTCCCGAGCCATAAATTTGCGTCGGCAAATCCTCATTGTCGTTGTGTGATTTAAACTTTTTTCCGAGCAAATGCGAAAATGCGAAAAGGAGCCTCGGGATGTGAGCCAAAAATTGACAAGACGAGACTCGAAATGGTGGAGCCGAAAATTGAAATTAAGGCGGAGATTTATGAGGCGGGGGACCTGGATTTCGCATTTCGCATTTCGTATTTCGAGTGGACCAAAGCCGGGGGTTAATTGACTCTGGCTCCTCTGGCATCTGCAAATGCCCTGCAAGGCAGAAAGGCTCCAAGGAGGCTGACCCACGACCAGAAGTCAGGCCAAAGTTCACAAACAACTGGAGGACTCCAGGGTGCGGGGGAGCGGGATAGCGGGTGAGCGGCGACAAGTTCATTGGGATTGGCACAATGCTGGAAAACATCTTGGCCTGCATGCAGACTCAACGACAGATTGACAAACAAGCCGCAGTCAGCCAAGCAGCAACAGCATTTGCCATTTCCCATTTGCCGGAGGTGCGAGGTGCGAGTTGCAAGGGGCCAGGCTCCACTGTACCGTCTGCATTCACAAGACTTTGGCTTTACGGTGGCCCCTACCCGGCGAATGGTTGCGAGTTTTCGACACCAAATCTCTGGGTTTGCTGCTCTTAAAACAAAACGCACAATTCGGTAGCTCTTAGTAAATGTAATGTGCTGATAGTGTTCATCAATAATAAATATGTTAACCTGCAAAATGAATTACCTTGTGGCTTAACAATGCTTGACATTTGAAATGACAATTTTAAAAGCTCCGCCAATTGTGCAATAAAATCTTTAGAGAAAGGCGATTATTTTCTGCGCTCTTTAACGGCAGCTATAAATTTACTTTGGCGGCAATAGCCATTGTTTCTCACTCACGGCATTGCGGATAAGTCAACATAGAGTTTGCCAATAAATCAATAATGAATTCAATCAGTGCGATCTTGAATAAAATATGCAGTACAGCAATTAATTCACCAATAAATCCATTCACTTGCCGGAATAAACTTGCTTGAATATTTTTAGCTTGTGGCCTGGCCGGCAAGTAGATTATCCAGATTATCAACTCTAGAACTTCCTAGGACTGCGTTTTGCCGTTTTGCATTTGGCAGGCACACATAGTCACCGAAAGTGCGATAAATCATGCCTTTGGCCAATTGAGTCAATTCAGCATATTCCTTACATTCCACACATCTCGTCCTGCAACACTTAAACGCATATATATATTTCTACACACAATACTCGCCCCTGATCTCCGGCAATACGTTGGTGAGCCAACATCGGTACGGTACGGTACTGTCTATAAATATTTAAATTTCAAGTTTGCCAAAAGTTTTTTGCATGCATTACGATGATGTAGACGCCGGTGGAGCGGGATTCTCGGGTTTTTGGGGGGAGTTTGCGGCCGGGACAGCAGTCGTGCGTGCCTGCCGCTGTCTGGTGAGTCCTTTCGATCCACTCTATTCTATTTTCTATTTTTTTTTCATACACCTCAACGGGGTCTTTCGGATTCTTCATCTCATTATTGTGTGGCTTGGTTTTCAGCATCCATCAAAAAACATACACAAGAACTTTACAGCTTTATAGAGGCAATTAAATGAATATTCATTGTAAGAAACTATAAGTATAGTTAGCAAGCTTAATGAGTTATCGTACATTGAATATATTTTAAATATTTTAGGAAGATAAAACGACGTAATACATTGAAGATATCCCGCCGCAATGAATACGTAAGAGTATTTTCCCTCTTCACTATTTAACTGGCACTCTTCGCGTTTTTTTTTTATTTTTGCTTTACGGCCTGGAAAACTTTTTTGCAGCACTTGCAAGTGAAATGTTTGATTTTCGATGATTCAATAAATTATTTATATTTGCGTGTGCCCCGTGCCCGAACCCAAACCCGTTCTCTTTTCCGTAACCGTATCCGTATTCGAGTCCGTCCTCTGGCCCGAGCTCCGGATTCCCGTTTTGCGGAGAGACGAAGTGCCGTAGTCGCACTGCCAGGCAGCCTGGCCGGATGTCGATCTTCAATTAGCCGCCGCAGCTCTTTAAATTGTCTGCCGCCGGTCGTCTGGCACAGTAAAGTTGTTGGCAAGGCCGGAATGCAGTGGGTGGATTGGATGGCTGGTGAGCTGGTGGGTATATGGCTGGTTACGGGGCACATTTAAAAGCGATAAATCACGGACTTTTTGGCAGGCGCAACATGGGAGGTGGGCACGGCGTTTCTAGGGGGATTATTTCGCAGGGAAGGGCCTTGAATGCATTGCCAGTGAACTGGCGCGATATCATTAACTGCCATACACACACACCGATGCACTCTAATCTCGCTCCTTTTTTTTCATCGTTGCAGCAATTGGCGCCTTTCAGCCGGAGTTCGTGGAGAGCATTTCCAACGTGTCCGTGGCCGTCGGACGCGATGCCACCTTCACGTGTCACGTCCGACATTTGGGCGGCTATCGGGTAAGTCATCAGTTAACGCCAGTGCACTGAGAAACCAGCTTGCACGCAACTAAGTATTTTCTGAGAGTTTTTGATATTGACTTTAACATTATTTCCAATAAGGTGGGCTGGCTCAAGGCCGACACCAAGGCCATCCAAGCCATCCACGAGAACGTAATCACGCACAATCCTCGCGTCACGGTCAGCCACTTGGACCAGAACACGTGGAATCTGCACATAAAGGCGGTTTCCGAGGAGGATCGTGGCGGTTATATGTGCCAACTGAACACGGATCCGATGAAGAGCCAGGTGGGTTAGTTAAATTTTAAGGATACACTGCGTATACTTAACGGGCTTAACGCATTTATATACTAAAATTACGTATACGCACACAAGGACACACTGCGTATACTTAACGGAAGTAATGCATTTATATACCAAAATAACTCATACGCACTGTAATTCGCAGAAAAGTATAAAAGTTAAATTCTGATCACTTTTCTGTCCTGCTTCTCTATTCATATATCATCTACATATTGTTTGCACGACCTCATCGGGGTTTTGCACGTTTTTGTTGAAAATGATATTCCCATCCATATTCGATCCATTCTTTTCATGCGGCATTAAACGGTGGAGGAATATGCGAATGCATTGAGCTGTTGTACTTGCCTCTGTTATTGTTTGTTTTCCACCATTTCCCCCTTCGATTTGCCACATTTTCCACCCACTTATTCTTCTACTTGTTTTGGGGAAAGGAAAGCGCAGCAAATCGAAAGCGAAAACTATGCGAAAACAGTGGCAGTGGTGGTGGTGATGGTGGATGGGGGAAAATGTTGGGGCATATAAATTGGCAGCATCATGTGCTCACACATATATAAATTGTATATGTTTGTGTGGGTACTTGCGGCGTGTGTGCGTGTGTGAATGGGTGTGTCCGCTCACACGTACACTCGTGTGTCCAGCGAAGTGAAGTTTATGGTGCCAATAAAATGTATTTCATGCTTCCTTAATTTTTATTCGCACTTTTACGCTTTTCACAACAACAACAAAAGCACAACAAACAACGGCAGCAGGGTCAAAGTGCACCGCACTGACCGCCCCCTTTTGCCACACCCCGTCCCGACTTAAACTATTTACCTTGGCTTAGTTTATTCTTAGTTTATTCGACATCACTTCGCTTTACTCGCCATATAAAACACTTTGCCGTTACTCCTGCTTTACGAGCCACTTGCATAATCAGCGAATTTTCGCTGAGGGTACACTGAGAAAAAAAATTATGTGGTACTGTTAGCCTATTTATTTTATTTGTTGTATAAAACAAATAAGCAAGACAAATAGAATATTTATGTTATAATTTTACAGTTAATTTACCAAACATTTCATTAATAGCAAATACTACATTTCGCCTTAAAGTATTAAGAAGATTTTTGGTTTTCTCACCGTGCATTGGAATGTGCACTTGTCCCCTTAGTAATTTGTGATCATTTAAGTGAGTGGAATGAAATCCGGTGCGTGCTAATGTTTTTGTTGCCTGGTGTCTTATATTCTTTCTGCTTTTGTCTTATTTTTGGTAATTGCAGATTGGCTTCCTGGACGTCGTGATTCCGCCGGACTTCATCAGCGAGGACACCTCCTCCGATGTGATTGTGCCGGAGGGCAGTTCCGTGCGATTGACATGTCGGTGAGTATGTACCGTATATGGTTTTAGCTTGGGTCCTAGCATTACTAGGGAATTATAAAAGTAAACTTCCATTAGACCATTTAACCGGATAAACCCAGGAAAAATAGGAGTATTCCGAATAAATAATTACCTAAACTAGTTTCCTTATTAACTTAAAGTAATACCAAGTTTGGTTTTGACTCTTACTGTTAAATGCCAGTTGCCATTCGCAATCTACCATTTCCATCTTTTTCCTCTCAACTTTCATTCTCTGTCCGTGTAATAATGTCAACAAATTAAGTGACACTTCATTTCTCTTGATTTAGCACCGAAACTCCTTGGCCACCCTGGGGCTAAGCCCTACGGGTATGTTGGTTTCCCGAACAACTTGAGTCCAAGCAGGGATTTCGCCCAGGCTCTTAAGTGTACGTACGTTCTAAAGGGTCCTTACGACATTAGGGTATTACCAAAAACAGTCACTAATTTGTGGGGTTTCTGGGTTTTTGGGGGAGATTTTTGGTGGCTGATTTATGAACTTGACCGCAACCACGGAGTGTTGCTCTCTTTTTTTAACGATTTAACCGCAAAATGATGAAACGATGGCGATAAGCGCGCTTTTCCATGTGTTAATGTGCGAGTGTGGAAAGCTATTAGAGGACTTGTCTGCGAAATTCCTCTTTTGTTTTCTGTTCATTTTTAATGCCACTTAGTGCAAATCCTTTAAAATGAATTCAACTTTTGCGTAACGAGCATTGAAAGCTTCGACTGATAAACTTTAATAAAATTAAACTCTTGCTGTTGGAGCTTATGGAAATATGTATTGAATAGAACGAAATTTACTAGGTACGTTTTTTTTTAGTAATAAATTCGGCGAACATAAGTCAACACTGTCCAACGAGACAATCATAATTCTCTTAAAATTTGCTAGATTAAAGACAAAGGGCTTCCCTTAAACAAAACCAAGAAGGTCATTTAGCGAGGGACACTCCGAGAGTTGTTGAATAAGTTGCTGAACCGTAGTGAAATTTGCTTTGTCTAGCCGTCTTTGGGCCATGTAAATTGCACTTAGTTGGGCTTAAAAAGAGAGACTGTCTTGGCCCGACTAAACATGGCCAAGAAACTGCCGCTGACTGCTAACTGTTGGCCCATTGTATTGCTCATGTGTATAGGAGTTTCTGTGTATCTGTGTTCTGGCTGATTTTCTTTTTAGCCATTTTGCATCTGTTTGCGGCATCATAAAAATTTACCACACCCGTGTCTGGTTTGCTGTTGAACAACTGCTGTCTTAACACGCATCTCTCCACGAAATACCCACTACTGGGTGATATTGAAGGGTATGTTGTCTAGGCGACTAGCTGTTTTCAGTGCTAGAAAATTAAAAGTCCTTCAGTGCCAACGTATTGAACACCTCTACGAGCGAGTAAGTTCAAATACTAATAGACCTGACTGCACCTTCCTTAAATAAATACATTTTTTCGGGGTAGAATATGAATGTTTATAGATGCAGATCCATATAACTCCACTTACATTCTTTTATGCAAATATTTTACAGAGGAGTGTCGAGATGTCGATCAATGTTTCGTAGGGTTTTCAAACTGCACCACACACTTGAGCGCCTGCTGGCTTCAAGCGTTTTGCCTGCCTGCTTTTCTGCTTTTCCACGCGGCCTTCCTTCGCATTGCACAAAAGTTTTTGCTCCAAGCGGAGGCACAATGGAGACCTCGTCTGAAGCATCGTCATATTAAATTTAATAAGCCACTGAACTTGAATATTTTCCATTTGGCATCTCGGCACTTCCATTTGGCGTTTCCCATTTCCATTTTCCATTGCCATCAACATTCTGGGGGCGTGGCCAGTTGGTTCATGGTTTATGGGTTCCAAAATGGTTTTCGATCTCGAGGAGCTTGAGCTGTTGTGAAAAGCAGAAAGTGTTACCTGAAAAGCATCCAATTTGAATTCAAAGGGCGCGCATAGGCAAAATTCATTTATCGGCATTGTAACAATGTAACTTTTAGCTTTTCACCTTTATCGGTTCCTCACTGTACCTGTGTCGCATTTTATTTGCAGGGCCCGCGGTTATCCAGAACCGATTGTCACCTGGCGGCGCGAAGACGGCAACGAAATTGTCCTGAAGGACAATGTGGGCACCAAGACCCTAGGTAAGTATCCAGTTTGCAGGACATTTGCGCTTTTTCCGAATCTATTTGTTGTTCCCGCCTTTTGCAGCACCCTCTTTTCGCGGCGAGGTGCTAAAGCTATCAAAGATCTCGAGGAACGAGATGGGCTCCTATCTGTGCATCGCCTCCAACGGAGTGCCCCCATCGGTCTCAAAGCGCATCTCCCTCAGCATACACTGTGAGTATTTGCCTCCTTCGTTCTGGCACTGCGCCATTAATTAGAGAAGCCTGCGGTTGGTCAACTCTTTTTGGTGTCGGTGTTGGGTCTGGTGCTGGTGTTGCATCCTCATGGCTATCCTCCTCCACTGCATCCCCACATCCACATCCACATCCGCATCCCGTCACCTCATCTTCGCCAACGCCATCATGAACATCAGTCAACCAGCCGGGTTTTTAGCCACGGCAGCTGTGGCGTTTATCTTACATTAAGTTCCTACACTGCGATGATCCAGAAGAAGCGAACAATTACGGATTGCATTAAAAAGTCGCCCGTACTCGGTCCTTCAATGTTTCTACACAAATTGCTAAATATTCGAACGAAACGGGTTACTTACTTTATTTCAAATTAGCCTACGCAGTCCTTCGTTTCCCCGGTGTACAGAGAGTCCTCGGTGGCGCAAGGAGTAAATAGGAATAAAGCGGGGCGGTGTGCCAAAAGGCAAGCGCCAGAAGACAGAAGGTAAACTCGGGTCCTATGCTCTATGTGCCGTGCTAACTCGATTGTCCTTGTTGTAATCCGTTTAAATCCTGTCACTGATACCGGGCATTACCTGCTTCATCTTTGTTTGTTGTTTTTGTTTTCTTTTTCCTTTTTTTTCTCGCAGGTGGAGATGGGTCTGCTGCTCTTTGGTGGGCCACAGCTTTTTTGTCAAACTGTCTGCAGCACGTGCTGCGCCTCCCCACTTTCCTACTATTTTTCGCAGCTCCCCCCTTTTTTGCCAGCTTCTAGCCCCCAGCTTTCCCCGTCATTTTGCCGTCCCCACCCATGCACTTTTGACTCTACTGCCATGTGGCAGTTCACTCAATCATCAAGGCAGTCAAAAGAGGTGTGGTAAGGGCGGCTTGTGGGTGGCACTGCGTCTGTTTGTCCTGCCCCGCCTTCTTCTTTACCCCAACCCTATTTGGTTTTCGGATCGTTTTCCAGTGCAGCTCTCCCTCTTTGGGTCCACCCTAACAGTTAGGTGGCAAAATCACGCCTTTTAACATTTTGACATTGTGTTAATGCGGTCTTTAAGTGGCACTGCGTCCATGTGAGTCGGCCCAACTTTAACCTCTGGGATACATAGGCAAAAACAGATATAATAATTCTATATTTCACTTATATATTTATTGTTTAAATGGCTTGTCCAGAACTTGACTTTATATACAGTAATAACAATTGACTTTTTTGCCATGATAGTTTGCTGATCAAGGGTGGCAAACAGTAACTCGCTATTTTAGAACCTAATAAGTGATATTGCTCATTGTCTTGTGAAACAATTTTAATATTTGGGTTTCAGAAGCAAGTGCGTTTTTTCCATTAGAAGGCACTTTTTTTTAGGGAGTATTACTGTGGTCGCAACCATTTAAGTGCAGTATTTTGTACCGCTTGTCAGCAGTAAACAGTCACTGCTTTGCAGTTATCTGTGAGAAGCAGCCGAGGCAGAGACCTGGGAAAACTTTTTGATCAACTCGAGTAGAGAGTTCCCCGCGTTTTCCTCTGATTTCCGTGTCCCACCCCCTCCGCTATTCCCCGTTTCCGGTGCGTGTTTACTTTTCCTGTTGCCATTTTGCAACAACTTCCTTGCAATTTGTTTGCCAAAGAGTTGCTCCGAAGAGTGGGTCCGGAAACTTTCGGTGGAGTCAGTTGCACGAGATGGTTCAGTTGCAGATGGCTTGCCGCTGCTGCAAGTAGCTGATAAAAATGCACGGCAAAAAAAAGTGATCGAAAACCTGTAGCTTACAAGATATATATTTCATGTAAAATTGGAAACGCACGTGATTCTAGTTGTTTCACCCCGCAAAGAGCTCATTCCGCATTTATTTCTATTTAATCTACTCTAAAATAGGACAGATTTTTGGTGCAGTGTTTAAGTCTGCTGCATTCCGCCTTTCCCGCTTCCGTTGCACTGTGCTTTCCGTTCGTCGGCCTATTAGCCGTTTCCCCTAATTAGCTGCACCTATGGGATGTGCAACAGGAACTGGTAGCGTGCCGCATACCGGCAGCAACATGCAACTTCCCGCGAGCAGAGTGACGATTGCCATGTGTAACACTGTATCTTTAATCAGACGGGAAATGCCATCTTCATCCTTATATTCAGTCTTGGTCACAAGGCACGTTTGGTTCACTGCAACGCCCCCATCATAAGTCGTAAATCGAACGCACAGGAAATAAACGTAGGAAAATGAGAAAAATCACGTTCGTTTGAAAGCCACCAAAAAAAAGTAAAGAAAAAAATGAAAGCGACGAATTTTGACCACTTCCCTTACAGATTCCAGCGCCTTAAAGCATCAGAACATGCGAGCACCTTATTATCCTTTCGATCTATGTCACTCAGGCAGTTTAGGTGTAAACCTGTGCCCGTGAAGCGCACTGTAAGCCGACTAACCGCTTACAGCACGCATGGGTTCAGAATTTTTGTCACCTTCGACCAACTCAAGCTCTCCAAAACAATTGCCCGAAATGCGAGTCTGCTGCTGCAGATTGCTGGGAAATTTTTCGGGGTGAAAACTGGGCAAATGCGGGGCGACAGTCGGCAAGGAATAGAGGGCAAGTGGGAAAGGGGCGTGTGGCAGCACTGGCAACAGTGTCAGCAGTGGCAGTAGCGGCAGGAGTGGCAGAAGTGGCAGCAGCTGACGACGTCATTAGTGCATATTTGTGGCTTTGTTTGCCGCAAAAGCGAGCGAGCTGCAGAGCAGGAGCACCTGGCCAAATGGCTGAATGGCCCAAAAGGTGAAAGGTGAAAGGTTGAAAGGTGGCCGTTGTCCAGGCAGGAACATGCTCAGAATAATCATTGCAAAATTGCAAATCGCCCAGCGAAAGTGCCGAGGGACTGCAGGTCCTTTATCCGGCATAAATGCACTGAGGATAGACCCCAAATGTGGCAAGTTTCCAGGACTCTTTTTGCCCAATTCCCGGGTTCCCGGTACCCCAGATCCTTGTTGCACATATGGATTAAAGTTTTTCACATGGAAAAGTTATTGTGAAACATATGATAAATATGTAAACAATAACTTTCAGATCGTTGTTTAACATTGCATTGCACTAGCAACTTTTCGTGCGCCTATTTAAAATCAAACATTTATTAATACACTTAATCAATTGTTTGCCAAATCAATTGTCGCTTTATAAACATATAAATTAATATTATTTAGTGTTTTGAGAAAGCAGAACTTAAATAATTTATCATTATTTAAGTGTGCTTAAGCACTGGCAAAAAGCAAAATGGCAACCTAGTTATTTCATATGCATAAATGAAATTTAAGAGGGCTAACCACAAGCGGCTGCAGAGATAGTTGATGGCTCAGACAGAGCGCAGTCGGCCATGTAAATCAATTAAAATCCTCTGGCTGGGAAAGTCCTTGCGCCAGGACGAAACACGGAGTTGCACGCTGCTGGACCAGCAATCAACTATCAATGCACATGGCCGCAAATGTCTCAAGGGCAGGGGCAAGTGGGTAGAAGGAAAATAGATGAAGACAATGTGCAATCTGTGAGCTGTTAGCTGTTGGCTGTTGGCTGTTGGCTGCGGGGCAGGGTACTCGCATTTCGGTCCTCTGGCAGGTTTTACAAAACCACCAATTTTGGTCAGGACCTCCCCCGAAAATGGCAGTCCCTTCAGGACCCGGACTAAGTGACAATAAATACGAATGTTGGGCCATCGGCAAAAGAGTTGTCAATGCAGCACCGTCCGACGTCCTCTCTGCCTGAACTGCATTCTGATGAGTTCTGGAAAATGAGTGGAGAAATTCTGGTAGGGCGGCGCTAGTCGGGGAAAAGCGGGAAAAGCCAGGAGCGCACACCATCAAATTATGCCACACTCAATTGGCCCTCAAGTGCGCTAGCCAACTTTTGTTCTGCCCTCAAAGGGAGTCCTTTTTGAATGCCCGATGGTTGCCACATTGAAAGGTAGCATTGCTAGCCAATGCAGAGGAGTAGCGATAAAACATAAGTAATAAAAGTAATATTTCGATTTCTGTGCAGAAAAATTATTCCAGAAGCTATCTTACATAGGTGCAACTAAATTCTTTCATTCTTTTTTGATTTAATTTCTAAAATGATTGAATGTTAATGGGCATTCATCTAATTTGGAACAAATGTCATTTCTACAATCGCTCTTTTTAACACTATAAAATTACGAAATATACAGAGAACGTTGCAATGCACAAAACGGGCTCAAAATATATATAATGAAGGTATTTGTTAGTTGGGCGTGTGCTCGGTATTTAGGATTCTCCAGACCTAAGAATTCTTGGGTTCTCTTCACTAATTGATTGCTTGCTCCTCCCCGAAGGATCCTTCGACCTTATCAGCCCCCTCGAGGTCCCGCTTGATCGGCACCCCGTGTTGCACCTTGATGATCCGCGGCTTGTCCTTGCGGTCGCGACTCTTCAGAGACTTAACAGTAAAGCCCAGAAGAACGCAAGCCACGGTGGCCGCGCCCACGTACATCAGAGCCTTGTGGGCGGGGCGCAAGTTGCCCAGATTGCTGCCCAGTCCTGCCAATCCACTGGGCGTAAGTACAGGCAGCAGACCCAGCTGATCCGTCAAGTTGGACAGGAACTTTGAGTAGTCAGACATCCTTGATGGTGCAGAAAAAATTAATCATTCAAATTATTGACAATATTTATGAATGCGAAATAGTTTGCTCCACAAATGAAATGTTAGTAAAAAAAAAAAGGCACCTTAAATAGGTTGGTTGGTTTCGGTAAACTATCGAACATAGTTTATTGAACCGAGCCGCCGTATCTGAGCCAATTTGATGGCCGATCGCTTGGCAGCATTTGTTTTACTTGAACACCTCACAGTGCTGAGCCACTGAACCACTGAATCACTGAACCACTCATACCCAAACCTCCTTCTCGTTGCAGTTCATCCGGTCATCCAAGTGCCGAATCAATTAGTCGGCGCACCACTTGGCACTGATGTCCAAATCGAGTGTCACGTCGAAGCCTCGCCCAAATCAATTAACTACTGGATTAAGGACACGGGTAAGTGAGTGCGAGCGGAGGGCCGAGACCAGTCTGCCGATATATATATGTATATGCGAATATATATATATGTACGTACACATATATATATGTGTATATATGCGTATACGGACAGATGGGTACACACATCTATGCAGATGTCGGACTCTGGGGCCGAACGCATCATTACTCCAACATCGATTCGAATCGAAGCGCTTGGCATTGTCATTAGTCAGTTGTCAGATTGCGGCACGTTCGCTCGTTGCAGGTGGTGCAGTCTGGTGGCAAAGGTCCGGGGATTTCCAGTACACGGAACCAGAATCTATCCCCCGAAATACTCTAAAATTTCAAGCCTTTTTACAGTACGCCTGTGCGTATTCTACACAGAACTAGTTGAGGGTTCACGACTGTTTCTTACAATTACTTATTTACTTTTCACTTACCCAAGTTTCCACGCCGAAATAAGAGTTTCCTTGGGATAATATTCTGGTTCTTCAACGAAATTGGTTGAGATGTGCACTGCAGGAGAAAATATAATGAAATTAACTATGTGCCCCGTACGAAATACTGACATTTGGCCGACTGTGAATCACAGCTTGCTTTATATGAATATGATACCCTTGCTAAATATATTTCGAATAAAGAAGGACAATTTATAAATTCATGAATGCAGAATTGTTAAAACCGCACTACATATATTAAAACCATCCACTAGGTGAGATGATTGTGACATCCGGCAAGTATCATGTGCAGGAGAGCTCGCAGTCCATGTACGAGACCAAAATGTCAATGATAGTCAGGAAGTTCCAAAAGGACGATGTCGGATCCTATCGCTGCATTGCCAAAAACTCGCTGGGCGAAGTCGACAGCAGTATCCGCTTATACGGTGAGTTTTTCAGCACCTCTCCATCAATGTGCAATAAACCGAGGGCCGACAGCAGAGGTGTAAGAATTAAGTGCATTCCATCGGGTTGCACAAAAATACCGATGCAGTCAAATTAAAATATGCACAGCATATATATATACATATATCTTGCATAAGGTATTTAAATTAAAATATTTTATCACTTCATTCAGTTAGACAAAGGAATATGTATACAAGATTTTAAATAGTTTATTTTTCCTTTGACATTGCTATTTACGTGGTCTCCATTGTGTTTGGCCTGGAATCCGCGAAACGGGACGTATTTGCACCTTTGTTTCAATTACATTTTCTCATTCGCTCCTTTGTTTTTCCGTTTTTTTTTTTTTTTTTTTTTGCTGCCTTTCAGAAATCCCCGGACCGAATCGCAATAAAAATCCGCTGAACGGCGGCGGAAAAGGTGGTGGAGGGGCCGGCGGAGTGGGCGGAAGCCTGGATGCGGACGCCAATGACATTTTGAAGCAGAAACAACAAGTCAAAGTCACCTACCAGCCGGAGGACGAGGAGCTGCAGTACGGATCCGTCGAGGATTTCGAGGCAGAGGGCGACGAGGGTGGCGGGCTGCCGCACGTTTACTACACCAGCGGCAATAAACCGGCCACACATAAGCCGGGCAACTCCGGCGGCAATCAGCATCAGCATCAACATCAGCAGCACCACCATCACCACCACCACAACAACCAGCAGCACGGTGGTGGGGCAGGTGGCGGCCCAGCTGGCGGTGGGTCGGGGTCACCTGGTGGCGAAATGGGAGGAATCACCCGCAAGCCACCGCCATATTACGGCGGCAATACAGAAGTGAGGGGCCCCATTGACAACAACGAAATGAGCTCCGGCTCCGGAGACTCGCGACTGCGTTGGGGTCACCACTTACCCATTCTCCTCCTCCCATTCACGGCGCAGCTCATCCTGGCCAGGAGTTGGCACTGTCGACAGTCGTTCTTAATGGGCTTGTCGACCCTGTCCGGCCTTTTGCTCAGCCTCTTATAATACGCAGTCTAATGGAATCACCAGCACATTCAACAACTGACTCAACAACACATGACTGCAGCGAAGGAAAAAAAGGTGGTCTTAAGAACCCTACCACGAGACATTCATCAAGCACACCCACTATCAACCGAAAAGCCAGTTGTAATGTGTAACAGCTTAAGGATATCAACAACACTTTCATCAACACACATCCACAGCCCAGAAACACACACAATGGAGTAATTTAAACGCAGTCTAAAAACTTCGACAACGAAACACAGCACACCACACATTATAAGGTTTATAATTCATTGTCCAAGGGACTTACAACACTTCACCATACATTAACTAACAGTCTTTAGATCACTAACTCTCGATCAGATAACACAATTGTTATGTGTGAATAGTCCAAGGGACAAGGCATCTAACTAAATTCTAGCCAAACACTAGACAACACTTTCATCAACAAATGTTTTAGTGTGTACAGTTCGCAGGGACTAAACATTCACCGATCGTTAAGCAACGACACTTTCACAGACAGTTTCTCAACCGTAAAGAGAACGAGTACATAAAAGAAACATGTTGTAGTAGAAAATGTTAAATTGTTTATAACATTAATGAAAAACAAAAAACAGGGATGGTATTTGGATGCATCCATATTTAGTGAATGTATTTAACGCAAGAATTTCTAGTGTTACTGTTTTTAAGGGGGTTGCACGGTTAATGAATCACAGCTAGCCTAAGGTAAAATGGTACCCTAAAGCATTTACAGTGTACCGGGCACTGAGAAAAAATCAGAGTCCAATTGAGACAACATCTCGTTTTTTTTTGCAGAGCATAATTATGAATGGAATTTTAGGAGTAACAAGATAGCGCCATAAGAAAAAACACTTGCTATTTATTGCTTTCAAGTCTACAACTTTGACTATACTCATTAATAATCAGCCCTTTTTTGTTGATTTTTCTCATTTATATTTGGTGGCTGGCACACCTTTTTGCCACTTTTCCAATTTCCCAAACCGATTTACAAAACTCTTGGAAAGGTCAATTAATATAGAAAAGTAACACAGAACAAGGGGAACTCAATTTCTTCTACTTTGCTTTTGTTATTCGTTAATTTAGGCTACTCCTGACTGACTTTTGTTGATTTGTTCAACTTTGATTGACACTTGCGAGGTTGCACAAAAGGGTGTGAGTTTATGATAAATAGACCCAGAACTTTTTTCTAATTTATTTTTTGTCAGCAGATTTGTTAATTGTGTTGCTGCTGTACCTTAAAATATAACGACATTTCTTATTTTGATGCAAATGATTTACACACAAACTGCGATGCCCTTTTACCCCTTCATACACTGCTTGTAACCCCTTACCAACTATTTCTTCGTGTTTGCCAAAAGTTTTTCTTTCCCTTTGCTTTATTTCCCAAGTCTTTGCAGAGGAGTGTTGTTTATTCTTTTTTGTGGCAACGTCTTGTCTTTGCAGCTGAGTATGAGTGTGTCTATGCGTGTGTGAGTGTGTGTTTTTTTTTTGCAAATGTGTGTGTGTGGCAGCTGTGGGGCACAAGTTGTGGACACAGAAAACTCTCGGCTCCCATCTGCGTTGCATTTGCTTTTGATGAATTACTTGCATGTCAGTTAACCACACACACATATCACACCCACACAGCTACGTTTTTAATGAAATGAAAACTTTTTGGCAAAGTGAATTTCATTGTAAGCAGCCCCAAAACCTCGAGACTCCCCAAAAACCCAAAACAATCCTCTGCCAGAACTTAAAACTAAAATAAAAAAAACAACGAGACAGCTACAAATATACAAAACCGCCAAAAGCTGCCACTGATGATGATAATAAGATGCTGACAACCGCAGCAACAGCTAAATGAACATCGGCAGCAAAAGCAAAAGGCGGCAGCAACCCAAATAAACATGTCACCAAAGCTGGGCCAAAATGTGGCGGTGTCCTAGCTACGTTGACACAAGTGCTTCAAATTACACGGACCCCCAAGAAAGGGAAGCCAAGCAGCAACGTACAACATCGAGAACTAGTCAACCGGCAGCAACACTTTTCCTGATGTTGCATGTTGCTGCTGCTGCTGCTGCTGCAGTTGCTGCTGCCATTGTCCACTGATGATGTTGTTGCTGCTCGTGTTGATGTTTGTCAGTCTCCTCGTGTTGCTACAGGAAAAGCTATGCTAAGCATTTACATTTGGTTTTAATAATTTAAGGGTCTTTTGGCTGAATAGCAAAGGAGACATTTTTAATAATTTATATCACATTGTTCTATGTGTCAAGGCATTGCTGCCACCAAAGTCACTTTACTTTAATAGCTTCATAACCGACACTTGATTAAGAAATGCGGAAACATACGGCTTACAGACGTACATTTCGTAATCTTTTTCGTTTTCCTGATATTAAGAGCCTTAATTGAACTACGCAAACATTCAGCTCCTAAAATCAACATAAGAATTGCAAGTACATCTACATTTCTGCTCCAATTTGGTTGGGTTATTTCCATTATTAGTGCAGTTCTTGTCACACGGGCTAATTCGAAGCATGGTGTTGCTGCGGGGATGTTGCAACTGCCACTGAAGTTGCTGCTGTACGTTTCACTCGTGCAGTTGCTTCTGCAGCCGCTTCTTTTGTTGTTATCGCTGATGATGCTGCTGTTGCCACATTTGATGCCTTTAAAATCGCGCATCCTTTGTCGTCCTTTGTTGCGTTGCGTAAATAGCACAAGAAATATAAATACACAGCAGCAATAATGCCAGACAAACATGCACAAAAGGACAATCACAGTGGGAGAAATTGTGGTTAAATCTAATTGGTTCAACTGCATTCAGAATTTGGCAATAGGCTCATTTAATTGTTTAAATCATTTATTTTGTGTAGCGCATGTAGGGTATACTAAACATTTTGTAATGTTTTTCTATTAAATAGTAAACTGTTTCGTAATTTTGTCTCTGTAGACCTTTTCCGGTGTACGTGTGCATTTTGCTGCTTATGATTGTTATGGAGCCACAGTTTGAGTTGTTTTTTGGGGCTTTCCGCGACACTTGTAATCAAGTTTTCCCGCGCGCAATGGTGTGTGTGCGTGTGAGTTCTGCCGTCTCTGTCTTTCCAAGTGTTGCCTACTTTTGTGGGCGGGTAAAACGGCTCGTTGAGTGGGTGTGGCGTGAGGAGAAGCGCTTAATTGCTCTATTTGATGCCGTCAAATTGTATTTTAATTTCGCATTTCCCTTTTTAACATTCCTTTCTGTGCTGTCCTTTAGTGGCTTTTGTTTTGGAAAAAGGGAATTGATTTTAATATGCGACGAGAAATCTCCAAAATGTGTTTCTTGGCAAATTTTTCTTTTAAAATATTGGTTTTATATCTCTAAAATATCAATTATTTTCATTAGACATATTCCAATGATTTTTCGAGACTTGCTGTACTTTAATAATATTTTGCAGGCACGATTTGGGACATCCTCATCATGAGTTATATCTGGCTTCGTCATAATTTTGGTGTCCATTCTTTTGGCGTTCTTTTTTCCAACCGTCTTTGGTTTACTGCGGTTTATTGTGTTATGCAGTGTGGCGAACTTGTATCTATTTAAATTTTGTGTGTGGCAACATGTTTATTTTATAACCCCAAGGCAAGAGGAAAATTCAGGGGGAGTTTGCTTCATGTTTGACGGAAGTTTAATTGAATACACCGCTTACTTGACGGTGGGCGGGGATGGGGGAAAATGTACTTGTGTGCGTGTGTTGGCCGCAAAACATTTTCCGCATTTTCCGGGAAAAGACAGGACAACAGCTCGCTAAAACAAACGGCAATCAAGTTGAATTGTTACACACACACATAAAGGGGCGTTGAAAAGCGGTGGCGTGGATGATACGTAGGGGAAAGTAAAAGCAAAATATAGCGAAAATATGGGCAAAATAAGTGCGGAGTCTGTCAGCCGCTGGCTGAAATTTACTCAACTTTTTTGATTTAATAATGAAATGAGTGTCGGCTTGAATATTCCTTTAAGTGTATATGTATGGCACTGGGGGTGTGAGTATGTGTAAGTATGCGAATATGTGTACACTCCTGTATCCCGGTAAATGGCTTCGCTTTGTAATGTCTCAATGGCTGACAAGCGGCTGTCGAGCAACAGCTGGATAAATAAGTTGAGCACTGTTAAAAACTCTGCCCAAATTACTACACAAATATGCTCCATAAAAACCGGTTTAAAAATAAACGTTTTATGGTATAGCATAGCCCAATAATGGGGAACAGAATGGCCCGTTTGTTAATAGTTTTCTTCGGAATATATGTTTTTTTTAAATTAATTCATCGAGCTCTCCTCGCAAAGACGGTTCCCAGTTTAGTGTAAAAATATTTGTTTATTAAGAACATTTTCCACTGGTTCTATTGGTTTATTTGGCTATTCAATACGTTTCATTGTTTGTTGTAACACGTTTTTTGACCCCCCTTTTTCTACGTGTTTTGGCCAAAGCCAATAATCCAGCTTAAACCAAATTTTTGGCTTGCAGCCGTATCTTTTCATCAGTTTGTGATGACTGCCGGGCGGCCGAGCGAGAAATAAAATTAAACAAATACGAGATAACAGGCCACTCCAGCAGCAGATATTCAATTACAGCTGCTTTAGGTTGCTGGTTGCAACTTGCAAGTTGCATGTTGCTCGTATGTGTGGGCAGCACTCGAAGAACGAAGGACGAAGGACAGAGTTCTCAGTACTGAGCACTCGTACACTGAGTACTCAGGCCTTTAGGACTCTTGGTCCCCTCTGGCCACATGCTCGAATTGATTAAATTGAAATTTTATTCGAGTCCTGCTCGTCCCCATTGTGCAACAGTTGTCCTGCTGCAGGATCCTTTGTGCATTTGTTGCATTTTAATTAAGAGCTGCTTTGTGCTGTCGCTGGAACAATAAAACCAAATCTAGCCACAACATCTAAGCAACCCCCTGCGCATTTATAAATATCCAGTAGAATCCGGTTATAGCTACTTTCAAGGCACCGATTTTACGTCGTTATACCCGGAAGACGCACTAACAGAAAGGTGGAAAGAAAAACTTTTTTGTTTATTTAATGATTGGCATGTTCGTAATATGTTTTAACATAAAAATATTATTTTTTTATAAAAAAAAAATGTAATCAATTTAATTTAATAACAAGGGTTTTTCATTAGAAAAAAGCAGAAAAAAACTAGAAATATGGCGAAAACGCTGATCAAAAATATCAGATTTTTATCAACAAATTTTTTTTCCGATTTTTTGATAAAAATACCAAATGTGGAATGCCATACCTCGTTGAATTCGTAATAAAATTTCCTCAAAAAAGGAAAGTGTAATTCTTTGCAATTCTTCGCAAATTTTGATGATGGTACCTATCAAAAATGCGAAAATTTGTAAAATTTTTTTTTTCGAAAATCAAAAAAGGAGGGATACACATACTTAGCTATGTTTATTAGCAGCACAAAACAGTCTTCATTTTAGCTGTCATTTTGACCAAGCTATGGCAAATATGCCGATTGAAAAAACATATTTAGATGTGCTACCGTTGTGCTCCGAGTAATAGTAATGTCCTAACATATTTGTTCAATTAAAACGCTATCAGTTCTTTTTAACAGTAATGAAAATATTTTGAAATTAGTTTATTTCGAAAATTGGTTGTTTTGCTTAGTTATACCCATTAATTTTTCAAAAACTTAGTCATTAAAAGCTTAGATAAATGCATTCGGCGCAATATAAAATATTTCTTTATTTAGCAACTCTTTTATTTTGAACACAGCTGCAGAAAACCAGTTATTTTGGTTTGTGTATAAAGCAAATGCTAAATTTGTATTGGAAGTTTGTAAAAAGGTCTTACATTTAATGCAAATCATAGTTATTAAATTGGACTCTACAAGCATCAGATCCATTAAAGGTTGTTCATATGCTAAGCGGGATATATCTCCCTTTATGGTACTGTACTTATATCAAAAAAAAAAATCGAATTACACAATAATATTATGTGCCATTATTAGCAGACCTAAATGCTGAACGAAAATAAATAAGATAAACTAGAGGAAATGTTATAGAATCCTGGAATCTTTCAACTTTTCAAATTCTGTATATAGTTTTGTTGTGACTAAAATCCATTTAAATGTGTAATACATAATTTTTCATTGCGTTGCTTTTACATTACTATTAGCCCATAAGCCTAAAATTGTATATAAGACAGCTCGTAAAGAAAAGTTAAAGCTAAAATAAACTGTATATAGCCAACGAGGATAAACTGTAATGTGTATTTAGGATGGATTTAAGGATCAATCAATGACGTTCACACAAAACAAAAAACTGAAGCTTAATCAAAGTTCTCTTGATAATCCCCCTGAAAAAATTGAGAGCCGCTCTATATAAACCAGCAGTAAACGCATAAAGTAAAGTATATCTTATATATAATAAATAAACAAGCATATATATACAAGACAAATTATATATATTATATGGTAAACGAACAAATTCTACAAATAAAGGACAAAAATATATTTATTAAAATTAATCAGAAAGTTTAAATTGCCAGGGTTTGGGTCGCATGTCAAAGTTTGATCCTAGGAGTTGTAAAAGCAGAATTTTGCATACGGCGAGAGACGTTCGAGGGGTTTTCCAGCTAACAACAGACAAGACAAGACCTCCGACCAGCTGCACCAACAACTTTTCCCTCATCCTATCTTTATCTATATTTAGTTGTACAAATCTGAATCTCTCACTCAGAGGCAGGATATCCGTTTCTGCGCCGAGCGGAAGTTGTTGTGAAAATAACACAGCAAATAACTTTTGCCACCGCAATGAGCACTGCACTCCACCCATCTTCCACCCATACTTCACCAACCTTCTGGATTAATTTTACGCCTACTCCTCGGCCCCTCCGAAAAATCCCACGAGCTTCCACACACCCAGGTTGCATCGACTGAGTTGACATTTATTGGACTTCTGCTACGAAAACGAAAACAATATGTAATAAACCATTTTCACGAGATTTGTACGACAATCACGACAAAAAATCAGTTACACGCCATCATCTCTAATTTAGGCAAAAAAAGGGACCGTTGGCTACCTTCTAGGATTTTTGTTCGCCTAGTACTTAAAATCGGGAATCTCTTCGATTTCTTGAAAATTTCAGCCGCCCGGATATTATTTTCGCTGCTAAATCGGCCAGTTTTTGGTTTCGCACACCAGGCGAACAGAAATCTCAGCAGGTGACGGCAGGTCCCAGCAGATATCATAGAACGAGACAACTAGCTTATACTTCCATGATGGCCATCCCTTTCATGCTTTCAGGCGCCCTCTAAGGAGAAATCCCGTTACTTTTCAACGGAACGCAGATCAGAGATGCTCAGTCACATTGTGCACTCGGTGCTTCACGCGTTTCTCACGAGATTTGCACGACAATCACGACATAAATAAAATATCCATGTGGTTGTTGGAAGCGTGACAAAAAATCAGTTACACGCGGGCATCTCTATTTTAGGCTAAAAAAGGGACCGTTGGCTACCTTCTAGGATTTTTGTTCGCCTAGTACTTAAAATCGGGAATCTCTTCGATTTCTTGAAAATTTCAGCCGCCCGGATATTATTTTCGCTGCTAAATCGGCCAGTTTTTGGTTTCGCACACCAGGCGAACAGAAATCTCAGCAGGTGACGGCAGGTCCCAGCAGATATCATAGAACGAGACAACTAGCTTATACTTCCATGATGGCCATCCCTTTCATGCTTTCAGGCGCCCTCTAAGGAGAAATCCCGTTACTTTTCAACGGAACGCAGATCAGAGATGCTCAGTCACATTGTGCACTCGGTGCTTCACGCGTTTCTCACGAGATTTGCACGACAATCACGACATAAATAAAATATCCATGTGGTTGTTGGAAGCGTGACAAAAAATCAGTTACACGCGGGCATCTCTATTTTAGGCTAAAAAAGGGACCGTTGGCTACCTTCTAGGATTTTTGTTCGCCTAGTACTTAAAATCGGGAATCTCTTCGATTTCTTGAAAATTTCAGCCGCCCGGATATTATTTTCGCTGCTAAATCGGCCAGTTTTTGGTTTCGCACACCAGGCGAACAGAAATCTCAGCAGGTGACGGCAGGTCCCAGCAGATATCATAGAACGAGACAACTAGCTTATACTTCCATGATGGCCATCCCTTTCATGCTTTCAGGCGCCCTCTAAGGAGAAATCCCGTTACTTTGCAACGGAACGCAGATCAGAGATGCTCAGTCACATTGTGCACTCGGTGCTTCACGTGTGTTGCACGAAATTTGCACGACAATCACGACATAAATAAAATACCCCATGTGGTTGTTGGGAGCGTGACAAGAAATCAGTTACATGCGAGCACCTCCATTTTACTTTGCAAAAGAACGCTAATCAGAGATGGGGAGTCGCATTGTTCTTGTGGCCGTGTCACGTCTTTGTTACGATATACACGAGATTCCTTAAGTTTGTTTGGATCGTGAGGAAGATTTGCAGAGACGCGACCATCTCTAAGCAAGTCGAAATTACGCTAATCAGCTGTTTGATTTTTGCTTCGCAATTTCGTTTGCATGTGACTTTTTGGGATATCAACGAGGGGTTTACAATTATTTTGTTATATTAATTATTTAGATTTATTATTTCTTTTTATCAGGATGAAAGAAAAATATAAGCATTGCCATGGATTTCTATCAGTACTTTTATAAACTTACCAAATTAAAAATTTCCATGATTTCGATGAGTTTAGCAGAGACAAATAAAACAATGTGTTTTTGAATTGTTTTCGCATTTTTAATTGGTTAATGTGTTATATTTATGTGCTTAGAATAGATACCGTAATGTTATTACACCGATTCTTTTCTTACTACTTGTTTACCAGTTCTGCTTCTTAAAGAATTCTTCTTAAAGCGCACACACCTCGGCGCTGATAAGCAAATTTTCTAATCATATTTTAAATACTTTCACTTTCAATCAGTGCTTTTTCAGCGGCTCCCCATTTTGCCGCCCCTTTAACCCTTGGCAGCCGTTACGGAACTCAATGGGCCATGACCGACCGCAGCCGTTGGCGAGAATAAAATGAAACAAAAATTATGCAGGGCAGATGGAGAAGTGTCTAAAAAGGGTTGAAGGTACACAGGAGGAAAATCCAGTCATTTAAAGGCATAGTTTGCAAAAAAGAAAACATGTTCGCCTTTTTATAAGTTGGATTGTATGTATTTTGTAAGTTTGCTTCGATTGTCAGGCTGTAACTTCAAGTCTTGGGTATAAACATTTTTGAGACACGTGGGATACAATCGTTTTTCTATCTGTAAGCCAGCCACAGCATCTTTGCTATCAAAAATTGACTTTTAATGAAAACAATTGAAAATTCTCGGTGTCTGTGTGCCGGGTCCCAAAATGTTTTCCCACGCGAAAGCCACGGGGTACTCGTCTCAACTGCCGACTGACTGCTCAACTGACCAAAACTGGCTGCGGTTATTAATTTCAATTAAAGCATTTAACCGGAGAGTCCACCGCCTTTTGTTTACCCAACCTGCCCCGCCCCCTAGCCGACATTAATTAAGGCGAGAAAGTGGCGGAGTTGCTAGGGAATTTCCAGGCCATAGGTGCTGTGTTATTCAACGGACTAATAAAGTTGATTCGAGCAAGATTTTCAGGACCATCAAGCAATGCTCAAAGGAGCCGAGGATCTGCCAGCTTCCTGATAATATCGTATTTCACGAAATCATCAAATTAGCCAGTAGTCAAGAGCAGAGACTGCAGTGCCACCAGCATTTAAAGTCCGCCCAGCAAACGGCAAATAAACAAACAGATGCAGGGAAAATTCCGAGGCAAAGAGCAGGGTAGAAAATTAAGGAAACGGGGCAGAGAAAATTGAAGAGACCATTTATAGGAAGCCGACAGCAGACGGCGATAAGAGAAAGAGTCTGGCTGGTCTGGCCTGGCTTTTCGGTTTTCGGTTTTCACTGGCTTGGGCAGCCAACTAATGTCAGACACTATATAAAGTACGCGGATGCTAACAGAAGTACATAGATTTAGTTTATGCTAGTTTAATGTATACCTGCATTTTGTGTTTATAATTATTTATGATAGTTTCCAGTACTTTACATATGTTTCGAATATTTTAGTACACTTTAATAAAATGTTTTTCGGCATCCAAAATCTCCCCCTAGTAACCCAGTTGATAACTGCAAAAGTTTCCCCAAATTTGTAATTTTTCCAGTTCAAACCTATTTGTCCCTGCCATAGAAAATAATTGAGAGAAGACTAAGCCGAAAAAACGAACGCTTCAACCTTTAACCTCTGCTTTCGGTTGCCCGGCGATACCAACACACACGTAAACACACGACACTCACACATTGCAAACTGCTTTATCGATAAGTTTGTTTGGTTTTAAGACGGCAGAACAGCAGAGACTCAGTTGGCAGGAAAGGCCAAAGTGAAGTGGTTCTCATTCTGAGCAGAGGAATCGTAAGAAAGAAGCACCGGCAGCAGTATGGTGAGCAATAAGTTGTTAAATCACATTAACAAAGCAGTGCACCCATGCGGCCGCCTTATGGCCGCACTGCTTGGCCAGCAGTTTCCGCCTCCTTTCGATTTCCGGTTCCACGCCCCGCTGCTCCTTTTAGTCTGAGCATTTTACAGATTTTTTCAGATGCACTGCAAGCGGCGCATTCAATTTTTCATGCCAAGCCAGGCTGTTGCTGCAAATACAAACTGCACTTTGCGAGTGGGCTACAGTGAAGCCTCGGCAAGGCCGTCCTGTTGGTCAAAATGCCAACGTTGGTGCTACGCATTCATTTCGATACAGCTAATAGTACTGCCTATATAAATACATATATAGGGAGAACTTACGAATTCTTTGCATCTAAGTTTTTAGTAATTATCCTTTTACTGAAGCTCCACTGTGTATTTATAGCAGTCAAGCAGGAGTCCTTTGCGCCTCCCGACTCTCCAACTCCTGCTGGTTGTCTATTTTCGATCATTTGTTTATGTATAGACCTGCCCCCAACATATATCCGCCCTTTTTTCCATCCGCTACATATTTATATATATACATATAAATATAAAAATATATATATTGCGCCTTTGGATATGCGAATGCGCGGTCGGCGACGGGCGCAGGCGGCTTCGAAAATTTTTGAATAATTTGCAGTCATAAAATATGCAATAAGCCAGCAGCCAACAGCCAACAGCTGTTGCGAAATTGTTTTGAAAGCCGCGCCATCACATTATTTAAAGCAACGATGGCAGTTGCCCGCTTTCTACGCCTTTCTCCGCCTTTCGCTGCCTTTCTCCCACGTGAAGGGAATCGAATTAAACGTTGTTAAAGGATTTAAAGTGCGAAAAATAGTGGCGAGCTGCAGACGACAATTGTATAGTCCCCCATTTCCATTTCCATTCTCCCGCTAGGAGAACTCTTTCAATTTGCATAGACAAATGTGGAAATTCTTTGGGGCAAGTTCAGCTGAGATTTCAACTTGAGATTCCTACTCGGCTGAGGTTCTGTAATTGAATTAAATAATTTGTTTTCTAATGTGTACAAGTTCTCGTCTAGGATCAAAATCAAATTAATAATTTTATTTAAACTTATTGTATTTCAGCCGCCAAAGGGGAAAAAGGGCAAAAAAGGCAAAAAATTGCCAGGTAAGTACGGCTCAAGTAAAATACACTTCAGCAAAGATTAATCAATTCCCAAATTTAACTAATGCGAACGTAACTTGAAGTACGATATCAGTTAATTGTTGCAAATTTCAGCCAGTGTCCTCTTTAAGGACACCGGCTGTTAAAGAGCCTCCACGAGTAGACAAACGGAACAGGGACGAGGACTGCCTGGCAATTCATTTTCGGAACATTAATGGCAGCAGGGTGCCGTGCCACTGGTTAGCTGGGTAGTTGGGTAGTTGAATATCTGGGCAGCTGGAATGGCGGACATTGGTCATTCAGGGCAATTTAAAAAGGCCAAGCAAAACAATTAGTAAATAACGATAATCTGCGTGAGGAGAGAAGCAGGCATAACCCTGCAGGCAGGCAAAAGAGGAGAAAGCAGCACCGAGGACAAGGAATTCCCGATGCAATTGCTCTGGCGCAGCCTTGCAGCCCGAAAATTTAAGGGGCAAAAATGGGGGGCCAAACTGTCCACTTAATTTGCACGAGTGAGCACACTGTAGTTCCCCAGACCCCCGATCTCCGACCTTCCTCCGCTCTCTAGAACATCTAACGCACATAATTGTTTCTATGCGTGCACTGCAAAAACACAAGAAAACTATTATACTAGTGTCGTAGTATTTCAGTTATATCATAGTTTTTTTGCCCTACACCTATCACGTTTATTCAATAGTTTAACTGCGCTGCGGAACTTTGTAGTTTGTACTAGAATGCAATGTCTTCGGACATTTTCCTCCGTGTGGCTTCTAGTTCGTCTCCTAGTAGTCCTGGTGGTCCTAGTAGCCCTTCCTAGGCCGAGTCCTGGCACCAGCCGGCCAACGTTGCCAATTACAGAAAACAATTACAACACGGTCTGCTGTTGGGCCACATATGCGGGCAGTGGCTAAGAAGAGGGGCGCTGCAGGGGTAAAAATGCCGAAAAGGGGGGAAAATGGGAGGTAGCCAGGCGTGCCGCTCTCATTAAATAGCCATAAGGGCGGACTCAACTTTCCACAGACCAACCTTTCACTAGCCCAATATTGAAAAATAACTAAGTCAAAAATCCGTTTGGTAATTTGCTTTAAAGGGTGTTCTTGGTTTTCACTCCATATCCTATAAATGACTTAGAATATTTTGCTAAACTTTCTTTTGTCCTGTAAAACACATATTGCTGACTGCAAACGTTTTCAAACCATTCATAGTGCTCATCGATGGCGTGGACACCTCGGCGATGACTCGCGACCAGCTGGAAGCTTTTGCCCTCCGGCTAAAAGCGGAAATGGATCGGGAGCGAGAGGAGCGTAACTACTTCCAGTTGGAGCGGGATAAGATCCGCACTTTTTGGGAGATCACGCGCCAGCAGCTGGGTGAGTGAATACCAGAGGATTTTTCCGTCTTCCCTTGCCTATACCTTTTATTTCTCTTTAGATGAGACCCGCTATGAGCTGCAGCAGAAGGACAAGGAGATCGAGGCCACACAGGATCTGGCGGATATCGACACCAAGCATGTGATGCAGCAGATGAAGCATCTGCAGTTCGAGAACCACAACCGGCTTGGTGAGGTTCGTGCTGAGGCGATGACCCAACTGAAGTTGGCGCAGGAGCACCATGTTCTGCAGGAGAACGAGCTTCAGAGGGACAAGCGCCAGTTGCGCCGGATGCTCCGCGAAAGAATGGAGATGAGCGAGATGCAGTTGCGACAAATGGAGGCTCACTTCAACGAGAAGCTGCTGTGTGTACCATCCTAAAAAGTTTATTTCCGGACTAACAGCCAAAATGTCCGTTTTTTTTTATATCTTGAATATGTCTCTTAAAAATCCCTGTTCTAAATGCTTATGGAAGCATTTTTATACGCCTAATTTTAACTATACAAGTTAATTGTTTTCGCATCTTTGCAGAGAGCAGCGCATCACCTTCGAACGCGAGCGCAAGGACAACGAGATGCTCCACGAGGAGAAAATGATCGAGCAGAAGGCCAAGCTGGACCTCTTCTACGGCACACAAATGTTCGAGGTAGAGGAGCGGAAGAACCAGCAGATAAAGGACCTGCAGGACCACCACGACCTGGCCTTCAACGACATGAAGAACTATTACAACGACATCACGCTGAACAATCTGGCGCTGATTGGCAGCATGAAGGAGCAGCTGGAGCATCTGCGCAAACAGGCGGAGAGATCTGACCGAATTGCCGCGGACACGGCAGCCGAGAACCGGCGACTGAAGGAGCCATTGGAGCATGCCAATATCCAGTTGAACGAGTATCGCCGCAAATTGGAGTTCTACGAGCGGGATAAGCAGCAATTAAGTCGCCTCAAGACGCGCAACACTCGGCTGGAAAAGAAGGTGAAGGGTCTTACTTGGGAGGCGGAAACTCTGATCCTGCGAAACGACTCTCTGGTGGCCGAACGGGAAGGACTCAAGGAGCGCTTCAACGACGTGATTGTGGAGCTGCAGCAGAAGACCGGGCTGAAGAATGTCCTACTGGAACGCAAGATCGCCGCTTTAATGCGCGAGGATGAGAAGCGCAGCATTGTCCTACACGAAACGATCGCCACATGCGCCCCCAATTTCGCCGAAAAGCTGACCAGCTTGGACGAACGGGTGGGCAACATCATCGATGAGAAGAACAAGATCATCCTTGACCTGCGCTATGAGGTAGCCAAGGCCCGCAAGGCCCACGACGATCTCCTGGAGACCTACGAGTGCAAGCTCAAGCAGTATGGTGTGCCCACCGACGAGCTGGGCTTCAAGCCCATTAGGGATCGGGACCAACAGCAGCTGTACGTGTGCGGTCCTGCGGGAATAATCACCGAGAATAAGTAGGATCTGCAGAAGAAAAACGTCGCATTCATAAGTCTGATCACAAACATATTTGGAGGTGGGAAAGACAAGGGTACTTGAACTCAAAACCAGAAGAAACTAATCTTGAACTCCAGACTTAAAACTCTAGAAGGAAGAAGGCAAAAAAACTATCGAATTATATTTTTAACAAATGAAAAAAAGCAATATCATGGATTAAAAGGAGAGGCAAGATGGAACTGATTTTATTTGATGATCATACAAAGAAAAGACTATAAAACGTAAATGGGGAATATATTAAACAACAAAACGAGGAGGAAAAGCCAATTAAGAATCCCGCCTTTGTAGGCACAGAAAATGTAAATTGCTAGTGCTGTTGAGAACTTTAAGAATTTATTCATTCTGTGCCTACCAGAAGTGTATTATTTAAATTCTCCTCAAAAATTATATGGAAGCAATAAAACTTATACCAACGAACTTTCAAATCTTTTTTTTTTGTTTCGCATTGTAGTACATTAGGTAAATTTAGATTGTCAGAATGTATAACGGATAGATGGATGATAGATGATCTTACTAGCTAGACATCCCACAAACCAAAAAATCAAATGCAAATGACCCAGTAAATGCGAATGGCAAGTGGTGTTCGAATCATTCAGAATTTATTCAACGTTAGCCTAGGGTAGTGTATAAGAAGTATGTATACGTTTATGTATATGCTTATAAAAACCTTCTGGAATACGTTAGCAAGGAGTTGAACATTTTGGAAATGCGCGTACAATCCGAATTTCGACTAACACTAAAGACAGAAAGAGATAAATTGATAGTGCGGGTCAGGGGCGAGAAAGAGAGAGTCAAAGTCGAGCCGTACATTACTGATGATGTGGTTTTTTTACTCAATGGATCTGTGGATCGTCGGGATCTTGCGTAACTCTTCAACGAAAAACTATAAGCAAAACAATAAAATCGATTTCGTTTTCGAAACTCTGCATTCTGAACGCTTCGTGGCTTTAGGCTAATTTTACTATATTCTGCTTCTGTATGGTAAGGTCTTCTCTTTAGTTTGTCAATTGATTTATTTTTGAAATAGATATCACATGATGTTTTGCTTCTTGTTTCTGTTTTACTACGGATTTAGTTCAATTCGTTTCGAGTCGATTTCAGTTTCAGTTTTAGTTTTGGTTTTATTTTTAGTTTCCTTTAAATTGATTTGATTTGATCAACAACAATAATTTTCTTTATTAAAATTTTCTCTAACTGAAATGTGTTTCCTTGGCTTTAGTTTTTTCTTTTACTTTTTACGGGTCTTAACTTTTCGGTGACTTTACTGTTTACAAAACTGTCTGGTTGCGTTTTTACATGAAATACACTTTACACTTAACTGAATTTGTATCTTTTGCAGTAACAATAACATTACAAAGGTGTTAAATCTAATAATACAAAAATATAGCAAATTTTTCAAATTGGAATTGGAGTATCTTACTCGGACCACAAAATTTGTCTGCTTAGGCCAATAGTAAACTTCTTGAATACTAAACTAAAATGGATGTAAAATTAATAATAAAAGAAGACCACCCACCAAGTAAGAAAAAAAATACTTTGGATTCCCTACTCATTTCACTGTGGTTGGTTTTGTTGTGTGTCTTTAAATTATTCTTATGGTCAAAACTCTTTCAAAGAGGTTAGAACTTAGCTTAAGTAACAATAAATTCAAATCAATGTGAGGACCAGGTCTTTCCTCAAAAATCTGTAGTGTATACATTCTGCGGTAGTCCGTAGATCCATACTTTGTCCTACCATCAACCTTACTCTGGATTTCCCACGGGCAGCGAGGGTTAGTTAGAATACATTATGTGTAATTGTGTTGGATTTTTGGAGTTCAATTGGTTGGTTGGCTCTGGCTCTGCAGTATCAGTTTCATTTTTAGTTTAGCTTTTGTTGTATAGGTACTTTTCGGTTACGCTCCTACTGATTTCGAGTTTACAAACTATATAAAATAACTTATAGCTGCCTGTTGCGGCTCATGTGCCGGCATATCTGTTTTTGTATTCAGTATTCAGTATTTAGTAGTTTGTAGTTTTGTATTTGTATTTATTTTGTTTAAATCAAAATCTAAAGCGATCACAACGGTTTACTTCACAGACGCGTGTGGAAACATTTGGTTAGAAATGTCCGTGGAAATATTTCCTATTTTCTTTTTTGTCCTTTCGATTTCCGGTTAGTTAATTTTCGTTTTCAATTGTCCTATTTTCAGTTGGCTTTTGGTTGCTTATCTTCCAAATTGGTTGCTTTGTTTTCTATACAAGTAAATGTAATTTAATTGTAATTTGAGTATAATTTCACTTAACTAATTTTAGTCAAATTGGTAGCGTTTGCTCGTCGTTTCGTTATTGTTCTCTATATGGTTTCGGTTCGGCATTTTTGCACAATCCTCATAAATATGTATACTGGTCAAGTGTATGGGGTGAATGTGTTTTGTGGGTCGTGGGTTGTGTATGGCACATTGGGAGTTTTGTTTTCTATTCGTTCAATCTGTTGCCTTGTACGCGTTTCAACTATTTAGCTAATTTAATTCGATTCTATTCGAGCACAACATAAATTTATAATCGATCTGAGGCTATAACTGGATTTGCTTAGTGATTGGTGATTATTGCTTTGACTTGGACTATTTTAAAGTTACGTTAGATTAATATTCAATACATAGGCCATACGATTAGTTTACATTTAACTTTAACTTTATCTAAATGCCATAAATTGTGTTTCAGTTCCAGTATTCAATTTTTGAAAAAGTCTAAACTAAAATGAAAGTTTTACTAACATTTTTGTTTGTAAGGCAATTTGTTTGTTGTTTTTGTCTGTATTTTGTTTTTGTTTTTTGTTTGTTGTTTGCGCTTGCGATTTCATTGAGATTGTTTTAAATCCAAATTGAATTTAGATTGAGTTCAGTTCAGTTGATTCAGTTTGATTTCAAAAAATTAATCCACCAAATCTAGTACAAATTACAAATACGAATACAAATGTCAATACACAAAACGAGCGATAAAAATATCTTACTAACCCGATTGCAATTCTGGATTCCGGGATGCAAATATTATCATTATTAATACGTAAGTATGAATGTAGCATTGAGTTGGCCTGGCTCTACAACGATTACGCACCAAGGGCCTATCTATATATGTTACACGAAAGCTATTCGAAACGGGAGTGAGAGGACCGAGCGCCCTAGCGTCTATGAAAGCGAGAGAGATGGCCGATGGCAACTAACCGATGGCCATCGTCCTTCAACAAATGGAACTGCTTTGTGCCTGCAGCTGTGCGATTAAATGGGTCGTCGGTTATTCGAAGTGCGGCTCACCGTCTAGTAGAACTTCCTGCGGACAAATGCGTTAATCAAACGCGGAGTGTGCTTATCGAGGCTGCACAACTCTAACAAGTTCTCGTTTCGTCCGCCGGAATACATCATGGAGCGTTGATGCTGCCGCAGGCTCACCACAATGAATCTGCGAAGGAAGAAGTGTTTAATCAATATCAACTATAATAACCAATGCGACAGATATCATGCTATTCTTCGCAAATACTCACTTAGCATTAGAGCTTCGCTTTTCGCGATACTTGTCCATTAGAGCAGCCAAGCTTTTCGAATTATTTTCCGGATTTCCTCGCGCGGCACCCGGCACCAGCACCAAAAACACGTCAAACGTGTTCTGCTCATCCAAAAGCGCCCTGGCCAGAATTCTATTCAGCGATTGCCTGACTTTGCCCACCTGCATCAAAGACGAATGGTTAAAACGTGGATCGATTGTGCAAAATGATTACCTTCTGATTTTCGCAACAGGCCGCGGCCTCTGAAACAGTCATCTCCTTTGTCCAGGGCAGCGTCTTCAACTCGCCACTGCGATCGTGCCAAAACTCCACCGTCACCTTGGGGTCGCTGCGGAAATAGCCAAAAGCCAATGCCACCAGGGCATCTAAGTATTTGAGCGAACGACATCGACCGGAAAGGTATTCTGGGGGTGTTCGATGTAATAATCTAAATAGTTAATGGGAAACAATTTCACTTACTGCCCAGATAGGTCTTCTCCAGATTAAGGGTAATGTGCAGTCGCCTACCGAGTGCCTTGTTCTGGCCAAAGGATATCTCGTAGACGCTGTGCAGGAAACTCGCCTTTTGCACCAAAGTTGGATACTGGAATTTACATTTAACATTATGGAGGAAAAAGCAACTAATTTGAAGGGCCTGGAACGCACACTCACCACCTTTTTGGGCTTCCTCAGACGCATATCCTCCAGCAGCAGACGTACGGGTGGAACATTGCCCGCCTTAAGCTTCTTCTCGTCCAGCAATTGCTCAGCAAAGGGGCGCACCTGGTGATGGAGTCGCGAGAGGCGTGGCCAACTTTGAAGGAGTTGCTCGTAGCTCATGCTTGGAATAAGGAACTTCGCCAGCCCGGGGACGTGAAGCAACTGCAATGGCACATGCTCCCAGCTCAGCGACAACTTCTTCACAATGGGAAGAGCTAGTCCGGGATCCGTTAGAAGTCGAAGCTTTACTACACCCTCAATGATGTCGCGAAAGCTGTTCAAGGGCGTTAAAAAATCGGGCCACTGCGAGAGCTCCTTTGGAGAAGATGAGAGCAGCCTTAAGGCAGCAATGATTTCCGGTCGAAAATTGGCATCCCGATAATGGCAGCGGTGCAGCAGATCGCGATGCGACGGCCAACGATTTCCATCGCCCACCGACCACATGTGGAGAAGGCGGTCAAGCGATTGCTTGCCATACCATTCGAGGACGGCCTTCCGCACCGTGCGATTGAAGGGCGTTTTACGTTCGAGCACCTTCTGGACTCGCTTGACCAGCTGGACGAACAGTAGGAGATCCAAATCGCTGGTGATCAGGTCGGCGAATCTATTGCGCACCAACTTTCGTTCCTTCTCGTCGTCGCACGTGGTAAGGAAAACAGCCAGGATGAGGAGCGGCTCGTCAGGTCGGGGAAGGTGCTCCGCATTCGGTCCGCTGCCCAAAACACTCGCCAAGCACTCGGCCATCTCGGCTTCGCTCACTTGGGCGCAGAGTTCCTTCAGCGATGCGAAGTTGTTCTCGACAGCAAGGTCCAGTGCGGGCGTGGCGTAGACGGGCTCGTCCGTGGAGCCAATAAAGCAGAAGCGGCGTAGCTTCTCAATTGCTGGGATGGATGAGATGGCAGTGCACTCGGCTTGGTTAAGTTCATCTTTCAATGGCTCAACCTTCTTCAATGGCTGATTGCTCGAGGGATCTATTTTCATAGCTGCAGATGATAACGAGAGGAAGATGGTACACTTGTTAATATACAAAGAAAGTTGTAAATGTTACTCGATATCTAACTAAACAATAAATAAAGCTGTGAATGTTTTTATTTTAACCACCACTGTGTTTCCGCAGGAATAGCAACATGTACCCATATTCACATTAACTAATTTTCGTATCACAGCTACAGGAGTTTAATACGCCTTTTAAATCTCCATTGCATTCGTTGAGCAAGTTGGCCAACCCTCGTGTATTGTGTTTCTATTAGTATGCCCACCACTGTGCATGCATGGGAATGAGCACATGTACCGTTTTGGAAGCAGAAGTGCGTCGTACTCACATTCCTTGGCTGCCAGCGAGTCCTTCCGCTCCGGCAGCTGCTCCTTGCCGTCCTGCTTCAGCGCTGCCGACTCTGCAGATCCCCCGGACTCCTTGGACACCACCACAGCCGAAGAAGATAGTCTCCGGGATGATGATCCCTTCGTTCCAAGGGAGCTTGATCCCTTGGCCTTTTTCATGGTAGCGATTTTTGCATATTACGCGTACGTCGCACCTTCTAGGGATTGGTTGGTGCTATATTCGCCGATTCGCCACGCCCTCTTTGTCTCGATGCGCCCACCTTGCCGCTTATACCCGTTCGTTTTGTGCTTTATTTAACCAGTTTTGTGCATCACTTGCACAGCGCACTGGCAGTTCGCGATGAAAACAATTATTTTGTATATTTGGCCATCGATAATTTGCCTGGAACTATCGATGCGAACAATCGCCATACCACCCCAAATTGAGATATCCGCGAAAGTAAAATGAATATGTATTAATTTACCAACTTGCAATTTGTATATTTACATAAAAATCCCTTACATCCTTACTTATTTGAGATTTAATAATTAAAACAAATTGCTTTCAACTTTTCGGGGGCTATCGATATAACACCATCGCGTCGATGACATTTTTGCGGCGCACAGTCACACTGAACAGCTGTTTTTTTGATTTGATAACACTAGCACTTCGATTCCACCTGGTTTTTCGGCTTTTTCCAAATTGATCACTGAAAACCCGCCAGGAGATGCAGTTCCTCCGTGTGGGTGGTCGTATAACGGCACTGCGTCAAAGATTCGCCGACAAGGTTCAGATGCCGGAGCGTTTCAAAGGCACATTCGTGGAGAAGTGGGTGCAGTACTGGAACGGCCTGGTCAGGGATTACACGGAGGTGGCGGTGGGCGTTGTACGGGAATCCTACACGAAGCCCAAAAAGGCGCTTCTCTATGGCACGGGCATGCTGTTCGTGTACCAAGCCGGTCTCAAGAATCCTGGCGAGGAGGCCTTTATGACTCTACTGAGGGGCGCCACAAATCGAATGATCACAGTGCCCGCAGAACTGCAGAATCCCGTGTCCGCCGACTATCTGCTGACCTTGGAGAGGGCGATCAATCAGAAGAAACTGCGTCTCCTTTCCCTGGGCATCTGCACCATCCTTTGGGTCGATCTGTACGACGAGGACGACTGCACCTATCCGGCCATCTGCGAGTATACAAACGTGGGCGTCTTCAACTTCCATGAACGGATCATCGACGTGGGATTTTGGAATCAATATTGGCGACTCAAATGGAAGATGCACAACTACGATGTGAACTACCTGTGATCCCACACCGTTAAGCTTTCGTTATCCTTAATACCATGTTTGCTGTTTAAGTCAATCGAGGGAATACCAATATATGTATGTTTTTAGTACTGGTACATGTGATTATTTCTTTCTCTTCGGCTTACGATATGACTTACTATTTGCTTTAAAAAAAGGCAATGTTTGTTTTCGAATTTTAGTAGTATACAAATATTGTATATTTGACCACTCCCAATTTACGTTATTCCTCTGTCTCCAGCTGAGCTCCGTTTGCAGGAGGGGCTTCGACGACCCTCTTTGGTTTGAACTGGGCCTCCAGCAGCTCTTGGCAGTCCTGCAGTCTAGCCAAGTTGTTGATCTTTCCCTGGAAACTGCCCTCATTGCCGTTTCCCTTGCCCTCGAGAATTTCCACGAACTGGGGACCAAGTTTCCCGACTATTTCTGCATCTCCGCGCAGCACCAGATGTCCCTTGGCACCGCTGCCAGCAGGAACGCCCTCGGAAACGGTAAGAAAGTAGAAGATGCCCTCGGGAGCCAACCGCAAAAATGTGTTAATAAAGTCCACCTCGATGCCGTCGCGTCGATGGAGAGAGAAATACTTCGGACGATCCTTTTTGGGCAGGTCGCCCAGACGCTCGGCTTCGGCGGTGGCGTAGTCTTTAAGCAGCTGCTGGAAATACTTCCGGCTGCCCTTCACATTTTGTTGTAGCTTCTGGACAAGTTCCAAGTGCTGGCCGGGCCCACCTCTGTGAAATGCAGATGATTAGCTACAGAGACTGGCCTTCATTCTTGGAGATCTCACTTTAATGCCTGGGTGAGCTGCTGCTCGCGCTGAAAGACCTCGCCAAGCTTTGCGAGAACCCTCTCGCCCACGACAAAGTGCACCAGAACATTTGTCTTGACCTTCTCGGCGTAAAGCAGCTTAATGCACTGCAGCTGGGAGAGATTCGTGACGTGGGTGCCGCAGCACATGTTGCTCTCAATGCCCTCAATTCGCACCACCCTGGCCAGACCCTCGTGATCCTTGGGCAGTCCCCTTGGTGCCCTGGCATCCTGGAACTCCTGCGCCACCTCGGGATCCATAAGAAGCACCGTAACTTCACGTCCCTCGCGAATTAGATCGTTGGCTTGCCGTTCGATGAGGTCCAGTGATTCGCGACTAATCAAATGAGGCGTACTCAATTGAATGTAGGAGACACTGGATCCAAGGGACCAGGAGGTGGTGTCGTACTTGAATTCCCTGTCGAACAAGGCGGTGATTAGATGCTGTCCTGAATGCTGTTGCATGTGATCCAGTCTTCTCTGGTAGTCTAGTGTTAGAAGAACTTCGGCATCCTGCTCGAAACTAGTTGAGGACTCCACAAAATGAACAGCCGTAGTGCCCTTTCTCTGGACATTCTTTACGGGAAATCCGCCTAAAGTTCCGTAATCACAGGGCTGACCACCGCCCTCGGGAAATAGAATCGTATCCTCGCAGATCACATTGAAACCCTTCAGTTTCTCGACCTTTCCACTGGGATCAGTCCAATCGATGGTGGCAAACTCGCTACTAACGATTTTCGTCTTGAACTGCCATAAATTGGGTCACAAATTATGTAATTAGGGACTTTGCGCTGCATTTGAGGGCTCACCTGCTTCAGGAAACTGTCCTCCTGGCACTTGAAGACCATCTTCCCCACGAATCTACGCAATTCCGCGTTCGCTTATCAAAATAATAAACAATTTATGAGAGGTATGCCGACAAGTGTTCATTAGGCGGCTGGTTCTGTGCCAGTTCAATCCAGAGATGGGCAAAAATTCACAGTGAAGAAGTCACAATATGGCTTTGAATTATATCACTTTTATCATGACAAAAAAAATCTTTTTATGCGTAATCCACTTTTTTTAATTAGAAGTTTGTATCTAAGTATGCATGTGTAGTTTTGAATATTTTTTCTATTACTTTTCGTCACTATGTGGATTGCAATCACTGCTGACAATAAGTTCATCGATAACACTTTCTTGAAAAACTCGTTAGATGAACAGAGTTCATTTTCGAAAACTCACTAACGCCTTTTGCTAACTGCATTTGGCTAAGTCAATTAGGTGGACATAACTGAAAATTAAGATAATTGATGTAGGGCCCATAATAGCTAATTTGGTAAACAAAAATTTGATTATTTTTCGTTTCATGTTTCTCCCTCTTTTGTTTACCATCTTCCCTCTCTCTTGGATTCGCGTGCCGCGTGCCGCGTCTGCGCTGCTCTTTTCTTTTTGCCTCCTTTCTCTCCCGTCGTCGCCTCCCCCGTTAACCGTTATCCTTTTCGTTCTGCCATTCGGCTATTACGTCCTTTGCTGCTCAACAGTTTCCTGCCAACGTCCCGTTACGACACAACGTTACGTTATCCCAATCAGAATCACGGGAAAGCGAAAGGAGCGACGGAATCGGCCTTTAAATAGGTTTTAATGCAACCACCTGCAACTGTTAATCCAAGGATAATCGACGAATAGCCCCGCGCCCTTCCCTTCGCCCTGTTGGACTCCTTGACTTCACTGTTTGTTTTAGTGCGACTTCAATTTTTCGCGAGTGCTTGCTTCGGTTATATAAGTCAGATTTCAACGAGCAACAAAAAAGTCAGTCTGAAAGGATATAACTCGCCTTTGAGGAGGGCACAAAAAAGTAAAGCTGCCAAAGTTTCCCAAAATCAGTATCCTTAAAAGCATGCTCATATAGAGTTATAAAGAATAGGGTCTCCATGGCAGCGATGTAAAATACTCCCATCGCCCTAAGAAACACAGCCTACACTAATTGCAGGTCCGAAAAGAAAGTGAATTCCATTAAGCTGCATTAGCAAGTGGGCGGCAAGTGTTCCAGGGGGCGGTGGGTGGTAAGGACTCACTTTGATTGATTTATTGTGTGGACCTAGTCGCGCAAACCACGCACATGTCCTGCTGTGTGTGGGTTTTTCTTTTTGCATGATTTGATTTATGGAAAGCACACGTTAAAAAATACGAACTATTGAATTTGATTATTTATTTAATGAGAACTGTCCTGTCATCCTCTTTTTTTGTTTTATCAACTTTATGTGTAACTGTATTGACTACTTTTGAGGAATCCATTAAGTAGCATATTTTCTTTATAAACGGTTAAGCTATTTCAAAGTTTAAATAAGTACAAAAAAATAAACAATGTCTACATTGGTTTATAAATAGGTTCTATATATTAGTTTTTAGAATTAAACTTTTTCACTGAATTCATTTTCCATATCAATTTTTCTCTGTGCATGCATGCTTAATACAATTATTAGTAATACTTATATCACTACAAAGAGCAGCCTGCGGCACTGCGATGGCGTCTACTACTAATGCACCGTTATCACCTGCAATTAAGCACTAACAAAAGCACCAAGCCGTAGAAAAAAACAATAAAACGCAGAAATAAGCTAAAAGTAAACTGAAAGTAAACAGCAAGGGGATAATAATGCGATTAATACAGACACGTGAAAAAGTATGCTACGAAAAATGTCCAGTGAGTTGCTAGTTACCTGAACGCAACACTAGGTGGCGCCGAGGAAAGTGAAATCAGAGGACATCGAGAATAGAGAAGCGGAAGCACGGACTTAGAACACTATTAGGCACCTACACACACCCGCACAGCACCCACTCGTATACCTAGAATACCCTGTCATAAATCGAATAATAATTAAACACAATCATGGCCAACACAGCTCAGCTATTGCGTCGCCAAAGCTCCCGGGATATAGTGCTCAAAAGCCAAAAGAGCATCGATCAGCTGGAATTGAGGGTAAGTCTAGAGGGCGACGCACAGATTATGTGGTATTCAGCGCAGAAAAAAGGTTAATTAAAGATTACCCGATTAATAAAATGTTTTAATTTAATACTTGAGAGTAACTCTGGGTATTTTGACTAATTTTTTTTTAAATTCCTCCTTTTTAGTGTGATTAATAAAATTAGTTAATTTTTCCAGGAACTCCGAGGTCGCCTGGTGACAAAGGAGCATGGCGTCAGCCACCACCACCACACATCACTGCACCACCAGCCGCTCTATGGGGCCACCAACCAGGGCTTCATGTCCGACGCCTTCGACGAGTCCTCGGAACTGGAACAGGATCCGCCGCCCTTCGGCTCCGAGGCGAGCACTTCGAAGGCCAAGGCCGAACTGGTGGCCATTGCGGCTGCCTCGTCGGATCAGCAGGACATCGTCGAGGGCGAGAAGGAGGGCGAGGAGAGGGAGAGCTGGGACAGCAAGATCATGTTCTTGCTGGCCACCATCGGGTATGTTTCATAGCCAAAGGCAATGTATTAATGCTTAGGTGTAACGCCAATAAATTACTTAACGTAACTTTTAACTCGCCACAGCTATGCCGTTGGCTTGGGAAATGTGTGGCGTTTTCCCTATTTGGCCCAAAAGAATGGCGGCGGTGCCTTCCTGGTGCCCTACTTCATAATGCTTTGCATCCAGGGCATACCGATCTTCTACCTGGAACTGGCAATTGGCCAGCGACTGCGAAAAGGAGCCATTGGCGTTTGGAGCCAAGTGTCGCCGTATCTAGGCGGCATCGGGATCTCATCGGCGGTGGTCAGCTACATAGTGGCGCTGTACTATAACACCATAATCGCCTGGTGCCTGATTTATCTGCTACACAGTTTCGAATCACCATTGCCCTGGGCGGACTGTCCGACGAGGTTGTATAAGAACTTTACCTACGACCATGAACCGGAGTGTGTGGCCTCCTCGCCGACGCAATTCTACTGGTATCGCACCACATTGCAGTGCTCGGAGAGTGTGGATTTGCCGGAGAACTTCAATTACCACATGGCCATTGCGCTAATCGTCTCCTGGTTTTTGGTCTACATCTGCATGGTCCAGGGCATCACGTCATCCGGCAAGATCGTCTATATGACGGCTATATTCCCGTATGTGGTGCTCATAATATTCTTTTTTCGAGGTATCACTCTCAAGGGAGCTGCAGATGGGGTAGCACACTTGTTTACCCCTCGATGGGAAACTCTATTGGACCCAGTTGTTTGGCTGGAGGCAGGCACCCAGATCTTTTTCTCGTTGGGACTGGCCTTTGGCGGTCTGATTGCCTTCAGTTCGTACAATCCGGCGAATAATAACTGCTACAGGGACGCCATACTTGTGTCGCTCACCAATTGTGGCACCTCCATGTTCGCCGGAGTGGTTGTCTTCTCTGTCATCGGGTTTAAGGCCACGGCGACCTTTGATCGATGCACCGAGGAACGGAATGGGTTGATGGCCCAGAACAAGACTCACAACCTGCCCGTCTGTGATCTCCAAACGGAACTGGCCAATGTGAGTTAACTTTTTTACACATGCACGCATATAATTATTATTATTATTATTATTATTTCAGAGTGCTTCAGGAACAGGATTGGCCTTCATCATCTTCACGGAGGCAATCAATCAGTTTCCGGGGGCCCAACTGTGGGCCGTTCTATTTTTCCTAATGCTCTTTACCCTGGGAATCGACTCGCAATTCGGGACTCTGGAGGGTGTGGTCACATCCCTGGTGGACATGAAGCTTTTTCCCAACCTGCCCAAGGAATATATTGTGGGGGTGAGCTATTCGTATACATTAGCCACTGCTTTACACTGATTTATTGACCCTTTCCTTCTGAAATTGATAATAATTAAAATCGTTTATTTTGCAGGCCCTCTGCTTTTCCTGCTGCACGATTTCCATGTGCTTCGCCAATGGGGCTGGCAGCTATATATTTCAGTTGATGGACAGTTTCGCAGGCAATTTCCCGCTGCTGATCATTGCGCTTTTCGAGTGCCTCTCGATCAGCTACATTTACGGGGTGCGCCGATTCTCGGACGACATTGAGATGATGACCGGATCGCGGCCGAATTTCTACTGGATGTTCTGCTGGAAGTACCTATCGCCCTGTGCAATGGTCACCATCCTGCTGGCCTCCTTTTATCAACTTCTGACCGAGGGCAGTAGTTATCCCGCCTGGATTGCATCCAAGGGTGCCACTGAGAGCATGGAGTGGCCCCACTGGTGCATCGTCGTGGCCTTCTTCCTGATACTCTCATCCATTCTGTGGATACCGATTGTGGCGGTGCTGCGGTAAGAAACCATGACGGATTTCCATGACCATTTCACACATACCCGGATATATATACATATTTTGTATTTCAGTCTATGCGGCATCAAGGTGGTGGAGGACTCGGACCCCGCCTGGTTTCCCGAGGCGGAGCTAAGGGAAGTCCACGGCATCGTGCCACATGAGCCAACCGAACTGGAGCGCAGCATTTTCTGCTTCAACATGGACGGCACGGAGGGCATGTGCTGCCCAAAGTACGGACTACCAGAAAAGTCGCTGGAAGAGGAGGAGTAGATACGGAGGATACCAGAAAAACAGAAAAAAAGTAGACAACAACGACAATAAAACCAGATGAATTCATAAGCGAAAGCAAACCGAAATAGATACGGATGAAATATATAATGAATCTCGATGTAAATATGGACAATAAGTAAGCACTCACCGATGTTAGGCGGCGTCGATATCAAAACACTCCTATATGGTCCTAAAGACTGTTTGAAGATAAAACGAAAAGAAAAAAAAGAAAATATGTAATGCAAAGCAACCACAACAAGGAAAATAGGAAAATAGCAATACTATATGTAGGTAAAACTCGACGCTGCATGCGCGGTTTCATTCAAGCAGAAAGCTATAGAAAAGCATAAAAAAAAGGCCGAAATCAATGAAAATATTTCCGCATAACTTCATTAGCATGTGGCCATATATATACGCGATTATTGTTTTCCATTGCCTTTCTTCTTTTTCGGGTTTGTTTTTTCGAAAAGGGCAGAGAGAGTGAAGAGTTGTTATATGGCCACCCCTATAGGGTCTACATATCCGATTTCGCTATCGAAGAGAAAACGTACAATTTGCCACAAACACCATTTGCTGACTATATACGATATATATATGATAACTATATTCGATAACTACGCTGTATTCTAGACTTAATTGTTTAATTTGACCATATCATGCGAGGGGCATCATAAAGGGGCACCACCTATAAGAGATATATGTTTAACTATAACTATAATGTAACTATACCAACCACAGTTCATTCTCTGTTGTGATCAGCTCGGCTTTCTGTGTTTACTCTGCTCGTGTAGGCGGAATCACGAAATCATATCACATCCGAAACTATGCTTAAAACTTAAAAACCACTTTAACGTCTCAGTGTTATAGGTCATTGAAGGGGGAGAGATATGTATATCGGACATGCGTTATGTTTTGCTCTAATCGAAAGTTATACGAATAAAATTACTTGTTGGTAGCCGTTATCATCGCCACACTCCATTGTACTTATGGCCTATAGGTATATCTGTAGTTATACATTTACATTACAAACAAACATTAACAAATCGCAAACGCAACCGTTCAAATAGGTGGAAAAGGAACCCTATAAAGATATATATATACATATACATATACATATACATAACTGGAGAAGGCAGCTTAAGGTTTAACGACTCATTATAGCATTGAAGAACTAATATTATACAAATTAAGGAATATAGTATAAATATATATATACATATATTTACGTGTTTCGAAATGCAGTTAATGGGCGCGTGAATTCGTTTTAAAACACAGTTCTGGACACTTCTGGGCATTTTTCAAATCGATCAAAATCCTCTTTAAAATAAATTCACTCCTCCATGTAGCAATTGATGGCATTGTATTATAAGTTCTACATTTCTTTATGGTATATTTCTACACATACATCAATATATTATACACATCTATTTAGATCGAAAGGAAAACATATATTATACATGTATTAAATGTTATTGATGTTGACAATAAAGGAACCCCTACGAAACGAGTTTTAAACCAAATCGAAAGAGATGAGATATATGGGCAATCTTCTACTACCCGCAGATAAAACACAGGTAGAACAACAGTTTGCGAAAATCCAAATGAATAGTAATATATTTACGATAAACAATACAAATCATATTACCAAAAAAATTCGATTATTATTACTAAATTGTTATCCTTATTTTCCCAGCTCCCAAGGGTCTTGTAATTGTTGTAAAATTCTCTCATTCGCATTGAGCACATGAAACTAACATATTGATAATTCAGTTTGTCATGTTTAACTTATGTTAAATTTGCAACTGATATGTAATAACAAAAATTGCAACTAAATGACAATAAATAAGAAAAACCAAGGTTCATATGGCATTTTAATTGGCTACGGCACAATTGGGATTTCCTTATGCTTTCCTGTTGTGTCTAATTTAAGCCCGTATTTTCGAATTCTCATAAACCTCTATTCACGTTTGAATAATCCTACGACTCCTTTACATATTCTGAATTTATAACAACTTCTCTTTATGATCAGTGAAGCTAGGCTTGTTTCTTTTCACTTACTACTAGTACACAGACAAAAAATGTAATTACATTGTTAAATGGAGATGATACAAGATATCAAAATGGAGCTTAAATCAATTTAAGTTATTTAAAAATACAGCTTAACAGCGGCGGCTAGTGTTAAGACATTTCCATTGGCAAGCAATTAAAAAGTGGCACTTCTTTCTCGCAGTGCAGCAAAGTGTGTGCGCATGTGCAACGGTAATCTGCATTGGCCAACGCCTGCAGCAGCCCTTGTGACTTCAGCGGAGCGCAACAGGCGGAAACAAACTGGCCAAGTGACCGGCCACTGTGCTGGGCGGAGCGGTACCTCTGCAACTGGGGGCGGTACGGGGGGCGGATGGCGGTATGCACAGACATACATACATAAGTAGTCGTCATCGTTGGACGTCTTGCTGCATGGAATTAGCGGTAAATTACAAGCTGCACTGCCTGTTGGTTGCATGTGGCTGCTGCACTCGTACTTTCAGCATACTGCAAGTGCAGCTTTACATTCCGTTGATTGCACACACAAATTCGAGGCGTCTTTCTTTCGGTTTTTCTTTCCTTTGCATAAACACTTTGGTATTAAATATAATTAAAAGCTGAAATCCATCGGCAATTGTTCAGCCAACTGAGCCGCTCTGAAGGAAAGTTGTTGTTTGTGTTTATATACATATTTTTTAGGCGGACATTTCTTGGCGACATCTCAGAGAAAACGAACAGTAGGAATCTATCAAAGTGTCCAAAACAGTTGTTCGTGATTTGTGGGCCTTGGAGTGGGATTCATTTTGATGACTAGATCGGGTCAACTTCTTAGCTTCTACAGGTTCTGAGGTTCCAAAGTAATGCGGACAGTTAGACGGACGGACGGTTTTCATATTTCTGGGTTCGAACTGGACCAATTTTATCTGCGAGCTGTTTTGATTGCCAGCGGAATCGGAATTCCTGCTCTCGAGTTGAAGTCTCAATCGCGGCATCGTCGCACCTGAGCCCCTAAAAACTGAAAACCAGTTTGAGGCCTTGCCACATTCCAGCCATCCAACTGCCACTGCCCACTGCCTGTGCCCCGCGCACTCTCGGTGCTCCACTGTGCAGCTGGGGCACCAAACAATTAACTTTGGCAACAAACGAGTACTGCGCCGCCAGCAACACCAGCAACAGCAGCAACAAGACCAGCTACAATAACAATAATAAAAGCGGCGGACAAGTGCCGACGTCGACAAAGGCAGCGACTGCGGCAGAGACAGTGGCAGCGGCAGCGGCAGCGCCGTCGACTGCGGCTGCGCATGCGCACGTAAACAAATTCTCAGCGCCGCATATTTGTTGCACTTTTCGTTGGGGTAATGTGACTTTGCCACTCATCTTGCCACTCACATGAACTATTTCAATTCGTTTTCAACCCATTTATTTGCATTTTACTGACGAAATCAATACATAAATATATAGCTAAAGCTTAATATAATTTAACAAATAATTAAGCAGATGTGTATTGTGGTCATAATATCTTAAATATTAAAGCAATAACTGTGATCTGATTTAATTGTGTATTTAATGCGTTAACAATCTGTTGAAAGTGTATGTGAGACATCGCCTAGCGCACGTGCAGCTCTTTTATTTTTGTTTTAGGTAATTTCAGCGGCTGCTGCTTTTTTGTGAGTTTCTTGAAAGCAAAAATTAAAAAACCTCAACAACTGGCTTGAGAAAGAGTCGGCAAATGGGCGGCAGACAGAGAGGAAACTACGTGGAGAAGAAGTAAAAAACAATCCCTGGCGAAACACGCCAACCCAAAGCGACTTTGTTGCTGCGGTTTCAGTTGCCAGCGCGATTTTGAATGGGTTGTACGCGCGGCGAGTTCTCAAAAGCGAGTTTTTCAAGCCAATATTAATATCCGAAGCATCAAAAATCCCAAATGAAATCGAAGATAGTAAAAAATAGAAGCGACGACCCGAAACAAAAAACAGGCAGCGTGCGTGTGCAATATATGGAAAATAAAGCCCAATAAAAATCTCTGAATGTGTAAAACTGCTTTTCCGAATTGTTTGATTTTTGTTTTATTTTTGTGTGTGTGCTACGCTACCAAATGAAAATTGTGTGCAATAAGCGCCGAATGCAGGCCAGCAGCAACAACAACACCAGCAACGACAATAACAACGGGTAAGCGCCGCTCAAATATTTCCAAACAACAATTGAAAAAAAAAAAAAACAGAAATACCAGGTTCAAGTGTAACCAGTTTCCAGATTCCAAAGCGAAAAAAAAAAACAGAAAAAAAACCGAAAAAAAAGCCGCGGGCTGAGCGCGCCCAATATTTCAAGTTCCCCAGCTATTTAAATGTAAATCCCGACTCGTTCTTAAGTTCGAAGAACATTCCCTGTCGAACCGAAAAAGTTGCTGCACTAATTGATCTGGCTTGTAGCAAATAACGAAATGTGAACCCCGAGTTGAACAACATCTGTTTTGTGTATATTTTCTATATTTAACGTTTTTTTTTCATTTTATTAATTAGTAGTGTGCGTGGTTAGCTAACTGGAAAATAAGAAGGCTACTGTCGCAGGAAATCAAACCACTGGATAGCGACTTTATCAGGTGCCAAAATTATAGGGTGTTCTGGGTTTCCCTCTTGTTTACGGCATTCTTTTGCCAGTTGCGTCTGCTTTTTGCGGATTCGAGTTTATCATTATTATGATTATTATTTTTTTCTGGTTTCCCATCTGTATTTTTAGTGCGCTGGTAAAGCCTTTAACATTTATTCGGCATCATCTTCGACTTAAATGTCAAGCTCGTGTGGCGGCTTACACACTTAGAGAAACAAGAAACATGGGCGAAAAATCAAAAATCGTTCTTGATACAATACCATTTACCCTGCTTATTAAAGTCAGATTTTCCCCAAAAGTCGTAAAATGTTAAAATCGTAGGGATATGGCAAATTTTTAGTCGCAGGTACAACTTCTTGTGGCTGCCTCCAAAACTCATTCTGATTTGCCTCTTTCTTGCAGCACCAACTGCAGTTACAGTCACTGCGGCAACAGCAATTGCTGCGATCGTATGCACGCAGCACATATGTCATTCTAACTGTAAAGCACTTGGCAACGGTCAGCGGCAGGGGCAGCAACAAGTGGAACGCACAGGAGCAACATCATTAGCCGGCACTTGATTGCATCAGCTTGGAGCAAGCACAAGTTATAGGCATTGGATATCTGAAATCGGATATCGACAACAACAACAACAACCAGATGCTGCAGAACCATGGCGGCAATCACTAGCAATGTGTCGCGATTGGAGCCAATGCGCGGTATTTCCATAATCATTGAATCGCCAGAAGTGGCTGCGGCAACACCACCACCACCAGCAGTAGTAGTAGCAAAAGCTGCAACAGCAACAGCAACAGCAGAAGCAGAAGCAGAAGCAGCCGCATCAACACAAGTAGCACCAACTGCCAAGAGCAACAGCAACACTGAAATGTCGCTCAAGTCCCAGGCTGGCATGTTGCTGGCATTTGGCGACACAGCAGCAACAACCAAAGATAATTTGGAAACTAGTTACGACACTGCAGCTAAGTCGGCAGCAGCACCGGGCAGCACCACCAAAATCTATCCGCAGTTGCTGCTGCGCATTGGCGGAGAAATTGCCGGTGCAACAGCAACAACAGCTGCAACAGCAGCAACAGCAACAATAGCAGCAACAGCAACAACAGCAGTAGCAGCATCAGCAGCAACATCACCAACCATAATCAGCTGCAATGGTGAAATTGCCGCCAGTCAGCCAGCAGCAACAGCAGCGGACACAGCAGCAGCAACATTGCAACACAACAACACGGTGAAGATTCAAATCGAAAGCCAGGGTCAGCCGCGAACTCTGGGCAAGCAGATAAGTGTGGTCAAGCTGAACGAGGGCGTGGAGGAGATGCAGCAACACTTGTGCTATTTGGTGGACACCAGTGGCCAGTATTCGCCCTGCGAGACGTTGGACAGTGGCACGGGCAGCGATCTGGAGGGTCACTCACAGCCACCACAGCAGCATCAGCAGCAGCAGGTGAAGTCACCGCAACTGGAGCTGCATTTGCAGACCACGCGGCTGAGGGTCAATGAGGAGGCGGACCGTAAGCACAGACCGCTGGAGACGCCGCCGAGTCCAGTTCCTCAGCGGGCCTACAGCCTCACCGATGACAGCGAGGAGTGCGATGAGAGCAGCAACTCCTCGCTGAGCTGCGATTCCCTGCACTCTGGTGGCCTGCTGCCCACCACCCTGCTCCGGGACATTCGACTCCGAGAACGAGAGTCCGGTCCTTTGGTCACCAAAATCGATGGCAGACCGCTGCAATTCGAATCGGATGGCTATTATACCTTTCACGTGCGCGAGCACGAGAATTTCCGCAGTTTCGGCTCCAATTCCTCGACGGAGTACGAAGCGCAGCCCTTTGCGGAGGATCAGCCGGGTGAGGACTTTGCCGGCTATCGGGACATCCGGACGGAGGGCAAACTCTCCACCAATTCTACGATTAGATCCGCCAAGGGAACCGTCAGGGGTGTCAAGAATCGTGTGCGCAATGGAGTAGCCACTTTCTTGCAGCTGCAGCAGCCCAATGTGAAGGTGAGTTCTTCTAATAAGCAAGTCAATTTGGTAGTCGATTTAGTAGATATGTTGCAAATATAACAGACACACTAATATAGTCTTTAAAAATGATAATAACAACGAAACAAAGCCCATTCAACAATTAAAAGGCATGGAAAAGTGCAATCTGCACTTGTATTCGGTGAATGGATACATTAAGCGAATTCATTAATTGCAATTACATTTCTTTGTTAAGTGAACAATTTCAGCAATGAAAGTCTTTAAATTCACTTGCATTCACCACTGGCATACAAAATGTATGAACAATTTCCGAAGTGCTGTTGTCAAACATTTTAGAATGTGAATTCCAAAATGATTGCAGTTAATCAGCTGACTATTTCTAGACTTTAAATATTTAATAAATATTTAGTTTGCATTAAATTAGCGCATGAGAAATTCGACGAGACGTATTTGAATGCCACACTACTTTAAATATTCCATTTGTGCAGATGATTCACACAAACACTCATTCAATTGCATGTGGGGGCTATTCATTGAGAAAGTTTTTGGTTTCGTATTGGATTTCTTTTTTCATTTTGTGTGTGTAATTTTTTAACATTTTTGTATTTTTTGTTTAACTTTAGTCTTTGGGTCGCTGACTTTTTCACACCTACACTCGCAGATGCGACGCATTCGAAACTAAAGATGTACCATGCAGTATAGTATGCATTATGCAATGCCGAGTTAAAATGTGTTTATTGTATACATACATATAGATTGCATGTGAGGGTTCGTTTGTTGGCCTGTGTGAAAGTGAATCCAGACTTTTCGGTGATTCATCGCTGCTTTTTATTTGGGTTTTCATATTTTTGATTTCATTACGATTATTATTGAGAAATTTCTTTCTTTTTGTCGAAAGACAATTAACACCTGACTGCCGCTGTCTCTTTGCGGAGCTTGTTGTTGCTTGATTCGCCATTAAGCGGCTTAATATGTCACATATGTATGTACGCCCTTCATCTCTATATGGATACAAATCCGAAAAGGCAAAAGAAAGCTGAATTACTAAAATGCTGACGGAAGTACGAAGCCAGATAGTCGGCTAGATAAGTTAGATAAATTCCGCCTTAAATGATCCGCCACCTGACTAATTGCAAGTGTCTTTTTGTTTTTTTGTCTCGTTGTCTTATTTCTGAAACTTTTGATTTCGGGTTTCTCTTTTGGGAAAGTTCTCTTCTAAATGGGGGTTCCAAAAACAAAACAAAAACCAAAATTAATTGACCCATTTTTCGGTGGTGGGGAAGCGCGTCGAATCGCAGTTTTATTGAGCCGGAATTGGCCACGCTCGCGCTTCTCAAATACCCTCGATTTTTTGCCTTGTCATCGGGTTGATCTGGGCTATTGAATATCGCTTTTTTTCCCCTTTTAAACGCCCTTTTAATGTGAGTTTGCGAAATCAATTTACCAGACTCGGGGTAGCGTATTAACCCTGGAAATTGGGCAACTATTACATCTACTCAATATTGGTGTCCAATCTGATTGTTTAAGTGCCACGGTGTCAGTTTCGATGCCAGTGCGGGAAATACGAAATACTTATTCGTACGTTAAATGTTTCATAGTTTCTGTACATTTTCTTAAAATAGTTTACTCTTTGCCACTTGTGTACATTTCCAAAACTCTGTGGCTTCAAACAACCTTCACGATTATACATAATATATGACAACTTTATCATAGGCCTGTCACCCCGATGACCCCTGAAGTTCATTAATATTTCAACCAAGATTCAATCAAATATTTGACTGCCTCTTCGAATGAAATGTCAACTTCTTGTGCGACTCACAAGTTTTTGTTTGGTGATTTTTCTTAGTCAAATTAGCAAAGCCAACCTTGAAACCAAAATCAATGTATAATTATTGCTACAAAAATAAACGAAAAAAAATGAAAGATACGAAATTATTTGGCTAAAAACAGCTTGCATAATTTTTCAAGAAACACAAATTATCATAATAAAGAGCCACTAATGCGTTAATTATGCAACAACAACAGCAATATAAATCGGATATACTGAGCAGACAGATCGAATTATATTTTATGGGCCGCCGCCGATTCCTTTTGGCTTTTGTTTCAGAGACGAGTTTTTTTTGCATTTGGAGTGGTGTCATTAAAATATCATTTAGCTAATTTGAGTTTGAGCACAGGCACGTTTAAATATACCAAAATACTTTTGTGAACAATCATGTCTAAGTCTAAGCACTAATAGGTATAAATGAAAGTTTATGTGTGTAATGACCCGATGACAAGCCCACTTGCACACGAAAGGCCCCTTCCAAAGACTGAAATTGAATCTTTTTCCCCTGAAAATGCCCTAACATTGTACAGCAATACACAAAATGTGGCAAAAACACCCTGCAACAACTTAAAAGAAAAAACTTTAAAATGGCTGGCTCTCCCTTACCACTAATTCTCATATTTAAATTGCAGACAAACATTTTAACAGCTCCCAATTAAACAAACGAACTTTATGCAGATAAAAAGACAATGGAGTAATTTCAGGTCATAAATAGCAAGCATAAAAATGAGACAAATCATTTGGGCATTGTGAAAATAGTTATCCAGTTAGTTATTGCCTACATCTTTGAAGATCCACTTGAAAACAAAACCATACCGACCTTTTCACTTGAGTACCAATGCATATTTCTATTTGCCTTTAAACGAAAGTGAAAATGAAAACGCACGTGACTGGGATTCAGATTTGTAGCATATTTTGGACGATCTTTTACATCGTATGGGAGTATAATAAATAAAGATACATTTCGAACAATTAGGCAACTGAAGCTTGTGGGGCGTTAGCTGCATTTCAATTACAATTTGCATTCAGGGCCAAAAGAAAGCCACGAGAGCTACGAGAGCCGCCCGAAATGGGCTTATTAAGGTTTCCAATTATTGCCAAATTGAAGCTCGTTCAGGGCATGACAGAAAAATAACTACAAAAATTACCACAGCCTGGAAACTGAATACAAAACTGAATACCCAACCGAACGAAAGTGAAATGTTTCCACTCTGCCCGCGTACGTGTGTAAATTTATGCAAAAAGAAAAGGGGCTTCGGTGAGGGGGGATGACAGCATATATGTATATGACAGCATGTATATATGTATATATTTGTATATCGGTATAACTGGGTGTGAGAACTGACTTGTAGACAGATCATGACGGTACCCTAACCGCAAAAAGTCGACGGCCCCCAGTTCAATACAATAAGACAAGTGTCTTCGTTGGGCTTTGGGATACGGTTCAAATAAAAATGTTATATTCGTTGAATAGATCGATGCTGTGCAAAAGCGAAATTTTTCCCATGCGTTTCGTTCAGGAATGTGTGTGCCGCTGTCCAGCGAAATATAAAAGGTAAAAATGCAAAATCCATCGATTGCCATCGAAATACTCGCTTTCTGGCTGTCCGAAGGTCTGCGAAAGGGTTATGTAACGCAGTGTGACGTATTAATTGAGATTTTTTTTTTGGTGGGCACTTCGTTCGGGGCTCCTTTGAGTTCCAGATCAAAAGCTAGAGATTGCCGAAAACCCCTCCTTTGTCGAACAACTGACCTGCTTTCTCTTTCGCCGCTCTTAAAAAACTGTTGAAGATGCTGTTTCTTGAGTGCTTGGAGTTCTGCAGAAGATGCCCAGATTTTTGAGTTGTCATTTGGCCTGCGGTTCACAGTTCACAGCCTTGTTTTTCAAACACATTCATACTTGTGCGCCATGTTTATTTATTCTTCCATTACATTGAATGGACAGATTTTGAAGTGATTTGGCCTGCGGTTCACAGCCTCATTCATATTCGTGCGCATTTCGTTGGGTATCTCTTGCTTTTATTCTCATGAACATGTTCATTACACTCAATGGCTTTGAACTCTCGTCGGTGGAGCGACAAATGACGCTAAACAGCAAATGGCCACTATTAATGTACCAGTTTACCAGCTTAACATTTGTTTATGCCTCTCCCAAGCGGCGTTATGTTTGGATATTATATGCCATATATTAAATAACCGCCACCTGAGGCGATTTTGCGACTTGGATCCATGGGACCCCCGATGAACGGGGCAAGGGGCTGGAAATTCGACGTGGACTTGCAGCTTATGCAAGTGCAATGCGCCGATGCAGATCGAAAAAGGCAGAAAGAGGGTCGACGGGTTAAATACCGTGCAGTTTTTATAAGCTCGGATCTCAAATTTCCAGCAATAAAGGAGTTGACTAAACATTGAGTTATAACATATATTTATTATATTGTATTGCAAACAATTGACTTTTAATTTGAAATAAAATTTGAAATGTGTCCTATCTCGAGATTCCCAACCTCCCTCTAAAATTTCGAAAATTATTGACGTAAATAGTGAAATAAATAGCATACATTTGTTGTTAATTAAATCAAATTCCCTTGTGAGACTGCTTTAAAAGCGACAGTTGCAATTAATTTGATACCATTTCTCATGTTCAGGTCACATTTCACCATCATAACTCTCTGTTTAGTTGCCAAATGTCCTGCTCTATTAATTTATGTTTCTTATACCAATAAATCATTGCAAAATTTGACACCTCACTGAGGAAACTAGTCGCCTCGGAAAATTCGATCGAGTTTAAGGTATCGACTGTCGTCGCCGATGAAAATCTAGTTAATCAGGCTGACTAACGGAAGAAACGGAAAAAACTTGTCGGCCGAATCGAGCAAAATGTTTCGCATTGTGCCAAGTTTTCACTTCGGACATTCATTTGCCATTTACACAAATTGGCTATGCGTAATTTTCAATTGGATCCGTTGTGATTGCCGCCAGTCAATATCCCATCAGTATCAGCGAATTATAATGGATGGCACTCAAAAGAACCCGTCTGAAAGAACTCTCTATTCCAGAGTGGATTTTAAGTGGAATCCGCTAATTAGTATGGCAAAGAAACTAGCTCCGTTTCGTTTAACAAGTATTTTTGCTTGGCAATTAGCGGGCGATTTGTAACCACAATTCTCCATGTGGCTCAAGTGTTTTGGCCAAGGCTGTTACCATTTTGCGGCTCCGTGGGGGGAAGGTTAAAGACAAAGGCGATGGAGCAGGCCGAAGATGCCCTCGATCCATTGGCCTAGCTACAAGTTGGCTTTTGTAACAGCCATTTTATTTGGGGGATGTGAATCAGCAATTAAGCTCATGACAAAAATGAATGAATTAGCTTTCGTGATGTTTGAAACTGAGCTCAAAGGTATTCTCATCACTTTAATTAACCTGCTTCATTTTAATCATTAACTGCGCAAAGTATTCAAATTTCCAGTTGAGTGTATCATACTGATACATTGACATCCAAGCATTGCATTTTGTGTTTTAGCACTGTATTCGCTGTGTGACCGGATTTAAAACTAATTTCAGAACTACATGGAGAAGGACCTGGGCAAGGTGGTTTTGTACACCACGAGCATGGGAATCATCAGGGACACATATGCCAAGTGTGCCAATGTCAAACAGATTCTGCGCACACTGCTAATCAAATTCGAGGAGAGGGACGTTTTTATGAGCGTGGAATACCAGCAGGAGATTCGTGAAAGGATGCACGACGAGACCATCCGTGTGCCACAGCTCTTCGTCGAGGGTCAGCACATTGGGGTAACTATAAACAGATATTCTTGAATGAAAAACGAATCTAAAACGAATTCATCTACAGGATGCCGAGATCGTGGAGCGGCTGAATGAAAGTGGCGAGCTACGACAGCTGTTGAAACCGTACAAAGTATGTTAAAATCAAAAATTTCTTAATATATTTTCTCTTTAATGAGTTAACGAAATGTAATACTCCTTTTTCAGTCGATTGCCACTGCGTATACGTGCCAGACGTGCGGCGGATATCGCCTGCTGCCATGTCCCTCGTGCAGCGGATCCAAGAAGTCCGTACACCGCAACCACTTTACGGCGGAGTTCGTGGCCTTAAAGTGCATGAACTGCGATGAAGTTGGGCTGGTAAAATGCCCGAACTGCTGAGGAAAACGCTACCACGTTTTCCATCTATAATGCTTTTTTTTGTATCTATATTGAAGAGATTTTTTTTTTGCGCAACTTTTGTAGTCGCTTATTATTAACAGTTGTGATATTTGAGAGCAGTTTGAGCCGGTGATGAGCGGCCGTAACAAGTGCGAAACGAAAAGGAACGGAACCGAAACGACACACACACACTCACACAAAGAATACTACATATTCATATGTGAATCGAAGAAATATCGAACAAATAAAAAAGAATTAGAATTTATGATTTCTACTTTGGCTGTTTGAAAGCAAGTTTTCGGGCAGTCATTCAAAAGTGCTTCTTAATTGCCCCCAAACGTATGCAACACTTCCTTACGGCTTGGGGAATACCGCGCAAAAAAGTAGGCAACACATTACACCAAAGTAAGTCTTTTTTTTTATCCAGAGCTGCCGTTATGCGCTTTTGGGACCATTTTTGGATCGTTTCCAAAATGTCGATTTTTTATCGTTTTTAATCATAACTTAACTAAAAATGGTCAAAAATCTAAAAAGCCATATACCAAAACTATGACGCCCCTTCCCCTTTTCCCAACTTTGTAAAATTTTTTTTGGCAATCATCAATCATGCAAAAAATGAGAAGAAAAAATAATCCTTATTTTCGAACACAGTTCGATTGGAAATTTAATTACGAATTCTTCGAGGTATGACATTCCATATTTGGACCAGTATTTCAAATGTTCTGATCAAAGCACTGATATCATGCTGCCACGCCCACTCTAACGCCCACAAACCGCACAAAACTGCCACGCCCACACTTTTGAAAAATGTTTAAATATTTTTTCATTTCTGTATTGGTCTTGTAAATTTCTATCGATTTGTTAAAAACTTTTTGCCACGCCCACTCTAACGCCCACAAACCGCCCAAAGCTGCCACGCCCACACTTTTGAAAAATGTTTTGATATTTTTTCATTTTTGTATCAGCACTTCCACCAGCTGAGTAACGGGTATCAGATAGTCGGGGAACTCGACTATAGCGTTCTCTCTTGTTTTTTTTGAAAACACAGTTCGATTGGAAATTTAATTACGAGCTCAACGAGATATGCCATTCCATATTCGGACCAATATTTCGAATGTTCTGATCAAAATACTGATATTTATAGTAGCAAAAAACAGAAAATCCATTTTAGCAAAAATTCAATATTTACGATTGGTATTTTCGGTATAACTTGGCTAAAAATTGTCAGAAAGTTAAAAGAATTACATTTTTGTACTCCTAATTACCAATACTAATCAACCAAATTAATTTTTGACCGACTTTGTTAAAATAATTTTTGGCCAAACTTTCGCATTTTTTGCAAAAAGTGTGAAAAAAAATGCATTTGTTTTTAAAAACACAGTTCGATTGGAAATTTAATTATGAACTCAACGAGGTGTGACATTCCATATTCGGACCAATATTTTGAATGTTCTGATCAAAAAACTGATATTTATAGTCGCAAAAACCAAAAAAACAATTTTCGGCCAATATTCAAAAATCATCAAAAAAAATTACAAAAAATATGAAAAAAAAATCAATTTTTTTTTAAAACACAGTTTTATTGGAAATTTAACTACGAACTCAACGAGGCATGCCATTCCATATTCGGAACAATATTTCGAATGTTCTGATCAAAATACTGATATTTATAATCACAAAAACCAGAAAAACGATTTTCGGCTAATATTCAAAAATCATCATCAAAAATTACAAAAAATGTGAAATTTTTTTTTTTTTTGAAAACACAGTTCGATTGATATATATATATATATATATATATAAAACATATATAAAATAATAGAAAAAAACATTTCCATTACTTTATTTTCAGAGTCAGCTACCCCGATCATCTTGTCTGTGCCACTTAGTTCATTCCATCTTGTCAGCTCGTTTTCAGCATTTAATGTCGTTTAAGTTTATTTCATACAAAATTCGTTGTCTCTACGCTTGTTAGTCAATTGCATTTTTTGCCGTATCTTTCAATCCCGTTTCTCGGTATTGATTTGGGTTTTGATGGAATCCGATCTGGAGGTGTACTACCAGCCGGCTGGCCAAGTGGATTCCCAGGCTGAACTGCAATGTGCCCTGGACCTTGATATTCATAATTCAGATCATACGGAGACGCGTGGCAGTGGCGGTTCTAATCCTTTTCCGCAGGACACCGAGCAGCCGATTGCGGATGTGGAGCGCACCTGTTGGATATGTTTCGCAAACCGCGAAGACAACCGGCGGGCCAAGTGGGTGCATCCGTGCCAGTGCCGCGGTGCCACCAAGTGGGCTCATCAGAGCTGTCTGTACCGCTGGATCGACGAGAAGCAGCAGGGTAACCATCGGCGGGCGTTGGTTTGTCAACAATGCCAAACTGAGTATATTATCGTCTTTCCCCGAATAAATCCCTTGGCCGGTATTCTGGAGAAACTGGATTTCGCTGTGAGGCGGACCTGCCCATATTTGGCGCTCGGAATGTTCATGTGCTGGGTTTACTGGACTGCAATCACGTACGGAGCAATCACTGTCATCCAGGTGGTGGGTCAAGAACGCGCAGCTCAGCTGGTGGAGAACGAGATCTTCCTGCTGGTGGGTATGCCCTTCATTCCGGTTGGTTTGCTCCTAATGCGACTCGTGCGCTGGGAGGATGCCGTCTTGAAGGCCATGCGCAGCAGATACAACATTCTGCGGAAGTTGCCCTTTTTCCACTGGGCCGGGGAGCCGGAAGCTGGAACGGGAGACTTGGGTGTCTTGAGCGATAGTTTCAGTAGTTTGCCACCAATCCAGCATAATCCATCTATCACCGAACCCATCTTCATCTCTCGACTCCTTTGCGGAGCCTTTTTTCTGCCATCTATTGCCGCCGCCGTGGGAAATGTGTTTTTCAGGAGCATAGAAGATCCAATGCATCGCACCATCATCGGCGGAATCGCCTATATCGGGATTAAGGGAATCTTAAAAATCTACCTCAAACAGAAGCTATATGTCCGCCGCCGGGGGCGTCGCATTGTGAACTACACCGATGAAAACGTACGGTTATATTTTGGTGGACAGAACAGGGAGGCACCAGCCCACGGTTCTCAAAATCCCCAGGCCAATGCCGATAACAATCCGAATCAAAGGTCTGAAATTGCACGCCAGTTTGCCGGATTTGCAGGATTGGATGAGAACATGGAGGACAGCTCTAGCGTGGCCACCACGGACTCTGAGGATTGTGACCCAGACAGCTAAGCCTCATAATTCACTGAACTGGTCATTCGTCACTGGACCAGATAATTAAGCCCAAAAATTTTAACGGCACGAAAGACGTTAAAAACGAGCAATAAAATAGTGTATAGATATACGTCTTTTTGAAAACTGCAAATTGGACATATGCATAGATGCTCGACTAATTTATTAACCTGTATAATTGTTATATATTTTAATACATTGAATTCAGTTTGGTAAACTATATTCATTATTAGTAATATATTACTATATTACTAACTAGGCACTGTGCACTTATTAAGGTTCAAATGCTTCCTGTAGAAGGGCGCCTTGGGACACTTTCGTTCGCAATTAGGACGAAACTTGACGTCGATGCAGCAGCGGTAGGTGTTCCAGTTCTTATTCGGCACATACTGTAGGCTATCCATAAAGATCGTTGAGTGGGAGTGTAGGCGGTGCAGAAACCTCTTGAAGCTTTCAAAGGTCAACTCTCGATGACGTGAGCACCTATAATCATGATGGTGCGAGACGCCCTCGCAATACACCCAATACCGCTCCGTGATCTTTTTGTTTTCGAACTCTTTTAGCATTTCCCTAACGTCCTTCCCCGTTTGACTTTTCCGCTGTCTATTAGCAATGATCGCCTGACACAAAAGGGTGCCCTCCCAGATCAAGTGGCAAATCTGTAAGAAAAATGTAGAGCATAAATGTAGCACTTAAAAATGGCAATCAATTCCTGGCGCAAACTCCTTTGATTTTCAACCACTCCGATGCTCACCTCTGGCATCTGGCCAATCTCACCGATGCGATCGTTTTCGGACCTATTGCAAATGGATCGGCGCAGCCAGGGTGACACGAGTCCAAAGCGCACTCCTTGCATCACCTGGACGGCGTACTTCTTGCGCTCCACCCAGGCGTAATTCAACCAGTAGAAGGCGGCGAAGAAGACCTCGTCCTCACTATTGACACACAGCGTGTCTTGGTTAAGCAAAGAGTACACTTCATTGGCATCGAACTCGAGAAACTCCCAGGATGCCACAACTGGCAGAAAGCACTTTCGCAACCGCGCCTGCATTGCAACCATGATTTCCAAGCAGCGCAAATCCCTGGCCATGAGGTAGGTGTGGAATGCATTGATCTCCCACATGCCGCAACCTCCTTTCGTCGAAAAGGTGCCCCAGTACTGCTCCATCAGTTCCTTCACGCCCAAGCACTTGGCTGCCGCGAAGAAAGGTATCAGCTCCTTGCCAATGGCAAAGTTTTCTTCCTCGTTCAGCATCCATTCGTAGATGCGAACTATAATTGCCATTTCGACTTTTTGCACTGGCATTTGCAAAAATTGGCTCGAAAAATCACGAAAATTGCTGGCAAAGTAGGTGAACAGGAAACGGTTCACGAAGTAGAACCTGGACTCTATCTGAATCTCCAGGTCGTCGTGCCAGCACCTCTTTGTCGCCTCCCACACGATCTCATTATTACCTGATTATGCGTTAATTAATAATCCTTTAATTTAACGTAGCCAGTAGCGGAACTCACCCATCCGCCTTTTCGCCTTCCTTAAAATGGTCTCGGCACAGGATACGTTCACTTTGGCACTCATCGGCTTCCAAATGACCTCAAAGTCGCGTGAGGTGCCCCCGGCTCTGAGCATGGAATCTAAGACAGGTGGATGGGGCATCGAACTCTCGTTTTCATTTTCAGGGGGCGTAGGCAGAATACCCTCGATGCTAAAGGCACTGCTTATATTTTGCAGGCGAGCTTGTCGCGCAATGGTCAAAATGTCAGCGAAATCGGGATCCATTCGGGTCAAATACATTAGTGGCGGCGGAGGACATGTGATTTTCTCGTCGTTTGCCGAAGCGATGGCTTCAGGCCCAATGCTTTCCACAATATTAAGTTTTGAGCTATTGGAAATCGGAGATGACATTTGGGGATCGGCGACCTCCACCAAACTACGGGTCACCGTGCTGGGAACAATCTGATTATTTATATAACGACTCCAATACCAGTTGGGGGTCAGCAATTTGTTGGAAGCATCCAACACATTCTTGGGCTCTTTCGACGAAATTTCTTCCTTGTGCTCTTTCTTCTTTTCGTCCTTTTGCTTGTTCACAAACATGATCACTTTTATATAAAACCAATGTACCAAGGAAGTTATATAAAATATAAGTGCAAAAGAAAGACTTGCTGAAAACGTTTAGATGAATAATTTCTAATTTGCAACAAATTTGAAGAGATTTTTCAATGCCAACTTTGGTACAAACTATGTTCATTAATTGTCCTTTAGTTTCACAAATGATAAATTTTAATGCTTTGCATTATCCCCCTTCTATAAAAGGCATTTCCGTACATAATTGACAATCCATAAAAAATATAGTGCATACATTTTAGTACTTTCGTAAAAAGGAATGGAGATTTTGGTAAATTGGCAGCAGGCATTGACTTTACCTTTGGCCTCTCCAGATTTGTCAGTGCTCCGTGTAGAGCATTATCACACAGCTCGTTCAACGTTTCGGTCGACACATTCTCGAGTCAAACTGAAGCACTCTATTCGTAAAATCAGAACAAATTCAAATTGTAAATTTTTACCTGTCCCTTCTTTATAAGTTTTGAGTTCCCTTTCGATAAAATTGCCTTGAAAATCAGCATAATCAAACGAAACCCCCGAGCCGAGCTAGCAGACACTCCTCAACTTGCTTGGTAAGCGTTGCGTTACCAAAAGTAAGTTTATAGGAATCATTTAATCCTAACATCAAGTAGATTGAGAAAGAATACTTGTAGCACTATTTTCGGAAGACATATTCTAGTAGCATAACATCAGGATGTCTGACAACACGGCCGTGAGCTCTGTGCTCAACGTTGTTCTCTGCGGAGCCGCCGGTTTCGGTTTCTACAAGATTGGACCCAGTGAACACCCGTACGCCTTCACAGCCTGCGTTTTTGGTTTCTGCCATGGACTCTTCGGTTTGGTTAGCGGTTTGACCGGCGATGAAAATGTCAAGAAGGTCACGGAGACGACCACATCGATCATGGAAATCATACCGCTGCCACTAGTCAATGTGGATCTCTATCTAGGCGCCGATAGCAACAACATTGCCCTGGGCCATGGACTCTTCATTGTGCCACTGGCCGTCAGCGTGATCCTCAGCTTTTGCAAGAACGAAAGCGGAGATGAGGGCGAAGGAAGACCCCTTGACACGCTGAAGACCCTCACCATTTTAGGTAACATCACCTCGCTGTTGTATCTGGCGATCAATGAGAGCAGCTGGAACCTGGGCGGCATGGCCTTCCTGGCCTTCATGGCCAAGTTCGGGGCCAAATTCTTTGAGGAGCAGATCAGCGAGGGCAGCGGGGAGCCGGTGACCTACTTAAGTTGGTCGGGCTTCTACGTCCTCACCGCCATGGCCGTCTCGGGCGAGAAGTAAACAAAGTGGGCGGTGTATCTGCCCAAATCCTGGGATCCGGGTTCCTGACCATCAGCTGAGTTGGCCCTTGCAGCCCTTGCAACCTCTTTTCCCCGGGTCGACCTTGGACGAGCAGAGTGATGAATAAATTATTGGACTGATGCTATGGTGACTCGTTAATATTTTAATCATTTGGCTTCAATATTTAAGAAATATACATTTATCGAAAACTGGGGAATCAATTTGATATTAGTTAATGGCTGTAAATAACTCATTTCGTTGATGTTCTATAACGAAATAAAATCACTTTTAATTTAGACTAGTTTAATTGTTACGGCATTGCATTCCGCTCGAATCGATACGTTTCGATTGTGAGCGAGGCATTAGGCAACCAAAATCCCATTGGCCACGCCCAGGGCTTGCCGCCCCCCGCCCAAAAAAGCGAAAACACAAAACCTACACCGGCCATTGACAATAAGAACTAATAAATTTTAAGACCTAATGTCAACAAATCGGCGGTAAGTAGGGGCACGCACAAACGCACAAACGCACAATCCGCACAGTGAAGCCCGGCTACCAGGGCAGCCTGCCCTGTCTTAGGGCAGAAGCAAAAAGCGTGCTCAATGAGCATGACAGCCACAAAACAAAAGCCAAATAGCCCAAAAAGAGTAAAGATATAATAAAAATGGTTGTACATTTTTGGACCGTGTCTTGTGTCTTGTTCATTGTTATTTTTATGACTTAGTGCCAATGGGTTTTCGGTTTTTCGGTTATTTATTTTTTTGTTTTGGGGTGGGGCTCAACCCGAAGTTACGTGCTAATTTCTGGCCGACTGACGAAATCGAAACTGAAACTGAAAACTCGGCCCGAGAACTGGTTGTTACAGAAATATTTGTGTTATCGCAGGTAATTGGCTGGCATTGTCTGTTTTTCTTTCGCTTTTCCCCGCCTTAAGAGTCGTGGCATTGGGCAAGTTTTGGAGATCAGGGACCCTGGGGGCTGTGCTTTGGTTAAGATCTGCCGATCACATCCGCTTGCTAAAAATCCGATTGCTTTGATGAGAGAACGGCTCCATATCCATCTAAACTCAATTGTCGCCATTCTGGGTACACATTTCCAACTTTATACTAAATATTAAATTAGCTTTAATTTGCCTAAACTGTACTATTGTGCAACTCAAAGTTCAATAACTCCTTGTATTTGCACCATACAGCCAGTCTGGTCGCTCGTTTTCTGCTCGGCTTGTTTATTCAAAGCCATTGAATGTGAACTGAAGTGCTCTGGGATGGAGTGGAGATATGGCCAGTAAGTTGATTGGTTTTTGTGTCCGCATATGTAGATATATGTAGATCGATCGATGGCTGGCTGCTCTGGGGGAAATTAGATTTATTACACCAGGCGATGATTAAGGGAATTTGTGGCAAGTGGCAAGTGGCACTCCAGATGAGTCGGTGGCCCCTTCAGCGGCTCCACTTGCCAAATAAAGCACTGAAGAAACCCATCAAATAAAATTGTCGGATAAAATTGAGAATTTATTTTCATTATAATATTGTGTCTCGCGAACTTGGCAATAAAAAGTATTGCAAATGAACTAAAAGTTACCCCCTCAGCAATATACATACATGTTGTATTAAAGAACATGAAGCGTTTCTTTATATTTCAAAATTATGTTAGACTACCTTATTTTCTCTTGGTGTACGGATACTCCTTTGTGGTCTTTCCCACAGCCTCAGAGCTTGAATCTGAATCTGAACCAAAATCAGAATCAAAATCAGCCTCAGACATCGGCTATATTAATCTCTTGTTATTGTTTTGTTCTAAACAGGCGGCGGAGATGATTAATCGCTTTTTGGCAGCGAAATACTTGGAGTGGCGCAGCCATTGGGCCTGTCTATCAGTATATCAGTTTTGGACCTTTTTCGGTAATATTTATAGCACTGCCCCCTTCCGATCATATCTATGTCCAGCACATTTTGAAATCCGTACCACCTATGGCCCTTATCGAAGCTTCAACAGGTTTATATATGCCGCCCCCAGTTACACCTGTCAACGCCCTTTTGGACCCTAGTTATAGCTAGTTATCTATATTGCTTTAGTATATCTACTCGTATCAAACGCTCTGACGAAACGTGCCCCATAGCTGCGGAGTCTAGTGCGGATACAATTTTCGGTAGTTTCGGTAGTTGGATTCATTTTCACAAAATGAAAATGCATTTTCCAGCTACAAGCAATTAGCTGTGGAGAGCGCCATTGTTGATATTTCATCCACGCTTCCCAGTTACTTAATAATGCATATTGCTTGGGGGCAATTAAATATTTTATTTGTGCCATCGATTTGGCCGCTTTTCGAACTCCAATCAATAGCTTGGGTTTTTTTTAGCAGGGAATTCTTTTGGTTAGCGCACAGAAAGAAATAATTCTAAGACTAATTTTTGGTTTTTTACCCAAGCTCAAGTTTAGGAACCAAATTATAAAGTAATCAAGCTACTGGGCAACAGCTTATGTATGTACACATACCAATTTCCATGTCGTTTTACCACCGATAACAGCAATTTTGACGCAAAATACACGAAGTTACCGATTTTGGTGATACTCATACTTTTTTGCACCGTGTGCGCTGCATATACACAGACACAGACACAGACACACACACACACACACACACATATATATATACATATATATATACACACACGGACACACTTTATAGGCCGCCCGAGGGGAAAATTGGCCAGGTACGAGGTATTAGCATTAGCATTCATCGGGCATTCAGGTTTCGCCGGAGCCGGAGCGAAGAATGCCGGCCTCCCCCGCCGCGCCCCTGGCCAAGGTAACAAGGTCTTGGTATGCGAATGCTGGAACTTTTGGAATTAGAATGTAAAGTGAAAGGAGTTCTACGGGTTAATGCCATGCCAAAAGAGTCCCCCCCACCTTCCGCCTCCCTGCCTCATCTTTCTTCTCGTTCCTTCTCGGCAGCCTACTGCTGCTGCTGCTGCTGCTGCTGCTTCTTCGTCGTCTTTCTTTCTTCTGCGAACGCCATGCGACGTTTTAATGAATGAGGAATGACTGCATGAAAATTGCCCCGGCACGATACATTCAAGAAAGCAGATATATGAGATATACCACCTATATATGTATGTTCGACTGACTACAGCGAGATGCAGAAAAGAAATACCTGCAGACAGACCCAGACCCAGACCGAGACCGAGACCGAGACTGAGACCGAGACCGAGACCCTTGGACTGACTGTGCAAATATGAGTACCATTGCGGTGAAGCCGGCAGACAAATTATCGCTAGTCGGCTAAAAGGCAGTTAAAGCCTCAAATGGGTCGAATTTTTCATGGGGACACGGATGTGAGATCAGGAAGTTTGCTTGTTTTTAAATGTGGGCGGCATTCTTCGTCTGTTGGTAACAAATATTATATTGAGACAAACCATTTAGGTTCTTTACAGTAAGCGAAAGGAAAATGTTAAGTAAATTCTTAAATAAGATTTCCCCGAGATTTCAGCAAATCACCAAAATATATGCGACTTTAATCCCACATTTTCGAGGTAAACGAATATACATACATATGTATGTAAAAAGGAGCAGAAGCGAGAAATTTGGATGCCTGGCATTATTGTCTAGTATCGGATCGCATTCTGATCGCATAGCAATGAGTTGCGGAAGAAGATTATTAACAACGAAATTGTTTTCGTGTAAGATTAGTGGGGAATATATTTAGACAGGCAGCCAGACAGAACCGAAACGAGCCGAGCCGACACTTTGAGGAGGTGGAAATGAGTGGGTGGGATTGGATGGATGAGACGCGGAGAGATGAAGATGTCGCCTGACAACCGTGTGCACTGCGCGAAAAAAGATTTCAATTCCAACTAGTACTATGAAAGTGTTTTGCATACATATTTTCGCTACTAGCTTCAAACTATACCATATATTTGAAATGATCTTTAAAAATTGTAGAAATGTCTATGCGTAAACAATATTTGCTAAAATAGATAAAATATATAAAAAAAAAAAAAAAACAGGAGACCTTATACGCATAAAACCTGCTGCTGTGCAAAGTTTGTTTTAATAATTCGGTGTTTGGCTCTTCGAGTGCAAAGAATCTCTACGTTCTTTCTTCCGCATGTCTGAGTCTATTTTTAAGACAACTAATCGCCCAGAACGCCGACAGCGTCGCCAAAGGCCGCCAACGCAGTCGCAGTCGCAGTCGCAGCCGTTTTCCACATATCCACATTTCCATTTTCCCCTGCCCACTTTACAGCTTACATTTTCCAATAGCGAAGCTGATTCCACTTTCCATTTGGCCGAACTTCAATCTTACTTGGCCAGGAAAATGTCTAGTTGCCATAGGACGCACATAAATTAATTGACATTTATGGGAACGATTTTCTTATCTCCGGAGGGAAAATTCCGCAGCGACGAAAAGCTAACATTGCCTCAGGTTTATTTTTACACTTGCATGGAATTTTCTATTTGTCAGCGGGGACATCTCATAGATACACCTCTCGGTGAGTTTTCCCCATTTGAAAACGTTCTATTTTATTTTTATACAGCTAAATATTTTGTACGAAAGCGGGGCTACACTACCCCCCATTTTTTTTAAAGAAAGACGCTAATGGCGAGGCGCCTATGAATACATCAGTCAACAGGGGTACGTGCTAATCCACACAGTGGGAAAAACATTTTTTACAATTTGTCACATATTTATTAATTCAATTGTTTATTAACCCAATTATTTTCTACTTCTGTGATCCCTCCCACAAAGTTGATATAAACCTACTTTCTTGCCGTCTAGTGTTCGGTTCATTTTGGCACTCGTTCTGCAATGCAGCAACTTAATTATTGCCACGCCTCCAGCTCAGGCCATACCTAAACGCCCACCTTGGCCCCTTGTGTGTGTGTGTATGTGTTTTTTTTTTTTTTTTGATCAAACTATACTGCACTTGTACGAGTGTTATTAACCAATTGCGAGTGCTGGGAATTTTCAGAGGAAAAACTCCGACGTGACTTCCGTTGCCATGCGAAAAACTTTACCCCGCCCCTGGGGAAATTGGGGGCTGGAAAATCCAAGGGGTCGGGTCGGGTGGTGTGGGGACGGGGGGCTGTCAACAGGATATGTCCGCTGCGATGTCGTCGTCGGTTTGCTGATGGCATAATTAATGCCTTGCTGTGACAACTACTGCAAATGCAATACGGTATGTTTTTCCACCCCTTTCGGCTTTTGAAGTTTTCCTATTAACACACGCTTTTCCGGTTTTGGCCCCAGCGCTTTCCACTCGAGGTGGGAAATGGTGAAATAGTAAGAGAAAATTGAAAACAAAAATGCAACTTTGATTGACAGCAGCCAAGTGCTGCCCACATTTTGGTATGCCGGGGGGCAACTTCCAGAACTTCCAGGTTTCCAGAATTTTCAAGAATTCGTTATATTCTCTTGCTTTGAACTCCGAGTTGGGCAATTAAAGTGTGATGAGAAATCGTCAAAAAAAGGAATCTTTTAATTTGTATGGAAAAACTTTGTTGTTTTAAAGCATGTATGGTTTTTAAAGAATTTGGTGTGCATATTTTTAATCACAGCCATTCTAGTTAAGCTAGTTAGTCCAATAAAGGCGCCTTTTGGCCATTCCTGGCGAAATTTTGCTAACAAATATTTTATGGGCCCACCGCTTTTCCAGCAACTTCCTCACCACGCCCCGGGCTGTTTTCCAGGCAAGGAAAAAAGGAAGGGCGAGGCCACCCACAAAAATGGCCTGGGGCCGTCGAAAGTGAAATACATAACTGAGCAAGAAAATAGTGGCGTGGCGCAGTGCATAATAGACATATTTTCCAATCTACCGTGAAACCCGTTTATGCGATCCACTTTGATTCCCAGTGATTTCGTTTCATTTCGTTTCGTTCCCTGCCATTTCGTTCCGTCGTTCACCAGACAGAGCGTCTGCGGCAATGCGGATACTTGAGGTGAAAGAGACGGCCTGTGACGGATGAAAAGAGATGGCTAGAGTCAGGAAAACTCAATGAATGGAATGAAAAAGCCTCTGGCTGAAGGCTGACTGCACTGCGCGAAACCAATGGACTACAGACAAGGAAGCAAACCAAAGAGCAGTCCCAGTGGAATAAACAACATAGTACATATAAATTCCAACTACAACTTTATGCCAACATTTTCTTTCCGTGTAGAGCAAGACTTGCTTGAATATTTGTACGTAGGCAGCGATTGAGGATCTCAAACAAAAGCGCTATGAATTGCCATGGCTTGTAGCTGTGATCGCTGTTGCAGCCGAAGTCACAGTATCTCTGTATCTTTTTCTATGCATCAGATAAGTTAATTGGCCGCTTTGGCCCAAAGGGAAACGGCAAGAGTATTGGCCGTTGATGTTGCCCGTTGCCGCTGGCAAAACTTGTTGCTGCCGTGCCTCTTAAAGTGCAGCAACAACAATTGCCTCCAACTCGTAACCCAGTGACACAGTTTTGATTGAATTGAATTGAATTGAATGGAATGGAATGGAGTGGAGTGGAATTGAGTCGGTTTGTGCAAGTGGTGCGAGCTAGGCCCCTCAGAAACCGATCTGATCGAGTGCCAGCCGCATTCTAAGTGGGAATTTTCAAAGACAGCGGTAATGGCTTCCTAAAACTAATAGCTATACATTTAAGCTGTTAAGAGTGGACAAGGAATGTTTAAAAGTTACCAAACAATTTGGAAGCTTGCTGTTTCTTTATTAACTAACGTAAACAATAATTTGTCAATAAATTAAAAACAAATATATAATTTTGTCAAACTACTTCCCATTGCCCCCTTAACGCGATTAGGCAATATTTTTCTGAGCCCATCACAGGTACATTGCCACAATCATTCATTCATCTGCCCGAAATTCCCCCTTCCCTTGGGGCGATAATTTAATTAATGCAACATGGCAATTCACAAAAAGATAATTGCTAAATTACCGCCAACAACAATGACATGAACAACGACAAAAAATAGCACAGAAATAGCAAAACAAATGCAATGAAAAATGATTTCAATAATTGACCAAAAAGGTAAACACAGAAAATTTGTTTGAGAAATTAGTTAGTCGCATGCAATTGCATTGATCGGAAAATCAGAGACCGTATCAGTGCTGTCCATGTGTGGGTTGACTAAGTGGACATCGGCCACAAAAGGGTTAGGCAAATACAAAACTAAGCATTTTTTCGATTTTTTGTGCTCTCTTTGGCGCCACATGAGTTTTCATTCATAAAGCCGCGCCAGGCGGTGAGAAAGAGACGGCAGGAGACGTGCGCCGCAGGTTTAACGCACCGCTGAATTTGAGTTTGTGGCCAAAGTCTTTCGTTTTCGTTCCCATTCCTGACCTCGTGCTGCATTTTCAGTTTTTCAGCGGAAAATTCAATTGTCAATTGCATGCAAAACAGAAACAGTGACAAACACAGATAAAGATACAAAGAGGGAAAGAGACCACATCTGCCACCGGCAGAGAGCCATGCAACCCGTCCATGCAACCCAGCATGGGCTCTTTTTTCCCGCCCGGAATATCTCGTATTGTCATACCCTCGCAGAGAGCATACAATTGTGTGCCAAAAGCCCACATACATTTATATATATGATATATGTTTATTATTTCAGCGTTAATCTACCTTTCGAATCCAAAAGATTCATTTCCGATTTCATTTTCCAAAGTAATGACACAAAATGGTATTTTTTTTGGTGATAGGGTATACAGAAATCGCTTAACGGAGTTTACTGCATTGATTTTTGCAGTGGCAGCTTACTGCGCGCGTAGCTCGTGACGCAATTGCAACCTAAGGGGGCGCTGGATTGGAGGGGGAGGGGCCAGAGGTTTATTGAGCAAAGTACGCAAATGCCACTTGGCTTTGACACATTGCCAATGAATTGCCAGTTTCAGGTACCATCCATATGCAACATGCCAAGGCGAATTTGCGCAAAAGCAGATCTGCATATATGTATGTACATGCAAATGCACGCGGTTGTGGAAAAATCTACGTCCCTTTTGGTTTAAAGAATTCATCGCTTGATTCGCTTAACCCATATTTTAATCAGGATTGGCGACCACATGGCATACCACATCGTATCGGTCGCATAAATAACTCTTCGAGGCGTTCAAATGCGATTATTCATTGGTTGCATTCTGGAATGCCGATATGCTAATCAGTTTAAATGGGTAGAAAAGGGTTTTAATGTCAGTCGCTATGGGATTGCGATTCAAATGAATTTGTCAGCCTTTGTAAGTACACACGTACTCTAAAAAAATGTACTTACAAAATAATATATTTATAACCAACTAATTTGCTTAACTTATATATATAATACAACATTTTTTTATAATGCGTGCTTGAAGTGATTAAAATCTTATTTCGTTTAGTTCCTATACATGTTGGGATGAATATAATTGTTGCAGCAACATTGTTTCTAAACAACCAAGAACACAGCCCACTCAAAAACAAAAAGGCAAAAGTGCTCAAAGAGAAGCACTCAAGAGAGCAAGAAGAGTGAGAGCGGAAAGGGCGAGAGAGAGAATAAGGTGCCGGAGATTAATATTAAAAAAGCTCAACCGGCAAAAAAAAGCTTTTCAATTTCACAATTACGATTTTCAAATTGGCGCGAAGAAACGAAATCGAAAAGTCTTTCAAGCAAAAATCGCGGATTGTGTACTTTACTATATCATTAACTCATATTTTTTAATAAACGACTCGGGTCAGAAAACTCATTCTGCGCTTTTTCAGGAATTATTTAAAAGGGTCTTTGTCTAAAACAATATATATAAATGTTCCGAATAGTACTTACATTATTATGTGCGTCATTAGGTGCGAGGTATACCATCCACTTGATCCTGCAAATAAAAACATAGTTATTTTGAAATTAGAGAGTTGCCAACATTTATATAGTCATTAAAGCTTTAAGTGGGAAAGTTCTCAATGGGTAGGGTATTAGGAATTAAGTTGGCCCTCGGCATGGGCGTCGTCCGCAATGTCTGCGAATTTCCCTCTTTTCCACCCGCTCTGCTGTCGGCCCGGTCGTGAACGTATACGTGCATATACATACATACGTACATACATATGTATGTACGTGAGTGAAAGGAAAAGTGGATGCCGTTCGCCATCAGCGTTACCAACCAAATGGGCCCACGAAAATGACGAAAAAATAATACAAGTTGGGGGAGCAAAGACGAGAGTCCCAGACAAATTTAATTGCGGCGGCGGCCTAAAATTCGGAAGGGGGCCAAGATGGAGAGATGGAGATCCATTGATTTTTTTCCGCGATTGCCACGCCCATTTTGGTTGTGCGAATATTTATGTTACAGCCGGATAAAGCTTCAAGATATGGATCGGTGGGACGTCGTAAAACTTGTCCAAATTTATAATTTGACATTTATGCATTCTTTATGATTATTTATTACGTTAATTTTTGATTAAAACTGGCGTCGACAACAACCCCTAGCTCGTCTGACGGCCAAATCGTCTCCCATTTTACCCGACCTCTTGATTCATTTGCGACATTTATGGCTCCGCATTCGGACTCAATTAGATGAACTCGTCATGAAAGGATGAAGTTCGTGATCTTGAAATTGATTGAGCGGGGCTTCTGCTGAAATATCTTTTTCCCTATTCCGTTGCTTGAATCGTAGTAGTAATCAGAGATCAGAGTTAAGTATCTCAAGACCAAGTATTGGGCCATCTTCGCTAGCCATTGAAATTCTGCTAGCCACACGTGCTGCCAGCCACTGAAATTACACGCCCAGGTTGGCACTATAAAATGCGAACATTTATACTTTGTATTTCCGAGAGCGATTAATGCGATTTTCGCATTCGCGTTCGCATTCGACTTAGAGACAGGGCAGCGCCATCAAGTGCAAATGTTGCCGGGAGGGGCGGTCATAATCAGCAGCATACATAAATTACACAGACAAATGCACACCAGACATACATATGTATGTACTTCGACCATCTACTATAGCTACTCATATATACATATATATATATATATGTACATATATAAAAGTCCATTATCGTGCATTCGAATTTGAGATTTCTCCCCATGCTTTTCGCTTATTTACTTATTTTAATTTCAAATTTCGCATACACTGGTTTTGGTTTATTTTTTGTGTTGTTTTCCTCGTCTGTTTTATTGCCCGTCCAACATCCGTCCTCGAACTTTGTCAACTGCAGTTAAAATTTATTTCATTTGATATTTCGCGGCGCACGAAGGCTCCTTCTAAATATGTAAAAAAGCTCTCTAAAAAATTAAATGCCCGTATAGGCTGGCGTGTCTTTTTACATGCTGTGAAACATGGGAAAATAAGTCGTAAAGACGTTTTAAACACCCTGAAAACGGCAAAATAAAAGTGCCAATAAGCAAATGTGTGCACGCTTTTTTAGTCATCGTTCAAAATTGCTAGTGACGTACAGCATTTGCACACACTCGCAATTCGTGCCCTTGGCCCTCCAGTCGAGCCAAAGATTATGATGCTATGGTTAATAGTTGATGGGTAATGGGTAATGGTTAATGGGATTATGTCTAGTGTTCATCAGTTCCGGGATCGAAAAGTAGGATAAGAAAATGGCATAGCTGCAACAGAGCATTAAGCATGCTAAATCCGCAGTTCGGATGATAGTCGCAATACCATACGAAATTTCGTAGATAAGATTACAGATCTGTATCTGGGGAGATACAGTTTTCAGCTGGAAAACTATTAAAGATGAGGGATGGGTATATAACTACAAAAAGGAGTGGAAGTTTCAAAACAGAGAGCACTTCACTTAATCTATAAAAGGACTGTATTTAATAGAGCTCTAAGAGAATAATGGAATGGCAATAGTAAGTGTTATAATATGTGAGGTTTCTAGTAGCTCAATTGAATCCTAGTCTTATTTTTAATACCCTACGCTGTATACACATACATACATATATACATATGTATATCACTTAATATATTCCAAGTGCAGTACACCAAAATTGAAATTGAAACTGAAACCTGATAACTCAATTTCGTGATCTCACTCTCGGAAGCAGTGTGTCCAAAAATAAAATAAAATTCATATCTGCAATTACCGATTTCCTACTCCAACTCATGCTAAAAACTATATATGATCACACACACACATAAGCGTGTTTTATCAATAATGCAAAAGTTCGTGGAATTTACACTCACTCAAGTTCCTTTGATTGTTATTTGTTATTATTTTTGTATAATGATCGGGACTCTCTGATACTTGATACGATAATATAGACCGCTCGGATTTTTGTTGACTTGTTCCAGGCGCATTTTGTACTATTATTATTATTATTATGTCTTGGCTGCGTCTTTGTTTATATTTTTGCCCATCGCCCTGCTATTTTCTATTTGCAGCGTTTGTTTGTCATTTTTACGTAATTTTATTTCGCCTTCTACTTTGCCCTGCACTTTGTCACCCTCTATCAGTCGTTTATTTTTTATTTTTTTTTTCGTTTGTTTTTATTTTTCCTGGTTCCTATTTGTTGTTGTTTTCTTTGTGCATTTGGCAAATTAGCTACACTGCACCCCCCCTCCCTTTCCTTTGGTGTTAAATGGCAACACAAGAGGTGCAGTTATCGTAAATTTCTGTTTGTTTTTCTTGCCACCCATTGATATTTATTTCCACGATGGGCATTTTTGTCTGATGTGAATCAGTTCGATTAATTATACAACAATCATTTAGCATAATTGTTTTGTACTAGTTTTCTGCACTTTTAAGGAATTATTAATAATGAGATGTATTAAATCTATTTTTGAAATTAGTTTCCACACTTAGGTGGCAACACCTGTGCTTGCTTATTTTTTGCGATTTTATATGTATTTTTTCGACTTTTTTTTCGATTTTTTCGTATATGTGTACGTATACCGTATACATATCGCGATTAATTCGATTGACGCATTCGCATTCGACTTAGACACAAGGCAGCGCCATCAAGTGCAAATTTTGCCGGGACTACCACTTTTCTCAGGCATTCGTATATGTACATACATATATACGAAAACCGTGTTGGGATGTCTCCTTACTGGCTGCGCATTACTTGCACTTTTCCCTTTGTTTTACTCCCTTTATCAGCATTTCACGGCCCCTTTAGCTGCCCCAGCCCCCCCTCTCTCCCTCTCGCCCTTCCCCACCGAACCCCTCAGCGCACCCATCGTTATAATACAGTTTACAGTTACGGCGATAAGCTAAAAGGTGCCAGCCAATTAGTGAGTAATGGGCTCAATAATCGCCTTTTTCGTTGCATATGCACGAGCAGCTCTTGCTGTTTTGCGCATATGCAAATGCAATATGCTCGCCTAATCGCATGCAAATGCCGCTACTCAAGTGCCACTAGTGCATAGAATCAAAATATAATAGAGGAAATTTTGTTATTTTTAAGTTTATTTCATAGTTCTTAGAGTCATGCAAAGTGCTCTTTTACCCTGTTCTCTTTATTAATTATAAATAAACTTACGACTTTGGAAAGTAATGGAAGTTACTATCCTGAGTGTACTATGTACTATATACTATATACTATATTTCGCTGAGCCCAATTTGTCCAGATCTGATAATGTTTAATAGGACAAAAAAGTATTTCAAGAACATTTTGAAAACCCACAGGTGTTCGTCTGTGTTCCCTTAAAGTTGACTTCTTTTTTTTTTTGTTTGATTTTCTTTTGCGAATAGAAAAACGAAAAACAATTTGGCAAACAGCATTTGACTACTTGCTGTTGATGCTTTCGCTGCTGTTTGCTGTAACTCCTTTATCTCTGGGCCAGCTACAATACAAATACAACCAAAGTCAAGTTCATAATTTCAATTTTCAAGGTTTTTGGTAAACATTTTGCAACAAAAGGCGCAAAACAAAGCGGAACAGCAGAAAACAAAGTAAACATGCCTAGCAAAATAGCGCGAAAAAAGTGCAAAAAAATGTGCAAAAAGAAAGAGTACTGTGGGATCGCAAATGGGGGGGAAATTGGGGTGTGCGGAAAAATCCGGGGTACCCACCCGACTGTGTTTGTATTTTATTTTACTTTTTTTTTTTTTTTTTTTTTTTTTGCCGGCACCTATTCTCCACTCATTTGTTTTGCTTTGGCCTTTTGTTTACGAGTGCTTTTATGGCGGGCCAATAATTGGCCCTGCACTCCCACAGTTGGCCCTCGATATCGACGATCGGACCAGAAGCAAATTTGCAAATCTAAACACTATAACCGCTTGATCTGCTTCAACTATGGTAGTGGTATTATATCCGATTTCCAAGCGAAACAGTATATTACTTAACCCATTATCTACGTGAGCGATCGTTTCGGCAGTGCCGGGCAGTTGGGGTGATTTCCCCGCAAAAGGGTTTCGTGGAAACTACTTTCCCAGATAATGAAAACTGGCGCCTGTCTTGACGGCGTTTTGCGATAATTCCCCCGACAAGTTGAGGTGTGAATATGAGTGTATGTAGGAAATCGGGCCGAGGCGGCAGGGTATGCAAGTTTACTCACTGCATTCCGGGGAAAAAAAAACTCACACAATTAGCTCGCGGCTCCCCTCGAAAAGCTCTTTGAACCCGGCGATTTGATATGCATAAGCTGTATTTGATCGCTCTAAAGATAGATTTATCTATGTATGAATTTCTAGGGGGATACACAATTTAGCTGTAAGTCGACACGAATTGAGATTCCCCCTCAAAGCTGCCAAGTCATTGCCATTGCATTTGTCTAATAAATGAATGAAATGAAATGAAATGAAATCAACTGAATGAATTATGGGTAAATATTTACATTCACATGATGCCCTTTGGCGACTCCACAAGTGTGTGCAAACTTTTTCATAACAGCGATTGCTACTGTTCCTCTTTCGGGGTAAGTGTATTCATTATGAAATTTCATAATTGTGATTCAGTAACTTGGTTTTAGGAAGCCACCAATACACGGGTAGTCTGCAACATTTGAGGCCTAATAATTGCATAATCGTGTGGACAACTTTATTCACATTTAAGTCGAATAAAATTGTTTGATGAGTACTATTCGTAATCAGCAAGGTTGTCAGCTGTAATCTCACAAATGGGTTCATTTCAATGGGAACTCTCACCTCTGAAAACTATGCTTTACACAACAGATGCTGCTGCTGCTGCTATCTCTGCTTCCGATTTTACATTATTGGGTATTATACAGAATGCGCTTTCTAAGGCAGTGATAAGAACCCAATGGCAAATGGAAAAAATCTGGTGTCAAGCGAGGGCAACAAGGTGCTGTTAAATGTATATTATATTATCTCACTATATACGAAGATGTTCCGTTTGAAGATGGCATCACATTTGAGTGTTTGAGTGTTTGACTATCGCCAGATGAGGATGAGGATGGCCACATCCACATCTTCCACATCGCTTCCCTAGTTCAGGAATCCATGGGTCAAGCTCGCACACGCCGCGGCAATTTATTTTATACGGGTTAGTCACTTGCCATCGCTTTGTTCCTTATTCCTTTACTTGTTTCTAATTTCTTTTATTTTTTCGCGAAGTCTCCGCTTATCAAAATTAGGTCAAACTTGATGTAGTCACTTTTTGTTGATTAGTTACCAGTAGGAAAAAAAAAGCGTCAGCAATTTATGGCCCGGCTGCCCAACTTTGTTGCCATTCGCGTTTCAGCGCGACGATTGCCGCGTGTGGTGGCGTCCATACGAGTGATAAGAACCCGGCTCTTATCAGAACGCCCCAACTACAAAAACGAAACAAATCAGTTCTCCTTGAGCGCGAATGAGTGGTTGCCGTGTGCGTTGCAAATCACCTGCACAGAAACCCAATGTTGGTTTCTTCTCAAATAATTTGCGATCTCTTGTCTGATATGTTCAAATGATCTGGTCAAATTTGAGAAGAATTTATCCATTTCAAAAGTTCAAACACGTTTTGAATTTAGTGGCAGATCATCACAAAAAAGATTCATTATTGCAAAACTATTATTCAAATAGAAATAAACCAAGAAAGTTATATTTTAAAGGAAGCTACAGTGTGCGAAACAGTTGTTGTGTTTTAAGTTTGCAAAAGGAAAAAAGGTTCCTTAACATTGATTTTCTGTGCGCAAAAATAAAAAAATAATTTTTTTTTCGACTGCTAATTGAGATTACGGTATAGCTATAGTATTATTTATAGGCTCACGCACACAAACGGCACTCACATGCGCTAAATAACGAATCTTGATTGGCGATCATTTTCCGGCTTATAAATCTCGTGTCAAATTGGGGATTTTTGTTTCTGTTGGAAGAGGTTTTCCTGCTTCAGTTCCTTGATTTTATCGTGCAGTTGAATTCATTTTGTATGTATGTCATTTAATTCGTATTGTATTCTGCATTTACAAATTGAAATATACTCCATTATATTCGTGACTAAAAAGGGAGTATTTAGGAATTGCATCTATATACTACAATTTACTTCAGCAGTCCGCATGAAATGTTATATAAATACATTATACGATTAAGAACCAGATTTAAAGGCGCATAGTCACCCATATCGATTCATATCCGCTGGTCAAGCCGGCAATCTGCAGAAGTGTATTCACGGTTGCCGGGCTGATTTCTCTGGCGCGAACACCTTCAGAAAAGAAGAAAAATGGCCCCCGAATAGTTATAGTTGTGGATCGGTCTTATCGACTGCCACACGCTCCACGCAAAAAGTCTTGCGACTTCCAACCGACCGACAAAATGTCATATCATCCGCAAATAATTGTGAAATTCCTCCTCGAACTGTGGAGAGCTCAACAAAGGGTAATATAACCGTAAAGGCAATTTATTGTTGGCCAAGTTAATCGCGTGCCTCAAGTGCTCGGCCGTCTGTCAAATTATCAGCTGTTTCCCATTAATTACATGCGCGCCTATCGCCACTCCGCATTCAGCATTAAGCATTCGGCATCGAAATTTCCTAATTTATCTTTACTCATACGCACCGTTGCTGTGCCAAAAAATATTCTGATTTCGTTCGTTTAAGGGGCTGCTGATTACGTTACGCACGAAATCTACGCACGGGCTACTCGCAAATAGAATTTATAAGCTAATCTCAAGTGTAGAGAGTGTTGGCAGAGGGGGCCTCTTGCGTAAATATGCGTCTGATAACGCAAGCAGGCAGCTGATTATAATATAATTATAATTTCAGTCTTGGCAACCGGCGACAAGATGGACAAAACGTCATCGTTATCAGTCGCTTATCAGCACCCGCACCACCCACTTCGTTAACCTGCCCAGTTCTCAACTAGACGTGATTCACCCACCAGATCTAGTCTTCTTGATTTACCTGTAAAAACTATGCAGAAGCTGGGTGGACCATCAGGGTAACTCAATTGAAATCACTTCTTTATGGGCAGAGAGTGGTTTAAGAGACACACGAAAATATTTGGAAAAGTGTCCTTAAGTTTTGCAAATCATCAATATGCGATAAAAAACTTGCCAGTCACATTTAGTTATCTTAAGGGCCTTTATTATATTTATAATAGTAGTAAAGTATAATATATTTATGTACCATGTTCTATCAAGGAAGCAATTACAGTGCTTAAGACGGTAACAATGCCTTAGTAATTTCTAATTTACATTATGATTGACTGTAATAAAAACCTATTATGAATCTTAATTTAAAACAAGTCATTGTGAGTATAGTTTTACTATTAATAATATCTCATGCTTAATCTTCAGAAAAAAAAGAAAGAAAAAAACCCCAAAATTGCTTGGCGAGTCTTTGGGGTAGGCTGTGAATTTCCCAGCCACGATCGGTGAATAATTGTAAAGGCAAGTGATAAGTGATAAGCCATTTGGCGCCATTTCAAGTGGAATCGCAAACGCTGACAGGTTTGGAAGATTGCCGATTACAACATGGGGCAGTCCATTGGCAGTTGGTCTTTGAATTCTTCGAATTCCCGATCCCGATTTCGAGTCCGATTCCGATTCCGAGTATAAGTCCGATTTCGATTTTGATTCGGTAATGGAATGGATCGTGACCTCCGAGTACCACAAGTCCCAAACAGACCGCATGTGGCTTCGTATCTGTCACTGCTCTAATGCATGGCATAAATCTCATTGCTGCCTAATTGAAATCATCTTTTTCGGGCAGGCGAAATTCAATCGAACGCTGAATGTCGAACGGATCAAAACGAATCGAAACGAATCGAGGCTCTCCGCGGCGATAATAATGGTGATAATGGGCCCCTGCCCCATCGGCTCTTTATGGTCTTGCCCTTCGTTCCTTACACAACCAGTGAATGGGCATCACTGTGAATGAATCTCTTCTATATGTTCTTAATGAACTCATTACTTGGCTCCCATAAAAAACACCAATGTATACAAACAATCATAGGAGGGTATTTTATATAAATTGATTTGTATTGGCCATTTGATTTAGTTCAGATTTATGGTTTGTTGTATTTTACTAATAGTCTTAAAGTTTCATAACGCATTTCTGCGTATGCAGAAAGGATTAGATACTGATAAAATAATAAATAATAAGCATTAACTTTAAGCAACTTCTTCTCAGGAGCTTATTGTTCTAAATTAAAAATAGAATTTATTTGGAACGAAATGGAAAACAGGAAGAGTAACTAGTTGGTCTACATCGTATTTAAGAATACACATCTGTTTATTTTTACCGCCTCGTTACAATCGGCGCCTGTGCTTATCAGTCCAACGACTAATTTGCATACACTCATTATTTGTTGCTAATGCCAAGCTCTTGGCAACAACATCAAATTACAACAAATTACTGTTGCCGATAGAGGAATATATATAATAATAATTGCTCATACGCCCCATATGCTCATATGCCAGTACACTGAATAGCGATACGCACTATTCCACACGGATCGGGCCATCACGTATATGTGATATATATATATATGTGATATATATGTATATATATATAACTTATATATATATATAAGTTAAAATCCACCAGCTCTTCAACGGGATCAGTTTCGTGTTGAGCTGACGTACTATCGAGAAAGATCAATATCTATATCCTCGCGAAGAAACACTTTTTCTCGTCGAAAGGAAAAGAAAAGTGAAAGCCCAAGAAAGCGTGTGACCCAGTTTACTTTCTATAATCGCCTAGCATATAGCCTCCGTGCATATACATACACAACACTTATATAGAGGCCATAAATAAGATTACTGATTACCGCCCGGTCGCCAGAATTGGAGATCGTAAAGAAAAAAAAAAAGAAAGAAAGAAAATGTCGCCGTCTGCCTATGAAATCCAATAGCTTCGGCGGGATATACATACATACATACATAGGTGTGCGTACCGTACCCTATATGTACATATGTAGGATAGTACCGCAGGTCTGAGTTATGAATTCAACAAAAAATATCCTAAATCCTAAGTTCAATAAAATATAAGTTAATCCTGAATGTGTGACATCAATTGAAAATATAAAAAAAAGAATAGAAAATGGGCTTTAAAAAGTGTATCTATTAGTTATGTAAATACTCAAACTGGAAAAATCACAATTTGCTATGCTAAACTATTCGAAGGTTGGGGCAATTAAGTAACGTTGTTGGCCATATAATATAACAATATTTAAAAAAAAAACTTTAACTGAAACGGAGTAGGGTTGAAATGTTTAACAATATTTACGCTGGGAAAGGCCCAATTCCAAATGCATAGCCATTAATAGATAACCCATTATAAATGGGTGACAAAAATACTACATTTCTGCGGGTACTCATTTGTGCCTTTGTTTCGAAACGCGACTGAGTGCCTAAATGACTAGCTGAATGAATGAATGATTGCAAAACACTAAAGAGAATTACGCCAATGGCGCCGGTTTACTCAATTTGCATTATGCAAATGACGCGTTAGTGGAGCCCCCGACCTCCCCCCCTAAAAAAAAAACCCTGAAAACCCTGAAAAGTGCGAGCCCCAAGCCCCGATCCCGAACCCGAACCCGAAACCCAAAGCCAACAGGAACCCAGCATTAGCAACAGTTATAACTACTAGGAAATATTCATTTTCACTATTTTCGTATATAAGAAAAGCAAAAAAAAAAAAAAAGAAGCGATATATTACTGAGAAAAGTGAGGAGAATACTACCAAAGTATCTGGGGCTTCGACCCACTTGGCTATTCACTCGGTTATGTTTATTTTTCCGTTTAAATGCAAAATGCGCGGCAAATGAGACGCCGGCTGATGCTCGACTGTTTTAGTTGGTGTAGCTTTTCTTCAGTTTTTTCTTTTGTTGTTGTTCCTGTTTTTATTGTTGTAATATGGCAAAGGTCTCGCACGTGTAACGCGTACATACACTCGAAGAAAATCGCACACCCACAAACACACACGATTGTGAAGGCAGCGAAACTATTTTAAATGCTATAGCTTACAATGTTGCTGGTCGGAAACTGCGTAAAACAATTTTAATCGCACATGCCAGTGGCTCGTGTTTGGCATTCGTGGGTGGGTGGTTGGGTGGTTGGGTGGTGCGGTGTGATGTGTGATGTGTGGCGCTGTCTGATGGTGGGAGGTGTGTGGTGGGTGGGTGGTTAGTAGTGTGCGGCTGTTGGTGGATAAATGGGTGGAGTGGCGGGTGAGGCAATGTTTACAGCACCCAGACATCGCCCATCAACGCGTGTGCAAAAATATATTTTGGCGCATTTATAAAAATGATTACTCCTGTGTGGCGTGAAATCATTTTGAATTATGTATAATCAATTAAATTTCAGATTTTGTGCTTGCAATACGAAACAAATAGCATGCAGGCCATAAGTACTCGAAGTACTTAACAAACAAATTTTAAAAATATACCCTGATAAAATCATAAAAATATACTCCTTTTCTTATATTTTGTTTTTTGCTCGTTTTGCCCGTCAGTGGCAACGACTTTTTGCTTATGTTGAAAGTTTTCGCTCGCTTATGTGGCGCAGCACATAAATACAAGTAAGTATATGTTTCCATACCGACATCTCTCTTCATTCCAGGCATCATCATCATTTTTTATATTCCTGCCAACTGTCATTAGCTTCCTTCGGCCGTGTTATTTATCTGGCGGATGCATAATTGCGTATTATCAGCGTTTTACATTGACATTCTGTGCATTTTTAATGACTTCTTTTGGTCCGAAATAAAGGAATCGACTGTCTTACTGTCTGCCTGCTGACTGCTCACTGCCGAGGCTCCCAATGGAGGGCATACTGTACCCAATGGCGGGATACAATCGCAGATAGCGAATAAAAGGCTTAAGTGTACATCATTGACATTTGACAGGCAGACAGAACATTTATTTATGTACATATCATAAACATATACATATGTATGAGTATATATTTTGCCACCCTCACTGCCTTAATTTTATGCAGCGTCAAAGAACAACATCTTTTGGTTTCGTTTCTGCTTGTTTTAATTTTATTTTTGGCTGGATACCCAACTCAAATCGCTCAATTCGATGATGGAACTTGTTGGTTCTTTACGCCCTGCACTTTTTTGACAGATTCCCCTGTCAATTTAAGTGGGAGAAATGAGTGGGGTTTTTGCGACCGCGAAACAATTTAAATTAACGGACTTTGCAAGTGTGATTTTTGTATATTGTATTAAAATATATTTCACGAGAAATAATAATTATTAAGCTATCAAAGAAAAACGATTTCAAAAATTCATGAAAGAGCGGAATTTGATTTTCGCAGAATTTTAGACTCCTAACTTCCGCTTCGACCCAGAGTAAGACTTCCTGGAAATGGATCTTGGGCCACTTGAACTATACAACATACATATTTTATGGACGGCAGCCATGGGAACTTGAATGGGGATGTGTCGGCCCGGGCTCAGCAAAGTGCCATAAATAATACGAATAATAAAGTGTCAAATCCTTGAGCAGCCGACAAAGCAAAATAAATCAAATCAAATGCGAAAAGAATGACCCAAAAATGCTGTATTTTCATAATGCCCCATACACATCCGCATTTTGTGCAATTAGCCTAAAGGCATGCTCACAATTGAAACCTATCTTATTGTTCGGTTTATTTTGATCTCGAAACTGGCGCTATTTATCGAAAGATCGGGGCGATTCCCCCAGCCAAAGTTGGGATGCGGAACTGCCGTCCATTATCAACTAGTTGAATTTAAGATGCTCCAGCAGTCGAATGATTAATCTGACATGGAACGATGTTCTCTTCTTTGAAATTAAGAACTATGTTTTGGAGGTAGCATGAATTACGATCAACAAGCTAATATTTAGAAGTGTGTTGGAACCAGTTCTATTTTCATTGGATGATTCCGGCTCTACTTGACATTTAAATGAAAAAGTTTTTTCGTCAATTAAACATTCTTAATCACTGAAAACATGAAAGAAATCCGAACGAAACACTTAAATTAATTGAGTCGCTCAATTTAATTGGTAGGATTGGGAGTATTCATACAAATACCAATTATAAATCGTTCCATCCTACATAATAGAACAACTATATTATTATTCATATAATGCTAATATCATTGCCTCAAACGCTCATTGGTCAACTGATTTAATGCTTGTCAATCGATTGCCCAAGCCAATCCATTGAGAGATTTTAGTATGGGAATATTAATTAACCATTTCCTGTCACATTATTACAACAACCTGTTAACACAATCATTCATGCCATCTGATAGCGCGATCTTCAGCGTTTTTGGACAAATTTTTTTTTTTTTGTGTTTTGTATTTATCGTAAGTGTTTCCCTTGGCAAAACCCCATTATCCCAGGACCCGAATGAGGCAATCTGTATGTTGTATATGAATCATGGATCACGGATCGCTTAGATCTGAAAACTTGTCCGGGGCATTTGCCATAAATCAGGCGGGGCGACAATCGTGTACAAAGCCATGTTGTACATGCCTCGACTTCGGTTTGCACTTGTCAAAAATTCGCACATTTCTGCGTTGCTGCGGCTGCCTTTTTTTTCTTTTTCAATTTTTTTTTTTTTGTTGGGCCTGATTTCGGATTTCTGACTCGACGATCGGCCTCCAAAAAGTGCGTGCGGTGGTGTGTTGTCATTGTCGTGTAGCCGGCAATTAAAATTGGTCCCCTTCCGCTGGTCACCGCCCCCCGCGAAAACCCCGCGAACCCCCATCGAAACCCCCATGGAAGCCCCTCGAAAACCCCCCTGGATTGGCCAAGGCAGCTGTTAAATAATTTATGAAGTGCGTAGGGTTTCTGGCGCGCATTTCAAGCAGCTCGAGAGCCCCAAACGCAACGCAACTCATTTCATTTATTTCACTTCCAAAACTCTGGCCAAATATTTGCGCATCGCTCACGCACTTTTTTTGGACTGCCCCGATCAATTTGGTCGAGGCGTCTCCTTTTCAGATACTCTAAAATTAAGGGGTACCTGTGTTCTGACGTTCAAATCGAACACTAGGCCAAGGAGCACTTACAAATGACACAAAAGTTTACCGCAGAAGACTACTTTTTGCGAATGCTGAAGATTGGATTGACTAATATTTCCTGATCGCTGAATTAAAGCCATGGTAACTATCAGTACTAAATGAAGAGTATTTAATACTCGACTTTACTATTCATTTGCATTTGACGTTTTTTTTATTGTTTGGCCCGTTTCATTTTGGTTTGGTTTTGTTAGCCGGAAAATATTTGGCCACGCAGTCTTTTTGTCTTCGGTGCGCTCCTCATTAAACATTTTGGCCAAAAACTCACTTGCGATCTGCATGCAAATGCCGCTGATTAGCCGGGGCGCCGAGTTGGCCATAAATCAATAGGCCTTTACGCCTTGGCTGCCACACGAGCCACAAAAGTCCGCAAGTGAAAAGTAAACTGGCCCAGAACGGATCCACCAAAAGTCGGGCTCAAAGCCAGCTGCACAGTCTGCAGTCTGCAGTCTGGACTCTGCAGAGCGTCTTCGCAATGGTCTGGGTCTGGCCTGCTTATAGTACGGTCTATTCCCCGCCAGATCCGGATCACGAATGCTCGCTCAACCTTGGCGCACAGTCAGGAAACTCCGTCGAGGGTCGAGGGTTGTCTCTGCACTGCCAGAAAACGGGGCTCTCATTGGGGGATCACATTCCCTGCAACGAACATTATGTAACGAACGAAAAAAGAAAATGGCAAGCACTGCATTTTGGAATCTCTGGAGGGCTCATTTATATAATTCTTGTTAAATTTGTGTATGAAAGATTTCAATGATTTATACAAGATAGCACAATTGCGTATACACGCTTGACTAAAGTGCAATTTTTTCGCTCAGTGTGGCCCAGGGGAAGTGTTAAGCTCGCCGCAGAAAGTGGAAAGAAGAGCCTGATTAATTATGAATTGAGTGTCTGAGCCGAGTTGCCTGCACTTGCACTTCTGGCTTTTTTCGTATTTTTTTGTTTCGTATTTTCATATTTCACTTGTTGCACTTGCAGCACTTTTCATATTTTTACGCTTGCAGAGCTCGCCTGCAGACTTAATATTGGTCATATACATACATACGTATATCTACATATATATTGTCTGGGCGAGCAGGGGTGGGGACCCAAAAAGGGGCGGAGCCGGGGTCAGCGGCGGGTTTTGCAAAGGGGAGGCACTCGAGCAACAACTTTTGTCACGCCACTCAGTGTAGTTGAAAATAGGAGCGGTTCAGAGGATCGGGATTACTGGAAAGAGGTTCTGATATCTTCCAAACTATTCAATTATCAAAAGAAAAAATTCAAGAACATTATAATCAACCAATAAAATATGAGCATAAAAGTAAAGGTAAGTGTTAGAACTGTACTAACAAAACTAATTGATGTATTCACATTCAGAAAACAGGAACATGGTCCCAGAACCGCTCCTGTCCTCGCTGGTGCACTTGCCACTTCACTTGCAACATGCACTAATGCTCAGCGGCACGTCCCAGTGTCTTTATCATATAAACGGTGCGATTTAAATTAATAATTAAAGCGAGCTTGTGGTTGTGGTCCCCGTCGCGGTCCCGTTCCCGGTCCCTGTCCCGGTCTGTCCTCAATCGTCTTGGGTCTTAAGTCGTTGGACTTGGACTTGGAGTTGGGCCCCGAGTCACGAGACTTTGAGCCATCTGCCGCCGGCAGGTGGATCGCAGGTGGATGTGAGTGGATTAAGCTGCCCACCCTTGATGCCATAAATCAACGGGGACATTGGGCTAGCTGCTCACTGCTTACTGCTCACTGCTCGGTGCTCAGCCAGATGAGAAGTTGAACGGTCAGGTTCATTGCATCCCAGCGAATCCACATCCATTGAAGCTCCGACTAGACTTGCCATATATGTATAGTTATTGCCATCCTGACATCTTAAGCGATCTAGCCATGAAGGCTTATGACTACTATTTAACTTAAACGTATTTCCAAATGCAAAAGTTCGTTTATGTAGCATATCATTTGGTCAAGAATATCGCGATTTCAAGCAGCGGCCTGAATTATAGAAGTGTCTACTTTAGAGGTTAGCTTTGTCTTTTCTGTCAAACCCACTAGCCATTGAAATGGGCTAAAACAAGTTGACTAACACTAAATTTTCCGTTGACGCACTGAAAAGCCAAAAAAAAAAACATAGGGCAAACTATGTCAGAAGGGCCAGTTGAACAGTATTAGATTTAAGGGCACTGAAATTGAAAGCAAGAGATGCTGCTGATGGACGCATTGTTCAACAGTCTGTTGGTGGTCAGTTCCGGCTATGCGATGTACACCCTCCACCCCCTGGAAACGCCCTATGGTTATGCAACAGCGGCCTTGAGCCTGGTTCATGGAATTTTGGGGATGGTGCGGGCAGCGAGCAATGACGATGATGAGTGCAATCGGGTGCGGCTGATTACGTCGGGCATCATGGAGATAGTGCCGCTGTCTTTGACCAATATCGAGCTCTATCTGAAGTCCACCAATCCGAGCCTGGCCTTGGCCCACACCTGTTTTGTGGTGCCATTGGTCTACGACATGATGGCCAAATTAGCTGACAACGAGGACACCTCCACGGAGACCCTAAAGGAACTCACACTCCTGGGCAACGTTGTCTCCCTGCTTTTCCTGGGCGTCAACCAGTCCAGCAATATGTATGGCGGCATGGCTGCCATCGCTTTTGCAGCTCGCTACGGTTCTGTTATCCTCGACTACTACTGGAAGAGACTTGGTGCCGAGTTCAACCTGCTGGCCCACTCCATGTTTGTCGTCCTGATGACCATGACCCTTTCGGCAAAATGAAGATCACTGGACCTCCCAGAAGAGAACCTATTCACAGCCAAGGCCAGCGGTTGGGTTCGTTGGCTTTCAGCTCAATAAACTTGCAATTAATGTTGGCAAATTAAAATGCAAAAATAAACATTAATTGTTTTGTCACATTCGCAGCACGACCAAAAAACTTAAGTGTCTCCATCTCTTTTGTCTTCCCCTTTGTGTCTCCAGCGCTGCCATCACTCGACCTCCATCATCCAAAGATCCAGAGAGATCCAGCTGGGGATAACATTTTAGCTTCAATTTACAACGTCAGCGGCGAGCCCCAAATGAGCCAAATGAGCTGATCCCCACTCTGAGGCCAAAAAAGCAGCGAATAAAAGGCATGAGTTAAGATGGTCGTGCTGTTGAAATGTTCAATTAAATACACAAATGCATAAGTAAATGGGTTTCGTTCTACCAACTTTAAAATAATATTTAAAGCTATGTCATAACCAGTTGATAAGAACTTGAAAATATTTCCGGGGGCGAGTCAAGGACATGGCCGAATAAATGTGGCCTACTTTTGGGAGCCGGGAGGCGTCACTCTCGGGGGCAGAATGCTAATAAACCGGCGCCATTAAAACGACCGACAAATGTGCGGAAAAGAGCCGCGAACTCGGCGAATGGGTAATAATTAATGCATTTTAATTAATTGCCAGTTGCGGGATCCCGTGGACGGGGTTTTATGAAGGCTCTGAGCGATCGGAGATCGCAGATCGAATCATACTCCCCCCCTTTGGGGCCAATCATGTCGTCATTTGAATTTCACCGGGCTGCGGGGATTTGGGGGATTCCGGGGAAATCGGGGGAAGCTATATTCAACAGACAAACTCATTTGTGCAATTAAAAGGCGATCCATTTATTTTATGAATCAAAGCTGAGCGCATCGAAAATTGAGGAAACAATATCGCAGATAATTTTGGGGAAGCACAGTGGCTGAACCAAACAGTAGTCAAATATTAAATATTTTGAAAGGCTTCACTAGAAGATATTCATCTCCTTTTTGATAACTAATAATAAAATTGGTATTGCGTACACGCTACGTATGCGTAATATGTAATAATCACTGGACACAATTTTACGTGCTGTACAAATGTCATACAAAACAGACTACTGAAACATTAATGCCATATAGAAATCGATAGAGCATATGTATATACCATTTTGCTTTCAATGAAATCCTTTCTATCGATTGGGTCCTGTACTGTGACGCTTGTAACCGCTGAAACAATCAAGAGATTTGTAAATACAAAAAAAATCGCACAAAACCCCAACAGCCAACCGAGAAACAGCGAAACACAACAGAAACCGCAAAAGAAAAGGACCAAAAAGGCCAAAATAAAAAAATAAAAAGAAAAAGCATAGAAGCCAGGAAAAGAGCGCGCTGAATATTGCACGCCGAATGCGACTGCGCAGCGATTTTAGCAAGTTCAAAAACCTGCAGTGACTCAGTCGGTTAAAAAAGCCGGCCGGCATTGGCGCAGTCTCCTCTTATTTTCTTATTTTATTTTTGCATTTTTGCCGCTGTTGCCGTCGTTGTCTTGGCGTGTTTATTAAAAAAAAAAATAAACAGAAAAAAACAAAGAGAAAAAAATACAAACGATCGGCAGACTGCGGCGTCGTTAAGCAAAAACAAAAATAAAAAAATAAAATAAAAAACGATGCATGCAAAATGAATGCGGACATCGGAGAGACGGAAAGAGTGCGAATACTGCTAATGAATGCGAAATGGAACACAGAGGCCACAAACGAAAAGTTCGCCAGGGCACAGAAACGCACCATATATACCCTGAAAAGTAAGTGAAATATGAATCAATTATTTAGTAGCATAATAAAAACTCTGTTTATCTATAGTGCAATACAGAATGAACAGCAGTATGGGAATGTTCCTAAAATGTATTTCCTAGGACGGCACATAGTACTCTTGCATTATTATCAATATCTAACATACATAGTGTTATAAAAAGTGACTATTATATGCATAATATATAATAAATTATTTGAAAATAATACCAAGCGACACAACGATTGGATATGCCCCGATTCTCCCTATCCTAGCCGCTATATCTTTAATGAATGCCCGCCAATGTGTTCAACAAGAAACGGTCAAAATGTGAGGCGACGCCAACGCAACCGGCATCTTGCGATATGTACCATATCGCCCTATAGTATGTATATGTATATATATATACTCGATCCATATCTGCATCTGTATCTGTATCTGTATCTGTATGCATGTGTATTGCATGTTTGGCGACGGCGCGAAATTCAAAAAAGCTGCGCGCCGACGCAGCTGCGCTTGCGCATTGTTGTTTAACGTGATTTGTTTACGAATCTTAACAAGCTGTGTACACAAAATTTTTTAAATTACCACGAAAGGCGTCGTCGTCCGTTCAAATATTGTGCGCACACACAAAAACCCGGCTCAGAAATCACAGCTTGCCAACTATTTGCACTGGCAAAATCAATAATTGCGAAATGATTGGGGGCTACACTGGGCGAAAGGGCTGTGGATTGCGGAAAACTTAAATCTCAGCATGAATGGAGAAATGGATATGATTGGAGATTTTAATATTTTTTAAGATGCCAGCTCTCGCACGGCAGCAATATTTTCTCGCCGTGCAGAAAACCCGTTACAGTCGCAGTGACTCAAACTCACACACATTCACATGCACTCACATCCAGATACTACGATGGCGTGGGAGAGAGCAAAAACTAGAGCTGCATTCGAGTGAATCACTCAATTCGCAGAACGACGAATGCAGCTAAATTGATTGTCCGATCACGATGCCGGCAACCTGGCAATTGCAAGTGAATGGGCAACCATACTGTGGGTATTTTAGCGGAGTGTGCCGCAGTTTTCGGGGTATTACTTTAGATGATATTGTGAATTGTGAATGGAATGGCAATGCAGCGAATGAGTCCAACTGTGGGTCAACTAACTTGACCGATTCGATGATGTGCTTCTGGGCCGGGGATCGCTTGAGTAGATCCGATAATGGCCATGATTCGTTAATTACATTTCTATTCATCTATTCATCTATTATGCCCAATTTCATTGCGATTTATTAATCCGACTTGTCTAGTTCATTGTAAATATCCGGATGATATCTGCAGTTGCTTAGCATGCTAATATTCTACTGCACAAAACTATGAATCAGAGATCCAAAACAGATTCTTTCGAATTGTTGTCCGAGCTGAACAAACAACTCGAAATGATTCTAAGAAATTCCAATCAACTTGTAACACACCGCCAATGAATCACATTTTCGCGTGATCTTTGGATCCAAGATTGCCTATACGTTTTGGTCCTTAAAGGGCGATTTCCAACTGAAAAATGAAGGCGCAGACCGAAATGCTCTTAAAATTAGCAAACGAGTTAAGTTCGGCAATAATAACTTGTTAATTGCGATCTCCACTTCGAGTTCGGTTAACAATCTTTCCGCAGCTCATTATGAGGGGCCTGTTAACAAGGGAACACTGTGCCAGGCAAACTAGGAAGTTAAGCAAACTGACACCGAAAACTTGTTGCTAAATTAGTGCAAATCATTTGCATTGATTAAACTTAATTCATATCTGAATGCCCATTTAATTTGGCCGCATAATTTTGCACTTACAAAAAAATTAACTTGTCATAGCTTTCACTAAAATCCTTGATGAAATAATTTGTTGGTTTATATTTTGGAGAAACTAGCTTATAAATAAAATATCATTATAATGCAGAAAAATTATGGTAATAATAAATTGTAATGTATAAGTTTAATGTATCATCTGACAAACATCGGTTGGGCTACAAACTTTCTCTGTGTGTATCTATGTCTTTATGGACGGTCGATGATGACCATGACGTCATGATTATTGGAGTTTTTTGGGATGGGCCCTGCACCTGTCGCCAAGTTGGCCTAAACTTGAAACTTGGTTCGTCATTAGTTGTCCACAGCTAGCAAACGAGTTTCATCGTTTTATAGTTTCATAGATTTATCCAGTTTTATTTATTTATGTTTTTTTTTTTGGTCTCATCTTTGTGCTTGCATATTCATCGGCAGTGTGTATATAATTACGAAAATAATCGTTATGGTTATGCATTAATTAAATTAGTTATCTCGCCACGATTGTCACATTTAGAATGCCGAACCGACTTTGCTTAAATTTTCTGGAAATAGTTGTAGGTTTCTCTTTAGCAGACGAGCCTCTCAAACGCTTAAATTAGCATACATGCATTTAAGTTTCAAAAACTTTTCGATGGCCATTAGCTTATTTACAGATTAAATCTAACTTTTTGCTTCCAACTAGCGAAGCTATAAAATATGATAGGCCCTAACATGCTAACTTTTCGTATACATATTTGAATTGGTTTGTTAACAAACTGAATATTTACAAATTATTTGTAATTTATCACATTTCATTTATAGAACTTACGACTTTTTTGATAAAATTCCTCCACTTCTAATGAATTTATCTACTGTGTTATTACAACTACAAATTAAGATATTTATAAATATATATAATTATGCGTTTTTCAGCATTTTAAGCATCACAAAAATGTTACTATTTTCGCCGAATTTTCGCGATTGTTTTTTTTTTTTTAGCTCTGGACGACACTATACATATATGTATGGCAAGTGACGAAGCTGAAGCTACAGTCCGATTTTCTGTCGCTACGCATTACACAAAAGCGTCTGACACATTTTCCACTCGCCGGCACTTAGATAGAAACGAATGTGAAAAGTGGAAAAGCGCGCGATGGGATGGGGAAAACATTTGAAAAGCATTTTCAGTTGTCAGTTTTGTGGGTCGCGGGTATAATATACATAGAATAATATGTGGAATGATGTAGAATAATAAGCGTCATTATGACGAGCCTGTGAACCGCTCTTTTCGGCGATCCCAATAACAAAAAAAAGTTCGTAGCTGAAATTCAAAACCAGAAAAAACCAAAAGAAGCTCAAATCTTCAGAAAAGCCAAGACAAAGGCAGGCTTCTTACCTGTACAGCCCAGTAGTTGAAGTGCTCCGCAAAAGGACAAACTTTCATTCAGTTTGCAAACAATAATCAAAGCGTAATGAATGGGAAACAAAAAGATTCAGATTTATCGAAAAAGCGAAAAGGTTGAACCCCCTTTTTTCCACTTCCCTACAGAAGAAGCTTGTCCTTGTGCCACCGAGTAGGTAACCGAAATTTGGATAACAATAAGCAAAATAAAGGAAAACCCTTCTAATGGTACAGTCCCACCAAAGGCTATGATATTGAAATCACTTGACGGAGTGACGTGGCAAATATTTGCGCCGGCATCCATTAATTTGACTTTAGCTTGAAATTTATATATTTCTATTCCAATGCGGAATGATATCTGTCGGGAGATTACATGCGTGTCGAGCACCTATCGGATTCGAAAGGGGAATGGAACGCGATTCTTGTAGTTTGTACGTTTATCACACAGTAGACTGTCGATAAGTATGATTTAAAGATCGCCTAAGCTATCAAGTTGAAACATATAAAGCTGCATTATAACGAAATAGCTTAAGGGCTTTTGCTAGTTTAAAATATTTAATTTAAATTGCAAGACTACATTAGGATTACCGAATCGATGCCCACTGTAGTTGCATACCAACCGCAACGGACACTTATTTTCGAGGGTCCGGAGAAGGACTTATCGCCCCCGGGCGATCAGAAGTGTAAATATTACCCAGACAAACTCGGAGGGTGGCACCCAATATAAAAATGGTCATAAAATATATATACATATATAAGAAATTTAATTTAAAATAGTCGACATCGTTTATCAGTGAGTTCCCCCGAAAATGAAATACAAATATTTTGTTATTTACAGCCCGAATCGTTCAATGAAGTCGGGGCAGATAGCAACGGCTTCAGGTAAAAGTCAGTTTACCTGGTTTTTTCATTGCATTTTTATGATTCCAACTTTGCTTATCTTGGTAGGGATTACATAAAACTATAGCCGGTATATTGAGTACTTAACTATTTATTTTCCAGGACTTTTCCCACAACATTTTCAGCTTAACAAATAGTCATAAACTGAAAATTTTGAGGATAAAAAGGAATTCTCCCAACCACACATGTAAATTTTTTTGTATTTTTCCTCTGCGGCCTCATTAAGTAGACCGAGTATTACCCCTTGCATTACATGACGCAATTCCACTCCAAATGCTAATGATCGTCTTTAGTATGGGTCACAGATTTGGAGAGAATTTTTATTACTCCGAATTGGTGGAAAAGAACGTGCTGAATCAGGAATTCAATGGGTGACCGTGGGCCCTAAGAAGTGATCGCAAAACCCATAAAGCGTCGAAAAAGGGGCCTATGATCAGGTGTAAATATGTTGAGGTGCGTGCGGACAACTCGTTTTCGATTTGTCAATTTTTATGTTTCACAGTTACGTGTCTGAGTTTCTTGAACAGAAACCATACGTTTTTTTTCTATTTATATTTCTTTCGAAAGACCAGATCGGCGGCAGCCCTAGAATCTCAACCTTTTGATAATTCAACGCCCTGATTTTCGGCGGGTCGACTATGATAATGAGTAGACAACAAAAACGCGTCTTTTTGCGCCGCCATAAATGTAATTGTAATTGTCTTGATGTCTAGAGGATGTACCTTTTGGCAACAAAAGTTTCTGCCCCTCTCCGTTTGATTACTACTCCTATTTGGGTTACAACGCAAATGCAGGAGACTATATAATTGTTAATTTCAGTTTGAATACAGTTTAATTGATGCGCATAATTGACCCTTGTCAGGAGCAGACATGTCGCAGCCTGTTGCTGGTTTTCAAGAACCCTCTCTTTATGGGAAGGGTGCCAAGAACCACCCCAAGTTAAGCAATCCCTGCTCGAAATTACAGTGGTAAAGGAATGCCTGTTGAAATAGAAATAAAAATGTATAACACCATATTCATATTTTTGGAACGATTCTCAGAGCTTTCCTTACAAGGAAGTCCCATCCTTTGGTAATTACGCATGTTATTTGTTGAGCTCGACATTGTATTACACAGCACGTGTATTACTATCACTTATTACAACGCAGTTGCAAGTATGTATTTATCGTAGGGACTTCCCTTCGAATGCATCTCGTTTTCGAGGACCTTCCCTAAGTGGCAACTTCAGTTTGTTGTTCTTTTCGCTTCTGCAGATCCTCACCCCAACCGAAGTATGGCAAAAAAAAAAGGGGTTATCTCGATATTTCGATCACGGAGACCCTTTTCAAGTCGAGAGCGGAAGAACGAAGTTTGTGTATAAATATTTGACATAGGAAAATACAAATAAATAATCAGTTGAAAAATGTGTGCGCAATTTCGATACCCTTACATGTAGCTAATATAATAAAACATTTTCAGGTAACAATGTTTCAATTTCAGATTTTTCGAGTTCCTGTATTTATTAGAGAAACCTTGTTGAAGTCCAACACTTAATCCAATTATACGGTAAGTCTCTAAGGATATATTGACTAGCACTGTTTGTGCAAAACGTAACATTTCAATCGACGTAATTACGTAATGAAATTCAGCCGCTTATCTAGCAATTGATAAATAGTCCGCTTCCCACTGACGAACTGCACCACCTCGCAGAAGGACATTGATAGGCACCCACACACACACACATTCGCCTACAAGTACTTTCGAAACCAACTGGGATGACGTCCTTGGCTCCCGCATGCAATTCGCTCTCACTCTCTTTCAGATGCTCTCTTTCTCTACACTTAAAATTACAATTTAATTTGATGTTTTGAGTTATAAAAAACAAATGGATAATATTCAAAAAATCACAACAATTTTAAAAGAGGATAGTTATATTCAAAAATGTATAAATATGTGAAAGATTACAGCTTATTTTAGAAGATGCATGTACTTTAACTTGTTCTGTTTAAGATCCTATTTAGCTTTGTGTACTGGCCTTCATCAGAGGCCTAGTGGGAGTGAGCGGGACGAAACGGGCTATTTATAAAACCAGAGCCCGAACCGCACTCCACCTCTCTCCAGCGCTCACAGATGCGCCGATTTTCACTTGCCTGGAATTTTACAGCAGCGCATTTATCCGGTTCTATGGTGTAATGGTTAGCACTCTGGACTTTGAATCCAGCGATCCGAGTTCAAATCTCGGTAGAACCTGGTCCGTCGGATGATATATATATTTTTTTTTGGCTGGTTTTTTTTTTTTTTTTTTCTTGAGGGTCCGCTTATCGTGTGGCAGATGATTGACAGCGGTTTGGACGCTCTGCTCAAATAAGGTGCTGATATTTGACTATATAGTTGTGGGGGAACCGGGGAGGGGTATATTGGTCAATAGTCGGCACTTCATTGGTCATTATCTCGTTAATCAAGTCGACAAACTTGTCGTTTCTATTTGCACAATTGCCATAGGCCAACCCCGGAACCATCTCCCATTCCACAAGCGATAGAAAACCCATTGAAATGAATTCAGGGCGACGTTTATATATATCCACATACATACAATATACCACATTTTTTTTTTCTTTTTGACTGCGGTGTGAATTTGATTTGTGTCACGTGATATGACAGGGGGCGAGATATCACATCTTTGTGAATGGTCAGCGTGAGAGACTGGGAATCGATTGGAGTCCGGAGTACGGAGTGTGTCGGCGATCCGGGCATTAACCCAACCGGATTGAATTGACACGGGGTGGGGGAAAAGCACCCGGGAATCACCCGGAAAAAGCCTCTTTTGAAAATCAAATCCCATCGATTAACTATACAAAAATTAAAGCCTATCTACTACAGATTAAAGTATATTGAATAGTATACAAGAAATATTATTTATTTTAATAAAATTGTAATTTACATTTAAAAGTCAATATTAACAAATTGAATTCACCAGTATCAATACCAATATATGGTGATATTATACCAGATTTATTTAGAGCATCGAATCTTCGCTGATATTCGAATCGAGCTTCGTTTCGTGTTTGCTTGTCAAACAAAAAATTGTTGTTCGTTAATTTTTTCTTTCGGTTTTGGCTCTATTTGTGCGGCAGTTCCGTAGTAAATTTTGTTTCTGTGTTTCTTTTTTTTTCGGCCACACGCGCAAATGTTTGGGGCACAGTTAAGGCCGGCCTTCACTTAGGCTTTTTCTATTAATTTTTCTCGTTTTGCTGGCCTTTAAGCGGCCCTTTAATGGTGGCTAACTCGACGCGCTTGGCAACAGAGGGCCATGAAGGGCTTTGTTAAAATATACGGAATTAGATATTAAATTGTAGAAACTAAAACAACAAAAGTAACCAACAGCCACAACCAAAAGCAAATCCAAAGCCAAAAAGTAAAAGTTGCTCGATTCTACAGATGGCCAGAGCTAAAACTAGGGCCGGAAATGCTAACACAAATTTTCACAAGCGATGGATGAATGGATGTACGACCAAATGGACGTGAGGTTAAAAACAAAACAAAAATGTACACTTTTTTATTTACGGGGACTTGTTGCGGCTCAATTAGCGAAATGCCTACGAGCTGCTTTTCGCAGTTGGTAGAGTCCACTGGACATGGACATGGATGCTCGTCATTATGGATGTGCCACTTACCCTGTGGCAGCACGCGTTCATTGTCTGTCTGCGAAACTTGATGAGCCACAATAGTACCGCGTACACCCAGAAATCAGCCTGGAAGTCCTTTAATTATCACTGTTACCGCATACTTCTTAATGCATCAACGTGAAGTTTCAATTTGTTAGGTAGTTGCATGTTTATGTGCCATTGTTGTATGCGTAGTAATTGGAGATATTAGTAAATAAAAAAATATTTTTAAGAGCCGCTTGATGATTCTTAGGCTTTAGGCTTCAAAAGCCACTTGCTAGGTATACCCTTATCTGGAGTGAGTTGACTGTGTGCCGGCAAGAAAAACTGAAACTGGAAAACTAACAAATGGACAGCTGAAGCCGGGGGCAGCATCCCCATTCCACATCCCCATCCCCATCCTCATCCCCATCCCAGACACTTGTTCGCCATGTTTTTTTCGTTTTGGCCTTCTTGCGAGACAATTGTTGCGCGTGTGTCGCCGCTCCCCCTCTCCATTTTCGCCCCCCTTCGGTGACCAGTGGCGTCTGCCCGTTACAACGACCATTCATTTATAACGTATTTCACCATTGAAATGTTTAAATTTGTTTTAGCAGCCAGGAGGAACTGGCAGCCAGGCCTAAAACAAATCGTTCGTATGTTTCTTGCCTCATCTCCACTCATTCACACCAACTAAAACGCATACAGCTGTGTTCAATGACATAGATATGGTCAAAAGAAGTATTAATTGCCTTGTCTCCGACATGAGGAACTATTTTCGCATATTTTTATGGAATTAATATTAAATTTCAATGCAATGCAATTCCTGTAGGAAATAAAATAACTCCTGCCTGACTGACCGCTGCTGTCTATATTTATATGGACTTTTAGTCATGTCGTCTGGTTGTCTGTCAGGGCCGGGTATACTGATGTCCAAAAGACATTAGTTCGTAACTTAATTAATGTTTTTGTGTTAATTGCCGGCAGCAACAAAATTTTAGAAAAACTCGAAAATGTTCGACAACACAAAAAAAGTGGAAATACAAAAAAATTAAATGGAAACTAAGACTTAAAAAAAAAAGAGGAGAGCTGTAGTGCGAACATGAATGAAGGCATCGGGAATTAAATTGTCAGACCATCGAGGAACAAAACCATCCAACAACAGCCCCAAAAAAAAAGAGAGATATCGATCGCGACAAGCAGTAGATATTCCCAGAAAGGCCTACATGGCCCACTAGGTGACCCAAAATGACAAAGATGATCCAAACACGAAGATGGACTGCCCAGATAGGTATTGTTGGGTGTTGTAGTTGAGAACGACTTGGCAAAATTGATTCCTAAATAGATATTGTTAGGCGCTTTGATTTAAGACCCCACTTCCTGTGCACACAATATGAAGACTTTGATTTAGTAATTCATTTGGACATTAACTAATTTCCTGAAAATGTTGGCAATTTTTTCGAGGACACACATTAATAATTATACCTAACTGATTTTATCTGCAGTAAAGTTTGTGTTCAAGACACAGCGTAGTCTTTTATAAACTTGTTTCAATACTCCAATTCTTACAACCAGAAATCAGCATAGCTCAATCATCATAAGAATCTAAAAGATCTGTTTAAATTATATTGTGTCAGTCACATAAATGCCTAAAGTGTTGTGCCTGAGCTGGGAAAAAGTCCATTAAAAGTGCGCTGCCTTGAAAACGCCACGAATCAATCAGTGGCATAGGCTATTGGGGTTTCCGCGGGCACTTTGACACTTCTTCGCTGGACGCATCAATTACATGTCCAGAAGTCGCAGACAAATTAACGGATGCATTATTCATAATGCGGCTGCAGCGGTAATTTCCCAAAATGCGAATGGCGAGTGCCACCACTTATGGATATATCTGAATTTCAACATTTTGGTTACTGACCGCTGTGGCGACGGCGCCAACCGTTCGCCCGATGGTTTCGCTTTTGGACATTGGTGTCATAATATTCGCAATGTGCTAGATTCATGCTTACATCTCTTTTTTTTATTTAATATTTTTTTAATTTGTTTTTGGCTTTTAGTGGTCTAAAAACAGAATTAGGGAGCGGGTAAGCATTGATTAGAAGCGCCCAATTAGCCGATACAGATTTCTATACACATATACTATCTATGTATATACAATGTACTGTGGCGATGACGTGGCTATTCGGTTGAACTGCACGCTGCCCACATAGTTGGTGAACTCTCGCAGCGGCGAGTCATTGAACAAGTGGCAATTACAAGAGGTCGATCGGTTGATACCCCCCAGATCACGGTTTTTGGCAAAGTGATTTCCAGATGTGTATGTATGTACATATATGTGTAACAGTTAATTTCGCAATGAGCCACACAAATCACAAATGTCTTGAAATCACTTTAAAAGGTGTTTAAGGGTGTTTAAATCACCTTAGCAATAATATGCCCACGGAGCTCTGGCAAAATACCCTCTGCGAATATCGATTCAATGTTCAAAGTCTGACTAAGCCGGCCGGTGGCGTTGACGCTAACGATGACGCCATCTGGTGGGTAACTACGCTGCCACTGATTTTTCCTTAACCACCACCCCCAACGTACCCCTCACTTTTTCGATAGCCCCCCTCCTCGATGGCCCCCTGTTTTGTGTAAACCCCTCTTAAGACACTAAAAAGCTGCTTAAAGACATCGTTGTCGACGCATTTGGCCAACAACGTCTGCGATTTTGGCCTCGGCCGGTGCGCAGGTTTTTCCTTTGGCCAGCCTCGTGAAAATGCATTAGCCGCAGCGCATGATTCATGCCTCGGCAGCAATGGCAGAATACGGAGAAACAATAAAAGCTAAGAAAAGAAAATACCAAGTGGAAGAGCCCCGGCATATGAATTTTGCCCGTTGCCATTGCATTTTGGCCCCGATTCGCGGGCCAGGCCCAAAATTCATGTTCATTTCTCGAGTGCTTTATTGTCTGGCCGGAGTTCAAGTGGATGTATCTACGGAATATCAGGGATTGCGACTAAAAATGGGATTGGTAGTGGCGCCTGTGTGGTGCTGTAATATACAGGGTACTAAACTAGGGAATTTTAGCAAAAAATTCCTTTAAATGTATTGATTTATTTCTTATTAATTAAAAATATTAGATTTAACACTTTTAAATTAATTAAGAAGGCATAATTTTAATTTTTTACTTCAAGCCCAAAGTCTGCGCGTTACCTTCGCTGAGTCTGGCGAGCTATTTTTAAGTTTAAAAGTTTTTGGTCGAAACGCTTTCCGCAGAAAAGGGTTTAAATAGATTCAGACTTGATAATGCCCCTGCACGTAGCAGAAAACACGCTCCAACTTTGAAAAACCGGGCCTGACCGAGTGTCCCGTGTTTCTATAATTCACGGGCAATTAAAAAAACAACAACAACCCGGTCCGGTCCGCTGGCCTGGCAACAAGTTCAAAAATTAGAAACTAAACGTTCAGAAACTAACCGAAAACTTCAGCTCAGACTGTTCATGATGTTCATTAGGCGACGCATGCGCAGGTAGGCCTACATTTAATGTAATTATCAATGATTAATGAATTGCTTGAGCAAACATTGTGCGAACGAACCGATACCTTTGCCTATACCAATAGCTTTGCCGAAACCGATAGATTTCTGGGCAAACATATGTAGCTATGTATCTGCAGATACAGCGGCGGCGAATCTGGAAACTAGGCCTAATGACCAAAGAGTACCGAAACAGACCTAACCGCCCAAAACCTTCAGGTAACACTCGGGACCTGCAATAAAATAAGGTAAAATAAAATCCGATCGAGCTGGGCGGCGAACCGAAATTAACACAAATCCTAGAGACGAACCGCTCTAATTTCCCCGGCTACAATTAGCGACCTGGCACTTTTGCCGTCCTCTCGATATTTCCCACTAGATACACTTACTCCACTTGTGCACTCAAAGAAATTACTCCGGGAAAATTACAATACACACAAAGCATACATATGTACATATATGGCTTATATGCCTACTTCATTTCATGTGAAAAATAATATATGTACCTTAAAGGCACTGCATTTCTTTGGGTGTACGCAGTTCGCCTAGGAGGAGTTAACCGAATGGTCTTAGGAACGCTCAACTAATGATTGGAAAACGATTTCTGGGGCGCAATTATGGCAGTCAATTAAGCGGCGTGTGAGTATCGAGCCGATAGGCGTAGTGTCTGTCTTTCACGCCCCCCAAAAACGCCGTCAAAACCGAAAACTAAAATGTAAACCAAAACGCAGACCCACATATCCACATCCAGCCCCTGAAAAAGCCAACCTGGTGGCGTCATCTGTATACATCCCATGCCCTCCAACCAATTACAAGTTCGGGTCCAAACAGCCGGTGGCCCCAGACGACCAAACGTCTTTAATACATATTTATTTATATATTTGGGAAAGCCACCAATAATTTGAATTTTAAATTGCTCGGCAACACCCATTTGTCTTTCTCTATTCGCGACACGCGTTCATCTAAAAAGTTCGATTTGTCAAAGCCCAAACTCAATTTTTTATTCCTAGGATAGACGAGATCTTCTCCAGAAATCTCTGATAACTCCGCCAAACGGCCTACGGGTTGCATAAATTACAGGTAACCATAATAAACCATTTTTATAATCAAATAATTGCAATAAACTTTTTTTAAAGTTGCAAAAAAAAAAAAAGAAAAGCTTTTTTTTACCTCATTCCGGTCATTCCTCTAAAGCCTTAACATAAATGCATATAATTAAGAAAAAGTTGGTATTGATTTCCACAACTTTAAATTACAAAGCCATTTAGCAGACCTGATCAAAAGCCTTACAGCCTCAGACAACTGGCCGAAATTACAATGCCCACAAACACGAGTATCGCAACTTTAAAAGAACAGAACGACAGAAACCCTATTAAAAATGCCACTTACAATTAACAAAAGGAATAGGAACTGCGTAATGGTTACTGGTTACTGGCTTCTAAGCCTTAGCACTCGTGTGCTCAGCTGTTCAGAACCCCCCAAAAATAAAAATAAAAAAATAATCAAAAAACCGAAACCAAAACCAAAAAGGCAAAAGAAATACAATCTATCTGCGCAGTTACATAAATTTCTGTTGAGTAGATTGGCTTGCTCCATGAATGGTTGCTATGAATCGAAACGGGAATCGCGGGGAATATCTAGGTTCTGTTTCGCTCTTCGGCCCAACATTCTGAAGTCTAACGCATCGATGGAGGCGACAAGGTTGTCATGGGTCAATGTTTTGCTAATTTGCTAAGTCAATATGTTGAGATCTCTTTTCCTACAATATAAATTGCATATAGTCATATTTTTTGTTTACTTCAATAAAAGTAAATATGTGTTCTTACATAAAGCTCGATTTATATTATTGGTTTTTCAAGAGTTTCTCTTTGTCGAGCAGTTTAATAGCATTTAAAAAAAAATAATCATTAACTGTTGTCCACTATTAGTAAATATTTCAGTTAATAACCTTCTGAAATTAAAAAACAGAAATACCTCCTAAAAGAGTTGGCTTTCATCAGTTTCGTCGCCTGTGGCCAGAGACAGAGTGTGAATATGAAAAAAATGTGCGTGTTTGAGGTAGTCCAACATTCGGAGGCAGTCGGCAAATACGCATAACAAACGCTATTAAATTTTATAAATATTTAAAACACCCATTTACATACTCGACCCACACATAGATCAAAATGCGGGGGGAGGTGTTGTATCTGGGTGCCCGGGGTGGTGTATACATAGTTGGCCGTTTGGATCGCTTTTTATGGTGAATCGCTGGGGGTCTCGGGATCGTATCATCATGTGCCAGCTTGATTTGTCAGGTTTATATGAACATATGTATATACATATATACCTATAAACGTATACATATATATAGACGAGGAGGTCTAATCAAACGACAGAAGGTTGACAATGAAGGGCTCGATTTTTGGGCTCGACTTTGGGCCTCAAGCTATGTTTCTGTTTTCTTTTCACTTAATTATTTATGTATTTATTATAGCCGACAAGCGAGACCTTATAATTACATATATGGTCAGATGTTGTATGTTTGCTCATGTTTGTAAGCATACCTCACATTTTTTATATATTTTTGTGGCCCGAAGGAAATTGAAAGTTATTTGCGTTCAGAATTTAATTAGAGAGACTTTGCGCTGAAAGCCACTTAAAGTTGATTTGTGGCCGTGTGGATTAGCACACTTTGTTCCATCATAGACCCTAGACTTGTTTGGGTATGGGAATTCGAAATATCAAGGGTACATTTTAGTGAAGAGTCGTTTAAATACATCTGGGCACTAATGAACTACATACATACATACATACATAGGTGATTGACAGACGAAAGGTCTGTCTCTTACTTCTACATATGTACATACGTAAAATAACAGACAAAGTTCATTCGCTTTTAGATGTTCCTCTGCTTACTAAATATAACAAACTTTCAAAACTCAGGATGGCTAAACTTATTTTTAAGTCCTGATTATTTATGAGGCACAATTCCAGCGCGAAGTTTTCGAGCGAAAAAATGCTTGTTTTCAATGCAAAATGCTCTTCATTCACAGAACTCCCTCCCAGGTTATATTTTTATTTTCTTTTTTCTTTTCGTTTTCGGGACCCTTTGTGGTCTCAACCTGGTTTTTATTTTTATTTTCATTTTTTTTTTTTTGCACAACCCCAACGATCTTTCCTTAACGTCTTCGTATTACTTAGCAAATTAATAACCATAAAAATCTTAATGCCCAACTCGCTCAAGAAACGAAATCTTTAGCTTGCCTGTTGAATTTCTTATGAAAAACGTTTCGTGAAGCTCACAGAAATCCACAAGGAAAAAATCACAAAAAAGGCACACGAGACAAGAAAATAAATAAATAAAAAAAGAAGAAGACGAAAAATAAAAGCCAAGACACAAAACAAAAATTCAAAATAAATACAAGCTGAAGAAGAAGATTAACAGAAGTGCCGCCATTTAAATTTATTTACTTACGAGTGTGAACTTTATGCCCGCGGCGTTCCACTTCCCTTAACCCCTTGCTGGCCCCCGCCCCCCATCGTTCTTAACCCTTTTTTTTCTTCAGATCGGGTTGGGGAGGGGGGACGCCACCGTTGTCAATGCCAAATTGTGTGACGGTCGCCAGATCCCAAAACTCGATCTTAGTTCGCTTCCTGCCCCAAAACAAGAAAGGAAAAGAAATAACTAAGATGCTCGCAGCCTTTTTTTTTTAATTTTTTTTGTTTCTTTCATGATCGGCAAAATATTGTGGCTAGGTATTATGGGCTCATTATGGGCTTGCTGAGAAAAAGTTTCTTCTCCTTTTCATTTTTGGCAAAGCAATAGAAACTTTCACTTTGTGAAAAATTAACACAAAAGTGGGCCCAGCCCCAAGATGTTGCGAGATTTTAAAATTGTGTAATATCTCGAAAAAAAAAAGTTTTGACAAATTACAGAGAAACGTTTACTTGTGCACTGAGAGTCCTGCATAAAACGAATTTTTAGTATTTAAAGAATATCTATCTATAGTATTAAAGTATCTTATACGAACAAATATTCGAAACCTTCTGGATTTTGTTTCAGTTTAGTTCTAGTCTTGTAGAAAAAGAAAAAAAACCTTTTAAGCCATTTACTCCTTTCCCACAATCTCCATTTTGATACGGTCCATTCACAATTTTTTATTTGGCGACTCGCTGCTAGCCCTCCTCATCGTCTTCATGATTGTCGTCGGTTTCGTAATTTGATTCCAGTTAAAATGGAATGAAATCTTGTTGCCCTAAAAAGCCAAAGCCCCACAAAAAAAAACCAAAGAAGACAAATCGCGAAACTCCTCGCATATCTTTCTGGCGTTTCCTTTTGAACTTAAAGACGATGATGCCGCGGCTGGAAGCTTTTAGGACCGATACTTTCGAGGACCGCAGACCCTTTTTTCATACTCTGCAAATGGGGTTACGCAGTAGTTCAGTCATTAAGCTGAAATCCCCCAACCACCAATCTGCATTGCTAATAGATTACTTAGTATCCAAATTTAATGTCTAGTTTTTGGACATTTTTAAACTTTTTAATATTGATATCATTTGATTATGCATTAGAGTATTGAAGCACTCGTTGCAAGCAGACTACCATATTTTCAGTCCTGCTCCTTATCACGACTTGGTTATTTCTTGTGTGTGTTCTGGACGGATTTTATGGGAATTGTGGCAACATTTCGCACATATATCTTGGGAGTTACTTCTCTTGGCCTACGCAAAATACCAATTTCCCCCGTACAGCCCCCCGAAATACATACAAAATAACTCGTTTTTGAGCCGCACGTGCTGCTGCTATGCGGTCAGTTGATAATATTTGAAACCTCTTTCCGCTCGACTCGTAGTTGGCATTTTATGCTTAAAATTTATGCGACGCCTCAAACGATTCATTTGCATACGAAATGTTTGAAATGGCATTGATTTGACAACAGTCAGACGCGACGGCTCAGGTGGATCGAGTCATCCCCAGAAGATTGAAGACTGAAGATTGTAGACTAAAGACTGAATATCGAAAGACCCCTTGGCAACAACAACTAGGTGAGCATATCGGGCGAAATCGCTGCGACAGGCATTCAAACACATCGACTAATTAATGAAATCTCAATCTAATCCGAACGATCGACTTGAATTAAAGTTTTTTTTTTCTGCAAAAAAAAAGAACTACAAAACAGAGGTGATAACGTGACACGATCTGTAGTTTAACTTTTGGCTTGTCCCCTCTTGGATATACAAATGCTTAATAAATGCAATTAAATGTACATAAAAAATATTTCAATATGTTTATAGAAAGATGATCTGCATTAATTTTTAAAGAAACTCCCTTTTTAACCGGTTTGTTTAGATCTGTGCCTCATAAAGTCACGAATTCGGATCGAATGTTGGACAAGGCATCATCCCTAGAAATCGTATTCAATGGAGTTGTGCCGACAAAAGAGCAGATACAAAATATCGAACCTGTCGCGTTGAATATGCTAAGCACATGCATTGAAATTCCTTGATTTGCCTAATAATCGCGCCGTTAAGTTGGCCTAGCAACAGTTCAGATCAAATCGGTCCAAAATTGATCTGAATTTCGGTTCGAGATCGAGATTCAGATCGAGAGCAGGTCGCTATAAAAAAAAAAAGTGGCTAAAACAACAATCGCATATCGCTTTAGATACGGTTGGCAATCAGGAAAATAATGCGTATTTTTCTGACATTTTTCGGGGGTGAGCAGCCATTTACAATTGCCAACTAATTGCTGGGCCTAAGTTGGTTTGGGCCGCATCGAATTGCTTTTGGCCATATTTCTCTTTTTGGAATTTTGGCCAGGCACCGCATCAAGTGACAATTGTTCCAAAGTTCGCAGTTGTAGTTTCTCGTTTTTGATTGATTAATTGCCCATTTGATTTGATTTGACTCTATTTTTTGCCCCTTTTGACAATCGCCGAATTCTCTGATAAAGACTTTTGACGACTCATAAGATGGCAAAAAAAAACAAGAGAGAACGCTATAGTCGAGTTCCCCGACTATCTGATACCCGTTACTCAGCTAGTGGAAGAGAGAAGGAGAGTCTTAAACGCAGTTTTTGGCGGTTTGTAGGCGTTATAGTGGGCGTGGCAGAAAGTTTTTTGGCAAATCGATAGAAATTTACAAGACCAATATAAAAATGACAAAATATCAAAACATTTTTCAAAAGTGTGGGCGTAGCAGCTTTGGGCGGTTTGAGGGCGTTATAGTGGGCGTGGCAAAAAGTTTTTTGGTAAATCGATAGAAAATTACAAGACTAATACAAAAATGAAAAAATTTCAAAACATTTTTCAAAAGTGTGGGCGTGGCAGTTTTGGGCGGTTTGTGGGCGTTAGAGTGGGCGTGGCAACATGAATCGACAAACTTGCGCTGCTTCTATATCCCTGGAGTCTGTATGCTTAATCTCAACTTTCTAGCTTTTGTAGTTCCTGAGATCTCGACGTTCATACGGACGGACAGACGGACGGACAGAGGGACGGACAGACGGACGGACAGACGGACAGACGGACAGACGGACAGACGGACGGACAGACATGGCCAGATCGACTCGGCTATTGATCCTGATCAAGAATATATATACTTTATATGGTCGGAAACGCTTCCTTCTGCCTGTTACATACTTTTCAACGAATCTAGTATACCCTTTTACTCTACGGGTAAAGGGTATAAAAAGATATGTATATATAAACAAAATCAAGCAAAAAATTGGTGCGGTGTAAGAGGTATACATAACAAAGATCGGCAATTATTTCACTTGATTTTTGAATTTGGCACATGGGAAAATTATATTTGGGCAGAAGCCCAATGATTGTCACTTCAATATTGCTGCATTAATTTTACGCGCTGAAACCAAACCAAAACTAAATAAATTTAAGTTTATTTAATTTAAATTTATATAATTGAAACTTGTTGCATTAAATTCCAACAACCGAGTTAGGTAATAGAAACGGTAATAACATTTTTTCTCATTTTCTCGGTTTCTCAGTTAATAATTTATGAAATAAAGTGAACCACACATGAATGTGCAACTAGGTCAATCTTACAACTTTAACGGAGTGTTAACACTATTTCATTATCAATAACAACAGCTTAACATTTCTCATTTAATTAACAATAATAGCATTAGCACTTAAGCTATTGCAAACATATCCAGTGGCTTTCTAAAGAATTGTATTATTTTTCTTAACGTGATTGGGTTTCAGCTACTTAAAGCTATACATAAAAAAAGTTTCGGCAAGAACCGTATTGAATGTTTCTGAAGTAATTTAAAAAATTTTAAACAACTTGGAGGACAAAGCTATCGCTAGAAAATTCCAAATAATTTCTTAGGTAAGCCCCAAACGCAAAAACAAAAAAAACGTTGAGTTGGGTTCACAGTTTGAGCTGGAAGTGATCACTCCACCTCCTCTACGTTCGCAGGTTTTTAAAGGAAGGCGCAGAAAGTCCGAAAAAATGAGAAATAAAAGGAATCCTATTAAGCAGGCAAAACGTTAGCGGAATTTTAAGTTCATTTGCCCAGCAGAGCGTGCCCCGACTTTTATATGATGATTCCTTTACTTGTTTTTTTTTTCTTTTTTTTGCGGGCTAAACTCTTTTTCCCCAGTTCGTTGCCGCTCTATTTCATTTGGAGTAAAATATCACTCGAATTCAATTCGTAAAATGGTCTACATTACCTTTATGGATAAACAATTGGAACAAAACAAAACTATATAAAAACAAGAGAGAACGCTGTAGTCGAGTTTCTCGACTATCTGATACCCGTTACTCAGCGGGGTGCTACCGCACCAAAAACTGTCAGTGTGGAAATTTCGTTCTCTCTTGTTTTTTATCAATTTTTATGCGGGGTCCGGGGTGCGGGGTGCGGGGTCCGTGGTCCGGGGTCCGGGGTGCGGAGTCCGGGGTCCGGGGTGCGGGGTCCGGGGTGCGGGATCAGGGGGCGGGGTCCGGGGTGCGGGGTGCGGGGTCCGTGGTCCGGGGTGCGGAGTCCGGGGTCCGGAGTCCGGGGTCCGGGGTGCGGAGTCCGGGGTCCGGGGTGCGGGGTGCGGAGTCCGGGGTCCGGGGTGCGGGGTCCGGGGTGCGGGGTCCGGGGTGCGGGGTCCGGGGTGCGGAGTCCGTGGTGCGGGGTCCGGGGTGCGGGGTGCGGAGTCCGGGGTCCGGGGTGCGGGGTGCGGGGTCCGGGGTCCATGGTGCGGGGTGCGGGGTCCGGGGTGCGGGGTGCAGAGTCCGTGGTCCGGGGTCCATGGTGCGGGGTGCAGGGTGCGGGGTCCGGGGTCAGGGGTGCGGGGTGCGCGGTGCGGGGTGCAGAGTCCGGGGTCCGGGGTGCGGGGTCCGTGGTGCGGGGTCCGGGGTGCGGGGTCCGTGGTCCGGGGTGCGGGGTCCGGGGTGGGTGGTGCGGGGTCCGTGGTGCGTGGTCCGGGGTGCGGGGTGCGTGGTGCGTGGCTCGGGGTGGGGGTGCGGAGTTCATATGATTAAATACATGTTTTTTGGCAAAACGATAGAAATTTACAAGACCAATACAAAAATGAAAAAATACCAAAACATTTTTCAAAAGTGTGGGCGTGGCAGTTTTGGGCGGTTTGTGGGCGTTACAGTGGGCGTGCCAACTTGAACCGACAAACTTGCGCTGCTTCTATATCCCTGGAGTCTGTATGCTTAATCTCAACTTTCTAGCTTTTGTAGTTCCTGAGATCTCGACGTTCATACGGACAGACAGACGGACGGACAGTCGGACGGACAGACGGACATGGCCAGATCGACTCGGCTATTGATCCTGATCAAGAATATATATACTTTATATGGTCGGAACCGCTTCCTTCTGCCTGTTACATACTTTTCAACGAATCTAGTATACCCTTTTACTCTATTGCAATAAAGCATCCATTTGTTATCTCCAAAGCAAAAGTAAAGCATCCACTTTTGTCTCCAAAGCAAAATTTGATGCAGGAGATTTTGCATTGGCAAATTGAACTCGCAATTAAGTGCCAAAAATTAATATCTTCAATGGCTCCATTAACAGCAAGGCTTTATTTCTGGTTGGAATCCATCTTTCAGGGCCCAACTCGGTGGTACGTCGCAAAGCGAAGGCAACAGGTTGCTCCAACTGCCACGCCCTCCTTTGCCTCCTTGGCCTTCTTGAATTTGTGGAACCGTCGTGGTTTTAAATGCACGGCAGGAAGAGTTCCTTCACTTTGTATTCACAAATTAGACACAAGTTAAACATTTTACGGTTTGTGAAGTGGAGCCGACGATGAGCGATGGACTCGTAGACATTGCCCTGTTGACGACGATGATGATGTAGTTTTTGCTGTCTTCGAGACCGCGATACACTGACCAAAATTAAACTAGTTGCCCTGATATATCAAATCCTGTTTCGATTAAAAGATAATATTGGTAAACACATTCTCCAGAACGTAGGCATTCGTAACCAAATATATACATACATATATACGATTCTTCAATTTATTTAACTTAATCAATGTCAATAAATTCCATTACAAGTTATGCCCTATTTTGTCAGTGTACTTATTGAGTTCCTTTTCATTCCAGCGCATCACTCAAAATTTACTTACCATGTAAAGCATGACCGTGTGAAACGAAGCCGCCGTCGTCTGCCTCTGGTGCTCCCCCTCCCCCTGCCCCTCCCCTGACCGCACCACCTTTCGCGACCCTGTCTGCTGTCCAAGCATCCTGGCCGCCCGGTCTGCCCCCCAATTCATTACCACACATTGTACTTTTATGGATATCGCATAAGTTCCTTGGCGCACCAGTGCCAGAACCACTCGGCAGCCTTTTGGCCATGTCTGTGTCTGTCTGCCCCACCCAACGGGCACAGTGGTGCAAGGCACCTCAAAATGGGGTTCACAAATGTGCAATCCAATAGCAATGCATTAGTTCAAGTTTTTACTAATGGTTGTATTTAACATATGGAATAATAAATAAAACTACTTTTCGTGTTCGTGTTCTTTCCTGACGTGCCCTAAATGCTTCCTAAAGAATTGGCCGCCATGTGCTCTTGCGGTGGCACAGTGTGCCGAAAGCGTGTGTTTTGCGAGTGAGGGCTGGGTGGGCAAAGAAGGAGTGGTGGGCTGTGGGGCGAGAAGGGGCGGCTTTTCTCGGTTTCTCTTTCTCTGATATTGTTGCGTTGCTGTCTACTTGAAAGTCTGCACGCAATGTGTTGTTGTAGAGGGGTGAGACGAAAAAAGGGGCGTGGTGGGGGTGCAAGCTGCTCCAGCTACACTGGGAGTAAGGTACTAGATATTTTGTTTTCAAAAGGAAAAACTACAACTGACAACTACCATTCAATATTTTGCATCAAAAAACGTGCATCTTAACACATTGTTTATATTTTTGATCAGCAGCGTGAAGTGGGAAGTATTTTTGTTCTGTGTACACACTCACATGCCGGGGAATGTGCCGTGCCTCCCTCCCTCATCCGCCCTCCTTCAATATCATTCCATCCCACCCACCCCCGCGCCGTTTTATCTCTTTCATTGGTATGTAAACCGCTGCCTCCGACTAGCCCCCTCTCCTTCTGCCCGTCTGGCTGTGTGCGTGCTCTCTCTCTCTCTCTCTGTTGTTGTTGGTTCATTGCCCGCCAAAAATTTTTGAAGGCCAAAATAATATGAGATTTTTTTTGTTCGCTTCGCATTTTTTGTTTTGTTTCTTTGCTTATGGCTGCTGCTTCTTTTATTTTTCTCTTACTTCAGTCATTTCAGGTTTTCCCTTTCTGGCAAAATTTGCCTCCCTCCATAAACAAAAAAAATGTTTAACGAAAAAAAATAAAAATAAATAAATGAAGAACAGCGAAAACCCAAACAGAAAAAATTTCACATACTTGACTGGCCTTCCCTCTCGCTCACTCCCACTTACTGTTGTCTCCTTCCCCCTACTTCTTCCAATTTACGCACTTTTTGTTGACAAAAAAAAAACAAAGAAAAAAACGTTTCCCTGGGAATTAGAGAAGCCACCAAGATTTCCGATCAATTGAACTTCAAGCTTGGTTTGGTTTTTCGAATCGGTTTTTAGATTATGCTCAAAGGGATTTAAATGGTCACGGGGGCTGGAAGTAACAACAAAAAAAGAGGGATTATTTAAAAAAAAAAACTAGAACTTCCTTTTTGTTTATAATAAATTAAGAAATACAAAAAGTGCAAAATAATAATTTCAATTATATATCCTGCGCCTGAGTTCCTGACTTTAACTAGTTTTATTTTTACCTTTTAGGTTCTTATACTTTTTTCTGCAACTTCTTGTTATCTTCTTGTTGGGGGGGTTTCCAAGAAGCCTGCCCCTCCGGTGATGAAGAGTTTCTGGCTCCATTTTGGAGCGGCGGGATCAGTATGGCTTAGAGAGGCTCGGGGGGAAACTACTTTTCGGGCACCAACCATTCAAGCAAGGAACCACTTGAACAAAGCTCCGAGAAACCGAGTATCTTTTTTTTTTTTATTCTCTTCAGAACTTGCGTTGTTTGCAAAAAAAAAAATAATAATAATGAAAAAAGAAATACAAAAACCAGTTCGAGCACTTGAGAGATCTGTTAATAGAGCTGATAAACTGTTCGATACAATTTCGAGACTCGAAATTCAAAGTTGCCATCGAGGTAACACGCTCCACGCAGTGTCAAGAAACTCTCGAGTATCTAATTGTATGGTAATACCAACACACAGCACACGGGTGTACATATAAATTACTCTTATTACTATCACACACACTGGAAAGAAAACGCTTACGCAATACGCGATAAAAGTTAACCGCCGTCGATCTATTACGCCATCGCCTTTGAAATCGTTAGTTTTCGGTATTCTCATTCTTATATCGCGAAGACCAACTAAAGGAGTTGATTAGTGGGCCAGTTTGGGGCCGTTTAGCCCACCCATATTTCCCTAACTCTCGATATGTTGGATCTCTATTACTCATATATGATCTCTTTGTCCGGGCTGCTGATGATCAATCAGAAGTGATCTCATCTCGGAGGCTGGGTTCTTTTAGCTTTCATATTGCTCATTTCTTTTGAAAAGTAATTTATATTGTCAAGTCGATGGCTACATTTTGACTTTCAGCGTATGTTACTTTGCATAAATTTGTAATAAGAAATCAAACATAATTAAATTTGTATAATTAATTGAATAATAATATAAATGATGTGTATTATAGCGAAACAAAGAGATTTGATTTCTATTTTTGATCATCACTAAGTTTTAACCACATGAATTTATGGTTTTAATATACTTAACTTTTAAGTACTACAATTTTTCGCAAGCAAGCCCATTAGGTATTTGGATCAGAGCAGATTTCCTGTATTTCCACGCAACACTGAAAGTAAACCAACCGAAAATAACAAATTTTCCTAATTTCTTTCAACACTTCATTAGCACTGTTTGGAAATAGTTTTTGATCGGGTGAACTAATTTAATATCGATTTGTATATTTTGAATAATCGGCTAAGCATTCGCTATGGCATTCCATCAAAATGGAATAATCACTCCAACAATAACTGAGGCGTTTATCTCTGGCAATGTATCTGTATCTGAATCTGAATCTGAATCTGAATCTGAATTCGCTATCGGTAGCAAAGTATCCGCTTTTATGCCGCGCCCATTTGGAAAATTCATTAAATTTCTCATTTCTCTGGCTCCCGGGCAATTCATTCATAAATGCGAGGAATCAACTTGTGACAATGCGTAGACGCACACATGATGCCACATGATCGCATCATCAACATAATCATCATAATCATCGTTTACTACCGCCCATACGCACATGCTCCGTAGCAACCTTCCCCTTCTCCATCCCCTCGTCATGGCCCCCTTTTAGCCCTCAAAAGCTCCCCTTCGAACGACAAGTCTACAAGTCTAAGCGCAGCTTTTGAATTACGTAAATTGATCGCAACGGATCCGAACCTTATCAAGTCGGGCTGAGAGACAATGAAATAAAGGGGAGGAGGGATCCCCTCAGCCCACCACCAAACCCCTTTGCCCACCCACAGATTCGTTTATTTTGATTTCCATTTTGAGGCCTCTTGGCAACCCAAGACGAACGGCGGCAACTTGTTTCTCTATATACCCTAAATAAAGGGTATTGCTATATTGCTGACATCAGTTGCATAAACTATGAAACAATGAAAACGCAAAGCGTAATTTACTTTAGATGTGTAAGTTAACAAACATGTTAACATGTAGTTAACAAATATGAATATGATTTAAAATACCTTTTTAGCCATTTTGTTAGTATATTTGTGAAGTAGAATATGTTTTTCAAATACGATACAAATGTAAAACAAACTTTCGGTCAGGAAGGGTGTACTAAGCTTGGGGTTTTCTTTAATTCCCTCTGTATTTTATTTTTATTTCGTTTATTTTTTTTTTTTTGCTTTTAATTTATATGCTGCTTATTTTGATTTGTAGTTTCGAGGCTTTGTGTTGTGATTTCATTTTCGGCACGCAGACAAATGCGTGTCTAGATCTGCTATTTTCGTATTATTGTTTTGGCCTTCCATTCCGGGAGCAATTTTTATTTCTTCTCTATTTTGATTACTTTTCCGACTTTACAGGGCGTCGTACACCTGCTCAATATGGGTACACCTATTTACTCGTGTGTTTTTGGGAGCCTTCTTCCTTTTTATTTTGCTCTCGGTGTTCTTTTGTCTTGGGTGTTGGGTCAATGTCAATGGGACAATAAAAATAAGGTAAAAACAGAGAAGAATCGAAAACAACTTCAAATAAAATGTACATAATTACGCAAACAAAGAATGGGCCGGGAGTTTTAGAGTTGGTCCGGCGTTTTGGTTTTGGTCTGGGATTTTTGTTCGGTCATTCGATTGCATGTGGGCTTCATTCATTTACTCACTCACTCATTCAGCTTTTGATTCATTCATTCATGATGTTCACGAGTAACGAGTTTCCAAGTTTTCGTGCCACATGCACACGATCCTCAACTCGAGTCCAGATCACTCAACCCTGACGAACTCGATCTTGGTCTAACCCTTCGCACTCACTGTCCATCTCAATTGGTTTAATGTTAAATAAAATTGTAATTTTACCACACCTAAACATTTGATTTAAATATACATATATTATAATACAATTTTTAAACAAAAAAGGTATTTATTTATAATTTATTTAAATTTTTTCAGTGCACTGCTTCACATGACTGTTTTCGGACATTTTTGTGGGTGCTTTCGTTTAATTATAACAGCACCAACAAAATTGGCCAAAGAAGAGGGCCAAATTTAACACCTACGCTGCCTGTGTTTCTTTTTCGACCTCTACTTATGCGGATCATTAAGTTCGCCGACGCTCCTTATATGTGACTTGGTTTCCCGAGTTTTGTCTGGGTTTTGGATCTATGCGATCCCACACAGCTGGGGCGAAAGTAATAGCAATAGGAAAATCATATTTGTATATAGAAATAAATACCATTTAGCGCTTTATTAATTTCAGAATAGTACTGAATACTTAATACCCACGTAGTATAAATAGCTTTAAATCTAAATATTTTCAATTTTAAACTCAACACTGCAGACCTTTGAACGCGACCCCATCTGTGTACTCAACTAATAAATGGGAATGAATTGGTTGGACTTAAAGGGGGAAAGAGATCATAATTTACTTTACCACAGCAAAAGCTGTCTGGCAGTTAGAGGTTTTACTGTAGTCGGCCGAGCCCTGGCCAATTTGTCAATTTAATTTCATTTAATGCTATTCTATTTCAATATCCCTGCTTTATTTAGACGACTATTTTGTGGCTTATATTTTTTTCTCTATTATCTATATCTATTACGTGTGGAGTTTGGACTGCACAATAAAATAAGATTCCTATTCTTCGATTCATTGATTCATTCATAAATCAAAGTAACAATAGCATTTGTATATTGTTTCTCCTTTATTTAATTGGTTCATACCCTGCAATTCGGGATTACAGAGGTGTTTCGTATCTATCATGTTGTCTTTCCAGAGAATCTCTTCTGGTCTTTTAATAATCTTCACTTTCTTGTCTAGTTAGATTTCATAAAATAATACGAATATGATTAGTTTCTATCTAATCATGGAACACTGGCGAAAATTGGATTGCCAGGTATCCAATAGTCGGGAGATTGAACCACTCGTTAACCCTTCTTCGAATGACTTTGTGTGTATTTCTGCTGTTGGCGGTGTATCGCAAATTGAAATGCGGTGCACGTGACGTAGTCGCAGACATGGCTAAAATCAAAATGCGTGGTCAAATTGTACGTACGTTGGCCCCATCTTGCGATTGTGTTGGTAAGTATGTTTCCCAGTGCGCGGAGCCCACCTGAAATGGCCACAACTTGAGCCGCTTTTGGCCACCACTCGGCGGCTTTTTGGCCTTTCCGCTGCGCGTTTCATTTCATTTTTATTGTATGTTTTGGTGCCAAATTATTTGCCCCCACAAAATGTGGATGACAGCACCCACAGCAGCACCACCGCACTACCAAATCACACCACCAAATCGCACCACCACCACCATAACAGAGGTTTCCCAAAAAGAGGATGTGGGCGTTGGTGTAAAGCTAAACTTCTGGCTCTGCGTTTGACATCTGGATGGGGTAAGCTGCCACAACAAATACTAGTTTTATTAACAATGTATTTCCAATGTAAATATATTTAAACATTCTCTTGTTATTGTGCGTAATTATTGCCTTTAGACACATTAAATATAAGTGTGTAGAATGGATGGTATTCGTTATCGTAAAATTACCGACCCCTAATAGCCAAAATTTAACAAACCCTTTGGGTCCTTCCACCTGCCAGGGTTTTCCCCGCAATCAACCTGTGCCACCTCAACTAATTCTAAGCTGTGATTTACATAATCCCATCGACAGCCGACAGCCGACAACCGCCGTCCGACCCCCATTGATTTTCATATTTGTATACTTTTAACACGTTTGGCAAATGCAAATTTCTCTGCTGAGAACTCTAGCAGCCAAGAAACGGAACTTTCGTAGGCGGAAAACCAATTTGTATCGCCTAGAATGCCTGAAATTCCCAATAGATTGCATAAGACTGATCAGCTGCCAGCAATTGTTTAAAATAAAAGCACTATTATCGAAATAATACAGCATTAGCTTTGAAATGTTAATAGAATGCGACGCGTTTAACATTATATTGGTATTAGTAATAGTAATACAACTAAATATCTAATAACTCAAAGGCGAATGTAAATACTTCAAAAAAATGGGATTCTACGAGACTTCTATGAATGAACGGATAGTAACTACTAAATTGCAGCAGCTGACTTGAAAACTGGAAAGGGGCGTAGTTAGTTGTCGTTGGAATTTTGCTAACAAGTGGCCAGTCGACTCACCTCGCAAACAGTTAACAGCTAAAAAGTTAAGCGGGTACCGGCTAAACTGGCATTTGACACAATTCGCCATGAAAATAGTTCAGTGATTCCATGCCTCATTTAATGGCATGAGAAAAACTAACTAACTAATAAATTACACTTTGTATAAAAAGATATCATAGCTTAATTGCTTGTGGAGGCGATTTTCAATAATTACACTATTTAAAGCAAAACAACGGTAAGTCAATCAATTTTATTTGATTTAATTTAATATTGAATTAAAGTGCTTAGGGCCCTTAATTGTGCAGAAGCTTACAATCCAGAGAAAGTTGTTCCATCGTACCATCGACCTTCTGTCCGGCGATAAAAGTTCCATCGAACCAAATTCAATTTGGCAAATTAGTGGATTCGACTATCTGTGATCTATTGGCGATCTGGTTGGACCACTCTCTAGTTCTCGATTCCGATTCCCATCCAAAGTCGAAGGTGAAAAGCTTTGAAATACTGGAAACTGCTGCGCCATTGATTGCGTTGCGTATCAGCTCTTTGCGACTTATCGCCAACTTATAGTCGACCAGCCCAACTCAAGGCTATTGGCTATAGTTTTTAGCGTTTTTTTCTTTTATTCTGCATTATTATTACTTTTGTTTCGCTCGAAAGTGCGTCGCATTTTGTTTACGAGCACACAGGTAGAACACAAAAATAACGCGAAATCCCTCAGAACCACAGTATTCATAGTGGAAAATTTGCAACAGAACAACGCAGTAGGTGAATCGATTTTTTAAAATTATACATATACCGTGGTGGACTAACGCATTTGCGTTCTAGCTAATGCTTTTTGAAAACAAATATTTTTCTGTGCATAAGAGTAGCGAAATAGTTTCCAATTCGATCGTCCGTCCAGCAGCTAAGACACAAGCCCTAGTGCACTTGAATATTTTTTAAAGTCCCTTAACCATAATTTAATTTACCTATTCTCGATATAGGTGGCACACACCCACGATTATCTTTACATTACCTCTACGACTCAATCAATTAGTGCGGTCAAGGCGGAGAAGCCCGGAAGGAGCAGCAGATTCAATGACACCTGTGACCAGTCAAATTATCCTAAAGAGTTTTTAATGCACATGGGCATTGTCCGGCGATTCAGTAGTTCGTGTGGTTGCGACCTATCAAAAGGTGGCCAATTTCATGCGTTAATACCTACGCAATGGACACGCGCCGTTGGTTGAAAGTCAGAAGCGCAGACCCACGGGATACGCATATTGAACGACTTCCGCTTGATAACTGCCACCGGTTCCGATCCAGGGTGGAAGTATGGAAGTATATTTATATGTATATGCCTATGTCCGATTTGATGTCCGCCTAATTGCCAGGTTAGCCCACTGCATACATGACACTCTGGCTAATTGCCCGCCGCCGAAACTTTGCTCTTGGCCAGAAGCCAACAGGTTGATTTATCAGCCACAACGGCAAATGATCAGTGGCCACCATCATTAAAGTATATCAATGAATTATCGTTATTTATATGACTAAAAAGTGTATTCCCTCCGTTTTTAACTCAACTGGCATTCGAACTGGCATGTCACCAATATGTTTCAGATATTGAAAAGCGAACTACCAAACACAATATTAACACAATTTCTAGCAAAAATGCAATATTTACGATTGATATTTTTGGTATAACTTGGCTAAAAATGGTCAGAAAGTTAAAAGAATTACATTGTTGTACTCCTAATTACCAATACTAACCAACCAAATCACCTTTGGACCGGCTCTGTTAAAATAATTTTTGGCCAAATCTTCGCAATTTTTGTAAGGCGTAATCATCAAAAATACCAAAAAATGTGAAAAAAAAAAATAATTTTTTTCTGAAAACACAGCTCGATTGGAAATTTAATTACGAACTCAATGAGGTATGACATTCCATATTTGGACCAATATTTCAAATGTTCTGATCAAAATACTAATATTTATAGTCGCAAAAACCAGAAAAACGCTTTTCGGTCAATATTCAAAAATCATCATCAGAAATTACAAAAAATGTGAAAAAATGTTATTTTTTTTGAAAACACAGTTCGATTGGAAATTGAACTACGAACTCAACGAGGTATGCACTATGTATCCAATAAGTTTCAGATATTGAAAAGCGAACTACCAAACACAATATTAAATCATATGTCAGTGATTGAGTTGCCAAACTATGATGAATGCGACGAATAATCGATTGTATATGAAAGGTTCAATTTAAATGTAATAACAATTGCCTAATATGATCTACGTCTAATAAACACAATTCGATATGTACATCGATCCATTTATCACGGCTCCTCAATGCGTACACACACACTTGTAAATACATATATACATATGAATATATTATATTTGAATTTACAGCCCCACATAGATGTATGGATTGCGTATATTGTTTCATCACTTCTGTCAGCTTCTCATTTAATTGGGCAACTTGATTCGATTGGTTCGCTTGATTCCACACGTTTCTTCTTTATTAGGGAAAACGTATGTGCACATTTCTAAAACAACCACACTATGGAAAAATGATTTAATAAATTATTAAAAAGTAGATTCGTCTTTTCTTGTTTAAGTATTTTTCAGATACAAGTTCTATCTTCTTTACTTACAAGAGCCGTGCTTCGATAGCGGATAGCTTACACCCAATCGGTACTTCCCCCAGTATTCTGATGTACCTTCAAGAATACCGCTGTATTAAATTGTCTGCTCGCCATTTATACATATGTATTTACCTTGTAATGCGACATTCTGCCAGTGTCATGCGGCATAATTGTTCTCGAATCTCTTGGGAATTGAAAAGAATCTTTGGGTATCTTTAGGGCTCTTAGTAGCTCACCCCCACCCCCTTTCGCCGAAGCCTCTGGCACTTCTCTACCTGACGACATCCCATTGTGATTGCTGGGCTCTGAGTTCTCTGTGTGTGGTTATCAGGGGCCATGATTCAATGCCAAGCTACGCCGAAACTTTCCCCCACACTATCAGTATTTGACAAAAACCCCCCTTCGACGCCATCCCTCCCCGCCAGTGGCGCCATGCGCTATCAGTGGGCGTAGAGGAACGAGGAGCGTGCGCAACATGCGACCATGAAAAAGAAATTAAATATACATACATGTATTATAAAATATAGAACAGAAGGCAGAGAATCGGATGAGAAACTATGAACCAAATCCCCAAGAACTATCTCAATTTTCGGTCTGCTTTAATGCATATATATGTACATGTCTAACAATCGCCGCAAGGGAGAAGAGTCCATAAAAAAGAAATCAATTAAATTGAATTTATTAGGACAGCAGCGGGGGGTATTTCTTACGGGCAGGTACAGTGAAAACTCGGCAATTCAGTTTGCCTTTTTTTTTCCATTTTACTCAAAGCCAAAGATATGTATGCAAATTGTTTTGGCTATGCGTCGCACAAATCCACATTCAAAGATTCCACGACGCTTTATAGGGTATATTCCTTATCTAAAGTATACATGGTACAAAGTAGTTAAAAGTCTCGTGATGAGTGCTGAACGTAAATGGGATAGTACAACTTGGATTTAGCGTACCCTGTAATATTTGCATGAACTTTTAACCAAACTGTATCTCAGTTGATGAAATATATGGAAGTACACTGTTTAAAAGATTGACCATTAAATGCATTACTTAGTTCTTCATCATTAGCGACTTCTGTACCGCACAAGTAACGCTATCACTGACCTTGCCAAAAAGTTTTTTCGTTTTTTCAATTCTGCTGGTTGGATTTTTTATGCGCACAGCCACGAAATCAAATTAGAAAAGCAAATACTAAATTTCCAAATTATGCAGAACGAATAGAAAGGCTACTCAAAGGGGTGCCAAGCGGGCGGGGGAAGTGTGGGGAGGTGGGTGGTTGGAGTGGCAGGGGGCGGCAAAGGTGTTGCCGGGCCAGAAAATACCGAAACAAAATCGCTGGCAGCGCAGTCGACGTCCAACGCTTATCAAATGCGGAAGCTTTTGCCGCAACAAACTAACAAATGTTCGCCCCCTAAAAAAAAACACACTAAACGCCCTCCCTTCTCGTCCACATGCAAATTTAAGTTTATTTCTGTTACACAGAACGAAAAGATAGGCAACGCCTAAAGATTTGTATCTTAAATTACGCGCTTGAAAACGTTATTTTTGGCTACTCAAGTAGACATGTCGGAACACCTTTCTTTGGTCAATTAAGTAAAATTATAATTATTAAATTATATTGCCATCGAACCTTGCACAGCAATTTTTACGTTAAATTTCGTCAAACTCCTTAAGCAGATAAAATAAAATTTTATAAGTATTCAAATCGAGATTAAATAACCAATTAACAATTGTTTTTTCCTGTATGGTTCCTCGAATATTTAACAGGGAGAAACTTGGCCATGCCTCCAAATAAAAAATCAAACACGATGTATAAAAAAAAAAAAAACAGGGGGAACGCATAAAAATGTAGAAGACAAAGCATTGAAAAGTAGAACAAAGAAGCTTCACCTTTGTTTGGCCGATCAACCTTTGAATTCGATTGAAATCGATTTGAAAGGTTCTTCCTAAACGCGACTAGTCGATTTTGTTCGGGATGATGTTGCAACTACTTAACATATTCGCCTGCAAATAATTAGCAAGGTAATACATTTTATTTAACTGTAGATCACATAACACACGTTTTTGTTGCTGCAGACGTGGTAGTTTCATATGATTTGTATATATTTCATAATTTCAGACGTATGTGCATAAGTAGTATTTAAATGTGTGTTGCTATAGAATTAAGAAACAAATTACAATCCACCTACCATGGATGGGATAACGATTTTGCAGGAAAACCCAGATATACTTAAGATACTTTGGATCTGTTGTGCTTGCGCTGAAGTATCTATACACACACGAGCACACACAGACACAAACATCATCCAGTTTACCTTTCCACAAAACACTCTCCAAACAACAGAGGCAAAGACCAAAAACAAAAAGATCTCCGTTCAAGGGCATTCCAACTTCAACTAGCCATAAATCCCCGGCAACCTTTTCCATTCGACGTGACGCGATCTTTTCTTATTTTGTCGAATTGCGTATCTCACAGATTTCCGATTTCGGATCTCTGTTGCCAACCGATCGTGAGCAGTGTAATGACAGCAGCAGCAACAAAGATCCCAGAATTCAGATTCCAGATCCCACATCCCAGATCACCAACTCAAGCCGATCCCATGCCCAATTAACAATAGCGATCAAGCTCAGGTAGTTCGGATCGGATTCTAAGCCTTGGTAATGGGATATGGCCTAATTTCTGTGCCACCGATACGGAAGTCGATCGATAACTAGCCAGGATATTGATATGGATATGTCAACCAACACTACCATCGATTTCCATTAATAAAAAGGAAAGTGAAACTCTCAGGCAATTCTGTGTGTTAGGTTTTGACGGCAAATTTTTGAATCAGGAGTTTAATTTTGTTTTATTAAACTTCGGCATGAAAGTCGAGCATAGGCGGCAAATAAAGTGTTTAAAATGTATTCACATTAACTTGACCCGTTTTCATTGAACCGATTTGAAAAGTGCTAAACAAAAGAATAATAAATCGATACAGTGCCAGGTAATTTGAATAACATTTGATGTTGGTCGATTGCATTTTCTGTGGAAGCGAAGCAATGTTTATATAGATTGGAATCGCCTTAAGTTGCGTGAGAGGAAAAAACTAAAAAATTTCCTGGAAGGAATGCAGCGCATATGTTGAACTAGAACATTTACGGCCCGTTGTAAATCACCACACGACGTTTTGCTAAATGTGCGGTTTGATTGATTGATGGCTCGATTGATATGCCCGTTTAGCATCCACCCCTCAAATCATCCAACTGTCGCCGATTGTCAGGGGTTGTCGTAATGAGCATAATACACAAATTGTATCTTGTGGCAAATGCAATAAAGGAAGTTCTAACCCAAACTTATTTTCCATTTACATTTAGCGATGGATTCGTGAGAGGGAACACTTGTAAATATTTAAGATTATAAAAAAATTGTTTATTAATTAATTTGTATTGTACTATTAACGAAAAGATTTACGCTGCTTGTAACGAGAATGTGAATAAATATCTAAAAAGAAAATTCACGCGCGCATCTCTAGTTGATCAATTGAAACACATTCTAGTGACCCTAGTGTATCTGCATATGCATCTGCAGAGTAGTCATCTGTACAGGCAATTACGCACACATGTACATAGATAGCACCTTGCTAATCCGATCGGCCCTGTTTCCAATCCATGTTCTCTTGAACTCGAACTCGATTCCAGGACCATATCCATGTCCGTGTCCGCATCTGTATCTGTATCTATACCAACATCTACGCCGGCCGTGTATCTTTCGCTTTCGCTAAAAATACCGTTGTAGCGCTATTTCAGCGCGTGTGACGGGCATCCGTGTGTTTATTCAAGACGGCTTCTATTTATTTTTTATACGTATGTTTTAATGTTTGCATATTGTACGATCTGGGCGCATAGCCCCCCATGGTATCCGTTCTATATCTATTTAATTTCGCATTTCTAATTTTTCCCCTCGGTTCGTAGGCGCTATTTTTGTACCGCTTCAAGCGATATATGCGCGCCAAAAAAGTAAAATAGAATAAAAGCCGCCAAAGAAACAACGCATTTTATTCGACTAGAATTTAGTACGACCTGCGATGGATTGACTGAAATATATCCCGTCCCTTCTGATAACTTATAAAATCACAGTTTTAGGAAAAATTAAAAATAATAGCTTTCAAATGTTATCACAGAAATGAAGACAAAAATGTATATATCAATCGATAGCTTGTATTTTAAAATGGTGTAAAAATAAATAATATTTGGAAACGAGCTGATTTTAGAGGCACTGCCTCGAGTACATTGTCTTAATGTTTAGAAATTATATGCTGTCCAAAGGGATGTCCTCCGACTTAACGTATACATATGTTTATACAACGCCCCATCCATAATCCCTATGCCCCATCGGCATCCCAATTTGATTGACAAAAAAAAGAGTTCGTTTAATTATAAGGCGCTGTACGATTTTAATATGAACCATCAAAATGTAGAAGCGGTGCGCAAAAAGAAGAAAAAGGAATTGGGGAATTGACGGAACGTGCGGAAAATAGGTCAAATCTATTTTGGGGGCCAAAAAAAGGCGATAAAAATAATGGGTAGCAGCAAACGGTTTCCATCTTCTATATAATAATATAATACAACCTCCTCGGTTCTCTGTTTTATGCCGCCAACACCTTTTTCTTAAAATTTTGCAACGAAAAAAAAAATAAATAAAAAGAAAGAAACACTTTTTTTGCTCGCTTGGTGGAAAATTTTTTGGGCGTGTTGCTAGGCACTGGAAATGAAGAAGATTTAGCCACTGGGAACACGGCGAAATTTCTACGGGACTGTGGGTAACGCCACGCCCTCATAGAGCAGTATACAATGGGATTACACTGGGGAAAATGATCACGTGAACATGTGGGATATATGTAATTAGTTATGATCTAAAATAATTAAACATGATTCCATTAACTTTTTTAAAAATCAGTACCTGCAAAGTAAAATAATTTATTTGTCATTGAACCAATAAACGAAAGAAGTAAATATTTGATTATTTCATATATTTGCAGTGCATCCGTTTGGTGTCAATATATAAAATCCATGCTTTCACAGCTGGCATCCCATTATGATTAATGGTCATGAGTTTGCAGATGGGTAAAGTTTTTTTCTCCATAGAAACTTCACACAGATGCGCTTCTCAATATGGTTTTTTTTGTTTTTAATTATATCTTTTAGAATTAAATGATTTGGATTCTTGGATTGCATGAACTACTTTTGTATTTATTGTCCATTCACTGTTTCAATAACTTTACCATTAATTGATTACTAGCAATAAACCATCTACACAAAGGCAGAAATTTCCCAGGCAAATCGAATACAAATTACAGTTCAAATCTAGAACAAATCCCTAAGACAACGGGTAGAAATAGCAGTGGAATCCTGGCAGCGACAGTGACAGACCCTTTGATCTGCTTTCCAGGAACCTGAATCCTTCAACGCCGTGATGAATTCCCAGCCTTTATGCCCACTTTACGTCCACTTTTATTAATGCCACATGCGACAGGAAACGCTTTCTTGGCCAAATTGCACTTGTCATGCTGCCAAGAAGCGTTCGAATCGGACCATTCAATTGGCCAGCAGGAGTCGTGACAAATGGGAAATCCGAGGGACCCGAGACCTTAAAACCTGAAAGGTGTTTCGCGTGAGTCAACAATTGAAACCGTCCACATCATCGGGCCATCAATGAATTTTTGAATTTGCTGAATATTGCGAGAGTAGCACATATAGAGTTTTCTGTCGGCCAGCTAGCCCGCATGAATCAGCTTAGTGAAAATAGTGAAATAGTGGCAATTAAGGCCGGCAAAAAACGGAATTAAGCAACCAAAACAAAGTGTCATTAAAACCGTAAGCGATGCGGTGGCCCACGCCATGTTAAGCAGGAAAATAGAAAAATTTATTAAACAAATAATCCCACAGGGGAGGGGAATCGGAAAGCGGGCGATCTCGGGTCTTCAATTAGTCAGATTTTTACCCCGGTCATTTCCACCCCACAGCAACAGTAGAAAAACTATCTATACACTGCAAAAGAAACCCTGATCTAATATGAATTCCATTGGGAAGTGAAATCATTATTTGAAGTCAGCTAAATTCTAAGCAATACATTTCCCCTACATTTAATTTGAAACAGCTTATTTTCTTTGACTAGATCAATTGGTTTGGATTGAACTTGCTAAATTCTCTCAGTGTCCGAATCGCGTAATTAACAAAAACTCTCCGAGGAAGTGTAGGGGATAGGGGTAGGTGTAGTGGGTATTCTGTACTCTCTCAGTAAGCTGATTCATCTCCCGCCGGGAAAACACCTGCAAATATGTGAGTAGACACCCAAAAAAAAAAAAAGAAGGAAAAAAACTCGGACAGGTAGTTGGGGGTTAAGGGTTGACAATAGCATCTAGAAAGGGCCTATTATCGTCGTCTTTGGCTTATCCAAAAAGTATTTTTACGATCACGCATACACTTTTATAGCAGTGCCCAGGATGACGCATTTTTATGGCACTTTCACCTTCGACCTCATCAGCAGATTCCCACTGAGTTAACGGAGAGAGTAGTAGGCGCCAATAAACATTTATATATATATATATATGTATATATAAATATATAAATTTTGTTCTTAGAAAGGCTTCTGATACTATATAATCAGGCGAAACTATCCCATCAGGTAGTGGCTTTGAAAAAGGAAGACTTCAGTTCTACCAGATTGCTAGACTGAAAGATTCCGATGTGTCACACCAAAGAAAAGTGTTGACGATGAACACAGGGTCTCGAATATGTTATGGTTACCTTTGACACCCATAAAAAGTACTTCCTGAGTTTAAATGCGTTTATTAATGCTCTCTGGTAATTATAACCTGCAATCGTTTTGTGTGTAAAGAAAAAGAAATCATTTTAAATACTGACCCACATCTACCTTTTGGAGAGCCGTCAATCGAATCAGTCAACATTTTGGATGCCCACAAAGTACAGAAACCAATCTTTCTCAATATCCCAAAATTAGATTTGCCAAATTCCAACACCAAAATGTTCGAGATGCAGCATATTACCTTCCGGATTCGCACATTATTGCATAGGGCCTTTTACCTGTCCGGCGATTATGACATGTACTCGATCTGGAACTTTTGCCCGATGACTAACTGGAACCAAGCTAAAGCCCTGCTCCAATCCTGTAGCCTGTGCCGCGTCGAGTCTTTCCCCATTGTGTTTTGGCTGGTGGTGCTCTTTAGTTTGTTTGGAGCCGGTTTCAATTGCTATGAGCTGATGCAGGTGTGGTCCTGTCCCTGCGCGAAGTTGGCCGTGTGGCGCCAGCGGCACTTCTATGTCCTGGACCACTGGGCACTGCGAAAGGCTCGACTTGTGAGCTCGGGCATTATAATGATTGCGTGGCTAATGCTCATTTACGGAATCATAGCGGTGGGTACCACGAATGCTTGGACTCGCTTACCACAAAACAAGTTCTCGAAGACAAATGTTATACTCGTATTTCGTTTTAGCGCTTGCTGTGGCTTTAGATACGAATGTTAGCAAACTGCGAGTTTGAATGCACACTCTTATGATTTCTTTCGTTTCGTCGAACTGCAGATCTCGCCGCACGCAATGTCGCCGTGGATCCTGGTGACCAGCTTCGTCCTGTCGGTGGAGTGGTTCATTTGGTTGTTGGAGGTGATCACCGGCCGATTGCCGATCAACCTGCAAACGCTGCTGTCGCAGGTCTTGCATGTGTTCTTCCTGGGGATGGTGTGCTGCGTGAAAAGCGTGTTTGAGGTGGCGCTCGGCGAGCACGTCGAGCACTCGCTGCGGATCATTTGAGGAAGGGACGCCGCCGCCGAATGTCATCATTAAGTAAAGGTGCAGGGCCGGCATAATTGCATCTCAACCTGCATTAAGCCCAATTAGGTTGCCGGCGGCACGCACACCATCTCGCCCTAATCAGTGTTCGTGTTGCTCCGTTGCTTACTTTTCTGTTGCCCCAACAAATACTCTTTCGTCCCGCCAAACAGAAGTCCTTTATATGTTTTATAGCTTTTTGTATTCGAAAGACCCGAGACCAAGCGTTGTTCACCTTTCTAAATTTATAAAGTGTAGCATTAATCGAAATTATGAGTTCATAGAGAATAGAGAGACGTTCCAAGTGAAGTTGAAGGGTTTATTTTCATAAGTTTTCTGGCTGTTTCACAGCCTCATGACCCACGAATATAGCCCGCATTCAGGGAAGGGTACAATGTTAATTCGCCTTCATTTCAACACTGTTAACTTCATCGATCGGCGAGTTGCACCTGTTTCAACCCCTACCTCAACCCCCCTTTCCCACAGGCCCCTTTTGAGAAACTCGCACAAGCTGCAAGCCACCGAAATCTATACATAATTAAAAAGGAAAAAGCACGCACAAGGAGGGCAGTGCGTTGAAAGATTAACGAGATGGTTCGCTGTTATATCCTCGTCCGTCCAGACCAGTTATGTGACATTCGAACCCCCAGACAAGGGAGGTATATACGAAAAAAACCAAAAATATATATAAGGGAAAAAAGTTACAGCTGGCCCCTGGAAGACGCCTTCGAATGCATCTGTCCGACAAAGAATGAAATCTGCCTGGTGAACCAGATAGTGGATAAATACGATAAGTGCTTGCAAGGAATATGAACTTTCAGGACCTTTTGTGAGGGAAAATGGTTTTCCATTAATTTAGTTAAATAACATAAAATTCAAAACTCAGCATTTTTGTGTGTGGCTGCGCGTTTCTTTATTCAACACCCTCCACATCTGCAATTTCTATTCAATATTTACTTACAAAAGTGTTCTGTTTTTTAAGCTCTTCCATTCGTCTTGTTTCTTGTTTCATTACGTATACGCCTCGCTTTCTTACAAATTTGTTAATGTTCTATTTAGATAATATAAATAATTTGTTGTGGTTGCTTTCTAAATAAATAAAAAAGTGAATAATGTATAAGTACTTGGTATATAATATATAATATAGAATATATTTGATTTCAAATAATTGGTAGTTTATTATTATATAGTTATTCTTTCATTTTATTATATATGTATATGTATTAATATGCATGTAAAACACATTTATTAAATATTTTCAAAAAAATACAAAATGTACAAAACCTTTTTTTGTTTGCTTTCTTTTTTAGTTAAACTATTGAAGCCTGTGTGTTTTTGGTTTTATGTTTAAAGCTGTCTATGTAAGCAGATTTATGTGTTTTTATTATCTTCTGGGAATTAAGGATTTAATGTGCCTCTTGAATCAAATATATTTTTTGAAATCAATCTTAATTTTTTTCTGTCATTATTTACACCCATTTTTCTATGACTATTTTGTACTTTTGATTCTGCATGACCTTTCTTTGTGAGTGTGTGTCTGTGTGTGTGTGAGTCTTTCTAGGTGCGTGTGCATATGTGTGAGTGTGAAACGACCTTGAAATCCAGCAAATAAATTTAGGAAATAATTTAACCAAATAAACAGTAAATAACTTTACACACATCGCAATTGCGAAAAATATATAAAAACAGTATATCGAATCATTTATAAAAATAAGATTACAATAGTAATATTAATATTTACACGTGTATTTTTGTAGTAAAATGCAAATTTGGTACATTAAAGTTTGGTGTTCAAACCCTAAAGATTAAATATGATTTTAGACTCTTTGATCGTGACATAAATAATGCTTTAAACTGTACAACCCAACCCTTTAATCATCGTCACGGCCCTAATATTATGTTTCTACACAAGTAAGAGAATGACTTTGTTTTTAATTTACTATAAAAAATATATTTTTCCTCTTAACACAAAAATTATATTTTAAATGTACTCCCACATTTATCTACCTTTTTTATAACATTAATTAACTAAATTAAAATAACGTTTTATAACACAAAATGTAACAATAAAATGTCAAAAAAAAAAACAAATAAAATAAAAAACGAATTTTCTATTAAATAGTTAATGCAATTTATGTTCAGTTTCATTCAAATTTACTTAAGGCAGATGAAAAATGTTATCTTTAATTTGGTGAATATAGAGAACAAAATAAATAAAGATAAACAGAAGTGGCCGCAACCAAAAAAAAAATAAAAACAAAAGGCAGACGCAGTCGCAGCGCAGCCGGCGTGACCTTCACCCAATAAAGCGATCGACCGCGGTCAGAGTGTAAAAAATAAAGAAAAAATTGTTGCCTGCTATTTGGTTGTTTTTTTTATGATTTTTTTTTGCAGTTAAACAAATGTGCACGGCAATTTTGTTGTCTCTGTTTTGCTTGGCCCGTCGCCCTCTTCGTGTGTGTGCGAATTTGCCGGCTACTTATCTGTCTACCCTATCCATTTCGGTGGGTATCCCCACTGTCATATTGAACTGCAAACTATTTAAATTATCTATTTAACATTTTCGTCAACTTTCTCCCGTAAAAATAATCAACTTCAAATGTATAGGAAAAATCAAAGCGGTTTTTATGGAACAATAAAAGACGATACAATAAATGAATACAATACATTTTGTGGCTGCGCAAAACGAATAATTTTCTTTAAATAATAAAGATTAAAATAAGAGCATAGACTGCTTCGTTTAGTTCACGTCAGAAAGTTCCCTTTCATCTTTTGCTTTGCTTTTCTTTTGCAACTCAATCACTTACTGAGTAAAAATTAAAAATAAAAAGTAAACCAACGAAACCGAAACTGAATGATTGTAGTAAAATAATAAACCAGCAAAAATGAAAGAAAAAACACGTACATACAAATAAAATGTTATTTTATGGCTATCGTGATCGTTGTTATTGTCATGGCGGTGACTGTATCCCAACCGGCTTCTCTGCTTCTTCTTTGCTGTGCTTTGTTGTCGCTTTGATTTCATTAAAAAAATTTGCCGGTAAAACAACAACAACGACACCAACAACAGTGAACAACAACTCTTATTGAATTAACTTAATTTGTCTGGTGGGCGCAAGGGGCGGGGAAGCAACACCCCAGGCAACGAGAAAAAATATGTACGTTGAACTGCTAGATTAGAAACGGCGACAAAAGCTATTTTCCCACCACCCACAAAAGTGAATCACTTTGAATGATTCACTGCGAATTTGATACTTGCTGTAGGAAAATGAAAGTGAAAAGTGTAGGTAGTACCAAATGAAAAGGAAAGGGTTTGAAAATCAGTTTCCAAAATCATAATATGCTAGAAAACAAATAAACAATTTGGAATACTTGGTATTTGAAAGTCGCTGAAAAAAAAACCAACAAAACAAGTCGTCTGGAAAAGTGCAACAAAATTGCCAATTTACAAAAACGAAAATGGAAAAAACAAATATGTCTGTGATGGGAAATCCTTGTACCAATTCGAAGATCTGGGAAGCTTCAATTTGCATCATATAAACCGAAACAAAAAGAAGAATCAAGAGGAGAAATAATAACAAAATCAAAAGTAATTTCTTGGTGAAATATTTTTATTGTATAATGTATAATTATATGTATATAATTCCATTATCATAAATTTTGAAAAAAAAATATTTAAACGGTTTCTATATATAGTAGTGTGTGTATATATATAAGTGTGTGTTCTGTGTAATATATTTAGTTTATATATGTAGAAGGTACATAAAATGTAATTTATTGTGTTTACTTTTCTCATTTTTTTTGCTTTCAATTTGTTTTCCATTAATAGGTAACTACATAACGAGTTAAAATTTATTAGATAATATATTAATATAGTTGTTTAGCTTGATTCGCCCGATATATCAATATTATTTTGCGATTTTTACATATATTCAATAAGCAATAACCAAAGTAAACAGAATTTTTCATATCTTCTTTGTCATCAAATCAAAAATAGGGATTTCAAATAGATAGTAATAAACGTATGCAAAAAAAAAAGTTGTTTAAATATACATGTAATAATTCAAGCATGATCGTCTATAGTTTCATATTTCCCGTACAGTGTTAACAGTTTTTTTGCTTTCATTTCATGAGTTTTTCCGATTTTTTTTACACGATTTTTTTTGTTATTTGTCTTCAAACAATGCGTTTTTCTTTAATAATAGAAATTGTTTAACAACTAATTCAAATAGTAGTTTGTGTGTGTATAATATAAAAAATTTCATAATCATAAAAATATATTTAAACTTAAAAACTTTTGCTTTGTTTTTGTTATAAATATATTTTCAAAGAAAAAAGTTTAATATTTTTTTGTTTTGTTTGCGAGGATTTTGGTTTTGGTCATAGTTTTAGTGTATATAATTTTTTTTTAAATGAAAAATTATGTTTAAAAATGCCCTTTCACTTGAATTGGTTGTTTCGTTAATAAATTAATTAAAGGACTAAACAAAGAAAAGGTTTGCTTTTCGTATTTTTGTTTCTTGTCATTTGTTTTTAGTTTATTGTATCGTAAATTTGTACGGTTTTTGTTTGTTGAAATTATTGAAAGAAAACATGTTTTTTCGTCAATCTATTTGTGGTTGTATGTACTATAGGAAAATAGGTGCATTCGTGTGTGTTTTGTATATCTATATATAAAAGTGTGTGTGTTTTTGTTGGTTTATTGAAGTTTTGTTTTCGTTTCGCGTTGTACAATTCGCTTAAGTCTATTGCTTTGTATTTTCTCTCCGGGTTTTTTGTGTTTTCTATAAAAATAATTCCATTTCTTGGGATTTGGGTTCGCTATTTTGTAGGCGTGTGTAACTATTATTTAACGAGATTGCTATTTACAGTGTGTACACATTTTTTGGTCGAAACAATACAAAAAATATACTCTTTAATTGTTTGTCCACGTAGTAATATATCGTTTTTTTTTTGTTTTTTCCATTTAACAATTGTTTTATAGTAGTTTATATATTCCAAAAAGTTAAGTAGGTAGTTTTTCAAAGTTTTTGCGGCGGCGTAATTAAAGAAAAGTATAAGGTAAAAAATATTTCATGTGTTCGAACGTTAAGCTAGTAGTAAACAAAAATATAAGAAATATATATATATATCTGGGTATAGGTATAGTAGGTATAGCCTAGAACTCACATAAAAAATTTCTTGAAACGTCGCCCTACACTATAGAAATTTTCGCGTTATATATGTATATAACCTCCTCCTCCGATCTCATTTTAATTCTGGTCATCATATATATTAATCGAATATCCATATATATCATGGGTGTTTGTGTCTAAACCTAAATAACAGTTGACATTTCTTTAGAATCCCGTTCGTGTTTTCCTACATATTTCGCATGCTCTTTTAACTTCATTTGCATTCGCATTTGCATTTGCACTTGAATTTGCAATTGCATTTGTATTTGCCTTATGCTTCATGTCCTTTAGTTTATTAGTAGTTATTTAGTTGATACTTAGATGCGTGTAAACAATTGGTAGAATCGTTAATCATATATAACATATTGCCGGAAGGCTATAACTTATTAGCAAAAAATCGACAGTTAAACAGCTCACAAAAGTTTGAGTTTTCTTGGGTCTTGGGTCGTGGGTGTATATATCTCTCTGGGTCTCTCTAACTCCAATCACAAACTTTGCAGCCAATTTCTCCACTCTTTCGTCCTCTCTATCTCTCTCTTTCTTTCTCTCTCTCTTCCTATCTATCTATATATCTCGAGAGGTTAACGTTTATGCTTAGTACTATTATATAGTTTAAAGTTTCCTTAATTCCGTTTTGTTTTCGTTAAGTTTCGTGCATTTCATATGCATAGTTATCAGTTAAAAAAAATATATATATATATACCTAAGTGTAGCAAAAAAAAAAATGATAATATGATTGTAAAAAGGTTCCTATATATACACAAGTGTATATAACTATATTCATATTTGAATCTTCATAGCAAATAAAATGTATTTTCTCAATATAGGCAGTAGAGTTCAAGTTTTTTGTTTTGGGGTGTATATAAAAAGCGTTTCTCTTTCATCTCCGCGTCGTCCAACAGATGTATATATATATATATATTTCTAATCCATATACATATATAAATATATATATATGGGTTATAGCAGGGGATATCTGGGGTTCTAAGCAAAAGCATTGAGGTGTGTATGCATGCAGATACATTTGGGTTTCTTTTCTGCTCCAAGGATGCGTCTCTATGAATATAGGACCCAAAAAAAACATGTCCATTGGTTAATAGGTTATTTCTAGGTAAACTAGCGAACCAAGGTCGAAATAAAGTGTTCCGTGTTGCTTCGTCAAGAAGTTTGGAACTATTTGAAGCCGGCTCATTTCGCATTTTGCTTTTGGGGTACGAAACCAAAAGTTCTACTTTAAGCTATACTAATTTCTATATATATAGATACATATATATATATATATATATATCTCATAGTTCTCGCTTCCGACTTTGTGTGCTCTATCTATCTCCTCTTTGTGGCTCTTTCGTTGTAACTTTTGTCTGTTTTCCGTTTCCGTTTTTGTGTTTCCCTTCAGTTTGTTTGTGTCTCTCCGCTCGGTCTCTCATTCTAACTTTTCCTTTCACATTTCAATGTTTGGTTCTTTGTCCTTATTTTTTGTGTTTTTTAAATGTTTTCCTTTTTGTTTACTTCATGGTTAAGTAAGTAATTCAAAAAAATAACTAAGATAATATATATCATATGTTATATACAGACCGCTAATTGCTAGTTAAATCTAATCATACGTGTATATTGTAATATATGCAGCGAAAAAAAAAAACTCAACTTGATTTCATAACAGTTTTCGTTGACTTCCCTACCAAATCAAATCGCGCGGAAAGAAAATCATATATATCACATTGAAGAAATCAAATTTGTTAAATCACTTGTACACTATAACCCCTTGTATGGTAAACAAAAAAAAAATATATAAAATGCAAGCAAATCGTTAAACATAACCTACTAACTGATATTGAAGTTCTCCACAAAAAAAAATCATATTTAAGGCTTAATGTCAAGAAAGAATCGAAGCTAAATCAAAAGTATATCGCAAAAAATAGGAAGGTATACAGATCCTGTATATACAATGGGGTATGGGTGTCCTAGCTCTACGCCGCCGCTTTAAGCTGATGCTATGAGACAACACTATCCACTAACCGAGTGCGACTCGGTCATTTCCAGCCTGTAACGGGCCAGGATCTCCTGCTGTTGCTTGAGCTGCATGGCCAAGACCTGGCGCTGCAGACTGAGCTCGTGCTCCTCCTGGGTCAGCTGGGTGCATAGCTTGGCCGCCTCCCGCAGGATATTGACCTTAGGAGCCCGCTCCTTGTCCCTGATCGTGGGAATCTGTTTCTTTAAAGCCTCGAAGAGGTTCTTCAGGCCAATGCGTCGCTGGCGTTCCATATCATTGTGCTGATTGCGCTTCTCGATCGTATCCGCCTCGTCCAGACCCAAAACAAAGTCCTTCCTGAGGACATTGCTGCTGGAGCTCGCGCTGCTGGCGGCCATTCCACCGCTGCGTCGCTGCCAATTACGATCCATAGGGTCCACATCCTGGGCAGACGAAATCGGAGATGTGTTGCCAGACGATGAGGACGAGGAGCCCATCACCTTCTTCCCGCGACTCTTTTTGCTCATCATGGAGCTATGCGTCACTTTGTTATTGCCTCCCGGCAGATAAACGCCGGGAGAGATCAACAAACATCCAGGGGCCTTCAGGCAGGAACGCTTGCGTCCCTTGTTGGAATTGGAGGTGGTGAAGCTTGACTGTGAACTGGAACTGGAGCTGCTCGAGCTGACATTTGATGAGTCCACGGATAGCGGCGAGTAGGACGGCGAGGCGGCTGAGCTGTTCTGGTACGGTGTGCTCGAGGGAGACGGATAGCGTGAGTTGGCCACCGACTTCACCGGACTGCTGCTGGCCGGCGTGTACGGCAGATTGAAGTTGTTGTAGCGCGGCTTTTGCTTCATGTGATCAATCGAGATCTTGTGCGCCATCTGGGACTGTAGGGCGCCCATCACGTGGCACGAGGGATTCGTGGGCAGCTTCTTGTCCGTATACGATACCACATCGATTTCCTCATCTGCACAGCGATAGAAAAAAAAAAAAAAAAATGGGTATTTCTGATTAGCAATGGGGTCTTGATTTCGTGATATCGATGATGATCGATATCCTAAACATATAGTTTATTGTTAATGTGTGCCACAATAATTATGCAACGCACTGTGCTGCAGCCTCGGCGTCTTTCTACTTCATCTTCTTGGTTTAATGGTCGCAGCGGAAGCGGTAAATTAGCGAAACGGAAGAGTGAAGTACAGCAAAAGCTTCTCTGGGTTGTGCCCCCACTTCCCATCCAATATATGGGGCTATCCCTACAAGCCTCCAGCTTTATCTGTTGTCAGGCGGAATTGTGGGGGAGAAAGAATTGGTATGGAATGGGGAAAAAGTATAGCAAAGCATAACAAAAAAAAAAGAGAAAAGAAGGCAAAACAAAAGAAGGAGACAGACCAATGACGTCAACACGAAAGGGCGTCGTCTGTCTGTCGCGACGCCACTTGAAGTTGAAATCCGTGCAAATCTATTGCTTCCTGAAGTCTGATACTCCAGATACGAAATATAACGACTATAAGTATGGAAGAGAAGGAAAACTATACCCCAAACGTTGACACACTAATCCGCTTTAGCTGTTTTCTTCCTTTGCTTTCCTTCCATTCCATTCCCATTCCCTTTACTTATTTTTTGTTTGTTTTTTCTACGCCCACCTAAGTCATAATTCTAGGCAAGGGTCATTAAACTTTCGCCAAAGGAAAAACATTTGAGGGGCTTTGGCTTTCGAAAGGAACTAGAATTGCATGAGAATAATAGCCCACAGTCTTGTAACATCTCGTTCTTCTTTTTACTATTACTTCTTTTTTTGATTGCGTTTTATGCAATATTGTGTTTTATACCGACTAAAAATTTGGCCTTCAAATTAATCAAATTTCCACAAAGACATCGATATTTATACGCTTAGAGTTCAGTTCAAGTCAACTGTTTAAACATTTTATCTGTTTAGCAAAACAAGCAACTGTGCAAGCAAACCAGAAGAAATGTGCAGGGAAAAGACCAATTCTGCGCTTAGCAACAAGGTAAATGGAAACGAGAGCCGCAGAAGAAGGGAAGAAGTTGGTGGTAGACACTGCTGACAAGAGCAACAAGTTGCAAGTTGCAAGATCAAGTGCATGGGAAACTGGAAAAAACAAACATTGAATAAAACCCGACTGGTAACCGCAACGAAATCGAAACCTGCAGAAGAAATGCCTGAGTGGGCATGAGTCAGATTCTTTCAGGAGAATCAACAGATGAAACGAGAAGAAACGAAGGAGCCACCACAGCCAGTACAGCGAGTACTTGATTCGTTTTACTGGTTTCTTATTTTTTTTATATATATATATTTTTTTTTTTTTGCCAACGTCATCGTTTTACTTTGGCTAGACAACCAACAGACCACCAAGTCTTCTCCCCTCGACAACATCTTGGAATGCTGCCTCTTCGACAGCCATTTTACGTAGTAAAGAAAGAAAAAAAATAAAGCGCAGAGGAGAGCAAACTGCGGAATGCCACAGGAATGGGCGCTCAAATGGGGAAATCCGGAGTGCGTATTAGGGGTATAACATACCTAATACCCACATAAAAATGATAGAAATTTTAGTATAAAATAAATAAATATAAGCCAGTGTTCCAGGAATTTTGTCAGGCTAAAATTCTAGTAAACGCCGCCATTACGCCCAAAAAAAACCAACTCTCGGCTTAAAATCAATAAATATGCAAAGTAACAACTGTCAAGCGAGATTTCCAGCGAATAGCATTATTTCAATATCGAAAGGGGAATTTCCAGACTGCGGATTGCGACCCAGCCCACCACCACACGCTGTTTTCGATAGACAATGAATAAATGATACAAAAAAGAAGAAACGAAACGAAATAAAATGAAATGAAAACAACAAAAGTGCAAGCTCCCTCACTTGTTTACTATCATCAAATTGCATCTGCATCTGCATCTGCGTCTGCTGCCCGACAAAAGTGCATTCAATTGAGCGATACTCTCGGTTATAATAATAAAAATAAAAACTGGGGTTGTGCCGCGAGCTTTTGCCATAGTTTTACTAACGGTTATTCACTCGCACAAATCGGATGCTGCTTCTACATCTACCATCATATACTGTACTATACTATATCTCTCCACTCTCTCAGCAAATTCGAATAAAAAACCCGACAAACTCGTTTGCTGCATTAAAATACAAGAAACAGAGTAGAAGAAGAAGAAGCAGACAGACCAAACAAAGCTACTTTTATTTTTTTTTTACTTTTTTATTCGCGACGGCAGCAGCAACTTTTGTTGCTAAGCGAACGAAGCCAAGATCAAATCGTAATAATAAAGCAAAAGCCGAGAGTAGAGGAGCGTGCAAAGGTTTTGAACACGACGATTGGATACCCATTACCCAAAGATTGCAGTCGACTTGAGATATGGAAGCTGTGAGGAGTTTCAGTTTAACTGCATACGTCACGATTTGTTGATTTTAAAGTCCATCACATCACCTCTTCGAACAGGTCGAGTAAACTCTTCAGCTAGGGTATTGAATTCCAAAGAGGAAGCTGCCGTTGATTACAATTGCAAATAAAATGCACACAAGCCGCCACATGTTGCGCAACTTTTGTGCACGAAAAAGGGGGAGGCGGTGGGTTGGGTTTCTCCTGCCCCTGCATTCTACGTACGATGGGTATACGTAGTACACGTATATAAGCCCATGTATGTATATATGCATGTGTGGGGACGTGTGTGATATGCAGAGACGCCTTTTGCCCTATAAAATTAGCATAGGAACGGGGGTACGGTGAGATGATGCGGACAGACAGCCCAAAGGGTAGGCCTTAAAAGAGGGAATTATAAAAAATACGAAAAATGCGGACAAGTGCATCATCAATGCAAAACAAAAAAAAACCCGAAAAGGCAACCACAACATGCAGCAGAAATGCAGCAGATGAGATGCTTCAGGAACATCATTGTGGATATACGCGAACGGGTTAAATACCCCATGTCTTTTGGGTTGAGTTGTCAGGCAAATGAAATTGAAATGAAAATGGAAATGGCAAATGATGTAATACAGACAAGAATGTTTTAAAAAGCCTATTAAAATAAAAGACCGACAGCGAAAAAGGCAACGATAACTCGGCAAATAAAATACAGTGGGATAAATTGGGACCACTTGGAGAATAAATAATTCACTCGGAATTAGTCATCAGCAGCCATCGATGTGAGGCGCATTAAAACCAATTTCTATTCGAGTAATTTATGTTTAGGAGGATTATTTTAAAATGTTTTGTAGATTCTTTTATTGTTCCTTTGATTCAGAGCAACCACTGTGCCGCAAGTCGTAAAATTCGACAAAGTTGACTTGGAGACGACAACTCAACTCCCCACAATCCCCATATTTCCCGCCGACTTTAATAACACATCTCGGCAGCGACTGGCGCAAATGAAAACTGCAAATGATGGGCGTGAATACACTCGTATGGATGTGTACGTGTACACGTTATATGTGTGTACGTTAATATTTAGAAGAAAGTTCATTGAGGGAAAGAAGAATTTGACCGTTTATATCATCAGTGAGTAATTTGTAATTGTTCACGCCTTGCATACTGTATTTGTATTTTTGTGTATTTGTTTACAAGCGCGCACACGTTTAACGATTTCGTGGAAGCCGTGAAGAATCGAGAATGTAAACATAGACAAACATATATACATATGGATCTTTTCAATTTTCCCACGCCTCACCACCCTATATTCTTGCGTTGCCATTTCGCATGAAAATCAAATAAATTGCAACTGCTACAGCAACACATGTTGCACTTTTGGCAAAGGTTAAGAGACGGAGCAGCGACGCAGCAGCAGCAGCAGAAATTGCATCCGCAGCGGTAACTGCAACAGAAATTGCAGCCGCAAATGCAACATCTGCTGGCAACATGTCGCTCAACCGCAACTTGCCACACCAGGGGCCAGTGAAATAGGTCACACACCCGTAAGCACAGGGGCAATTCAAACAGTAGTTCTTTCAAAATGAGCTAATCAAAAAAAATGGAATACCTTTGTTTTTATATAGAGTTAATCCAAAATGTACATTTAGTAACAGAAGAACTTTCAAGTCTGGACTATAGAAATGCTTTAAAATATAAATCATAAAAGATTAGCCACCGCTGTGTTATAAACAATTGCGAAAAAACAGTGCTTCCGCTGCACTGTAAGATTTTCCCACGCGCATTTCTTGCACTTTTTCCTTATTTAATATAATTTTTTTAATTTGCCTCCGCCCATTTGATTTTCTCGGCTTTTCCTTTTTTGTGACGTAGTCAGTGGGAATTTCATCATCGGAGGAAAAGCAGGATGTGAGTCATCAAGTTAAGCCTTTTCCGATGGAAACCTCTGCACACATCAAGCCCCCACTCTCCACGAAAAGCACGAAAATAATGACTAATGTTGCACGACGGCGCAATGCGACACATCGAACACGACGATCAGAGGCCAGACCATATGGATATTAGAAAAGGTTGGGTTGGTTGGAAGACATCCCATCCCTAATGTGACTGGCACATAAATTATGAAAATGCGTCTGGCAACATTTCGCCATGGAGCTTTTGGCAACATTCTGGATACATCTTCTTTGTACATACATACATATACATTTATGTACCACACTTAAATGTATATGCAGGAAATTTCTCATGAACGCCGCCAAAAGGAAGGCTCGTTTGTTAAGAAAAAAAAAAGATAAATAAATAAAGCTGTGCCAAGTGCGTGAGAGCGAGAGGGGACGAAAAAGCTTTGCTCTTTGTGGGCTTTTGGGTTTTTTTTTTTTTGTTTTGCTTTTTTAACGCCGCTCTTGCGACCTTGAGCATAACAATTTATTGCTACACGTGTGCGAATAAAGCAACAACAAGCCAACAACCACGACGCAGTTCGTACATCAGAAAGAGATTGCGCTGTGGCGAGATAAGGACGGGAAAAGAGAGACGCCTAGCAACAGTCGAGGAAACCGCCGAAATGTGTACAAAAAAAGAAAAATTGCCAAAAAAAAAAAAAAAAAAAAAAAAAAAAAAAAAAAAAAAAACTATAGCCCCAGCCGGGAAAAAAACATTGTCAGCAGTGCCTTTTTGGGGGCCCTTACAAAAAGGGTGTCTTATTTACAATCTACCACTGTTTATATTCTTATCTTTCGATCTATTATTATATTTCTATCTAATATTTAGTTTTTCATACTGCTTCTTCTTTTCTTGGGCGCAATACATTTTCATTTAAGTTAGGTCTACAGTCTCTTGACTTTCGATTGTTGTTGTTTTCTTCTAAACGCATACAATGATGCAGAGCTGCTGAGATCGAAAGTGAGAAGCGAAGAGCCAGAACCAGAAACAGCCAGAAATGGAAATATTGTTTTAGCCAACTTGAGACTTGGTCATAAGTTTTTTTTTTTGCCGCACCCCCACACCACTTTTCGATTTCTACGCACTTTTTTTTCGGCGAATGGCTGACCTTGGTTCAGTTCATTAACATTTTTCCAAACCCACAAACGCACACACAGTCGCAAGGTGCGAAATGCCAAAAACCAGCACGCACTGCCAAAAGGTAAATACACACATATACACATACACACATAAATACATCCATGCATGTGAGTGTGTGTGCGTGTGTACGCACTTTTATAGAGGCGCCAACATAGGCATGTGGCATCTGGTGTCTCGCTCACTCCACTATAAACCTTATCTATTTGCCGAATTTTGTGCGTTGTTGCCAACCGCCCCTCTCGCTCGCACGTGACGCGACCCGTCTCGCTTGCTCTACTGAGCTTTTATACTAATTAGAAGACTGCAGCATAGCAATAAAGAAAGCAGCCCCCCTCCTCAATAAAGGAAAAGAATTGATATTGATACAAGTGCGTGTGCTCAAAGAGCGCCATCTCCCTCTCGCCGGCCTCACGAGTTGCGCGTGCAAGAAAGAGGGCTACATTTGCTAATCTGCGGCACGCACCTGATTTCTTTTTCCGTTTCTTCTGCTATTTCTATATCTGCTTCCAACAAGAAACGCGTACGCAAAATGAATAGAAAAAACTAATCTCTAGCCACTTGTGTCAACCTTTTAGTTTGCCAAATTAGCAGTGGAAAATTGTGATGTGATTTCGTCACCAAACTAAGTTGGATGATAAGGTTATTTTCGCTAAATTTACGTCAACGTAATGCTTCTTGGTTACTAGTGCGGTTTCGATTATGTCCAGTAATTTTAAAAAACGATCATAAAATATTAGCATTTCTAGAAAAATGTATGTCTTTTCATACTGAGTATTATTTAAAATACATATACATATATACTGACGAACACAAGCGTGGGCGGTTCCGCTTCAATTTATGATAGGTTTTTTTTTAAATATTTATATTTTTATGACTTGCTTCGTTCCGTTCGTTTCGTTCGTTTTTTGCAGAGGTAGAAATTGAATGAATATGTGAAGCGCTTGGCAACAAGGAGCAAAAGCACAAAACACAACAAAGGCACGCGAAACGCAAAAGCAGACAACACCCCAAAAGCAAAGCATAAAAACCAAAACAAACGTGCAAAAACCGTGTTGTTGCTGCATATTCTTGGTTTAACTGCACTCGGCAAATTGCAAGAGAGAAACGCAGAACAGGCATACGAGAGAGAAAAAGCGCCAAAAGCCGGCCACCCCATAGCGTAGTATTACTCATTGCAGTAGAAAATGCACACGTAGTTGCATGCGCGGTTGTAGTTGTAGCGTAAGACGTAGTAAAAATCAAGATGATTGACGTGACGTAAGCTTGCGAGGGTTGCTCAATGGATAACGATTTGCGCGCCAAAAAGAGAGAGAGAACCAGACATTGAACTCGCCGGCAAATAAGGCAAGTAGGACGACTATAAATATATCCTATAAAACTAAAAAGATTGCAGAATATGAATGCAGATATTATGCAGATATAAGAAATGTATATTGCAATTTAATTTTATTTTAGATAATTGATGAGTGGAATATTTTTTCCTTCAATATTATTGGCATAATAAATCATTTCTGATGGGTAAGATTTATTCTTGTTTTTTAGTCGCAAATACCCCGTATTTTAGGTGTATATTTAGCTGTATACACGAGTGTAATAGAAAATGCCGCCAAGGAGGTAGATAAATTTTGGTGCTGTCTGCCACGTGGCCAGTGACCAGACATCCTTGAAATTCGCACAACAACAGCCCGGAAAGGAAGAGCCAAGTAAATTGGGGTGTTGGCCCAAACGAGAGAGATTCTAGTACATATATATATATATACATATGTATACATTTATATATATATATATATATATGGGTTCTTTTTATTCTGGGCGTAGTTCTGCGCAAGAACATCATCATCATCCCCCGGGTGATAAGTTTTTCGGAAGAGAGAGGATGACGCCATGGAGCAAATGAACACAATGAGCCATGAAAGCCACGCGCCAACATTTTCCTCATTGTGGGTGGCGAGTGGGAAAAATCATAAAGGAAAGTCCAGAGCAAGAGCTCAGAGCACATAGCACATCGCAGCGAAAAGCACAAAAATCAATGGGAAATGGAAAACCACCGCAGACAGACGCCGGCGTGGCGTGGGCGGGTTTTTCTTCATTCGTTTTTTTTTTTTTTCGGTGTGCAACGTAACAAGTTTACTACGTTTGCTGTTGACGTAGGCGTTTTCCGCCAATCGATTTTCCGGCTGCCTATACTATAGTGTACAGCGTACTTGTGCGTTTGGGCGTTACTCTCTGGCACCCACACGAAACGGAAGTGCGAACACTAGTTGAATGTGCAACACCCACAGGAGTGTGCGGAGGTGCGGGGGAGGAAGGGGCCTGCTGTTGTAAACTAATCGGTCGCCCCACGAGCTATTCTATTTCTGTAATTAGTATGCCAGTATTAGTATGTGGGCGTTTAGACTGAGGCGTAGTAGACCATGTACAATGTATCCCCAGGGATCTAAGGATGTTCAGCTTACAGCTTTGCCATGCAACCAAGGACCATGGCCATACTGTTGTAAGACATTTGGACTCTAACCACTCGTAGCACTTGCAATATTAGTAATAAAAATATTGAAATTATGGACTCACCGGAATCGGAGGAATCCGGGGTCTCCAGATGATTGGGCCCATCGTCCACCATATCCTTGCAGCGTGTGTAGCTGTGATCGGTGATGTGCATCATGCCGTTGCTGCTGTTGTTATGGTTGGTGGTGGCGTTGGTGCTGCTGCTGCTCTTGCTGTTGCGGTGGTGCCGCAGTCCAAAGTTAATGGATTCACCGTCATCGGAGTCACTATCGGAGCCGGTAGCCGGAGGAGAGTCCACTGTGCTGCATCCAGTGGCTATATCGATGGCCTGCTGTTGCTCGTCCATTTGCTGTTGATTCATCTGCTGCTGGCCACCCGTCGAATTGGAATGCTGGGTGAGCACATCGAGGACATCGTTGATCGGCGGTATGTAGCGCACGGGCAACGGATCCTTGCCGGCATTTTGAAGATCCCTGCTGATTTGCTTAATGTAGTTGACATCGCTATCGTCGCTAGTCAGCGAGATGTTGTTGCTGCCCATCACGCAGGCACGCAAGTCGACGGTATGTCTGAACTCTGGGGCGGCAACCTCGTCGGTGAGACTGTGTGGTGTGTCGGGTCTCAGGTATTTGATGCTATCGCCGCTCACCTCGCCCGCTTTTCGGGTGTCCAGTGTCTGGTTGTTGTTCCGCTTGCGGAGCAGACTTCCGCCGGGTGGTATCAAATGGACCTCATCCTGGATCTGTGACTTCTTGTCGCCGCTACTCAAACGCTGGCGCTTCTGGCTGACCATCATGTAGTCCAGATCCGCGAGCTCCTTCTTGATGATCACCGGCATGCTATCGGGACTACCGGCGACCTGCTGTTGATTTGACTGGGTGCTAGTGTTATCTGTCGTCTGCGATCGTTGATACGCGCTGTAGAGATTCGTAGAGCCGGAAACCAGGGCCAGGGATACGGCACTAGTTTCGCTGTACGACGAGGCTGCACTGTTGTTTCCGGTTTCCATTGCATTGGCATTTCCGCTGGTCAAACAACTGGCCATTGCCGGCCACATGCAGTCGATGTTCCGGATCTCTGGCTTCATATCCTCCTCAAAGTCGTAGTCCTGAAATGCACCATCCATGTCCCCGATCTTCTCCAGATCACTCTGGATGGTGGACGACGACAGGAGTTTGTCCATATCGTACAGATCATTATCCATATCGAATATTGATATATTTGAAAAAAATTGGTCCTCCATTAGAGAGTAGGGATGAAGAGCCATTGCGTTAAGTTTTGTCTGGGTTTCTTTATATCTTAGTTCCTGAGTTATATGTCCGCTGTCTGAAAAGTATAGGTAAGGTGGAAATAGTTATAGACAAGAGGTACATGTAAAACATTCTAGTTTTATTGCAATTTAAATACACTTTTTTTTTTTCGTATAATCTCAGTTTGAACCTGCATCGACCCACACATATTTCTTCTCCATAATGATATTCCAAATGTAAAGTGAATTTAACTAATCGCTAGTAATATATTATTGTACGTAAAAGTCACGTTCTACTGTGTCAGGTTTCACTTATAATGACGTCAGACGACGTCGAGGGTTCAGCAAATGTTATCAAAACCTAATTTAGCCTATAGCTTCATTTATACGCTGTTAACCATTTTCCCCCAAAATCGCCAATCTCCGCGCTCTTGACAATAGCTTAAAAATAATAATAAAATAAACAAGCGCAAAATAGGAAACGAAAAATCAAATACCCATTCCAGATACTGAAAAAAAAACGGACCATTTACTGATAAACGCACATCTGCAAGCTTTTGACTTTACTAATTTACTGTTTTTTTTCCTTTTTCGTTAGAATCCGTTGCATTTTAGTGAAAAGCACGACCAAAAACTAACAGTACAACTCCTGCAGAATCGAATGAAAAACGGATTTAATTTCACATTCACAAATTCCCATATTAAGAAATCACTTTTTATAGAAGACAGAATCTGTACAGTTCATTTCGTCTGTGAATATTTGATTAAGTAAATAATTTTCAATTTTATTTTAAATTATTTAAGTAACAAAATCATAATTTATTTCTATTGTGTTTTAAGCACTGACCATAACTTAATTCATTTTTAGTAAGTTTGGATATTTTCGTAGCATCTTTACATTCGAATCCTACTACTGGAATTTTTAAAAATTTCCAACTTGTTTAAAAGGTGCCTTTAATAATTGCCAGCAAAGAGATTTAAATTTCACAAGTCTAAAAACGACACAGAACTTTATAGAATTTTATTTAGCAAATTTCAGAAGTATAGAACTTTGTAAAATTCGGACACTTCTATATATATATTATCTATTGTCCCTCTATTTGTTCTTTCCTTTTTCATTCCTTGTTGTGTCTTTGATTCTTAACATTTTTTCTAAAGTTCCTAAATTCCGTTACTTCGTATTAATGTGTGTGTGATCACTGATTTATCGTGATGTGTGTGCACCGTTAAAAGTTTAGCTGTCTCTTGCACTGAAATTCTATCAAAGTTCCTCGAATCGACGCGATTTTTAAAGTCGAAGTATTCCGGTAAATAATACGTTCACATATATATCTTTGCACTTACCTCGCTGAACATAGTTTTCGTATCCGTCTCTATTCAATTGATTGTAATCCAATTTGGTTAGCTTCCTTTGCTTTCCAGTCGGTGTCGGCTATATCTATTTCTATTCCGTTCCCGCCGCCTGTAAGTGTTGTTGCGCACTTTTGTTTTAACGTCAAAGAAGGGGGAAAGACGGAAGAAAAACACCAAAAAAAGGGACACAAAAAAAAATTCTTCCCGTTTATTTTGCACTGGCTGTTTTTTTGTTAATCTTTTTTTTTTACTTCTAGTTTTTCACAAGTTTTTGTTTTTGCTTTGGAGAAGATTTTTGATGTATTTGCGCGGTTTTTAGTCGGCTCTTGGTTTATTTCTGGGATTTAGCACTTTTGTAACTTGGCTGTGACAGTTGTAGTGAGTAGTAGTTGTGTATTTTGAAACGTGTTGCTCCAGGGTTTACTATCGAACTATATAGTGTTTGGTTTTTTTTTTGTCGGGCGGAAAACAGCCAAAAATACAATCCACAAAGCGAAGAGAGAATAACCCGCGGTGAACTGAACGCGCGACGGCACCAAATTGTGACTTTTAAACTATAGACTGTTCCTTAAATATATCTAGACGGCCGCGTTCGCTTTCTCTCTCTCATTCTCTCTGCCGCTCTCCGCTCTTTCACTCGTCGGCGTGCGTGCGCTCTCTGCTGACTTTGAGTGATTTCGCATTGAGAGGAGCTTTTCGATTGAATTTATTGCATTTTGCAATGTAATTCCGCAAGTTCTACAAAGTTCTGCTTTGACATTTGGCTATTTCATCACGGTTTGTTTATACTCTGTGGTATGCGGTGCAATTAACCGCTCTCTGCCTCTCTCTCTATCACTGCCTCATGCGCTCACTCGCTCTCTCGCGTGATTGCTTCAGTTTGCCGGTTTTGCCGGTTAAGTGAAAGAGAGTGAGAGCGGTGAATTTTTGAGTGGTGTTTACAATAATTGAGCGCACGCCGGGTGGGAATTGAGACAATCCGCAATTGCATCACTCGGCAAATAAAAACATAAACAATTAACAAGAACAGACTCGAAAGGTTCTTGTAAAATTAATAGCAATACGAATCCAAACAAACAAATGTGTATTTGATTGGAAATCAAAAAAAGTCTGATTCATTAATTTAATTTACATACGAATGTATAAAATTATAGCATTCAAAATTATACAATATACACAATCTAGTTTTTAACAAGTTTGTATTCGTTTATTAAAAAGTTCTCATTCGAAAGTAGATGAGTATTTGTACACACGTACATACAGACATACATATGTATGTACATACTCAGAAGAAATGCAATAAAAAAGTAATACCTTACTTACACGAATAAATGTTAATTGACATATGTATGTACAAATGTTTAACTGCAGGTTTCAATTGCTTTTCTTTGGCAATATTTGGGATTCTTCTTCGCCGTATAAATGTTGCCTATTTTTAAATGGATTTCTTCTTGGTTGTGTTACGTTTTGCTTAGTTTCTGCGAGAAGTTCTTTATTCTTGCCCGCTCTTTTTAGCCCCTTACACTGCTTCATTTTCTCCTTACCCTTTCCTTTATCTATTTACCCTACCTACCGAAGTTCTTTATGTGCGTGTGTGTAATTTAAGCTCTTTGTCACTTTTTGTCTGCCGCGCTCTCGCTCTTTCCACTTTAACTAGAAACAAACCATCATCTCGCTCTCTCTTTCTGCAACTTCAGTTTCAGTTTTGTCAAGTTGATTGAACTTGTGAACTTTGTGGCGGCAAAAATAAACAATGCAGAAATGCCAATAAAACAAAAAGTAAAGCCGCAAGGTAGAAACAAAACAAAAGGCAAAGATTTTTTTCGAGTGTGTGTACGTGTGTGTGTGTATTTGGGTGTGTGTGAACCTACCTCAAGTCTAATTAAATTATGCCAAAGAAATGTAAAAAGAAAGAAAAAAGCACCAGCCAAAAAGAAACAACAACTTTGGGAAGAAGAAGTTGTGGAATTTGTGGACGAAGGGGTAGTAAAATGAAGAAGGAGATGAAGCAACAGCAACTTGAATGAAAAGTAGCATATTTTAACATACGTAAGTTTTCCAACAATCTTCTTAAAACGTTTATTTTTGAACACTTATGAAATATGTAGGTAAATCACTAACGGTGCATTTCTATTGCGTATTACACTACATGCGACAATACATGTAACACATGCACACATATGTATGCATGTATGTACTTATGTGCATACATATGTATGTATGAATTCGAAAGAAACAAGTGATGGAATTTTGCGCCCTTCTGCGACTATTAAATCATCAGGTGGTTGCGACGCAAAGTTCTTCCCGCTTTCGTCACCCTGCTGATTTCGTTACGTTTCGCTTTCCATTGCACCAATTTCCATTGCACCTTTTTTGCGCGTGCATCTGCCTTCTCTTTCGTACCTTTGCACGCTTCGGATTTTGTTTTGATTTCGCAACCAGCGACCCAGCAGGAAAATTCCAGTTGAAAACTCGCCTAAGAACTACTCTGCAATTTGCACTTGAAATTATTATTTAATTATTATTGTTAAATGCTCCTGTCAGCACAATGCCAATTAAGTAACGCAATGGGTATTTCCACTTATGAGCACCACAAACAAAAGATCCCTGCCAGTGCCAATACCCTCCTTCTCCTACAGGGTACAACTGCGTTACAGACAAAAAGAAATTGGCGCGCATTTTGTGATCTTTTTTTCGCGCTGCATTCTTCCGCTGTCGAAGTTCGATTTCAATAAATTTTGAAATATTTTCTTATTTTGATGTTTGCGCAATTCCTTTTTACGTGTGCTGCTTGTTTTGTGTAATAATACTACACTACTTTCTGCACCGTTTACGTTCGCTAAAATGGAAAGTGTGCATGGGGAGATAAAACAACTGCGTAAATAATGGCAACAAGTGCTGAGTTTCCATATCAAGTTTGTCCAGAATTTGCCAAGCTTTCAAAAAATCGACGTAACGTAACCGACTAACCTCGCGTCGGGCTCGTAAAAATGATGGGCGATGACAGTGATGACACCGAGTCGCCTGAATCGACAGGTATCGAAAATATCGGAATTAAAGTGTCGATAGATTAGAAAATGATAAGAAAGAATGCATGGAAGGCGAAGGAACACCAAAGCAACTTAAGATGTATGTACATGTGGATACCACAGTGTAGCTTCATTTATGTATATATGTAAGCAAGTTACATAAATGTGTACATACGGCTGTACGATCTTATCGACAGTATTGCTAGTTCTGGATTGAGGTTCATCCCATCCCCAAGCGCAGTTGACTTGGCATTTAACGGTCTACACGTGCAGCAACAATGTAACTTTGACGCCGCTGTCGACAGGTGTACTCGGCGTAATTGTATTGGCAATTCAAATGCGATAAAGCCGGGGTGCCTCGAGTGCCAGTTATGCTCGCCGTAGGCCAGAAACTATCGCCCCCCATTGATAACGCAAATAATCGTAAATTGCATTGCGCACTAGTCTTCCTTTTGCAACAAAGTCGCTATCTCCTGCTTCTTATTTTTTTCCGCTACGTTACGTTTAGTAGTGGGATTTTACTACGTGAATACTGCGTAAAATATCACTTTTTTTTTAAAGTGCTATTGGAATTGTGAGTATTTTTATTACAGTAATATTATAAGGCTAGTTTTCACTTAAATAAAGAGGTATGGGATTACATATATCATAGTTAATATTAAAATATTGAAATAGTTAATATTCACTTAAATATGCATCTAAACTCGGTTTTTGCAAGGTGTGCCTACATGTTTCTATTATTTATTTGCCATTACCGCTTTTTGGCGCTAACTATTTAGACGCCTTTCGTATCAGAAGATAACGCATGTGCAAACCTTCAATTATAAATTATTGGAGGAGCCCAATACTCGAGTATTTTGGCACAACTGATTCATGGGCGTAATTGAACACACACTTGAAGGCCACGATCGTAATTCGAGGATTACCGTGAATGATTCCCGATCTGATATGAATAGAAGTATTTATTCTATTTATAATTGATTTTTTTGACCAAACACTTCTTTAATAATCTAGGAATTTGAAAAGAGGAAAGGGATGTTCAATAAGTTTATGAAGTATGTATGTACTTTTATGCATCTACTTATTTAATACATACATACATATGTACATATGTATGTACATATTTAGATATGTGTTAGGTTTGGCAGTCCAGTTTCTCATTTTTAATGATAATTGTTCGTTACAACTCTATTCTCGTCATTCTATTTGACTCCTATTCCCCTTTGATTTACGTTCTTTTCTTACAGATGGCTTCGTTGTCTTCTTCTTCTTTATCTTTATCTTCGCTGTCGATTTTCTTCGCCGTTGACACATTTTGCATGTGGATTTACGCCCAGAGGTGTAAAGACAAAAATAAAAATAAAGGAAGGCGAAGACAGAAAAGGCAAGAAAACGGCAGCTGCAAAAACAACAAAAAAGCTCCAAAGAAAGAAGACGCCGGTACAGTTGCGCTCACACACACTCACATGCTCACACAACAAATTCGCCAAGAGCGTAAAACCGAAAAAAGTACAGCGTGGCGCTTTTATAACGGCACACAAAAAAAATCAAAACAATGCAAAAGCAAAACAGGCGCAGCACTCAAAACAAATCGAAGAGTTACGAGCACAAGAGAACAAATTGAGTGAGTTTTTCTTTTCGATTTTTGTTGCAGCAACACTGTAGCCAAGACGAAAGTGAATGTTGCCGAAATACTGTTGCTAAGAAATGTTGACGGGGTAAAGGTAAGAAATTAACTTAATTTTTATGTTACATTATACATGTATTTTGGAATATATGTTGAAACCTAATGGAATTAAAACGTACTTGCTAGAATATGTATTTTTTAGAACAAGTTTATGTACATATGTAAGTAACATGTATTCTTGTAACCATTTAACTGTCGGACTACTAAAATTTAAGGTTGATTCTCGTTGTCGGACAGAAATTACATGAATAATGTATCGCATTTAAGTTTACTTTTTGGGAGGCGTTTGCCTTGTATCCCTCGACACCTTTTTATGCATCCCCAATGCCAACCCAATTTTCACTTTTACTTTCACCTTCCCTACGTCCCCATTCATATCCCCAAACACACATTATGTTTTGCACAGTGCACAGCCAGGAATGGAAATGAGTGCGACCTTTTAATGATTTTCCCACTCCAGCTTCAACTTCGATTATACATATCAGTTACCAGCTTTTTTTTTTATTTTATCAAAATGTAAAGTAATTTTATTAACTAACTACCATTTATGTTTAAAGGAGCTAGATATTAAACTTGTTGATAGGGTTTTGTCTCCTACTTCAGCTTTAGAAAATTCAAGAGAAATTTAAATTTAAATCCTAGCTACTAAAACTATGTACATCGATTACACAATTATGTGTGTACGTTTTTATCTTACTGTCTATCTGCGGATGTTTTCTATCCTTATCCCTTATTTATTTTTTGTTTTTCCTTGCCATTAGCTGCCGTCTGCGTATTTGGCACAAATTTCCACACGGCTGGGTGGGCGTGGCGCATTCGAGGGTGGGCGGCTGTGGTTTGGGGGCGTGGCGGCACTGTCTGCGACCTTCAAAACGATAATGAAACCCGGGCGAAAAGCAAAACAAACTTGTCAGACGGGCAGAAGGACATTCAACCGCAAATGGGGAAGTGTGTGAGGGTTGGGTCGAGAAAATAGGGGCAGCCTTCGGGCGGAAAAGTGCGGGGGGTCGTAGCGGGCCAGACATACACTTCCACATCTCCATCTCAACCACCATCATCGTTATCCTCTTCAACATGTCCTGCGCAATCAAGAAAACCTCCAAAGGATTCTGCGATTTCAGACAGGCATCCTACTCGCTCCTTTCGGATTTCTAATGTCTTTTTCCTTGTATTTCTTGTTGCCATATTTATCCTTTGCTGGGCTGCAAGGTCACGGCAGGTTCAAGGTCACTTCGTGGGCCAGGTTAATGTGCGTCTGAATCGGGAATTCGGTATTGGCATCGCAATTGGAAATGAAAACGAAAATGGCCCGCAAAAAGGAAGTGGCCGGGGCGAAAAATTTATGGCGAAAATCGTTCTCCAGGAACGTGAAGATTTTTCCAGATAACGGGCTTTGTTATTAAAAAAGAAAACGCACTGGTGACTATATATGTATTTGTGATCAAAAATATTCGTTAGTAGAAACAATACTATCTTTTCGAAAGATATTTGTCTTTATATATATGTCTTTTCTGTAAAAAATGTATTCATCACATTGATGTTAATCAATTAATTCCACAATTACTTAGCAAACTCGATTTGGGGGATCCTTTTACGGAGTATGGTTTTTCCTGTACGCTCCACTACTTTTTTGCCTTAATCGCTGATTAATTTTGAAGCTTCATGGTTCGAATTCGGTAGGGAAAAAAGTAAATTTTCCCCATTCCCTGGACAGCCGTGCACTTGTGATCTCCGGAGAAAAGTGCCCAAAAAGTGGTGCACACACAAGTGGCACAGGGCAAAATAAAGAGAAAAAAAGGACCCACTCGACAGAAGAAACTTGAGGAGTTTCAAATTGAAGATACGGGGGAAAACAATCAACACCAAAAAACAAACGAAAAATAATTATGAGAATAGATCACTTGTGCGTCGACTAATAGATACCTATTAAAAATATTTAAATCAGAAATTATGTTAAAAAAAAGACAACTTTATATTTTATTGGGTTATGACACTCTAAATTTACCAATCAACCTAATCTTTGTAGAAATTTTCATAGTTCCGATTTAAGTTAGTAACTTAATACGAAATTTTAAAAAATAGTTTATAATCTATTGAGTAATTTATAAAAAATAATGTTTACCCTTAAGCTTAACTACGTAGATCAGAAATACCCCTAAATGGACACCCAAGGGGTTCTACCAAAAAAGACCCCAGGGAAGAAGGAAATTGGACTGGCTATACCTGCTACTCCTATACACCGATACTCAGATACTCAGATACTTAGATACTTCTCCACTTCAGACCCCCGACGTCTCGCTCGTCAATGTTGCACTTGAGGTTATCGTCGGGGAAAATCGTTAAACACACGCACGATAAGCGGGAAAATCCAGCTCTTCGGCTTTCCAAAACTAATATTTCCCCGTCTGGGTGCCGAGATAATATTCGTGTTTATTTTCGGATAACAGAATTTTCTTGCGCTTTCTGTGTTTTCCGTTTGCTCTCTGTCACTCACGTCTGTCACTTGGCATCTGGGTGTCTCTTTTCTTCGCCGTACAGCCATCTCTTTTTGCCCGCCAAGAGCGTGACCTTTTGCGCTGGCGACCAACAAAAATATATATCAGCAAAATGCCCAAGACAGCACTAAACCAATAGCACTGAGATAAAGAGGACACACTTTAAACCTTTAAACCTTATTGCAAGACTATTGGAAAAATCTTGGGTGTTTATATAAAATGTATGCATTTAGTAATACAAAATGTCAAATGTATTTAAATGGAAAATCGCCAAATTGCGGATAACTTTAGTGTTTTTCTCTGTGCCTTAAATAACCAAGCTCCACATACAGATAGAGTTGGAGATGCATAGATAGATGGACTATTTTTGGTCAGCCTTAGACGGGATTTTCTGGCCAACAAAAAACTTTGGGGATATGTTTATTTTAGCCCACCTGGGGTCGCTTTTCTATATGCAACTCTCAGAGTTTTCTCGCGATTGAATTGAAAGTTGGGGGAGATATTTGAGTTAACTGAATAAATGTCAGGGTAAAAATCACGCCAAGGGTGATGTTTTACCAAGTGTTTTTGTAGATCACTGGAAGAGAAAATATCTATTTTTATTTAAACTAACATTATTCATTTTTAAATGGTGTACTTGCAACTTTCATGACTTAGTAAAGTTCCTGTGATTCAGATTCCGATTCCTAATTGGGATTTTTATATCATACAAATTAGTTGCCTAAAGTCAAGAGAGGCTTCACTGTGATTTCCCCATTTAATCAGTTGCTAATTAAGTTTCCTCAACTCCTGAAATCTAGAAAAAAGGCTATCCGTATCTAGAAACGTGCGTATATGTATATAGTTATACATTTAGTTGGCAGCGCAATATCTATATCTGCCCCAATGAAATCTTATCAATTGTCACACTCTTAAGTGTCGTAGTATAATTCAAACTAAACGAAACTAATTTACTATCACTTTTTCGTTTTTGTGAAATATTTTCTTCGCCTCTTTTTTTTTTTTTTTTTTTTTTTTTTTTTTTTTTTTTTTTGCCGTTTTGAAGGTCTTTAAGTTTGGTTGCTATAGCAGCACTATAGGTAAATTTAGTATATATATTTATAGTTATATATAGTTTGGTTATCACTCAAGGTCCGTATCGCACGATTCCGCAAAAGAAATAAATGCCGCGTTAAGCTTTTAGCATACGCTATTTTTTTTTTTTTATTTTCACATTTCAAACATTTTTTTACGCCTCACGCATTTTTTCCGCACATTTCCCCGCACAGCTCTTTGATTATATTAATAATGTCGGACCGTAAAAAACCCCAAGAAAGAAGCAGCTATAAATTTTTGGCCAACGCAAACCAAGGTCAAAAAGAAGCACTATATGTTTCTTCATGTGGGTTTTACTTAGTCCCAATCACAAAGGGGCTGTTATCAGCTTCTAACTGCCAACTTAACCGATCTTAAGTTAATAAAGATATGCACAGAAATTTACTAGATAATACACTAAGGAAGTAGATTAAGATGGTCCCATAAAATATGTCAAAAAGGAGTGTACTTAGATTTCAGCAAAGGCTTTAGAGTTCTTAAACTGTAAGGGTTAAACCACCTGGATTCCATTTATTTTACTGATAAAAGGCGAGATGCGAGAACGCAAATTTTAAGGAGATAAAAGGCCAGAACAAAACTGCTAATTGGGGAAAAAAGGGGGAATTTCAGACGCCAAAAGAAGTTGAGTGCGCAAAGAAATAAGCGTGCAAAAAACACAAATAAAAAAGGAGACGTTTAGAAGTTAATTAAGCAAATTGGAAGAACAAAGGCCACAAAGGGAGAGAGGGGAAAGAGGGGGTTGACCACTTAATACGAGGCGAAAGATTAATGGACAAATCGAACCGAAAGCCCCGAAAATCGAAACAAAGTTTCTACATAATGAACAAAATGAACAAGGGGCCATGGGAAATCGCGGAAACCTAAGCCAAGCTAAGCACAGTGGGGAAATATGATTGTGAAAGATGTTGCGCAGCTCCAATTATTTCCTGTATTTACCACAATAATTTTTTAATATCACAAACATTTTTAATTGATAAATTCCACATTTGTAGTTTACTTAATCCCCAATATTTGTCTTATACATATATTACGTCTTAGGATTTTTTGCCCAATAGTTTCATTTTTTTTTTTTACAAGATAATAACTCCTTCCCTCTGTCACTTAGTCAAAAACTCGGAAGATTAGGAATTATATAAGTAAGTGGGCTTAAATTTGGGTCGCCGATCCAGAAGGAAGAGTTTTAAAAGGTTACGAATCTAAAAGCAAAACAAAAAACTCGGCAGAAAAACAAAGGCTTTGTGCTAAGAAAAGTAAGAAAAACACAAAAAAATAATCATACAATAAAAACTCGAATGTGGCGAATGTGGAGGGCAAAAGAAAGAACGCCAAATAAATTAAAATATTACATCGCTGACCCTGAACCTCGTTTTTTCGTATTGTTTTTCGTATGATTTGTTGTTGTGCGAACTTATGTTTCAAACGGTGGGGCAAAACCATTTTTCTGGTATTTTAATACTTGATTTAAAATGAAATTGCGTTAACTAGAAAATTGCTTAGATATATGCAATTTAAAAACAGGGCAACTAACATATTAGTATATCTATAATTCATTCCGGGTATATATTACTAAATGTTTTATTTGGAACACTGATCAAAATAAACAAATGTACTTGTGTATTTGAGTTTCCTGCAAGCGGAAACCTACATTTTGTAAAACCTCGGAAATTTGACAAGATTTCAGATAAAACTAAAACCACTGAGAAATCAAGAGTCGAAATGAATCATACGAAAAAAATATTTAATTCATACATAGTTACAATAGAACAACAATTGCTGCTTACTTGTTATCGAATAAACCCCTAACCATACAGATTCAAAGATATTTTTGAATTTTATTTAGGCGCTGTTTTTGCGTACAAACTTCGGATAAGCCACAGTGTTCACAGCTCACACATTCCTTGATACAGCCACAAAAAATGTATTATGTTTCTTAATATTAAGCCAATCCATTCAACGCGGCAGTTGATCAATTGAGTGTGGAGCGTGGAGTGTGGCCTATTGGTCCATTCCGGTTCGCAGCCCTTCAAAACGTACACAGTGAAACAATTTGGCCAAGTGCAAATTAAGAGATAAAGAAAATAAAAATGAATGAAAGCGATGATTACATAGAAGTAAAATTACTTACATAAATACAAATTTTTACCCGATCGGACAGGTGAGTATCTGTAATTTTTTTCTTGTGTAAAAACTGGCGATCGATGACGCATGACGAGTGTATGGAAATGTCTAAACAATCAAACCGATCTCAACCAGTCCGGATCGCTAGCACCTGCCCAGAGTAATAGCACCACTAAAACCACTGGAACCACTGGAACCACCGAAAAAAAAACCACCCAACACAACGCTCTTCCGGGTTTTGATCGGTTGATCGTGGCTCGCGTGACACGTGCCAAAAAAGTAGCAGACAAGTTCCCTAATTTAATTAGAAAAATTCATATCGAATACAGTTTAAAAGTGAGATTACAGCATTTATTGCCTGAAAACTGAGCTTATGATACTTTTTATTAATCCAATTAGCTACTAAGAATATGCCAGCGGTTGATGAAGCGCATTAATTATAAAGTATTTAGATATCCTCAGAATTGGGCTTTCCCTTAAATTGGGACCACTTTCTGTAAAGTGTGTGTCTTAGGATTTGAAGTGCAGAGAGTATCCAGAGTTCGTATACCCTTTTTTGCCAGCTAGAACGTCGTTTTGTTTCCATTTTATCTAACTTGCTGTAGCAACAAGAAACTCAACAAAAACACGAGCAAAATAACAAAACGAAATAAAACTCTGCGGTTGAGTTTCTATTTTCCCACGCGCCCAGAAGTTGAAGGAATATGGGAAAAAAAGAGAGGGCCAGATAGGCGATGGAGGCTTAAGCATTTGCTGGCTTTTATCACATTTGTGTTTTGTCAGCTTTTCCACGCACACTCTTGTCCGATTAACTTTTAAGAAGTTTCACGCACTTTGCCCCACAGCCTTGACACGCATGACGAATCGGCGACAGATAACGATTTATATTGGGCATATATGTTGTGCAGAGACCCAGAGATCCATCCACTTGTATTGGCTCCTAAATGGAAAAGTAGCTGTGTGCTGCATAAACCCAAGGCTAAGTAACTACACTTATTTTTTCCAGTGGCAATTGCAAATTGCAAAATTGGCTAATAAGGCAGTAAGCCCGAAGAAACATTTGGCGCGTGAAAAAATATATAAATAATTTGAAGACCTTCCGCTTTGTCCAATAAAAAATATTCAAAAATAAACAAAAAATTGGTGAAAAAGAAAACTCACACAGTCAGACATTCCGGGCTTCTCAAATTCACTTCTTGAGAACGAAGTTCCTACTCTAGAAAATCGTTTTTAATGGAAATTTAAAACGCATCGTTTTTTTCCGCTGGTTTCAAGTGCAAAGCTATATGCATATAAATATATGCTGATAGATCAAATCGAAAGGGGGAATCAAGGGGGTTAGTAAAGCACCACTTGAAATAATTGCAAACAGGAAACAACATTAAGATTTTACGATTTTTCAATTGCAAAAAAATTTTCAAAAGAATTTTCTTTCGAAAAATAGATTATTTTTTACCATACTCTTTATAACAATGATTTTTTGAAAATTTTGATTTTATTTATGTATTTGTATCTGTTCAATTACAAAACATTGTTTATTGAAAAGAATTTTCAACATTTCTTGCAGTTTGCTTAGCATTATACAATTTTCATTCAATTTCGTCTCGAACACTTTTGTAAATCGTCCACATTATTTTTGTCATCACCTTTTAAAATATAAAATTACGAGTTGACAAATTAAGGTTTAGGCATTCGCGATTAATAAATGCCAAACAATATTATTATTGTTATTGAATTACAGGTCCCATTGTGTACTTTTTTCAATAATCAATAATCTCAACTGATGTGAAAAAATTAAATTTCGCTTGGGTTTGTGAATATTTCTGCATTTTTTGCGCTTTACTGAACGGAAAACGGAAAGTGTCAGCTAAAGTTGGCCAAAAAGCAAGGGACCAAAGTGTGCTAAACTGCGCCGTAGACACAACACAACAACCCCCCGAAATAAAATAAAGAAAATGCTTCGAAGGCCGATTCTGCAGGAAATGTCACCTTATACGACACGAGAAAAAATATTCGTTGACACTGCAAAATAAGTTGAACATTCTCATTTCTGTCACGGATTTGAATTCAACATCTACGCAGTTGCTTAAGAGTTCAAGTCGATAAAAAAAATCAAATGCCATGGCATATATAATATGTATGCTTATACATAATTCAGAGATATCTGGCGAACTTGTTTCCAAGTTTGTGGAAAATTTTCCATCGGTGATTGTTTTTTAGTACACAAAAAATTAACACAAAATGACAAATAAAATAGTACACAGCTTAATAAATTGCTCGAATGTAAAACGTTTTCTTTTAGTTTCATCTTGGTTTCAACACAAAATCGGCACCTAATTTTAGTAGTGTATACAAAGTATATGGTGATTCTGGACACAAGAAATGCTGATGAAATTCGGCCAGTTATGTTTCAATATTTTTGAAAATAACAATACCTTTGATTGGAAAATATGTACCTGTTCCTATGAGCATTCTCGAGGTACTAAAATATATTGAGTTGAAACTTGTTCAGACGCTAAATTTTCCATACAATAAAATAAATACATAAAACATACAAATAAAAGTGAACGCGAAGGCAAATTAATGACACGTGTTGCTGATAAGCAAAGAAATATACAAAAAATGAGAAAAAAAAAAACAATTGAAAATATGGTGGAGACCCCTTTTTCAACGCCCCCCTCCTTTTCACCTCCCTGCCAATGCCCTTCACAAAATCCATAGAAAAATTTCGAGTTTAAGGCAGAATGTCAAAGATAAAGAAATTAGCATGAAATAATAAATTTATCTCGAGTGTGGTATCCAACTGTTGCCAGAATTAGAAAATAAAATGAAATTATTACAAAGCCGAAAAAGTCGTGAAATCTTTTTGTTATACTCGTATACCTGTTGTTGTTCTTTTAGTGTGTTTCTATTTGCACTACTACTGTTGTTGTTGTTCCTACATTTCGTCTTGGTTCGTCTATAGTTTCGTTTTTTATAAGTACGATACGCTACGCGGGAAAGGCGGGGCCTTTATGGTTGCACAGGGAGTGGATGCAAAGTTGGGCAGGTGCTTCAGCTTAACACGGGCTTACCTTCCACTCAACAATAAATACGAAGTCAATAAAAAAGTTTGCTATTAAAAGCTTGAGATTATGGTAATCTGGTTTTAAGACATCATACATCTATTACACCTTTGCCTAAAATCATAAATGATATGCATAGTCATAATTAATTACTATTATTATGTGCAACTGCATTTAAAGTACTGCATTTTGCCCAATTCGTAGTTGGCTTGTAGATTTCCAAATGTTTGTGTGCGATTTTTCCAGTCGGCTATGCCTCTTCAAAGTCCGTCCGCAGTAAATGTTTTACTTTAGCGTAGTTTTTTCCGCCTCTGTGTAGATTTTTTGTTTTATTTGGCTCTTGACGACGAGTTTTTGGCGTTTAGATCATTGGCCCACACCTATGTATCTTCCCCCTCCAATATGTTTCACATGCGCCTATGTCTGCGAACTGGAAAGTCTTTAAAACTAATTTGAAAGCAAACATTATGGATTTTGGCAGCCCAAAGGCACAACAAAACTAATAAAACAGAAATACTTGAAAGGGAAGCAAGAAATTCGCGGTCGAATGTTAATTGCCGATAAATGTTTGGAGTCTCATGAAATCGAATGAAATCAAAGTAAAATGAACCAATTACATCAATTGATGTAACAACTCTATAGGCGCGTGGGCAGAAAAGCGCTTGAAGTTTGGAGTATGGCAAAATTCTGGGTTGGCGGCATGACAGATTTTCTCGCTGTGTTCTAAAACATATTTATTCGGCGACATTTTGGCATCAAATCAAAAATTCGTACATAAACTATTTTTGAGGCGACAGTCCCCGAAAGGAGCGGTCGCAGGGCGGGTGCAGGGGTAGGGGTGGGGGATGAGGTTGAGTTGGCGGCCGCGACTAAAACGTTTTGTTTTGGATTTATGTGATTTTGATGGAATCACTTGCAGACAACGGCGACAGCGTCCAAAAATAAAAATAAGTGTAACCAGGAAGCCTAGCGAAGCAAAAGCGAATGCTGCCTTTGGCACACTGATCAACGTATAAATTACCTAAAACTAAATAGACTTTTACATATAAAATCAAATGAGGCTCATATTGCTGTACTTCCATACTCCATATTATTGAATATATAAAATATTTCCTTGTACTTATTAATGTTCAATCAATAATTACGTATAATATCGGTTGGTTTTGGCTGATCCATCAAGCCAACAACCACATGAATCAACCAAACCTCGAGTGTTCTGTGCCAAAGCAAGTCATACCCCACACCATTTTCCAACGAGGGCATTTCGGGCGAATGGATAGAAAGAGTACCCAAAAGCATACGAGTTTTCCATGTGAAATACTTAGCACGGGCTAAAAATCGTTTTGAACAATAGATAAATGTCATGCAGCTGGCTTCGGTTTGCTTTTGGATATGTGCCTCTAATTTGACTATTCTAAATTTACGCTAAAAGCCAGCGGGGCCACAATGGTACTGACCACCTAATTTGGTGCGAACCCCGAAATAAACACAAAAAAAACTGAAAATCCGGATTCCGTGTAACCCCTGTGGTATCTCTGTGGACCAGATTCTCAAAGTCCATACATCGGGGGCTCTTTGCATTTACCATTATCATTATCGTGTATGTAGCTATTACCTATGTACATTACCTATGGAGCCTGAGGATGCCGATTATGATGGTCTCGTGCGCTCCATGAATACCGTGCCACTGTCAACATTTGCATATCACTTTCGTTTCGGTTGTTGGTACTGGTAATATGTAACGAGTCAACACTGTTTGCGAGAAAAGAAACATTGGACGTGATCTCAAGCTACATCATTTGTATTTGATGGGGAAACCTTTCATATCTCAAGTGCAAAGATTTCGTTGATTTACCTTTAGAAATATTTCGTAAATTTAACCCGTGTGAATGATCTCCTCTGTTTGAGTTAGCCAGTGGCTTTCTTTCTGATTTCAAAACCATTTTTGTATCTTTCGGGCATATGGTAAATCTTGGGTGGATCAAATAGCTCCTTCTTTCCCCCTTCTCTCCCTCCTTCTCGTGTGCACTATCATTATCATTATCATGATGATCGTTTGTCGTCGTCTTAGTTTTTTTTTTCCTTTCATTTGACAGACGTGAGAATTTTGTGAGCAAAGAAAACGGACAAATATACAAACACACAATGATAACAGAGCATATCTGGGCACACAACTTACACACCACACACACAGCACACACCAGTGGAAGAGCGCACACACACTTGCACACTTGTGTGCAGTGAAAAATGTTTCAGTGTCGCCCAGATTCAGATACATCTGCATCGTGTAAACATATCGCCCAAAATGTCAATTGCAATGCAGCCCGAAAGATTCGGATACAATTCGCTGAAGTTCTTTTCAACGAAAATGTATAAATGGTTTTTTGTATAATTGAGTTTTGCGTATTTTCCAAGCCAAATCAAATATTAAGACTACTCGTGTATGTGGATTCCCCTCAAAACAGCTGATATAAGAAAAAATCGCTTCGTTGGGAATTCCGACCTGCAGTAAAGACAAAAAAGCGAGTTATCTCATAGATACACTCGAGTCTCTCACACATATCAAATGTGGCTCACACGAACACTAATACTGACTTGGTGCTCTAATTTCTTGATTACACTCGACCAGAGGCTGCACTGGGCTAAAAACGGCATTTGTCCAAGGGATTAGCATTCCAAATGGATGGCAAACATGGTGCAATGTCACACTCGAAGAAATTTTCGGTTATATTTCGCATTGAATGTCATTCAATGCGATTGCGTTGAGGTTGAATTGTATCATACATTTCGTGTGCAATAACATAATCAAGTTTTTGAATGTTATTACTGTTGAAAGAGCCTAAATACGTACTTAACTAAGAGAAATTAATGCTTTTTTTGTCATGTACATATGTATATGTAGATATGTATATATCCCTCCGCCTCTTTTAACCTGTCTATGACAATCGTGATGATGATTACACAAGTGCGATGACAACCAAACGTAAGAGCATCAAAGAAAATGCAAACACTGAATTGTGTGTAAACAGAAATTGATAAAGGAAAAAACAGGGAACGCAGATAGAAGATAGAAGATATAAAACTCTGCTGGATGAAGTGGTGCGTGGAGGAGCTCAATGGAGTAGAAACACCCGAGACGAGACACACAGTGGATTCTAGTTAAATTCATTAAATATTAGCTCGATAAACTCCACGGCTGCGTCAGCGAATCGTAAAAAACTAAACACCCAGAAAAAGTTGAGAACTACTCCCGCATATGTGTGGTGATAACGAAGGAGGGGGGAGTTGTCAAACACTTTGAGACACATTTTCCAACAGTAAATCCTCGATATATGTGATAGTACAAGATCCAGGCACTTGAATATTTCAAAACCAAGAACGAAACGGAGTGGCACTTAAATCCCCTTGATAACAATATATATTACTTTTGTCCACTAGAACATTGGTTGTATAATTCACTTTCATAATTGGAAAATTGAAACTTCGACGCTTTACTTTGACTGATCTTTGTAGAGAATTGGGGGTAGCTGGTATATTATGCTTTACAACTGGAAAACTCTTTCCACCGCTGATCGTTTCACTAGTTTCTAATTTTTTATGATTGATTTGTGTGCGCTATTAAGATTGCATATCGATATCAACGGCGACGCGAGTCTTAAGAGTCAAAAGCCCACCGCCATAAAACAAAAGTCGCTGGAGCGGGGTTCTATACACATATGTACATATGTACGTAGGGCGTATAACGTATAACGTATAGCGCAACAGGTGCGTATCAGGTTGCTAGGCCTATGCGCCACGCCCCCCGCCCACCCGCCGCCCTCCACGAAAGTCCAATTCCAATCGGGTTTTCGGTTGATTTTTATTTTGTTCATTCGGCTGGATAGTTTGCCTACGGTAATGATAAATTGGGTTTTAAGCCCTTTCGCTTTACGCTTTACGAGTTACGTGTTAGTTTGTGGTTTGTCAGAGATGCATGGAATAGAATGTTTGAGAAAATGGCTAATTTCGGCAAAGGAAATGGTTTCAGCGCTAATATTTCCAAGTTGCCTTCATTGTTAATCTAACACTACTACTACCTTACTAATTCATCAAAAACTTGTATATTTTAAAAAACCTATATATTATTGTATTTACTTTGATACACATATTTACTATATATACTGAATAGTGTGAAATTCCATTTCCCACCCCGCGAACTATTTAAATTTGACGGAATTTTCCTGCTCGATGTTTGTCTGCGTTGCGTGGGCGTCTGGAAAATTTCCCAACCGAGAGAGAAAAATTACTTGTAACCACACTTAGCGGTAATTAGTGACGAAAGTTGGACTCGCTAGTGCGGCCACTTGCGATTGGGGGCCGCGAGTGCGTGAGTGACTTGCTACTTATATATCCCCATTGGCTCCAGAACTCGGTACTCTGGCCCCCTCCAAAGTTTACCGATCGATCGATGGTTGGGAATCGGGAATCGGGGAAGGGTTTCAGCCCCACTCTCTAATCTAATCGAGCAATTCCGCTGACCTCGCCTCGGTTTAAACTATCGTTCAGAATGTAATAAAAATCATAAAAAATTAAAAGTGCCCACACAGATAGTGATACATACATTTTTTTTTTTTTTTGTAGTTTCGGGTGGAATTGAATTCATTGAACTGGCCGTAGGCCCCTTGAGGCAATCCGAGATAACCGTAGAGTAAGGCAAGCATTTCTTGATTAATTTTACGACTCGGCGTGTCAAATGTCAAGGCGTACTTCTATGTAGTGCTTAAGCGAGAGAGACTCGTATTTGGTAAAATCAACTTCATATGGGGATTTTACAGGGACTCATACATATATGGAATACAATTGTTGTACAAGCTAAGGATTCATAAGGACAGCTCAAACATTAAGCCAATGCTCACATACCACTTGATATGTACTACAACTATGCGAAATGCTTGTTCACAGAACGTTTCACTTGCGTTTAGACTGTGAACCAGTAGCAGTAGCCAAGACACATATGGCCCGAAAGTTCATGGGAAAAGCATTTAAATCATTTCGATTCAGTCCAGTTTAGCACGCGCAAAGCCAACCGAGCCAAGCCGAAAGCCCCGCGCGAAGAGAGAAATACCAGAAATGCCGAGAAAATTCCAAATTGCTAAACGACACTAATCTACGTTTTATTTAAATGACGAACCGAAAAACCGGAGACGGTGAATGGGATTCGGAATGGATAACAGGGGGATGGAATGGTGGCATTGGGTACCTGTTGCCAAGAAGTCGGCCTATACAGGTGTAAATGCACTGGCAGAAAAGTGTTTGACTTAAACCAAAGTACTTACTAGCTAGAACTACGTTTGTTCGTTGCGCCTGATAGACTATGAATTCAGTTCCTTTAACCATCCATTTCCTTTATCATTTCCGTGACCTTTTTTCGCCAGTGTAGCGACTCTCCCGCGGAGTCTTTGCATCTATTAGAATGTTTCATTAGGCGACCTTTAGCGGCCTCTTTTTCCCCGACTCTATTTCTTTTCTATATCTCGCATCCATTGTTGTTGCTCTTCTGGTACCTGTTCTCTGATCCGAAATCTGGTGTTCAAACAGAATTTAGCCGACAATTAATACGAGGCTCGGGGTTCGTTAGTTTATTTATTTTTTGTCTCCTTTTGGTTGTTTTTTTATTATTTTTATTTTTATTTCGTTTGGTTTTTGGTTTTGGTTTTATTTGTCGGGTTGCACAGGTTTCGTTATGAGCGTTATGCTTATGAGCGTAGGGCCTCGAGTTGGAGATGCTCAGATACAATATCTTGTTTTAGAGGCTGTTGTATAAATTTTAATGAATGAGTTAATTCCCCGTTTCGTAGAACTGTCAATAATAATATTTAGTAGCCCCAGAGCGTTGAACCTACTCCCGTCCTCACCTGTTCATTTTTTTTTCTGTGTGTACGAATGGAAAAAATAGGCAAAATAGAAATCCGAAACGTATTACGAAAATGAAGTTTTAGTGGCATTCTTGTCCTCGCTTCATAAACTCTGCCGTAAATGTCATGCGAATTGTAAACAAAATGTTTATATCCGCAAACAAGTCCCGAATAGATATAGATATAGGTGGCCTAAGGTAACCCAATTTCCACTTTTCAAATTTTCCACGGCTGCACACTGTAAATATTTACAAGATTTTGGTGCAGCTGATATGCTGACATGCATTTCTCAAATCATTTGGGTATCGCGCAAGGTTGGGTCGGTTTATTTGTGATTATCTTGAGAAAATACTCTCAAATGTTTCATGTCTCATTTTGCTATCGCTATTTACGCTATTTACGAGACTGTTTTTCAAATTAACGTCTCGGATTGACACTTTTGATTTCGGATGACTGGGATCATCGGGAAAATGCCAGGTATCTTTAAATTGATGTAATACATTGTAGCATTAGTAAATATTCAATTTGAAATCTATAACATTTTGATCTCTTTTGAGTATTCTGTATTGCCCGTAAACTATCTTCGATTGAGACTCATGAAGCAGTTACTCTTCACTTTAATTGGGAAAAAATTCAACTTTGCTCGGTGATCTGTCGGAAGATTATTGAATTGCGGGCAATTGCCGCTTATTTTTATTTTTTGGTCAAATTGTTTCTGGTTTTTGGGTTCTGAGTCCTGGGTTCTCAACTGGCCGATGACAAACTACTTAAAAGCATTAAAAATGCCAGATGTCATTGCCCCGCACCCCCCAAAAAGTCGTGAGTGTGTGTGCTTTGATCTCTGATTTTCCTTTTTGGACAGTCATCGCCATCGCCATCGCCAAGATCTTCGATCGTTTAACAGCAACTAATTATGAAGCAATTCCATTGCAATCCCAGCGGTCTTCGCTATTTTTACGTTTATTTGCCGACGCTTGTGTTTGCTCTCAAACACAATAAACAAAAAGGCATGCAAAAAAAAAAATGAAAAATAAAAATAAGACAAACACTTCGCATACATTTTACATTTAAAGTTTCTAGTTTTTTGTGAAGGTTGCCTTTGTTTGGTTTTACGAGTCTTTCAAACATTTTTGTATTTTACGATCTAAGGCTAGTCGATCGACCAGTTGAATTTTGAATGGATCTTGATTGGATTTCTCCGAGCAAACCAAGGCAAGTTGATCAGACGTTGTTTTTTTAGTTTAAAAGAAAGTCTGTTTCTACACAAAAATTAATTAACATTTTCTTTAATTTGCGTTCAAACTTTATAGTTTTGCATATAAAACATAAGAGCTAGAAATAATAAATTGCCATGTTGTTTTATTTAAAATTTTTTTTTTATTAGGTTACTTGTTTGTTGACAATGAATACAATACGAAAAAACAACTTGAGCGTATGAATTTCGAAATAAGTTTTCGATATCCGGAGCATATCTTGAAGGGAAAGATTAGTTATGCAACGGAAATTCTGGTGAGTCGCCGACTTAAACATTCAGGAAATCCCACAGGGAATTAAAAAGCCCTAATCGCGGCCCGAGTAGAGGAGCCTTATCAATATGCCTTAAAAGGTCTCCCAAATATCACACTTCACTTCGGTCCCATGGGCTGTTTGATATGTTTAGCTGGAAGTGCGAAAAGCGAAAATTAAATGGAAACAAATCAACCAGGGGTTCTTGTGCGTAACCCCGATCACCAATGCCCCTTCTTTGGACCCTTAGACCCCCCCTAGAACCCCCTTAGAACCCCAACAAGGGTCGTATCTGCGGTCGCAGTTTGTTATCCATTCAAAGCAGTCGTTTCCGCTCATATTTGCAATTACAAATCCAAGTCAAAATGCTGTGGAACTCGGCATACTCTACTTGAGTATAAATATATGCACTTCTGATTATTAATATGATGAATGAGTATTGTTATGCTCAGTATAGTTAGGAGTTCGTAATATTTGTTGTTCTCAAAACTTGTGAATATAACATGGACATTTTTGGAATGTCTTCTTTCAGACGCCCAATAGCGTTGGAGCTGTCCAATTGCCTAGGGTATAATTACACGCGATTGCTAGGGGGCCAGCAAGTATTGCGAATCGGGCTTTACAAATATAATAACAAACATACCATTGGGCAGCCCACACAGAGGCCTTATTCATATTCTCAGGCTTCTTGGTTGGGAACGTCAATGCCAAAAGTCAAAGTCTGACTGTGGATTAATCATCAATCAAAGAGCTGAAAAGCAGAGAGTCAAAGCCGAGACGGCATAAATTAATCGTGAACTCGCGAACTCACGAAGACCCCAAGTTGAGTTCTGCTATCCGGATCTTGGGAAAGTATACCACTGACGTCACATCAGGCCTATTCTCATTTCATTTGAGTGAGTGGAGATATCACACCGCATAGCTCCATTCAATGGGCTGTTACTGTGGACAGCACTTCCGATCTCGCTTGTTTTGTTTTTGTTTCAGTTTTAGTTTCTGTTTTGGATCATAGGTCTGTATATGGCTCGGAACCTGGTGGTACGTTCCACTCCGTTTGAGGAGCTGTGATCTTCACTGTGTTCTCTGTCCAATTTACCATTTTTTTTTTTTTTTAATATCAATCCTCTTTTTGAGTTTCATTTAATTCGGTCTGCATATAATCCAGGTCACTTGCTAATATTACCACACAAACATTCTTCGTTCTTTTCACTTTTGTCTTTGCGAAAAGTGTTGGATTCGGATCACGATCTTAACTTCGTCAGAAAGTGGCGTTCGTGAAGAGTATGCTCTAAAAAACACAAAATAATTAACGGCACCCTCGATCGTGTCATAAGCATTTTGTGTTTTGTAATTAAAGGAGAGGGCAAAGCGGAGAGGGAGAGGGGCTTTAGAGAAGAGGATCAGGCAGTTGGTGCAAAGGAGTCTAGAGTATACAGTGTATGTAGCAGCCTCTGAAGTGAGGTTTCTCTTCATTTTGCTGAGATATAAATGCGAAAGATAGTAATACATTGTACTATAGTAAAGCAAAAACACATGCAAACTGCATATTCAATAAAAAGGAAATTAAAACTTCATAGTGTGGAGCGTTTGTTTTCAAAAAAAAACGCATGTGCAACATATTTGAAACTGGAAAATATCGCATTTTGCACTCGGGCAAAAACAGCAAGAGTATTGCACTTTTCGATCTGAGCATGGACTCATCCTTTTTCGTTGATGCTGCCGCCGTGCTGATGATGTTGCCGCTGTTGTGTTGCTGCAGTTGCGCTGCTGCTGTTGTGTTGCTGCTGCTGCTGCTGTGTTGCCTCGCACATAATTGAAAGGAGTGAAGTGGCTTGTACGTGCGCCACATGCTTGCCATATGCCAAAGGAAACTGGCGACCAATTTATTTCCAACAACAAAAATGCAGGTCACGAAATGTTTAACCCGAAAGCCAAGGCAAAAGCAAAACAAAACATCTACATGTACAAGAAATGGGAAAATGAAAAGGCAAACAAGCAGAGACATCGAAAGAAAGTCATTCATCCAGTCAGTTAGTCAGTCAGAGAGATTTGCCATAGGGGTTTACGGTTTCGGTTTTTGGCTTTTGGTTTTTGGTTTTTGGATTTCGTCATTCGTTGCATTTTTTTTTTTCATTTGAGAACTAACCCCCGGCTTACCGAAGTCCCCCTCGTCGCTCCGTGCATTCCCGCATTGATGGAAAAAGGGTCCCTAAAACGATGGGCATGCAATGAATGGACCAACATCGTATTGCAGGAGTCTAGGGGCGCTACAGTGTGGGGCACAGATATAGGATCAGCTGCAGTCAGTGGGGATAATTTGGAAAATTCCCATGGCAGGAACAAAAAAAAAAGAAAACACAATGGCATTTAATTGGGAACAGAAACATATTTTTTTTTTGAAAATATTACTATTCAAATAGGTTTTTTTAAAAGGTTAACATAACATGTTTTCCTAACGTCCAATTTTTGATTAAAAAGAAATTTTTGATTTTTGGTTATACGCTACTGGCGCGCACTGTGCTCCCTTCATTGCATAATTACCCTAATGCAGATCCCGTCCCACTAGAATTGCCCCCCCGTTCTCGAAAATGGTTTTTATGAATCATAAAATGCTTGTTATGCTGCAATTTACGTTTGTTTTTGATACGACTATTTTACGAGTTTTTAATTTCAACACGCAAAGGGAATACTGGGCACCGTATAATGGTATATCTGGGTATATATCCCCCGACACTCGTTTGATTGCCACTTAATTGGCGAAATACTTAACGTTGGTCGAAATTACTGCATTCCCTATACATACATCTATATATATATGTATATATATGGCTTTTTTTGTTGTGCTTTTTGCTAATTATGCGAGTAGACAATTTCCACCCTTTTTCCATTATTTTTGGGGCTCATGAAGAGAGGTCTTCGACCCCGGGGAATTAGTCAAACATGTCATACGGAAAAACGCGAGTGGATTGACAGGCGGCGGCAGAAGCGAAAATGAAAACTACATAATATAAAACATAATATATGTATGCTAAAACTGAAACCCACTCATTTCTGCCGCCTGACCAATGCAGACCAATTTATCAATCGGCGCCGGCTGAAAAGAAAGTTTTGCCAAGCGTTGTCGAACTATATAACACTTAGTATTGAATACTATATGGTTTTTTGTGCGGATGATCTTACAATGCGTGGACAGGTATAATATGAGTAATTAGGAAATGTACTTGGGATTAAAAGTAAAAGACAATACAGATGCATCTCTTTCGAGTTGGATCTTTGTTCCAATTCAACAAGTTCAATACGAGTATATTAGTTACTGAAAGCGGCAATAGTTTACTGTAGTCAGCAGTTCACTTAATTTATTATTAGCCGCATAAATTACTGTAGTTACTTCGAAATAAATTGCTAATATTGTCACAGTGAGTTTCCTAAACCATTGAATTGATTACTTCGCACCAGTACTCAACTCAGTGGATCACTTAACTTATTGGGTATCGATTTGGGTTTCCTCGTTCTTCGATTTCCGCCTCAGTTTTTTAGTTTCTGTATTTTTGTTGGCTGGCTGGCAATCAGTTGATTTGTGTCAAAGAAAAAACCGAACCACCGAAAAAATATCGTAAGAGGAACATGGCAGGCAAATGATAAAAGACATTTTGTGTGTATTTCGTGGGGCCCCTTTAACCCCCTTAACCCCTTCGTGTCCAACACCCTTTGGGTCTTCAATATTTCAATATTTTTTTTTTGGTAAGGTTCAATGACTTGGCGGCTGCTACACTTTGTTTTTGTACTCTCTGCGTCTGCCGCTTTTGTTGGCAACGTACGGTAAATTTAATCATCATTATCACTATCGCAAGTCAGCTGTTTGCCGCACATCACTCAATTAACAAGACATTCACAAAATATAATGTGTCTCCAAGCTACACAGATCCCCCAGGTTACCCCTTTAAAATGGAAAAATGGAAAACAAAAGACCAAACTAAACTAATAAAGAAGGCAGAAAATTTACCAACGCAAAGAGAAAAGAGGGGGTAACCCAAAGAAAGTCTGAACTTCGCCCCCTATAAAAAATCTTTGGTGGGGTGGTGTAGCAGGGGGGTGGGTAGGGGTATGTAGTGTATAGTGGGGATATGTCTATATAGTGGGGAGGTCAAGTTACAAGTCGGGGATCGGGGATCAGCGTGCTAATGACCGACAATTGCAACAGAGATGTCGCTTCTGCGGCGGCTGCCAACGCAAAGGTGCCTCAATAAAAAGAGTGCAGGAATTGCTGCACTGGAAGAAATCTGTGCGGGGAGAATACATAAGATGAACATATAAAAAGGCTATTAACAAGGTAGTTGGTACATTTTGTGTGTATTTATTTAAGTTTTTCCATATTTCATATTTATTGTCTGTAAATAGGTACGTTTAATATTGTAAGTAGAGTAATAGAGATTTGGTTTTAGTTTGTGTAATTACATAAATATACATACATGTTTTTGTGTAATACGTTACTGAATGTTTTGCATTTTCCTAACCATATTCCCAGTGCCTGCAAAATACTGGACAGATACCAGGCAGATTACAGCCCGATGTCCTGCGGTGAGGCCCCTTGAGATTCTGAATATTCTCCGTATATCAGGCTGCTAATTAAGGTCACACTTCGCTGAAGATGACCGCAATATTTGTTGGAACGGGGATTGCCATTGCAATTGGGTTTTCCTTGATGTAACACCCGTCTTGACAACTTAAGTAAGACGACACCGACACCCCAGGTAGGAACGTAGGAACTGGTCTAGAGTGGGTTGTCCTGGCCCTCGCACTCGTCCTTTTTTCCCTGCACATTCGCCGAGACATGTGTGGTCTTCATAAGTATGCACACTGAGCGAAATAATGCCATTAAATATATGGGGGTAGATTGTTAGATTCTTATACGTACTAAAGATATTTCGATTGCATGCCTGATAGATAAAAGTGAAAACAAAATATCCTGGGTAAACATTGTCATGGGTTGATGCCACTATCATCCGAATTACAGTACAAGTAAATTGTAAAAAAGTAAGATTAGTAGTGCATACATGATCGATCTGCTGGTCTTTTGATTGATTGTCCGCGGGAAGTGTGGACTTCACTCTTGAGTACTCCCCATTGAGTTTCTACGAGGATTTTGACTCGTGTCTTTGCAAATATGAACAACCAAATGAAACAGCTGTCTACAAAAAGTGGAAGTAATCGGGATTATGGAAAGGTAAAGGTGCCGAGTGGCAAGGAAATGTTCAACACCTCTTGGTCGAAGAGGCGAAAACACCCTAAGTATCTGGCTTAAACCATCACAGCTTGCGGTTTCCCTCGGATTAGGATATAATTCTTTTCTCAAAAACAAATAAGTGTTGGTTTTGTCCATTAACAGATTCATTTCTTTTTTTTGTAGGAAGAAGTCACACAAGAAAAACACAAACAAGGATAACAGAAAAAATCTGCGATTAATAGGGGACAACGGAAATTTCAGGCACCTCTGATAAATAATCTAAATCTAAACTCCCTTAATTGGCAAAAGATGTGGACACAGAGGGGCTCATTGAGCTGACATTGTTATAAGCCAAGAGTTTATTTACGATATAAAGATATTGATATTATCCAAGATTTTAAAACATCGCAATTATATACGCATTTTTAAACCAAATATTTAATTATTATTTATCCTTATTCTTTTGTGATTTACCCAACAAGAGGAACTTGTTTCAGGAAGGAATTCCTCAATCAGTCGAATTGCGTGCGTCATTTTTGAGCAATCTGCGGAATGAGATTTATTGTTTAACTGTTTTCGCCAACTAATTTTTCGGCAATCGTACTCCATAAAAGATGATTATGATTAGGGGATCTTTTGATGTGTGCGGTGGACTAAGGGCCCCCGATCACTTTGATGGCCAACTAGTAGCCATCTGGAGCAGGACACACGCACCCATGGGTATGGGTATGACCATCATAATTTCGGTGCACGAAACGATCCGACATCCAATAAACGTCAATCGGGTTCGGTTCCATGATTAGCGGGTCTGGAAAGGATGTCTGGACTCTCTGGTCACTTTCGGGGGACCCCTGAAAACCCAAACTCGTTTCCATCTGCGGGCGACAGCTGTTGTTGTCGTCGTGACTCGGTACGGTAATTGCCAAGTGCCAGGGCCTACTGTACTTGTGCCAAAATTAACAGGGGCGGTTGCCATTTTGCAGATCACAGTTGGCAGTTGGTATATACTTTAAGATTTAGCATTAAATTATGTTTGAAACTATTGAAAACACAAAACACAGTTGGGCTCTTACAAAATTACTAAACTCAATTGCTGCATCAGAGTTTAGCCAACGCAGGGAAACAAGATGGATATAAATAGTATTTAAAGATTTTCACATATTATTTGGTCACTTGTTTTGGGCGCACATTGGGTGAACAAACTGTAGCACAGTGCTCCGTACTTGGCATCCTGGGCAACAAGGCAACAAGGCAACAATAGGAACTGGTATCCTTACAGATGGTTATTAACCCAGACGGCTCGTCTGTGTGATGTTGTTCCTCATTTCATTTGTTGTTTGTCTAAAACAGGATCGTCGACTCAAAGACCTCCTCTTGTTACCAGTTTCCAAGATCTTGTATATTTTTGTGCTTTTGTTTTGATTCTCGTTTCTATACGTCGGCCACGCCTTCCAAAGTTCAAAGTTCCCCTTCTTCCAGGCTCTGCTGTACTGACTCATCGGCGCAGACAGACGGGTTCAACTGTACTTGCCGCTGACGCTATAAATTAAAATTATGTTGTAAGCACACAGCCACGCAAGCGCACACGCACTCGCAAAAAAAGCTGAAGAAAAAAAATAATAAAGCAGACAACAGAGTCCGGTTCCATGGCAAAAAAAAAATGAAAAGAAAAGAAAAGAATATTGCGAAACTAAAGAAAAGAAATGGAAACACAACTGTAAGCTTAACCAAAGCAAGCTGCGAAATCTTGAGTCCCATTTCCAAATACCCTATGAAAACAAAATAATTACTTTGAGTTCTTTTAGATATTGAAAATCGTCTGAAAAAGTACTTTTAAAAATTGTAAAATAACTCTTTCGACTACATTTAATTGTTGTTTATTGTTTAAATTGATACTTAGGGTAATGCTCAATCCCCAAGTTTGAAAACAGCAAAGAAAGCTGAAGCAGATCAAAAGGAAGAAGACGATGACTGCGTCGCCGCTGAAAATTGCAGCTTGCAATATTAACATGTTTTATGTGCCACAGATCCGATCCGATATCATCCAAACCGATCGAAGCTTACGTCGCGAACTAAGTTGCACAGAAACAACATAAGTTCAGAAGTTCGATCGGATGTGAAAAAATCACCTTTATAAAATAAATGTTGCCGCCATAAAGTGTTTCTTAAACACATCAAAAATTCCGAAACATATTCAAATCGAATTTGTCATAAGATGTCTGTCTGATATTTTTCTCTGTGTTGCCGAGCTTTAGACTTCATTTAAATCAAGGCAGATCGTTCGTGTTCCCTTTTGATCTGGGCGGCCAGGGGGTTTAGGGAGTGCCCCGCGTTTTCCCTTTTTATTAAGGAAGTCGTCTGGTCTCCTGCGGAAGGAAGTCGCGCCTGTTCCGCAATTTACTTCGGATAAAAAGTTTCACATTAAAAAAGATTCGCATGGCATGAATGCAAATTATCGCAGAAATGTTATTGAACTTTTCCTTCTAAAGGAGCTACACACATACATACCTACATACATGTATTGAGAGAGGATCAGAAGGAGTCTGTTGAAGCCATATATCTATTGGTATCTGTTCCATGTGTGGGCAATAACACTGTTTCCTCGTCGTTTTCGTTTTTAAAGGTTTTGATGCTCCTGAAACGCCTACAAGTGTGTAGGGGTAGGGACAGCAACGCGTTTAATTGCTTTATTCTTCTGACCAGACCAAACCAGGCATATGGAAATGGAGATGGAGATGAGAAAGTACGTACGATCCATTTCCGTAATTTATTGCAAACAAATGAGAAGTATCCACTTACAGGGCATCCAGTTGCTGTTTCAATTGCCCATGCCCCATGCCCTTGAAAATATTGCGAGAGAGCCATTGAGAAGTCACAGATGATTTGATCTTTCCGTTGGTGTTGTATGTGCGGGTCGAATTCTCTGAGGGTAGGTAAACGAAACAAAAAGTTATGTTGAACGGCTATTGTCGTTAAGTAAACGAAAAAAGTGAGTAAGTGCAGTCCAAGTTGGCAAGCATTATATAACGCTAATTTAAATTAAAATACGAATTAAAATCTAATTGTTCGGGAAATAAATAACATTTTAGACAGAATGATTTATACTTTTAAGCAATAATTCGAGCACAAACATATTACTAAATTCAAATGCTCCTAGGCCTCTACATCTCATTACAACTCATTACAACCCCATCGGTCCCAATAAAATTAAAATGTTTGCCCCACACAGCGACGCTGCAGCCATTCCCAATGACTAAAGGACGAAAACGATGTGTGTACTTTGTGGAACAGCCATTACACATGTAAATCGGGAATCTGAGTCCCCGACAACAAAATAACCCCAAGGAAAACAGGCTGAGCGATAAGCTGAAAATGCACACATTTATATGTTAAAGATGGAAAACTGATCAACATATATAATTACCGAAATTTTCCATATGCAACGTGTGAACTGGGAACTGAACTGAAAACGGGATCGGGAACATGAACGTGACCTGTGGTTACGGGGTGAAGGGGACAATCGGAGACAGGGCGGGGTGGGGAGGGGAGGGGCGGTGACGGCAGATAATGTGGAGTAGGGAAATCGTTGACAACGCGGAGATTGTGAAATGCTTTGGTCATTGGGTTACGGGCGGATGGGGACAAAATGTGGCAGATCAGGGGTTTGTTTTGTATTAACATAATCGATGGAGTACAGTGGACAATCAGTAAACGGAAAACGCGTTCCTTACAAAAGTACATGGTCAATATTTATGCAACATTTTCCAGTATTGTCATTTTGACTTTGAATTGCTTATAAATTTAAATGTTTGTTTAAACAAATTCGCTTATAACAAGTTATGTAATTTTTTACCAAACTAAATTTTCTTTACAATCAGAAAAAAAAACCTTAAAATATCTTTAGAAATGCACAAAGTGACCTCTTATGTTCTAAGGGTAACTCCTTGAGGCCTTTAGGAACTTTCACTCCGAACGACCACGGTGTTCCCTAAGGGTTCAACTTAGCATCTAAACCGTACTTGAATGCACTTACGGAAAATCTCCAATCAGCAGCCACGACCCCCTACTGATGAGAGTTTCTTGGGCTCGATCTCGGTTTCTTCGATTCCGATTTTTTACGGCATGCTTGCCCGAATGGGAAAAGATACAGAAAGACAAACGGATGGACCTGGTATTCAAGAGATCTGTGCCAGAGGGAGGGGTAAAGGGACATGGGGATCCTCCAGTGAAGTGGCTAAAGCGACGTAAAACATTTTACGAAAAAAAGGATAATAAACGTTCCGGCCGACGAGCACTAACGCATATCAAAAGGTCGTCAGTGAGTGCGGAGGTCAGAGGAAGCGATTAACGCTAAACACTTGAAAGAGCAGACAAAAAATCAAAAAAAAAAAAAGAATTGAAGAAACCCAAAAAACGAGCGGAGATGCATACTTATAGAGGCATGTCTTATCTGCTAGCTCATAAAGTGCCAAAAATTATGGCAAGAGGAAATTGAAAGTATTGTCTGTCAAAGTCAGGCGGCAACGTGAGATCAGGGGTTGCATTGCAAGTGGCAAATGTTGGCACTAAAAACCGTCACAACAATCATCACTCAGTCAGGCTTGGCATAAGTTCCACAATTATATAATAAAATACATAGTTTGTACAGGTTAGCATCTTGTATTAGCATCTAGTATAAAACATAAAAAAAAAAAAAAGTGTAGTATCGTATGTATAGTATAGTATAGTATGCTGTTCATTAAATAAACTAAAAATGGAAAACGATTCTGCTGATGTTTACATTCGATGTATTTATACATGCGTTCTACACCCCTACATTAAAGGCGACACCTACCGCTGTAAGTATGCTGTAGAATATCCTTTGCCGCACAGCTTGCATACTTTCGACCTGCTGCGGATCTAACGCAAGCTTTTAGGCTGTTGAAGGGGCATATTTCTTCTAATTTTTGCGACTATGCATATCGGTATTTTGATCAGAACATTCGAAATATTGGTTTAAATATGGAATGTCATACCTCGTTGAATTCGTAATTAAATTTCCAATCAAACTGTGTTTTCAAAAAATAATTTCTATTTTTTCCAATTTTTTTGATGATGTTACCCCTTACAAAAAATGCGAAGATTTGGCCAGAAATTATTTTAACAGGGTCGGTCAAAAATTTATTTGGTTGGTTAGTATTGGTAATTAGGAGTCCAAAAATGTAACTCTTTAAACCTTCTGACCATTTTTAGCCAAGTTATACCGAAAATACCAATCGTAAATATTGAAATTTTAGCGAAAATCGTTTTTCTGTTTTTTTGCGTAAATAATTATCAGTATTTTGATCACAGCATTCGAAATAGTGGTCCAAATATGGAATGTCATACCTCGTTGAGTTCTTAATAAAATTTCCTATCAAACTGTGTTTTCATAAAAAAATTCTATTTTTTTCACATTTTTTGCAAATTTGATGATGTACCCCTAAAAAAAAATGCAAAAATTTGGCCAAAAAATATGTTAACAAAGTCGGTCAAAAAGTGATTTGGTTGGTTAGTATTGGTAATTAGGAGTACAAAAATGTAATTCTTTTAACTTTCTGACCATTTTTAGTCAAGTTATACCGAAAATATCAATCGTAAACATTGCATTTTTGCTAAAATTCGTTTTCCCTCTTTTTTGTGATTATTAATATCAGTATTTTCATCACAGCATTCAAAATATTGGTCCAAATATGGAATGTCATACCTCGGTGAGTTCGTAACTAAATTTCCAATCGAACAATACATAAATATAACACATTAGCCAATTAAAAATGCAAAACAATTCAAAAACACATTGTATTATTTGTCTCTGCTGAACTCATCGAAATCATGGAAATTTTTTAATTTGGTAAGTTTATAAAAGTACTGATAGAAATCCATGGGAAATCTTATAGTTTTCTTTCATCCAAATAAAAAGAAATATTAATTTTAAATAATTAATATAACAAAATAATTTTAAACCTTGTTGATATCCCAAAAAGTCATGCAAATAAAATTGCGCAGCAAAAATCAGACAGCTGATTAGCGTAATTTCGACTTGCTTAGAGATGGTCGCGTCTCTGCAAATCTTCCTCACGATCCAAACAAACTTAAGGAATCTCGTGTATATCGTAACAAAGACGTGACACGGCCACAAGAACAATGCGACTCCCCATCTCTGATTAGCGTTCTGTTGCAAAGTAAAATGGAGGTGCTCGCATGTAACTGATTTCTTGTCACGCTCCCAACAACCACATGGGGTATTTTATTTATGTCGTGATTGTTGTGCAAATTTCGTGCAACACACGTGAAGCACCGAGTGCACAATGTGACTGAGCATCTCTGATCTGAGTTCCGTTGAAAAGTAACGGGATTTCTCCTTAGAGGGCGCCTGAAAGCATGAAAGGGACGGCCACCATGGAAGTATAAGCTAGTTGTCTCGTTCTATGATAGCTGCTGGGACCTGCCTTCACCTGCTGAGATTTCTGTTCGCCTGGTGTGCGAAACGAAAAACAGGCCGATTTAGCAGCGAAAATAATATCCGGGCGGCTGAAATTTTCAAGAAATTTAAGAGATTCCCGATTTTAAGTACTAGGCGAATAAAAATCCCAGTAGGTAGCCAACGGTCCCTTTTTTAGCCTAAAATAGAGATGCCCGCGTGTAACAGATTTTTTGTCACGCTTCCAACAACCACATGGATATTTTATTTATGTCGTGATTGTCGTGCAAATCTCGTGCAACACACGTGAAGCACCGAGTGCACAATGTTACTGAGCATCTCTGATCTGAGTTCCGTTGAAAAGTAACGGGATTTCTCCTTAGAGGGCGCCTGAAAGCATGAAAGGGACGGCCACCATGGAAGTATAAGCTAGTTGTCTCGTTCTATGATAGCTGCTGGGACCTGCCTTCACCTGCTGAGATTTCTGTTCGCCTGGTGTGCGAAACGAAAAACAGGCCGATTTAGCAGCGAAAATAATATCCGGGCGGCTGAAATTTTCAAGAAATTTAAGAGATTCCCGATTTTAAGTACTAGGCGAATAAAAATCCCAGTAGGTAGCCAACGGTCCCTTTTTTAGCCTAAAATAGAGATGCCCGCGTGTAACAGATTTTTTGTCACGCTTCCAACAACCACATGGATATTTTATTTATGTCGTGATTGTCGTGCAAATCTCGTGCAACACACGTGAAGCACCGAGTGCACAATGTTACTGAGCATCTCTGATCTGAGTTCCGTTGAAAAGTAACGGGATTTCTCCTTAGAGGGCGCCTGAAAGCATGAAAGGGACGGCCACCATGGAAGTATAAGCTAGTTGTCTCGTTCTATGATAGCTGCTGGGACCTGCCTTCACCTGCTGAGATTTCTGTTCGCCTGGTGTGCGAAACGAAAAACAGGCCGATTTAGCAGCGAAAATAATATCCGGGCGGCTGAAATTTTCAAGAAATTTAAGAGATTCCCGATTTTAAGTACTAGGCGAATAAAAATCCCAGTAGGTAGCCAACGGTCCCTTTTTTAGCCTAAAATAGAGATGCCCGCGTGTAACAGATTTTTTGTCACGCTTCCAACAACCACATGGATATTTTATTTATGTCGTGATTGTCGTGCAAATCTCGTGCAACACACGTGAAGCACCGAGTGCACAATGTTACTGAGCATCTCTGATCTGAGTTCCGTTGAAAAGTAACGGGATTTCTCCTTAGAGGGCGCCTGAAAGCATGAAAGGGACGGCCACCATGGAAGTATAAGCTAGTTGTCTCGTTCTATGATAGCTGCTGGGACCTGCCTTCACCTGCTGAGATTTCTGTTCGCCTGGTGTGCGAAACGAAAAACAGGCCGATTTAGCAGCGAAAATAATATCCGGGCGGCTGAAATTTTCAAGAAATTTAAGAGATTCCCGATTTTAAGTACTAGGCGAATAAAAATCCCAGTAGGTAGCCAACGGTCCCTTTTTTAGCCTAAAATAGAGATGCCCGCGTGTAACAGATTTTTTGTCACGCTTCCAACAACCACATGGATATTTTATTTATGTCGTGATTGTCGTGCAAATCTCGTGCAACACACGTGAAGCACCGAGTGCACAATGTTACTGAGCATCTCTGATCTGAGTTCCGTTGAAAAGTAACGGGATTTCTCCTTAGAGGGCGCCTGAAAGCATGAAAGGGATGGCCATCATGGAAGTATAAGCTAGTTGTCTCGTTTTATTATATCTGCTGGGACCTACCTTCCACCTGCTGAGATTTCTGTTTGCCTGGTATCTGACTGAGAAAATTATATCGGGACGGGAAATATTTTCGATAAACAATGGAAATTTCGTTTTTTTTAGAAAATCCCTTGCAGAAAAAATACAACTGGAATATTTTTAAATATTATCTTTTCATTTATTTGTATTTTTTATTTTTTAATTTTTATTTTTAGTCTGTATTCCATAATCATTCAAATCTGTTTATAATGCCACCTGCTCAGTGTTTTACCATTTATCATTTGCCATGCGGCCTTTTTTAAAGCCAGAGAGTGACCTTTGTTCTTATATTCCATTAATATTACTTACTCTTGCATGCAATTATTTATTTGACTTTGGTTTTTCTCTTTGTTTTCAGGATAGATTTTCATTGGTTTCATAAATGATTACGCATTCACATACATAACTACATATATATACATAGAATATACATATATATGTATATGGTAATTCTGAGAGAGGCAAAACATAACCGAAACAATACATAACTAAACAACAAAAGCCAGCTCGTTACTACATATGTATATATTCATTTTGGGTGAATCAGACTGGGTAAGCCCTATTTGCTACTATAGTACACCCGATCAGTTTCAGTGGTAAATAACTTGCCGATTTTTCTCATTCTATTTTCACTTTTTCTTTTTCGGTTCGAAATCCCCAGAATTTTGATCTGGCGCAAATCGCTGTTCGTGTACGCGTTAATGTTTGTATGTATGTGTGTATTTTGTTCTTCTGTAGTTGTAGTCCTTGTTGTGGATGAGCTTTTTGTATATGTAATTGTATAAATTTCCAAAAAAAAAATGCCTAACTGTTTGCCCAGTAACGCCAGCGTTACGTGTTCTATATGTATATAATATCTTCCGATTCTCCACTCGATTGAAATGCCGACTTGCATTTTAAGCGAAAGGACTCGCTTACGATCGGCATTTCAAGCGGCATGTCCTTTTCCTTCTCATTTTCAAACAACCGTCGTCGCCAGCGCACAATTTATGGTATTTTTAAGAATATTTTTTTGTATATTTTGTTTTGTGTTTGCATTTTTGTTTTGCATTCGTCTTTGGTGTTTCCTCATTTCATTACAGTATAAAACGTGCCATTTCAATATCGTTTGTATTATTTGTTCTCTCTCTTCTTTTTCGTTTTTGGTTTTTGGGTTGTTTTGTTCCGGTATTTGGTTTAATTTGTTTGTCGCCTGTTTTATATATTTATAGATACATATATTGTAATACATATTTATATATATAGGTATTAAGTTATCTCAAAAAAAAGTTCTCAATTACGGCTAACAGCACATTAAACAGTTTTCATTTGGTTTTTCTTCGGCTTTACTCAACTTTAATCGATATTCCCAATAAATTTGGCCAACCTGTGCTACAAATGCTGATCTCTCTCTTTACCCACACATATATGTAAATTTACTTTACTTGCTTATGTCCCTCCATATATATGTAGGCATATTTAAGTGGGTATCCTTAATGCCATATGACGCTACAAAACTCTGTGTGTGCACATATGCGTGATTTTATATAGTTTATATACACTGATATAATTGGCGGCACGTCGATAGAAAAAAATTGGATAAAATAGAGTAGTCGTGGAAAGGGGATGGATAGGGGAGGGGGGATGGGGGATGGCGGAGTACGAATTGAGTGCCTCTACTAGACGATTCAATTTCAGTCAAAAATTGAGTGTTGTGGGGAGGGGGGATAAGATAGATGCCTCTTTAACTTTCTGGTAACTTTCGGATTTGCTCGACATTTGCTAACAATTACATTTAGATACTTTTCGACTTGTTCACTATAAATTGCTTGTTCTTATGGGTTTATGGGCTTGGACTTAAAGTTCATCGAATTACACATACACATACAACATCTGGTTAGGTTATGTTTCAACTCGAGTATACATCAAATGTCCGTTACTGCATATATTCCTAGTATATATCTATATATGTTGGTTGCATATGCATATAAATTTAAATGTTTGGTTAATACTCTGGTAAATTACATAATCGTATAGCTAGAGCTATAGCTATAGCTACACATGTACCAGTGCCGCTGTTGCTGCGGAACTCTGTAGGTTTTCTTTTCCAGCTTTATTGTTCTGCGGAAAGACTTCACTCGCAGGAAAATTCGTATTACAAATACAATACTTAGTAGTTTATTTTTTCTGTTTTTTAGTTTTTATTTTGTTATTTTGTAGGAGGAGAAAAAAGTCATATGGTTTTGTTTTTTTTTTGTTTGTTTTCTTTCTTTTATTTATTTCACTCAATTTGTTAAAGTAGCTTTTGGTTTTTGTTTAAGTTTGCCATGGACTTGCCGTAATTTTTGTTTTTGTCGCAACTATGGTTCAATTAATAATATATGTGTGTATGTATGTAGGTAATATATCTTGCTGTATTTGCTGAAGGTCGATTAAGTTTCGAAAAAAAGTAGTTCTGAAGCGCACATTTACAATGCTGCTTAAATTGCTATAAAGTATCTCTTGTTCTTCAACTTTCCATCTCGCTTTTAATGATATTTTTAGACCATCAAGGTTCCACTTCATTTCATTACATTTCATTCACATATCATATTATATATATATATATATATATATATTTGTAATAAAAAAAAACACTATTTTATGCGCGGATCCTGCCCGCTTCAACACAAAAAAGAAATATATATAGCACTAGGTCTGAAAAAATAATGTTTTTGGGTAATAAATTAATAACAATAAAACATAATATAAACAATAGTTAAATTATGCGCGTTTAGAATTTGGCCTGCCACATTGATCGATCCGCGCACCAGCGCCAGTATCGTGACTTTATATATGCATATAGGATATATATCTATGTTGTATAGGTTAGGTTAAGTAATCATATTATAGCCAAAGACTTTTTGGGATTATATCGTTTGTGTTGGTTGTTATTTTGCTTTGCTTTGGTTTTACAGTTGGTTAACTAAACAGTTTTTGTGCTTGAAGAGTCTTTTTTTGGTGGTGTTTCCTTTGTAAATTGTGAGTGGCCTCTGCCTCAGTGGCCGGTTGCCAGTTATGTATGTTTGTTCACTAAATTCATGAAAGCTCCTTCTCTTTCTTGTCCTGGTGTCTTGTCTCTTTCGTTTTTAATTTGTGTGGCTCAGTAAGTAGCTTAGTAACTAGTAAAATAATGGTATAAGTAATATATAGCGAAAAATATTTGCGAAGACAGCGTTTGAAATTATTTTCGGTTTATCTCTCATTCTTTTCTGGAAGCAAATTAAATTGCAATTTAAATTGAAAATTGAAATGGAAATTCTTTAGCTAATTGTACAATAGTTATTCTCTTTCCGTTTTTCCTTTTCCTCCTTTTCCACTTAGTTCCCTATTTATGTGTGTTTTTGGCTTTGTTTTCATTTTAGTTTAGCTGCAACATGTGCTAGCCGCTTGATTTAAATTCGAGTCCAACATTTAAATTATTTACAAATAATATTAAAAAAAAATATTTATATCATATATATTACTATACAACTACAGTCTGGCTGTAGAATGTTCCATTCATCATTCTCTTTTGTTTTTTGGGGTTTTGGGTTGTGGATTTAGAATTAACTTGGTTTCAACTCGGTTGGCTTTCAATTTTGGTTTAATTCACTGGGTTCTTACACTTTACATGGCTGATTTTCTTTCGCTTCTATCGCTGTGGTCTAAATTATAAAAAACTCCATGTGCTGCTGTTATCAGTTTATCAGTTAGATCTAGCGTTATCAATCAAGTAAAATAAATCTGTTTGGTGCATGCAAAACATTAAAAACTTAATAACTTCTCTTAAGCTAGGTCGTATTAATTATTCCTTTTCGTTTGCCTGATTCTCTGCGTTAAATATTTCACTTTAGTCAATGGATTAAAAGAGGAGACTCTGCTACGGGTCTTCCTCTGATTGATATATACTACTTCAGATGAATTTGACAAAAATCATTTACCTGCACATGCAACAAAAATTGTATATATAAAGGGGAGGGGTAAGAGAGGGTTTCTTAGGGTTTGGGGCGGGAGTTTTGGTATCGTCTTATTATTACTTATCAATTTTTTTCTCATTATCTTTGCTTTGTCTTGAATTTAGTGTGTCTATGTGTTTAACAATATGTACTTATTGATTTTTCTTAGTTAGCTCTGCCTCCTCCTCCTTTTTTAAGTGTATTTTCAACATCAATCTCGGGTTCCATTAAGTAAACTTCTAATTTCCTTTGTCGATTTTCTCTAGACTTTAAAGGTTTAACGGTAGTTTTGCTATTGCTGTTTGGATTTTTGTATGCATTTAAACATTGGTATAATATTTCCTTACTTGGGTTTTTGTTTTTTTTTTTTGTATTTTTTTTTTGCATTTTTTCCAAGAGTTTTTCTTTGTTTTTTTTTGTTTGTTTTTCGTTTTAGGTTTTTGTTTGGTTTTTTTTTGTGTTAATAGTAGTCACTAACGTAATAGGAAAAAGTTGTGAGCCTTTTCCTGTAATTTGCGATAAATTCCCACGACTCTCCGTCACATTCCACCGTGTTGCGCTTGGTTTTGGCAGCCACCCGTTCTAGGTGCCACACCCCCGCCTGCACCGCCACCGCCACCAGCCCCGCTTAGCGCGGAGGCGGCGGTGGTTCCGGTGGTGCCAGTGGTGGTGCTCTCGCCACCACTCTCGTCGCCCTCCTCCAGCTCGGCGAGGTTTTCTTGGTCGGACTCCTCAAGGGTTACCTATTTGTAACACGAAATGCAACACAGTTATTAAGAGTTTGAGTTTCATTTGGTACTTGAACTCAGAACTGACACGGATTTGAAAGGAAAATCTATGCCCCCTATGTTACCGGGTCAGTAACTGAGTTGTGTACTATCAGGGGGAGGATGCTCACTTGAAAGCGTATCCTGTCCTCCTGCGGATTCTCATCGACGCCCGATGGCGGCGGCGAGGGCGGTATCATGCTCTGGTAGTAGTCTCTGTTCTCTTCAAGCGTGTCGAGTATATCCTGGGCATCCGGGTGCACCAGGTCCGCCCAGGTCTCCCAAAGTGGGTGGACGATGTAGTCGATGAAGCCCACCTGCGACTTCTCGATGGTGGCATTGTGGCGGTCGCACATGGGACTGATGTCCATGCCCGATTCGCGCTCCTTGTCGCCCTGCAGGAAGAACTCCTCCATGAGCAGGGCTACCCAGCGCTTGTAAAGCGGCAGCGGCTTGGTGGGATTGCTCAGATCGGCGCAGTGCACCAGATTCTCAAGCACCTATTGGGAAAGAGTGGTATGTGTTAGTGGGTATAGTGTTAGCATAACACATGACCCCCAAGGGCAAGGGGGCACCACTCACCTGTATGCGATCGGTGTAGTTGTCCAACAGCAGTACGCCGGAGCCGGCCACCTTCTTGGTTTCCACCATTGTCTTTAGGTCGGCCAGCAGACTCATGTGCTTGGACATGTCCGTAGACAGCACAATATCAATAACCATTTTCCTCAATGTTTGGCGTTGTTTCCTGCACACGAAAGACATTAATTATTTATTGAGTTTTCCATCTGAATATTATAAACTCACTTTTGCATATTACAGAATATATCACATCCTTGATTTTGTAATAATTTAAAGGCAACAGCTAAATGATGATTTTCCAAAACAGATTCGTCATTGTACATTAATGCTAGTTCGGAACCTGTGGCAAAATGAAAATGTTTTATAATTAGTAATTTTAGTAATTATTGGACTAATTTTGTGTGACATGTGCCAATTGGCATGGCATGGCTCACAAACTAAAGGAACACGCACTTGAGTTAACCAAGAACTGATTGGTTAAGCCGGGATGATCAACATCGTGGATGCAAGCGGCGAACAGCGCCCCGCCCACTTCGAGCGGTGTGAATACGCCCTCCAGCGCCGGTGTGTTGAGTAGCACGTTGGTGCTTTGGGTCACGTCGGCGGCATGCAGCGAATTGTGAAACGGATTGTCTTTGACGTAGTGGTCCTCCAGAGTAGACATAAAGTTAAGAAAAGTTTTCGGTGGTATCATAAGACTGGTCAGTAATTCTCTACTCTGTGGGGTGAAAAGTAAAAAACAGAAGGAGAAGTCAGTTTTTAAAAGTACATTACTGGTATTAGTTTCGTTTCGTTTCGCACCTGAAATATGGTGTATGCCACACAGGTGAGCGGTCGATTGACGCTGAACTCGCCGATGCTGAATATCTGAATGCCCCAGGTGTCCAGTTCGCCGAGCAGGGTGCCCAGCTCATTTTCCCTGGGTGTCTCCACACCGAAGGTGGGCAGCCGTTCGCCGGTGAAGCTGTTCGTGTGCGACAGTGGCCTCTTTACGCCGCTGATCTGCGACATGGGCGGGCCGCGCGGCGAGCGGGAGCGCGCATACTGTCCGGCGGACTGCTGACCAGCGGCTGCGTTGGCGGCCACCAGTTCCGGGTTATCCTCCACGCGCAGCGACGGCAAGTCGAACTCCTGCTGCTTGTCTGCAAACGATTGAACACACAAATCCATGTTGAATAGGTTAATCAAGCTTACAGTCTTATATTCTATTCCATTCATGATATTCCATGATATTAATTTTTTTTAAATAACACCCGCTGTGTGGTACAGAGCATACTAACTCAAAAATAACCGTCTGCCACAAACACACATGTGCCAGGCAGCTGATCTATACCAGAGAACTGCAGCATTTATACATAATTATTATTTATACTTAATTAAAACTATTCTATTTCTATTGCTCCAGCTGGCATTTAAAGTGAAATTATAAACTTATCAGTAAGGTAGCTGAAAGTATTAGGTTACATTAAAAGGAAATAATGAATAATACTAAATAACACTAAATACTAAATACTAAATAATACTAAATACTTAATACTAAATAATACCAAAATATATGTGCCCTTCTCTGCGCTTCTCAAAAGTTCTACGTAAACAAACAACTTTTTCGATGAATTTTTAAAAAATACTAATTGTGAGTGAGTAGTGCAGTGATTTTATGTGGCAGCAGAGGATATCAACAATGTGATTTCGACCTACTGTAGGAAGTGCCTGAGCTAGTTTTTTTCCAGGAGCTACAATTAGCTGTCAGCTCTGACGTGGAAAGAGCTTGAGGAAAGGGGTGAGTGCCTGGGGGGAAATGGAGAGGGACGCTTAACTTTCTGACTTTTGGCTGCGGCTTCTGTGGCTGCTTGTTTTTTGTATCATTTTAAAAAGAAAAATTATACATTTATAAAGTTAGATATGGGAAGCAAATAATATAATATATAAAAAAGAAATGTCTATTTCGTCTTCTTTAAATTTTTGTAAAATTAAGAGAAAAAAGGGACTATCTATAGATTTTGGGCATAATCTATTTCCTTTTTCAGTAATTATGTTACCACCGACACAAAAAATGCCACTCTTGCAGTTCTCTGATCTATACCTACATCTGCATATTTCTATAACCGAATGGCAGCGAGATGTGGGCCAAGCAGAAGGATGTGGAAGCAAAAGGATGTGGAGCAGCGACCCAAGTCCTTCAACTCGCATTGCTCAGGGCCTTTCTTCTCACTCGGTGCTTAAATAGCCATATAAATATTCAAGCGTTCGACGGCAAACAAGCAAAACTTTTGCAGTTTTCCATTCAAAATTCCATTGCCTACTTTTTGGGGGCCGCAGCCCTTAACCCCTCGCTGCCCAATTGTTTTTGTGTTTTTCGCTGTTTGTGGCATAGAGAGCAAATTCAAATTGCCTGTGCATAAATTAATATTCATTTCAAATTCCAAATTGCGTTGAATTTTCGTTTGCCTGTACAAAACTAAAAACTTAAAACTACACACATAAAACATAAATAACCAAGCCCATTGGTTGCTTTTTCTGCCTCTTCGGTGTTTTCATGGATGGGCTTTATTTGCCAACATAGAGCGACGCAAGCGACAGGATTGTGTCCTTTTAATGTGTCCCATGTTTTCTCACATTTGATCAATTGTTGCAAGCCCGTACTTAAAGCACAATTTAAAGGCATTAAAGTCAAGGTTTTTTTTTGGTTTTTCAATCCTTGCGAGTTTTTTTTCGCATGCTCCAAAATTTTTTCCTTTCAAGGGAAAATTTATTCACCTGATATGTGTGACAGGATCTTGTTTTGCATATGCTGCTGTCCTCACTTTCTCTTCGTATTTTTTTTCTTTTTGAGATTGTTCTGTTCCTAGGGCGAATTTCAGGTGCTGAAATCTGTTTTGGTCCGCCATAATTTTTTTGGGCCATCTCCCTACCCACCTTCCTCCTTTATTTCTTCCTTTATTTTTTTTGACTTTCGAGGTCGAGGCTTCTGTTTCAAATGAAGTGTTACAAATGGACATTAGGCAGCCGTGTGTGTGTGGGGTATTTTTTACTGTGTGTATCCCCCAAATGCGATTTTATGCTTGATAAACTACGCCAACAACAAGTTAGTTGGGTTAGGCCTGAAAATTCTAGTGAAAAGGTAGGTTTAGATCCCGAGAAGGTCACTTTATCCCCCGGCTGGTGTTCCCTCCTCCTCCACTCCTCCCTTGGCCACTCTTTCAGTGGCTGCTCAGTGAAGCAGAAATATGGACAAATGTGCAAATATGCCCGATATCCTTTCGCTCCCTGTGTTCCCACTTTTTTCTCCTACGCTTTTAACTCCTTTTTCGTTGCTTTTTGACTAGGTGCGGCCTCTTTGTTTGTCCACGCTAACGCCACGCCTACCGCCCACTTTGCACGGAAAGAAAATAAATTAAGATACAAAGACATATGTAGGGCTAACTACTTTAGGTTGATAAATGGAAAACTAGAATATTGTCTGTCGTTGAAAATGTTCTTCTTTTGGTTCTTGATTTTTTAGAAACCAACAATAAATAGTTTCATATTGAATTTGTTATCTGTGTAGCCGCCGAGCGGTCACTTTTTAAACCTCGATTGTATTCCCGTTGCCGCACAAAGTGCCACCAAATTGGCTTTCCGCAGGACAAACGGCGAAAAGCGGAGAGTGGGTGGAGAACGGGGGAAAACTTTTCGGAGAAAATGAGGAACGGCAGTGCGCGTGCATGGGTCTCCGCTTTGGGGGATTGGCTCGCAGGTTAACAATGAAATTTCCACTTCATCTGTTTTTATGCTGCTCTGCATAATTTCATTTTGCACTTTCAATTCGAAATAACGATAGAGACTTCTTCTTTTTTTTACCCTAATTAAAATCAATGAACGAATACTAGTCCTCAAAATCTATCAAAACGATCTATGATGCTTTTTTTAAGCTTGTCTAGATCTAAAGTCCGCTACCTAGAAACACTAATAAATATAAATAGTAGATTTAATACTCGTTCAAGGGTATTATTGCCTCGACCAGTTTCAGACGGTTTAGACCATGGAGTTGTATAATTTTTTTTTTAGTTTTTTCGCTCTATTTTGTTGCCTCTGTAGCGCAGATGGAAGGCTTGAGGCTTTAGCCACTTGAACTCCATTCTTCTGCTCTCTCGCGTCGCGGTGGCTAATGCGATTTTATTGCATACTTTGGTGAGCCGAGCAGCTAGAAAAACTACGGAAAAGTATGAAAAACTACAGGGCGCGAGACGAAGACAGGCCGAAAAACAAATTGCAGCTAGCGAAAGTTAAAGCCGCAAAACATCTTGAATAACTTTGAGGCCCCAAATGCGTGGCATCAGCGGGGTTTTTGATGGGCTAAGTCATAGTTTGTGGCGTCGGTGACGCGGCGGAATCGCAAATAAGGGGTTAAGGGGGATAAATAGAATGGGAAATCCACGGGAAATGATTCGAGCGCTGGGATTGTTTTGCAAAAAGTTTGCCGTGAAATGAGTTTCCATCTGGAAACGGATCGATGGGGGGATTTCAGTTGAAGTTGCTTCAGTTGAATGAAAGCTTGAGAGAAATAATGGGTTTGCAGGAGCGCAGTAATCTAATTTAAATACATATATTTAAGAACTATCGAAGAAACTCACCCAAAAAAGTGGAACATATATATTCGGAAATCTGATTTCCCGATCTGCTGGACTCGCTGAAGTGCGACAGCTCCTTGTTGAGCATGCGTTTGAACTGAAACGGTAAAAGTTTTGATTAAGTTATCTTATGCATATGAATGAGGCTGAGATAAAGACTAACAATCCTTTTTTTATGACTAAACTACGAACTTAAAAGGCATGAAAAACTTTACTCGATAGCAAAACATTTGGTAATGTAAAAAAAATTGAATCTATCTCTATTCGCTGTAACTTGAATGTGAAGAAGGGAGTGAGTTGAGATCGTACCTTGAGCGAGGCCATGTCGGAGACGCTGCGATGGGTCTGGATGGTCTCCAGCTGGTCGAGGCACCAGTCCAGCTCCTCGATGGTGTCGGTGGCCAGGCGGGTGTAGGCCTCCTCGCCCTGGGACAGCGGGGCTCCTTGGGGGTTTCCCGATCGCGAGGCCGACGAGGATTGGTTGGGCCGCCTGGATCTTGATGGATTAATACACAGTTTCCACACACACACACACACACACGCACGCACACGCACACAGAGAGAGGTTAGGGGATTGGGAAATGGGCGGGAGGTAGGCGGTTGGTTTCGGGGTGCAGATACAACAAACGAACATAATCATCAAACAAACAAACAAAAAAACAAACGAATCAACAAACCATCGAACAATCATTTAAGGGAGCATGGTAAGCAAATATGGAATTTTAGTGGATTTAATTGAGCAATAGTTGTTTAAAATCAAAATAGGGGATAGGGAGTGGGGAGCATGGAGCATGGAGCATGGATGGTTATGGAATGTCACGTTGCACGGTGTGGGTGTGGCAGGAGGAGAACACGACATTTAGATTTGTGATTTTGCAAAAGTATCGGTGACACACATAGACACATATGGAAATGGCAAAATCAGAAAGAGAGTTAGAGAGAGAGAGAGAGCGAGAGAAAGCGGAAGAAAGAGAAAAAATATTTATATTTGTGAATTTTCATCATTTTTTGGGGGTTCAACTTTCTATTTACAGCAATCACTGCAACTCTGGGGGTTTGGGGGGGGGGTTTATAGGGGCCAGGGGGCTGCAGGGGGTTAATGTTAGATATTGGGTTATGTGCTTTAACCCATTGCTGCAAGGCGTGCATCTCTTCAAACAAACGGATTTATTTACAATATTTTATATGATTAAGTGTTATTGACGTTTTGGGTTACTATCAGGAGAACTTGATTTAATTCAAATAACATTTGTTTATGTTGTTTATAAATTTGTTGATATCATTTCTTCAAATATGTATGTATGTATGATGGTATCAAAACAACTAACTTATAAGCAGCAAACAACAAGACATGTTTTTTTTTTTTGTGGTTGAACAAACAAATTATTAATTGTTCTTTGGAAAATTGACTTTTCATAGCTTCTCAACAGAAATGCTCTCTAAATTTACGTTTTGCGCCATGAATATACAAATTCCACGAAAATATTCGTATAAAATTCGTTTTTCTGTCCCACTTGTTTTTGGCGATATACTTGGCGATATTTTTGGAACATTTCGCGTCATCTGTGAAAAGTTTGGGGTTTTATCGAATGCCGTGTTTGTTAGTGTGTACCTCCAACCTTTCGTAGGGTTCTATTTATATTTTTTCATTTAATCTATATGTGTTTTTGTTTTTTCCCCCTTTTTAATAGACCGACCATCAAAAGTTATTGTTGGATGCGAGTGTTATTTTGTTTGTTGTCATTGTGGTCGCTGCTTTTGATTAATTAAAGTGTGAGACGACAAAAAACACACACCAAGACCAGAGAGGGAGGGAGAGAGAGACAGAGAGGGAGAGTGAGTAGGTTAAGGCGAGCAGAGAACAGGCGGCAGCACACATAGGGGTTAAGGGGGGTTAAAATAGTGTGAGATTTCATATTTTTTCGGGGTCAAGTACATTGCATATACATAATACACAACAAATTGAATGCCTTCCGGGGGTTGAGGGGGGTTTGGGGGGTGGTAAAAGGGGCGTGTCAGGGTCACAATACACTTACTTGTTTGATGCTGGAACATTTGTCAGACTTAATAAATTGTTGCGCACTGAACGTAAGCTGGCTAAAATTTGGGCGAAAGGCGTCACAATGAGATCCTCGCCGTGGCTGCAAAAAAAGGTGAAAGAAAGTGTGGAGAATAGTGGAATATCATTAGTTTGCATTGAAATGATAATCGTATTCCTCAAAATAAGCTAAGCCCAATAAAAGAAAAGCCGTGTTAAGCCATGCAATTAAATTACCCATTACAATAATCTATAATATATATATATATATATATATAAATTATCTAATCATTTAAAATAAATTAAAAACTTGCTTATAATAAGAGAAGGTTTCCAGTTCTGCACAAGAATTGCTTGACCAAAATGTCGTGCATAAAAATGCATTAACTAATTTGAATATTTCCCTTTGAAGTAAAGAATACTACTTATATGCACATAATGAAACATAATGATATTAAGTACCATAGCTTTCCTTTGCATTTTGCAAAATAAACAATATAATAGAAACTGGTCTTTAAATATCTCAGCAAATAGCATGAGAACAGAATTTTTCAGGGCGATAGGTGTTAAACCTATTGATGTTTTCCGCATTACTCTGTAATTTGCCATAATAATTGCAAAATGTGTTTGGAAACATATAAAAGTCGGTCAACCAAATCCTCTTACATCGTACAAGATTCTAAGGCTCTTTGATGCATTGCCAAAAGCTGCGAAAACAAGACCATAAATAACACCAAGAATTTTAAACGAAAAATTTGCTAATTTATTTAAATTTCTCTCTCTCTTATTTTTGTTTTTTGTTTTTGCTGTATTTTGTTGAAACTATGTAATTTGCTTGGCACTCATTTTGAGTAGAATTTAAATGGCAAAATGTTGTGAAAATCGATAACGTTGTTCTAAAAAAGGCCAGTGAATGTCCTCAAATAAAAAAAGACCAGCGAAAAGGGACGCCATGGCGACGGCCAAGTTTCGGTTTTTATCCGCCGCCTTTTTTATGCTGAAAATTCCACGCAAATTGCGGAAAACATGTAGAAATAAAACGGGACTCGAAGGACATTCGAGGCGTGGCCCATGGACCGGACTTTTCCACTAGGCAAAGTGGCTGAGATTTTTGCGCTGTGTGCCAAAAATAAAACAAAAAGGAAGCCGAAGCCGAAGCCGCAATGTACGAAGAAATACCGAAAATCGCATTGGGCAGAAACAAGGAGACGGAGACACGAAACACGTTGACAAACAAAAAATGGCATAAATAATTAAGTATAAAAAGCGAATACATATGGACAGATGTGTGTTTAGTTATGTGTATATATTGTGTATTAAGTTGCGGGGGCGTTCACTTCGGTGGCGTCACGAATTGGTAGACAAATTAAACGCAGTGAAACGGCGCCAAAGAATTTAAATGAAAATTTATTGAAAGCAGAACGTCAGGGTTGGGTAATATTTGCTATCATCTCATTAAAATAAAGATCATCATTAGACAGACCAAAGCATACAAGTCGCCTTTAAGCCTCAAATAATTTCCTCAATTTCCAATTAGCAGAAACGAAAAATTTTTCATCGAAAAAGGCGCAAAGTGCCATTGAGTGATATTTTAATGTGGTAAAATGGAAAAGTTGACCTCCTTTGCGGCCACAATTACAACAACGAAAAGCCAGCAAAAACGGCCTATTGCAATTCACATTTGTGGCCACTTTTTTCCCTTCTCTCATCGCCTGTCTCACGCTATTTGCTTAACACACTTGCGTTCGGTTTCCCTGACTTTTGGCACGTCGCCTATAGCATGAAAATCGGACAGAAAAATCGTGCCAGACATTATCCATCGATAAGCGAACCGAGCGAACAACCGAACAACTCTGGAAAACGGCGGGAAATTTGAGCGAGCATTCAAAACAAATGGGTTTGTCTGCTTTTGTACTTGAAGAACTTTCATGATGGTTAATTTTTTTGTTGACACTGATTTGTCATTTCGTTCAAAGACATTCTGGGGGTGCGTCCACCCCTGAATATTTCTTATTGTTTCTGTGCCATTTCGCCAGCTATTTCGGTGTATTTATATTGCGACGCATTTTCAACACGCCCCCCAGAGATCGCCTCTTTAGTTAAAAACACAGCGTGCCTCATCAAAAGTATAATAGATAATAATAATAAAAGAAAAACGATGTAAATAACTACATTTTAATCACTATATTTGGTCGCAAGTCAACTATTTGAAGCAAAATGGGAAATCCAAACGGATTCTTGGAAATTGGACAGTTTAACTCATATTTCTTATATGGACATCCACTAAAAGCCTAATGACAAAGGGATACAGAAATACGCATCATTTCTGGGAATTCGTGGGAGAATATATCTTTAAAACGCAATGATATTCACTCAAATTGAAATACAAAGTCTTTAGCCAAACGCCTGTTGTCATATTGAGGAAGGGAATTCCCCGCAGTTCGCAGAAAAGCAATGTCTGTGACAATAAAATGTAAATTAAAATGAAAATGAAAAATTAATATATCAGAAAGAGTATATGGAAAATCTAAAGCTCAGCCAACATATTGGCATAGAAATAAACGCGAGCCAAAGATCATAATTAATGGAGGCACATATAGAAGACACGCGGCCTGTTGGATGTCATTAAAATTGAAATTGGCTGTATTTTTCAATAAATATGTATTTCAAGAAATACGTGTACGTATATCTATAGAAAAGGCAAAACTATTTTGAGAGCTGGCCATAAATGGCCCTGATCGGGCCAGTCTATATCCAGTATATCCCTTGATATTTATGTACCTGCGCTGTGACTTGATAGAGAACATGTTGTCCCGATCGTTGAGAATGGTCACAGCCAAATCGTCCTGCATTATCGAGGGTATCATGTTGAAGAAACTATGCACTCGCGGCAGAGACTGCGACGATGCTGAGTTTTTGTTTAGCATTTTGCTAGATTTTTGCACAAATCAAAACCAAACAAAAAACAAAAAAAAATTAAATAAAATAAACGCGATGTTTTTAGATGAAACGAGATTAACAATCACTTTTGGCCCCCATGGGCCCACTAGACAGATATTTTTTTCTCGCTTGATTAAAGTCTTGTAAGTCGCATGTTATTGTTTAGTTCTTCTGTGATTGAAGCAATCGCTTGGATTTTCGTGTTTGAGATTTCCGCGGCTAGTTTGAGATTTTTTCGAAATTTCCACGAGCAACCGCAAAACGAGAATGAAGCGCGTCCCGCGGCAGAAAAATACAGAAATCAGAAAACACAGTGGCCAAACACACGTAAAAGAAAAATTATCGTAGACGAGTCTCGCGAGAGCAGAGCGCACAAATTATATTCAACTTATAAAAAAGGAAAAAAAAAAAAATATTTCTACTTGTCGCTCGTGAGAGTGTTTCTTTTCGTATTTTCATCTCGCTTAAGATTTCAGCTTGCTTTTCATCTTCATCAGGCGAGCAGAGCAGCAGTTGCTCAATTATGGGGATACAGGGTGCATATAAATTTGATAAATGCCATACTTTTAAATCCGTTTGTAATGCAAATGATATCCAAATAATAATTGAATGCAAAAATGCATAGAGAACTGTTTTGACTGTTTGGTATAGACTTCAACGAGACACCCTGTTTTTGGGAATACGTCCTTCTCTGGCACTTCATCATTATTATCAGCGGCGTCGTCATAGGCAACGCAACTATAATCATGATGATCATTCGGAATGAGAAAAGATAGCTACGCTCAAATAATTTAATTTTCATTTGCAGTGCCCTTCCCTACCCTTCTCTGCTACCAGCGCTTTTCCCATCGCACTTACCTACGCTAATGCTTAATAAATTCCCCCTCTCTATTTTCGCTGTTGTGGGCTTCAATCGCTGCTTAATATTAATAGTACTAATATTCTTGTTTTTTTTGCCTCTGCAGCTGTTGGCATTTGATTAACGCTCATTAGCGGGAGCAACGAAAAAAAAAAATCGAAACAGCGTCCACATTCATTTTTAAATACGGCAATGATTTTAATATCTTTCGCATGATAGGGGAAAATGTATTAAAGAAAGAAGAAAACGAGGCCGCGCTGAGAAAATTGAAATAAAATAAATCGCAGTAGAGAATAATGTTACAAGAATTCTAATAATACACTTTCAATGAGCGATTTTTAAATTTTTTTTTGCCTGCGCAGTACTTAAGCTGATAACTGGGTAATGAGGACCACATTACTCATGCGCACCGTGCGCCGAAATGGGCTTTTGAATGGCTTTGCATTTATTGCATTGACTGAGCGAATGATTGCAGTCATTAGAAGACTTCAACGACGTCTAATCTATACACATTGAAAATCTGTGAAATGATTCATAATGCACAGAATAAATCAAATTTAAATGCTTATATATTTACACCACAACTTAAAATGAATTATCGTAAAAGCTTTGATTTCGTTAGGAATAAAGATATTGCACTGAAGATATAATTCGAATTTGATCCTATTTTTCTGAAGTGCACTCATAAACAAAATCTCACTCCACTCGAGTGCCTGAGCAATTCGAATAAACATTCTCGGGGGAATATCTTCGGGCATTTGTCTTAATCTGACTGATGCCAGAGACTTACAAAGATTTATGCAATCAAACAGTTTCTGACCACATTTCACATTTAGTTGCCTTGAAAACTAGTCAACTAAAACTATAACCGTTTCAAATGTCCATTAATTTATATAATACTTTGCTGCTCTAAATGTGTTGAGTGCGCTTCTGGCCATACACTCAAAATATTTTGTGCTTGAATTTGCACTTTACAGGGCTGTAGCAAAATGATATATTTGTGTTTCTGAAATAGAACAAATAGCTTTTTTACGAGCTAAAAAACGTCTTAGAAATGCACCTATATAAATAAATGAATGCCTCGGTGGAGGTTCAAAGTGCCTGTCGATCGGGGAAATATTTTATATTTGGCCCTTATTCGTTTTGGATATATCATGGAAGAATGCATACCGAGCTGCCGATATTAAAGCACTTAATTTGCATTTCACTTTTGGCTCAGCTCAGCACAGCCATTTTCCATTTTCCGTTTTCCCCAGCCAGCCAGCCTGCCATTTCCATGCCACACACACACACACACGCAGCTATAAAAAGGAATTTCTATTTTTTTCGCCGCTGGGTGTGAATGACAAATCTGCAATGTGCAATGCATTTTTCCCGTACATATATACTCAATATATATATTTGTATACAACTGTGTGCGTATATAGCTTCTCACATATGTATATTAAAGCTAAAATTATGCGCCCGCAATCACGAGCACTCACGAATCATATTCAGGCACTCACAGTTGATTTTCTTTTTTTTTGAGGCAATTGAGGCACTGGCGGCAGAGCGAATTTAATGCACGGGAAAAATGTATTTTATTTAGTTGAAGATGAAGATGCTGATGCTGCCTCATCTTGGGCCATATTTTATGGGGTTCGCGCTGTGGTTTTGGTCTTGTTTCGTGTGCCAGCGTCAGTGTCTTCGGTGTCACGCTGCGTATGAATAATGTGAGGAACGGAAGCGCGATACGTATACGCCCGGTGGTACGGCACTGCATGTGGCAACTAGACTGCGACCACAGCGGGTGACTTTCGAGAGAGAGTTCTCCCTGATTGACTTCTGTCAGCAATTATTCCGTTTTATTTATTTTCTCTATATACATTTCTCTTGTTTTTTTGTGCTTCGACACTTGGGGACAGGAAATAGGAAATGTTTTTCATATTTAAATTAGCCTGGCCTGCACTCAATATTATGCCAGATGTCCGCGTCATACGATGTGCGAAATTCCTCTGCAACTCGTGACTGTCGAAGACAAATCGCAATGACTCAACGATACGGACATGGCCAACATGTGAGCGTTATAAAGCGGCGAACAATTCGATCCAAAGACGGGCAAAGTTCAAAGTTCATTGAACCAAGGAATGGCTAGGAGCATGTTGTTAGTCAAAAAGAAATATGTGCAAAGCCTACTACAAAGTATGACATTTCTGCTTAATAAAAATAGAATACAAGGAATTTCAAATTGAAAAAATGTACATATATCCCTTATTTTACATTCTTTTAGAAACTAGATTTTATACATTACCATTATTGCTTAAGCATACATTAAACGAACCCAAAACACTATGATTTAATCTATCAATAATTGCAAGCAAGCAAAGTAAACAAAAAAGAAAAAATGGTCAGGACCGTGGAAAACAATGGAAATCCATGTTAGAATAGCTACAAATTACCCTTAATAGGTCCGCAAATAGAATTTTTCAATATAATTATGGTATTATTGGGTATTTGGGTATTCAGGTAGTGAAACAAAAACCACATGCAAATCACAAAATGCAGGACGACAATGGCAGAATGAAAACGACAACAAACATACAAACATCAAATGCAAAGGCGGGCAAGACATAACAATAGAGATAGATAGATAGATAGATAGATAGAGACGGAGAAAGAGAGAGAGAGAGCGATATAGGCAGATCAGTTCTCTCGGCATACGTACGATCGGTCAACGAGTATAGAGGCTTCCTGTTCTTTAAACCTGGAAAAAGGGTTACAATCTTAATAAACAACGATAATACAGACAACAATCATAAGAATTGTACTAAGTTTAGTGAAGGAAATAGCGGGAGTATAGGGGAAAACAATGGAAAACAGGGGTGAAATAAGAGGAAACTAGGGACAAATGTAGCCAACAATGAACGCAGGGAATAAGTAGGTGGTAAAATAAGAAGAAGGTAAAATCAAATCATAATCAAATATACAAAAAAAAATACAAATACTCTTTAAACTTTTAACTAAACATATAACTCGAGCGTACTTCATTCTACAGGGAATGTGAAACTGTTGAGCTCTTTGGGTTACAAATGGATACAAATGGAAACAAAGTTTACGTTGTTCAATATTGTTGTTACCTGAAGTCAGTAAAAAAGTCTGTGCACACCCGTGTAATAATTTGAATTGCATCCAGCTTTAGCCAAAACGGTTTATGTTTCGAACCCACAACAAAAACGGAAAAACAAACAATTCATACACTGAAAAAACAACTTAATTTCGGATACATTAATGTTACATTTAATTATTGAAACTATGCATCACACTTGTTTAAACTAGATGTCTTCAATTCAAGTAGGAAGTCTTAATTTTCTCCCAGAAATATTTATAGTGTTATACCAATTAGGCATACACTCAAACGTTTGTGCGTTTTCTCTGCGTGTATTTTCCCCGAGAGACCAATTGATGCGTCACGTGCAGCCAAATGCTAAGTGAGCGAGCGGCGAAAACCGGGGGTTGAAAGCGGGCGGAAAAGTGGGGCGGCAATTCCCGACGACTTTCGCTGACGCAGACAATGACCCCGCCGCATAGATCAGTGCAAATCCAGCGTAATGACGTCATTCCAACACGTCACAACAAACAAAATAACTAACAGACAAACAGAATGTGGGGAGCCGAGAAGGAGCTGCGCTGCGCTGCGACTGCACAAAAGTCGAAGTTGAAGTGTTGACATTTAAGCACATGGCCAAAAGGACCGCCAACCACCGACCACCAGGCCCGCCCCTTTTGGCAGCCGACTTGGCCGCCCATTTGTCTCCTGCATTTAGAACTGTGTGTGTGCAAATGTCATTGGGCGCAAATAAAGGGGCGGGCAGTGCAAAGGCCCTTTACATAATAGGAGGTCAAATAATCGGACCTTTGGCGACATTACGTTATCTAACTTTGTTTTGTTTGGCAATTGTGAAAGCTCGTAGGATTTATTTGGTGCGACATTCGCTCGTTTGAACGTTGCATACTATTAAATTTATAATATTACATTCACCGCATTCAAAGCTGAATTGAAGCAAATATATAAAATCGTTTAACTTATTTGGATTTCTAGCACCTCAGTTCACCGCAGTTAACCCGAAACTAACCCACAAACACCACAGAAGCCGAAATACAAGTTCCTTTGACAACGCAACGAAAAGGATTTCACATCCTTTTCCTGCAATTCCTTAAAACTCTTATTCCAATTCGGTTTCCATTTTGCCATCTCTCAGTAGTTTTTCCATCAGATTATAAAGTTAATGGCAACGCAAGTTGCAGCCAACAGGATGAATTTCAAAAGGAATTTGCATGGTTGGTTGGACAAAAACTTTTGCGAGGGGGCCCAAGTCACCTGAGTCAGTCAGTTTTTGGGGATAAATTAGGGCCAGAATTTAAGATTTGACATGCGGGGGAAGGAGGAAGGATATCCACGAGCCCGAGGACTTTTCCGCGTAGAAGAAATCCTCTGTCTTGCTTTAGAAGTATTTAAATTACTTTGATTTTCTAGTACGCTACTTTTTGTTTTTGTAGTGAACAAGTCTTGGAAATCCTACCCCACTACAAGAATTGTTTTCGGCCATTTGCTGAAAACAATTCCACTTAACTGCATCTATTATTATTGTTGCCATGATTATTTTCTCGTTTTTCGGACTGGCTGTCCGAAAATGTGAGATGGAACATCCCGAAATGCCGACAAGAAAATATTATGACTAATTGTGAGCTGTTTTGTTCAAATGACGACCTTGACATTTACACGGAACATAACAAAATCGCCAAATGGACGGCTGGGCTGTAGGCTGTATGTGGGTGGCATGCAAGACAGAATATCGGACAGTAGGCTAATTATTTGTTATTAGTGTTGAAATCTTTATGAAACTTGGTCGTCAGTCAATGGTTTCAGTACTTGTGCATGGCGTTGTATGGTTTTCGCTCAGCTCAGGATTCCCATTCCATCCATAAATACGTGTGTGTAATTGACAGCTCATCAGGAACATTGTTTGAAAGTGGCAGCCCCTAGAAATATTCCAACTTGATTGAAAGCAAACGCAGCGTGCGTTGAAAGGTGAAGATTGCCACTCCCTTCCCCCTCCCCTTCTCTTTTCACCCACAAGTTTCCTTCTCTGGTTTTCCCACTACTCTTTCCCCAGGGGCGGAAAAGGCGAAAAAGAGGGACAGTTTGGCAGGCCGAAAAACTTTGAAGGCAGACAAAAGTTTTCGGCTTCCATGCCACATCGAAAACAAATGCAAATTGCGTTGCTGTCGCCTGCCAAAAACATTTGACCGTAAAGGGAAAACTACAACAACACCTGAGGAAAACCAACCACAGCAACAACAATGAGGATGGCCAAGAAGGTCGAACGACCGGGGAGCACCAAACGCCTATTTCAACTAAAATTGAATTGCCTTTACTTAGAAGCATTTTACAACAGATACTACAAGGGCTACACAAACTTCAAATGTAATCCTTAAAATTTACAGTGTAAAACTTGAAATTTCAGCACTAAATATAACCTATTTTATTAGCAGTGTTGTTTTTTTATAGATAGGTACATCTTATTAGCCATATTATTGTGTGATTGAGTATTTCTTTTGATCGTAAGTGTGCTCGCTACTCGGGGATTCAAGATGTTTTCCGCCCTGCGTTTAAGTGTTTTATCGAGCCAAATATTTTTGCTTTTGTAATTTTACAGCCATAATTTGCGCCAAATATTCAAAGAAAAAAAAAAAGTGGGGAAAACTGAAAAGTGGCCAGGGCAAGCTCACTTTTGGCGCTGTGAAAATGTAAATATTTTGCCAGCCTTTCCTCGCGGTTTTCCCCGCTTTTCAGCCTTTTCCCATCTTTTCGTGGTGATCATTAACCGCCTCCCACTTTTGTTGTTCTTGTTATTGCAGCTGCATGTGTAATTAGGGGTTATTGTTTTTGTGCATATCACATCGGTACGTGTAAGTTTCAGTGTGTGTGTGTGAGGGAATTTCTCTTTTGTCTGTGGTTGCGTGGCTGCATTGCCGCTGCCAAAACGAAAAAAAAAACAGTGAGACTGCAGGGGGTGCACTCAAAAATACAGCAGCCAGAATGCTTGCCAAAAAAAAAAACTGACACTCGCTGTGAAACACATTCAAGAACAAAAACGGAAGTAAAAAAAAGTGAATTTCCGGCCTCAGTGTTGCATAACGCTATTTTGGCCATGCATGTGTAATGACTGGTTTTTTGGGAGAGGAAACTGTGGCACCGTGACTAACTAATTGAAGTTCAGGCCTTAGGCGCTGTAAAAAGCTCTGCACAAAATATGTCCGGCATCAGGCAGCAGTTGCAGTGCAAGATGCATCTACATGGAGATTAAATTTAATGTTGTAAGGTAACGTAACGAACGTAACGTAAGGTAATAACGAAGAGTGTCGAAGAGTAAAAGTGGAGATGTGGTGGGCCTTAAAATGCCAGCAAAGTTTTTGCAATTTTCGCCTGTGTGCGTCTGGAATTTTGCTGACTCTTCATAGAGAGCTACTCCCAGTGCCCCCAGTCAGCTTCGCACCTTATACATATCCCTCCATATGGCTGGGCTTTCTGTATTCAAATATCTCTCGTCAAGTTCATGTGTGCTCTAAGCGGAAACGGGTAAAAATCCATTAAACACACAGCGTAAAAGTTTTGGGAACTGAATACGTATTTAAGCAGTGTTTATTAAAAAAACGTATTTCATAATTGCTGAAGTGAAAATAATAAAATACAAAACCGAAAGGAAAGCTTAAACCGTATATCTTTTAAAGCAGGTAGTTTTAGTAGGAATAATAGAGAAGCAAAGCCATCATTAAAAGAAATACTTTCTATATAGTTAGAGTGCTGGTAGAGTCGAGAAAGAAACCAGACATGTACAGAATAGTGGGAAACCTTTTTTAAATAGACAGAAAAAAGAGACACGCTTAAAAAATAAGGAGAGTACAGGCATAAACGATTAAATGGTGTTGTTTAAGACCAAGTACAGCGGAGAAAGAATGCCAATAGAGAAGAGAGGAGAAGAGAAGATAAGAGGGAACCCCCCTCAAAACGAATAATAATAACGAATTGTATAGGTAACAGTGGTAACAGTGTAGATAAATACCACAAAAAACAACAATAAACGGACTCAATGTAATCGTATCCGAAAAATGGCCCAGCAATGCAAAGGAACCATAACGAAAAACGATAATCAAAGCCGTAATCAAAGCCGTTTCGGGGAAGGGAGCAGTCACAAACATGAAAAAGGTGTCGAAAATGGCCAGCATCATCATTATCTGAGCTCCAATTGGACAAGTGAATGTTTGCTGTTGGCATTCACAACAAATAATAAGAGGAGAAAAATCAGCTTAAATATCCAACTTATGCAATAATGAATTATATATGTATAAATGGGGGGAATGGGGGAAATCGAGTGCTGTTCAATGTAACTTTGTAACTTTGTAAGGCACTTACCTTTCGCTGGCGATGCTTGAGTTTCGGGACATGGACTTGGGCGACATCTCAAAGTCCGAATCGGAGCGATATAGAAACGATTCGCGGCGCTGCGGCAAATTCTGTAGTACCAAACCGGCGCTGGGAGAGCCGCCCTCGAGCGGTGATCGAGCGCCCTGGCCATTTTCTACATCGAAGCTGAAACGATAGGGTTGAGAAAATCAGATTAGCATGCATTTTTCTATGTCAATTAATTGTACATTTGTAGATGGCTAATGAATTGCCACATACCCGTGACACAAAATCGTTTGTCAGAGCGAGATGGACCTGAAATGTGAGGGCAAAGCCACCGGAAACGGAAGCGCGCCTAACAAGGCACATTTAAAGTTTCATTTCGTTAGCCATCTCTTCTTGCGCCTCCTTTTCTTTTTGTTCAGCTCACTTGTCTGCGGCATAAAGTTTTTCTGGCTGGCAGAATTCTCGTAACAAGTCCGTCGTCCTCCCAATAAAAGCACAAAAAAAAACTGATGCGAAAGTCAGTACGGTCCGCCAGAAAATGTTAAAGAAAAGTTTAGTCAATTCTGGGGCAAGTCCCCGAGTTTCGGGGAAGATATTAAAAAAAGAAAAAAAATAATAAAATAAAAGAAACTCCCTTAAAACTGCCGGGTCATCTTGACCAAAAAGGGCGTACTTCAATTTGCCGCTAGGTGGCCGCTTAAAACTTATAATCAGGCTCGTCTAAGCCGTCTTTTATCAATGCCAATTTAATCTGACATCTACAAGCTAAATTTGACATAATATGAAACCATACGTAGAACGATAAACAATTGTATAGCAGAACGATACTAGAAGTCATTAGTTTATCATAGATAAACGTGACTAGCTACAGTCCGGATACACTATCAAGAAGACAGGCAGCAGACTTATATTCAACTGGAGTGAAAACTAGCCGAAATGCTAACTGAAGAATATCAATTCGTATGCTTCCGACACTTACTCGCAACTTTCTTGTTTTATACTGCTGAGAAGCCCACCCCACTTTTTGAGCTTTCCAAACACCTCCCTTTCATTTTCCTCGCAAGGCTGAGGAAAAGTCGTAAAGAAAAATGATGTTTTAAGTAAAATTTATACCGGGGTCATTAAGTAAACTTGGCACAAAGTTGTTGCCGCTTGTTGCTACTTCCACTGTTTGTTTTTTTTTTCTTTTTTGTTTTTTTGTGAGGGGCGGGAAGGTGGAAAGTGCTGGGAAAATGTTGGAAAAAGGGGAGTGGCGTGGGGGAGGGAGCAACAACGTCGCCAGATTCCCAGGCATACTTTGTGGCGCTTTCCCGCAAAAGTTATGGCAACAGCAGCAGCGGCGACAAACTGTTTTTAGTTTAGTTTCAGTTTCCAGATTCGGGCATACACTTTCCCGTCATTCTTTTTGTCAGTTTTTGTATTTTTAATGGTGCTATAAGCAATCTTTATTGATGCTCTGCATTGAAGAGTGTTTCTGTTTTATTTTGCGTTTTTTTTTGGATAGTCAAAACAGTTGCGAACGCGAAATGGGAAAATTCATCCTTTGTTGATTTGGTTTTCAACTGGTTTTCTTTTTTTATTTGTTCGAAAGACGAAATAGAAATGTATGTTCATAAGATACCATTTTATTTTTTTTCTGTGCAGCATGGAATAGCGAGTTATTTTTTGTTAATAAAAATTCTATTTTTTCACATTTTTTGCAATTTTTGCGAAAATAGATTTTCTATTTTTTTGCGTAAATTATTATCAGTATTTTGATCACAGCATTCGAAATAGTGGTCCAAATATGGAATGCCATACCTCGTTGAATTCGTAATAAAATTTCCTATCAAACTGTGTTTTCAAAAAAAATTCCTATTTTTTTCACATTTTTTGCAATTTTTGATGATGTTACCCCTTACAAAAAATGCGAAAATTGGGCCAAAAATTATTTTAACAGAGTCGGAGTTGGTTAGTATTGGTAATTAGGAGTACAACAATGTAATTCTTTTAACTTTTTGACCATTTTTAGCCAAGTTATACCGAAAATATCAATCGTAAATATTGAATTTTTGCTAAAAATCGTTTTCCCTTTTTTTTTGCGATTATTAATATCAGTATCCAAATACGCGTTGGATTTTAGACAATGAGTTGAGTAGTAAAAATCTTAAAAGTATTTGGACTCGCGTACCATTTCTATTCATTTAATTTTAAGCCAGTATAGTCGTTTCTCAATGAATTTCTTGTACTCTTCCCCGCGATTCCCTCTTGTGTTTTCCTGTTTTTGTTCCCCTCCATGCCCAATATTTATTTAGTTACTTTGTAATGCACTCGTGCATTCATTCGCACCATGAATGCAGGCAGCATTCATTCCCTTCGAAGTCGCCGAATACTTGGCGCCTGCTTATCCTGACGTTCCAAGGACTGTCGTAGCACTTGGAAAGAACTCGCACAACATGGAGACAAACACTGAAGAACAACACTCAAGCTCATAAAGCGTCCTGTCACAGGCAGCGGACAAAAAACGCAGATAAACCAAACAAAAAATGCGAGCAAGGCGTGAAGAAAGGCCAAATAGAAAACAAAAGATGGGCGAGCAAGACAATTACTCTGCGCGCGAAAGAGAGGTCCAGCTTGGCCAGTGAAAGAGAAGATAATATTGAAATAAATCACCATCGTCCAAACTGTTCAGCTCTTGTAGAAACGTAATTTAGAGTATCCGAAACACGGAGAAAATTTAAGCTCGGTACACTATTAAAGCTATTTAAACTAGTTACTACGGCTAGCTAGAGATCTTAAGAGTTACTTTGACCGATTAACATTCATGCAGAAAATATGTGAATATATCCCTGGGAATCAACTCAGTAGCATTCACAATAGCTTTGGGAATTTGGGTTGAGCTATCCACTATTTACCGATAGAAGCCCATTGCCGAGCTGGGACACATACATCTTTATCCTTTGAGCAACTCGCAGACTTTCTTTATTTATAATTGCATACTTGCAGGCGCACCCAAACACAATTACGTACGAGAGGGTGGGTGGGTGTGTGGGTGGTTGGTGCTGTTGGGCAATTTCTTTCTCTCTTTTTCTTTTTTTTTTGGGTGGTCGAGTGGTAGGGTTTTCCTTCGCTTAAGCCGTGACGTGCTTCCAGCCACACAGTCGCACTCAAGCCGGATGAAGGCGAAAGTAGCTGGCTGGCGGAAGATTGGCATTGTTGTTGTGCCGGGGGAGTGCGGGGGCGGGCGGGGGAAATGGCGCGGATAAGCTGGAGAAACCGGGAGAATAGGAGGGAGAGCAGGACGAACAGGAAGTGGTAGGGTGGAGGAGTCGGGAGAAACGGAAGTGTGCCCGACGGCAGCTCTTCATGTGCCTAATTATATGTGCAAATAAATGAACGACGCATACTGATTGTGTGGGTGTGAGTGTTAGTGTGCCTGTGAACGAGTGTGTGCGAGTGAACAGGCATCTGTGTGTTTAGGGTCCGTGTTTATACACAGCTCTATGCATGTGTGTGTGTGTGTCATAGATGTTTGCCAAAGACAAAAGGTTGGCTCTTTCAAATAAAAAAGAGCGTTAAGCTCAACGCCCAGCGCCAACTTAATTAGTTTGTTAAACTCGCAGCTCTCACACACACACACACAAATGCACTTAAAGGGTGTCTATGAGAGCCCTTTGGCAGGAAAAATGACGCGCCAGTCCGGGAAAACAAAGGAAAACAGAAGCATTTTCAACAACAGCAGATGATTTATAAAGGAACATTGTTTATTTCTTGTGTTCTTGCAGTAATAAACTATGTTAACAAACAAGAATTAATGCAGTTTTTCATACCATCAAAATGACTAGATTTTGTGATGTTCATATTGAATATAGTTGGCTCTTTTTAAATCTTGAGGCATCCTACTTAGCCGCCACACACAACACACAGCCACACGGCCACCGAGGCAAGTGGTAAGTGGGCTCTCACTTCCACAGCACATGCACCAAAATAACGCCAGTCGAAGGACCTTGAGAGGAAATGGAAACCCGAAAAGAATTCGAAAATAAAATAACCAAAAATCCAAAAACCAAAGCAAAGTGCAGAGCCTGAAAGGAAAATGCTGGCGAACGAGACAGTGCACCGAATGCAACTGTGGGTGCGGATGGGAGGCTCGTGAGAGGAAAGAAAACTGTCACAAGGCCATTAACAAAGCCTGATACAGACTGCCATGAGGTTGGACGATGATGGAGGACAGAAGGGGTGGTGGCAAAACAAAAAAACCAAATTAAAATTGCGAAGCAAAATAAAATGGGGACAGCCACCCATGTAGCAGCACTTTTTCCACAGAGAAAAAGTTCTCAAGTGCATAATGTAAACAAACTCAGTTTGATGTTATAAATACTATTGACACTAGTCTCGTAAATCGTATTACAAAATATAACATCAGAATCATATGAATACAGTTACAAACAAGTCTTGACTCAAGCAAAAAGGCGATGGTTTTTGCACCGTGTGATAATGTTTTTTGAAGTCGAAGTGAAATGGATGGATGGGCTGCAAATGGAAAATGAGGGCGATGGGCGGTGGGTGGATGTTGCATGTGCATGTTGAATAATTTCACCTGACAGGGCGTGTCTCGTACGTACGTGTATGTATATGTGTATGTGTATATGTATGTGTGTTTGTGTGCGGACAGGATACGCTGATTTTCATTTCATTGCGTTGTGCATTTGATTAACCATCTGGCGCCGTCATCTCTCGCCAAATTGAGCATGTTGCCAGCTCTTGGCAACCATTTTCGTAGGAAGAGCGAGGGAAATGCGAAATGAAATGTAATAGCGGGGAAAAACGTGTATCAAGGGGAAACGAGGGCTGTTGAAAATGCACAACGAACAATTAAGTGCACTAACCAATTGAGAGGACTCAATTGCGGCCAACTGATCTGGCAATTTGCGTGCCATGGAATTGGATTAGTTCACGATTTCTTTGGTAAACACTACAAGCGCGACTTAGCGCATTAAACGAATAAGTACTATGAATCAAATAATATACCATTGGTTAAGTTTAGTTTTCCTTTTATTTTGAAAATCTCCCTCTGTTTATTTCACAGTATAAGCTGTTTGAACTAAGGTAGCATGACAATGAACAAACCACAAGTCACTGCAAGTATGAGATTTTAATGGTTTTCCTGTTTCCCTGCATTTTTAATTAGTTACATGGCATAATCATACATAAATTCCTAAAGCCCCATAGTTTTTCAGCTTTGTTATTTCCAGTGGTTGCCTAGGAAAATGTAATAAAATAAATGTAAGCCTCTAAAGCGTAACATGGCAACCTCTGACATTCGTTATGACAACCCAGTGTTTCGTTTTCATGCAAACACTAACTATTTCTGAGAAACACAGACTGCCAGAATATCTGCGCCAGATAGTTGATCAAATTGCCGAGGCTCGAAACAACCCAGAGCACATTCCCGTTGTACGCGCAGTTTTCGCGGAAAAGCCTCAAATGAAGACTCAGGGAAAATATGGAGTGACGGCCACGGCGGCTGCCCAAGTTCTTTGCGAGGATGTGAGAAATTTTAGCACACGACGCCGCAATATTCTCTACCTAATGCACCGATATCTGGTAGAGAACGGATACTATGCGAGTGCCGAGTCCTTGAAAACCGAAGGACGTCTTTCCGACGAGTACGAACTGTGCGACAATATAGATCTGGATGCCATGTACCTGGAGTATGCCAGCTTTTACAACATGAAATTTGGTAAATACCCGAAAATCCTTAAAAGAATGGGAGCCAAAATCAAGGTGGACGTGGGTGGAAAGGCGCAGGAAAAGCCAGCGGCCAAGGAATTGCCTAAGAAAGCTCCGCCAACGGACGCTTCTCTGGCCAATTGGCACATTGGTGTCGGAGCAGCCACACAGGCTGCTTTGAGCAACGAACAGCCGTTGCAGATAAAGAAAATGGAAACGGCAACGGAATCGAATGGCCAGGAGTCGAATGCTTGTGAAATCGAACATGGTCATTTGGGCGGTGATGATGTACTGTTCTCCTCCATGGACTGGCAATCGCTGGCAGAATTGGTCAAGACTTCTATATTGCAGGAGAATATAAAGATCAAATGGTCGGATGTCTGTGGAAATCATCGAGCAATTGAGTTGATCAAGGAAGCTGTGCTAACGCCCATAGAGTTCCCCCAACTATTCGCACATGGCCTAAAACCATGGAGATCCTTGCTCCTCCACGGACCACCGGGCAGTGGGAAAACCCTACTGGCCAAGGCTTTATATTCCGAGACACAGGGTCAGGTGACCTTCTTCAATATAACTGCCAGCATAATGGTCAGCAAGTGGCGGGGAGAATCCGAGAAGATCCTGCGAGTGCTCTTCCACATGGCAGCAAAAAGGGCACCGTCGGTGATTTTCTTCGATGAAATCGAGAGCTTGACCTCGAAAAGGGACAGGGCCACGGATCACGAGAGTTCCAAGCGCTTTAAGAACGAACTCTTGCAGCTTTTGGACGGCATGGAGCACGCTCTGAACGGCGTTTTCGTCTTGGCCAGCACCAACTTGCCCTGGGACATTGATGAGGCCTTTTTGCGGCGCTTCGAGAAGAAACTGCTGGTTCAACTGCCCAATGCGGCGGAGAGAAGTTGCCTGATTACCCGACTTCTAGGCAGCAGCATATCCCTGAATCATCGACTTCTCGAGCAGCTAGTGGAGATCTCTGATCAGTTTACCGGTGACGAAATACGACTGGCTTGCAAGGAGATCAGCATGCATCGGGTGCGTTGTGCCACCAAGATTGGGGACCGAGCCGCCGGCATACATAAGGAATCCCCGGCAGCCATCGAGGCCAATGTGGAGAAGGCCTTCCGGCAAGTGCGGCCTTTGGGCCAGAAGCTGCTGGCCAAGCACGAGCAGTGGCAGCAGGAAAACGGCGCCTAGGCTGGACTATCTTTCTGTTTACTCCTCGGGCTTAATATATATTTCCTAACACCATCTATTTAGTATACATTTTTTTAACTACAATAAAACATATAAACGCGTTTAATGACTTAAGTTCATGCTTTTTTATGCTTGCAGAACTGTCTGGCAAAACTAATCGTGTATGGCCAATAACTTGGGCAATGGTATACGTGTGTTCTTGTGACCCATTCTTTAAAATATGTCTTGTATATCCCCTCATTTGTTACCTGCCCGTGGTGCGTCTCCTGGCCCCGGCGATCGTCATCCGGGAGACATATCTCCGGATCCGTCCGCTCGACCTGCGCTGCGAGGTATTCCCGGTGGTCACCGACTTGACGCTGTACTCCGTGGCCGTGGAGCTCCGGCGATCGCTGGTCATCAGATCGGAACACATGGATGAGGACAGAATCGAGGCAGCCGATCTGCGCTTCCCGCCCGTAAAGGTGCCTCCGCCGCTCGACGAGGTGGTGGTGGCGGAACTATCTGATCTGGAGAAGAGCGAGGACCTCTTGCTGCGACTCGATGAACCGGTGCCCGTGGCATCCTGGATATTGCTGTAAAATTCCTCGGTCTCCCGGTCGTAGGTCTCGTCCTCATCGTCCTCGTCCATGGGATCCACGTCGAACTCCTCGCCCTCCGCCTCAGTGGCCATTGTGTCGCTCCTCTGGCTCAGTGCCCGATTTCCACGATTGCCATTCGATAGGGACGACGATTGCTGTTGCAGTTGGTAGTACTCGTGGCAATCTCCTCGGGAGCCCCGGGATCTACTGCTCCCACTCAGATAGCGATAGGGTGCCGAGCTGGAGTTGCTGGTGGTGCTCAAGGAGTGTCGTTTGCTGGGGCTTACTTCCAAGGTACCACCATTGGTGACCTCGCCGCCACCATCGCTGTCGCCACCGCCCACGCTTCCGCTGAAGGTGACCTCGTGGAATTTCGAGGATTTCCGGCGGGTCCTCGGGCCCATCCCGTCGCCGTTGTTCCCCAGCGAAATCGATGGTCTCGGTCGATTGTTGTTCTCACCCTTTTGATTCAGATCGCCGCGATGATCCTCGCCGCCCTCCGGCATCAGGGTCAAGGCCAAGGCGGGTCGACCTCGTTTTCGGCTCCACGGAAAGGCCCGAATAAATGCAAAGATGATGAACAACGTGGCTATCATCTTGGCACAAAATCTCTACTACTTTCCCAAGGGGCTATTTCGTTCTCTAGAAATTGGCACGCACATCTTTGGCCATTCTGATTTCGTCGTTGGATTTTCAATTTTCTAATATCACTAATGTCGATTTACTTTAACTAAGTTCGATTTCGTTTTTCTATTTTTCAGAAAGAGAAAGAGTAAGATGCGAGGCGAGACGAGACGAGACAGAAAGAGGTGGTGGGGAAAAATGGGTCTGCAGTTGACAGACACGTGGCCCGAATGATGGATCAACGGTCAGCGCTGACAGCCCAGGAAAATGACGGAAAAACAGGGAAGAGAAACACGTGTCCAGGCACTAATAATGATGTTTTAAATTAGATGTGAAAACAATGCAAAATATCACTAAACTGCGCATAGATTTTGTGTTTGCTGTTCTCGCGCACATATTTAATTGTATTTTTCTTAAAGTTATCCAAAAAAACACAGACTTAATATTATGATTCGTTCAAGAGGGAAAACCCAAAACCACTCGAAAATCGTAAATTGTTTGTTGTTACGTTAACCGACTGCAAATACATTTTCCACTTTCTGCGTGTTTGCCGTTTTCTGATCCACGCTTCATTTGCTTCTTGTTTATCTGTTTGCCACTGCTTTATACTGATATACATATGTATATATGTATATATATATATGTATATATAGTAAAGTACAGATAGCGCATCCTTGTGCGAGTTTCGTTCGTTCCGTGTGACTGACAAACTGGTGGATAAACTGCTGGATGGACGTCTATCTGTCTATCTGTCTGCGAGTGAATTTTATGCGCAATTTTGATGGCGCTGCGAACATATTATGATAATCAATGCACAATTATTGCACACACACATGCACACTCCAGGACACCGGGACATAGGATATAGCGCTTAAAGGACTCTAAGTGCAGGGCAACTTTTCCTTTCTTTTCTCTTTTTTTTCATCCTTCTCGAGTAGCGTTTTCGCTTTGTAAAGGTTCCTACTTCTCGTTTTTCTTTTTGCCTTGTTAGGAAGACAACAAAAATTGTTGTCCAAGTTGTATGGAGAAGCACAGGATATAACCAACAACAACGACAACGGGGGCCAGGATGGTGGGGGGAGGGGGGGCATTAAGGACCCCCAAAGGACGCATTCGTCGTTGTTGTTGCTGCTGCTGTTGCCTGAGCGGCTTACCCAACTGATGATGCTCCTTACTGCTATCTCAGTATCTTCTCCATCATCCTGCACGCACACACACACACACACACACAACCCTGCTCCGTTGACCTAAACTAGATACTTTTTAGTTCAACCATAATTGAAATGATTTAACAATGAGCCGGCAGTGCAGCAACGGGGGAAGGGGAGCTGGGCAGCTGGGCAGCTGGGCAGCTGGGAAGCTAAGGATGAGGGATTAGATGGGTTTTCAGATTTCCGGACTGGAAGGTTTCACGTGCCAACTTCTTTGATATTCAATAAAAATAAAACGCATTTTACCACATATACAGCCTTAAACCTTTCCCTCAAAACACCATCGCAAAGAAGAGAGTCAATTCTTAAAAGCTGGAATTTTTACAGCCAATATTAGCCTAACTTAATTGCGATTAACTAAACTTGTCATAAGGCTACGAGCGCAAGAAGCATAACGAGTCTTAATGGAGGCAGAAGTTGATGAAGCTGCTGCTGCTGGTGAAACCCCCGTGCAGTTTCCCCTTTATGGCACGCACTACTTTTTAATTTGTTTAAATTGCATTAAAAAAGAAAAACCCGAGAGGTAAAACCTAGGAATAGCGGCTGGGAAAACTTGACACGAAGGGGCAAAAGGCAAAAGGAAAAGCGGGAAAGATGGGCATCCAAAGTGAATTAAGCGCAGCAAGAACACGTCTCCTATTCCTATTTTTAAATACCAGTGAGAGATGTCCAAGGAGAGCTTGGGAAATATTTCCATTTAATTAATAAATGAGCCTAACTTTACGTAAGAAAACTTTAAATGACATAAAATACAAAGCCAGCTTGTTGCATAAATAAGCAAATTATTAGAGACTAGACTGTTTTTAATGCAAATTTAAAAATTTAAAACTCAGGACGTCGTAGTTCAAGCAAACTGTTCTAGGATCCTGCAGCATTTAAAAGTGCCACATACTTCGTTCCGCTGGTTTCCATTTGGCATTGCAGCGCCATCTAGCGTGAGAGCACTGCGTCACAGGTGGCACTACAATATCCTTCGAATCCTTGGCTTCCAGGGCTAGCCACCACATGCCCTCCAGTCCCTCCTCAACCTCCTTCCATCTGCTCATCTCTTGTGGCCCCCTTTTTTCTAAGTGTTGCTAAACAAGCTGGAAACAGGGCCGCGCTTTCTCCGCTTTCTCCTTTCCAGCGAACATCAGCCCCTTTTTCAAGGAATGCCTTGGGCCCTGTTTGCTACTTTCACAGCGACTGCGCCTGTTCAGACACACACACACACACACTCTGGCAGTGGTTTACACACAAACACAGACACCCACACAAATATTTCCTTTCAATTCTTTTTTCCAGCTCTCTGTTGCTTTTTCTGCTTTTCTTTTGCAACTAATTCCACTCTTGCTAGGCGCATACTTCTACAGCAGCAGTCAATAGTTCAGATGCCAGATTCTCAAAATTAAAAGTGCCATCGATTTTGAACATTTCAAAAAGTCTTTAAACGTACGCGTTAATATACTTTTAGTTACTTTTTAAAGAGAGTCAACACCGAAATATTTGTTTGGTGTTTGTTTAAACTCAAGATGTGTTATTCTTTTCTTTTAGGTAATTCTATTGGTCTGCCCGCAACTGTATGAGTGTATGAGTGCCGTTGCCTTTCTGTGTGAGTGTGTGTGTGTGTGTGTGCAGCATCCCCTCCCCCTATTTTCAGGCACCTCCTCCAGCTTGTTGTTGGTGGATCCCTCTCGGGGGCTAAATTTAAGTAGCAACAAATCACTTCATTGTTTGCGTGTTTACATAATATTTATACATTGTACTTGTGTGCGCAGCCCTCTTGCCTGTCCGTCGCTCTCCAATCGCCATCTCGCTCTCTCGCAGAGTGTTGACACAGTGTTTCATTAATAAAAATGCTGCCTCTGCCCCAAAAAAAGGACAAATCGAAATACGAATCTCGTCAGACAACAAGAAAAACTTTCAGACTGCACGGCGCCAACACACCACATAGAAACAAAGACAAAAAAAAATAGGGGGAAACCGAGCATAAAAGTTGACCAAATCGACGCAGACAGTGGAAAAAATAAAATAAAACTTCAGAACTAAAGCGGAACACTGGAAACAGTGTAAAACTACCGGAGAATGCGCCATAATAATAAAGATTTAATTAAAATGGTGAGGCATAGTCAAATGCGCAGAGATTTGGTTCGCAGCTCAAGTTAGTTGAGTTGAAAATAGCTAAGTCAAATTGATTCAAAATTACTCATCCCAAAAGCTGCACTCTACTTGAACCCCGTTAAACCCTTAAGGCCCCACTCGAAGCCCCCCATAAACCAGCATCCATCACTCGAAATTTAGTTCAAACTACTTGGCACTTCAAAGTGTGTGCAGAAGTGGAACTGAAGTGACGGCAAGGGAAGAGAAGGGAAGGGAAGGGTTGGAAAGGAATGGGGAGTGCAGTGCCTTCCATTAACAACATCATCAGCGCAGCGCAGCACAGAGCCATAGTAATCATAATCGTAATCGCCATGGCCATCATCATTATCATCAGCCCTAATATCCGCTGCCAACGACGTCATAAATAATGCTACCCCTCTTAATGCAAAACATCTTTCAAAATATGCGCATAGTTTTTGGGCGCGGGAGGAACGAGGGAGGGGGACAAGGGACGGGGGACGGTGGACAAGGGACAAGGCCAAAATGCATGGCGTAATGGATAAAATATTTGGCAAGCATTTAAAATCGGGGGTTAAGAGCTATTCCAAAGCAACGCTGCGTATGCTTAATGTGCATGGAAGAACCTTCAAACTTCAATGATTGCGTTTCGGATTTGCTTGCGAAATAGTACAATTTCATGCAGCAAACAAGCATAACTCTCCCCCTCTCCCTCTCTCTCTTTGTCGCTCTCTCTCTCTCTCTCTCTCTCTCTCTCTGCGTATCTGGATTCCTTTGGAAAAATTACAGGAATTGCATTCATTACGCACTTTTCACATGAGATGATTTTCCAGCGATACAAAGCATTTTTCAAGCAAAAAAAATGAGAAGCCACGACTCCTTACACATTTCACCTACACTTGCAGTCGGAATATTTCAAAAAAGATCCAATAAAATATAATTAAACGAAGAATGTGCAACGAAATCGAGAGATTTCCGTTATGGAAAAGAAATACAACTGGAGGAGAAAATAATAAATATGAAACATAAAACGCACGTAATAGATTTAATTATTTCTGTATATTTTTCGTTTCCAATTAATCTGGTTCCTAATTGCTTTGTGTTGCAATAATGTGACTGTCGAAGAAGCAAAAACTAGAACAAATGCAGCAGAACAATATTTATTTAGATAATTTCTAAAAACAACGCTTTGATATCGAATTTAGCAGGAAATAATAATATTTGTTCGATGGTCATAGCATCCTAGTATTTATGCGCCCCGTTTATTCTCAGACTTTCAACGCCCAGTCTTTTTGGCCAGCCAACGAGCCTCAGAATGGCCAAGATTGAATGGCCCTGGCTCCCACTTTACTTCACTTCACTTCACTTTACTCCACTTCCCTGCATCTCCCACTTGCCTTAACCCTTGGATGGGCCACATGGGCTGCATCATTTCCTGTTCGCATTCCGGCCGAGTCTTAGATGTGTCAGTTTGTTGGCCCAGCTGCAATTTGAGGCTTTTGTGCTGGACAGGATGGATATGGAATCCGAGCGGCGGGGGGTTGGGATAATGGGGAAAGGTGATTGGAAATGGAAACGCAAATCATGATAATGCCGATATGCTGATGATGGAACCGATGATGTTGACGACGGCCTTTGGCGAATGCCATTCTCAATGGGTCTCAATGCAAATGCTGACCAAATTAGTGTCAAAACGTATTGACTACATAGACACACACACACACACACGCACAGTGGCACAGGAATAAACACACACACACGGATAGTCGATGTTAATGGCGTTGCAATTTGCATATGTGTGTCAAATGCCTGCTCTCCCCCGCTCTGCACTTAAAAAAAAATCGCATATATGTACATACATATATAGTCATAAGCGATTACCAAATCACAGATTCGCATGCATTTATTTCGCATAAATAAGTTATAAGGCACTTCACTATTGTTTAATCCTCATTAAGATGAGACATTGAATAATAAATATGTCCTGTCATGCTCAGGAGTCAATGCCATAGTAAAATTTATTTTGATTTGCTTTTCGCCGTGCAGCTCACTCACTCACTCTCTCGATCTCTCTCTCTCTCTCTCTCTCTCTCTCTCTCTCTGTTTGCCCTGCATTTTTAGCTAACACACTTAACCCACTTGCCACGCCCCACTTGCCACACGTAACCTACGCGCCCCATTCCCTTGCATAATTCACGAAAAATGTATTTTGCACTTTAAGGAAAATACACACACACACACCAACTCATCATATACTATAGGAAAATAAAAAGTAGCAGAAGAGATTGCAATTAAATTATGTAGAAATATAATTAAGACTAAAAGTGTTGGCAAATCGGGTTAGCAATGCTCAAATGTGTGTGTGTCTGTCTATGTGTGTTTAGTTTGGCCTGCAAAATTGTGTTGCCTACTTTTAAGCTGATTTAGCCGGAGGCCAAGAAAGTTTCTGAGATATTTATTACATTAAAGCTAAATACGAAACTCAATAGAATTACAAGCTAACCCAAACCACTTTTACCCATCATCGATTGCCTTTCATCTCGCTTTATGAGCCGTACTTCCCTTTGTAGCTGCAAATTGAATAGCAAACTGATGACGTCAAAGCGGACTCCTCGCACATTTCTTGAGTTTTTTCCTCTCTCGCTGTGAAGTTTATTGCCAGACAGCTGACTTCATATTACCCTCTTTATATTTATAAGAAGCTGTGCCAATATAATAATTTGAACTACACATTATAATATTATTTCCGACAATGCTAAAGAATTTGCGGTGGCTTCTTATTTAAACCTAAAAGACACTAGCGTTTTTTCAACAAGCTAAACGAATTTGATTTACTAGGTATTCCTAGCTCGGCGTTCAATTGTAGTCGCTTCTTTTAGAGAAGTTGGACAGACAGCTGTGTGAGTTGTTGTTTTGACATTAGTCAGAAAAATTGCTGGGATCGCAGCATATATCACCCTCATTTTCTGGCACATCCCCTGGCAAAAGGAATGAAGTCTTATGACAATTAAATGATGCCAACGAGAACAATGAAGGAAATGGAGTGAAGGGAAGGATGGTGGGAAAACCGGCACAGCAGAGGCGCAGCTGAGGAATCTTAAAAATGCTCATCGGATCCACGGACGAGGGTGCTGTAAACGACGTTGCTTTTAGCGCCAGCCAAGGGAAACTCAATTAAATGTGACAGTGAAAACGCTGCCTAAAAGTATGCTTTATATTAAGGGCAGGGAATCTGAAGAGCATGAAAGGAGAGGCTTCAAAAAGGCAGGTGTGTGTGTGTGTGTGTGTGTTTGTGTGTGCGAGCGCGAGTGGCGTTCCATCAGCGAAATTTGCTCTAATTTCATCAAGCGTCCAAAGTGTCACCTTTCGGCTTTGGAAACAGCACTCTATAAAGATAGACTGGGGAAAGTGTTCAACAATGCAAAGTTTTGCCTAAATTTAGTGTTCATCTAGGAAGATTTATTTAATAATAATAAACTTCTGCGAAAACCTTTAACTGCTCTTAAAGTACTTCCGTATTCAGGTGGAGTTTTCCCTTTTGACTTTCGTTAAAGTGGAGATGTTGAAAATATCTGCTCTCCTTTTCTACCGCCCTGCCGACGCCGTCGTCTCTTTCGCACAGTTGTTGCCATCAGCGTTTTCATCTTTATCGCTCGACGATGGCAGGCAGCAGCTGCCAATAAGCAACGATTATGCTTGTAGCTAAAATCGACTGCCTATGTGTGTATCTGTGTTCCCGTCAGTATCTGTATCTGTATCTGCCTTAGTATCTGTAGCTGTATCTGTATCTGTATCTGTATCTGTCTCTGCGAATGTCTCTGTATGAACGTGTTTGGATGTGCTGTCTGTCCGTTGTCTGAGTGTGTTTTTGTACTAATGCCAGAGCAACAAAAATGCATAAGCACTCAAGTCAGCCTCAAAGCCAAAGCCTTTTTTGTGTGCGTGCGAATCTGTGGACTTCGTTGTGTTTGTGTGCGCGCGTGTTTCGGTATCTGTGTGAGCACATTAATGGCACTTGTGAGGCGTTATAAACTGCAAGTAGTTAGAGCCATGGAAAAGGCGGAAAATAACAATGCTCGTGAAACGGAGCATACGGAAACGGAAAAACTCATGTTGAAAACACAACTCCACTTGGCAAAAATGAAGTACTTTATACATTTTAAAAGAATTTCAACTCGCCCTATTTACTAATTTGTTCGCCCCCAAAGAACTACAATTTGTTCATTACGTGGAAATGCAACGAAATTGAAACCGTTTTGAGCCCTTTGCCGTTCAGGCAACTGATCGCTGATCCAGGCGACTTAATGAGTTGATAATCATTTAATACACCTGGCCAGTCGGTTTGAGTGGGTGGATGGGTGGTTTCCGGGGTTCGTATGGGCAAGTGAATGGCTGGTTTTTGCTGTGCTTGGTGTGCGGTGAACTGAAATGCGTCGAGCACTTTCACAAGGTGGAATTGATGGTAGTGCTTGCTTGTCAGTGTGCGCATAAATTAAATTAAAATTAAATGTTTAAAAAGCGATGATGATGACGACCTTAGCGGCGAAAAATATGGAGGGCAAGGAAAATCCAGGTAAAAGTGTGTAAAGCTGGCGGCTCAAGGCGGGTGAAGGAAGTAAGCCAAGTCAATTGCCTTTTACCTTTGGGCATAATTATCTCCGGCCAGGCGATTACATATTTAATGCACACACGCATGTGTGGGATGTGGCGATGTGGGGATGTGTCTTAATGCCCTTAATTGATCGTTATATCAACACTATAGTGTGGCCAAAGCCCCAAAGTCTGCTTTAAAAGCGAGAGCGCGATGATTTGTGTAAGCCGCTGAGCATTTATTAAAATTAAAAGCAGCAAGGGAGCGGCGTCTAAAAGTGGGCCAGTGGCAATCTCGCAAAATCCGTTAACAGACACAATACACCATTACCATTACACAACATCCACTTGCTTCATCCTGCTTATGGCCTTTCATAGTACGTTGATTGCTGGGCAAAAAACGGAAAAGGCAATGAAAAAAAAATAATAATACCAAATAACGAAAATGAAAACGGCAAAATGAAAAGAAATTGAAAATGCCCGGCGAGCAGCAGAGCAGAATGATATGATGAGTGCGAGTGGAGTGGAGTAAGTGGACTGGGCCTCCTCCCCGATAAGTAGGTGAAATCCCTGCAGGATTTCGACGCAAACATAAAAGAGTTGCCACCACACACAGAAACACAAAACAGGGCAGACACACAGCACAGCACAGCCGGTACAGTCTGCGCCAAAAGGGCGCAGGAAAGTAGTAGTAGCAGATGTATTTATTCACATACATCTTAATACATTCACTGTATCTGGATTATTAATCTATTTTAAAATATATATTAATATCTGAAAGTACGTACACATAGCACGAAAAATGATGCTTAAAAATATTTGAATCTTCATTATTTCCTGGCAGAGACGCTTTTTACTCCAAATCGATTTCGCTTTCCCATTCACATTCACATCATCGCAATTTTGTTTGGCCATATAAAAAATATCGCATAAAAATATTTCAGACGCCAAAAGGAGAGCGAAGGAAATGCGTATGAAAATGGCATTAGAAATACAAAAAGCGAGGGACGCAGCAATAAACGGAGAAGCCAAACAAAGAGGGCCAATAGAGGCTGTTAAAAGGGCGAAACAGGAAATAAAATTCCACTTTAAGCGTTTTTAATACAAATGCAAATACGTGAAAGGAGCAAAAAAGACAGCTTGACAGGCGATGTGAGCGATGGGTGAAGGCGGACGAAGTGCCCAGCGAGTGGGAGGGAGACAGGAAGACAGTAAGACGTATATAAATGCGGTCACATTGAGGTATATTAATATATATTTCTGTTTGACGGCGCACTCACTTTCATGAAAGGGTTTACCACCCACACACATTTCCTTTTACGACGTGACTACGTGAATGGTTGAAAAATCTATTTCGAACTAGTTCATCGAATGAAATTAAAGTTATACTACCACAAACCAACCAAAGAATCGCTTCTGGAGAAATTTTAATTTCAAACATCTTGCCATGCATTTTGTTAATAACATTTCGCAGCTTTCTTTCAGTTTTTCTCTGTCTGACATTTAACCAGACAAAGAAGCAGAAAACAAAAACAATGAAACGCGGCTGCAGGCTTTAAAAAAGATGAGAAGTGGAAAACCTAAGGCCCGCCAGTAAAGTGGCAGTCGCAATCCAATCCAGTCAACAATATGAAAAATAAAATACATAATACACACAACCGCAGAGGCAGCAGCCAACTGCATGTGGAAAAAACCAGAAATGCAGAAAAGCGGAAAAGCAAACGAAACGCGCTGAAATCGCAAAAGCGGAAGTGTAATAAAGTGCAAAAGTGCAAAAAGCACAGATAGAGCCCAGAGTCAAGTGAGATAAGAACAATGCGAAACAAGAAAAGTCAAGTGTAAGAAGTGTCACGAGTTGTTAAAGGAAAAAGCAAAGGGAAAGTCGGGTGGAAAAAAAAAACATAAAAGATCCGGAAAAAGGTGAAATGTGAGATGAATTGAATTGAGCGGATGCAAAGCAGATGGAAATTCACGAGAGCGCGCGATACAAGACGAGCTAATGGAATACGAAATATGGAAGTCTGGAAACAACATTTTGAAAAGCAGAGTTAAAATTATTTCGCCCCATAGAAACACCTCTTTCGAAACTTTCGAAAACAAAAATAAGCATTTACTAAATAAGCAAGCCTTGAAGTTTATTCTTCTGAATTTATTTCCAAGATCTACGGCGATTACTAAGTAAAATTTAGAGCATGTGCAGCCACAAGTGAAGGAAAATTCAAGGTAGGCATACAAATCAAAAGGCACAAGTAAGCCTGTGTGTGTGTGTGTGTGATTTCTGCTCGCGCTTTTCCAGCTGTCCATGTGTGTCCATGTGGACGCACACAGTCAAAGCAAGCGTAAAAGTAGAATGAACGGAAACGTTACTGGCACAAGGACCTCAAAAAGTATGCAACATTAAGTGTTGTCGTTGCTTTTTTTGTCGTGCCTCCTTTTATTCTTCTTGAGCCCCTTGGAAACCCCCGGCTACCTGAAAATCTGCTTCTTATGTGCCATTTTTGCACAAGTTTCGTTAGCTGTCAACGTCCTGCGGACACTTGGGGCCTACATATGTATACTCAACTTAAATCTGTCAAGACTAAATGGAATTAGTTTAAGAAAAACTAATTTTAAAGAAGACAGCTAAAGGCTGTAAAACAATTAGTGAAAATCATTTATAGTTTATAGGTGTCCGTTTGTATGCACAAAAACGTAATTGTATTATTTTATTAGGTCTTTATGTTTCTCTTCCAACCCCATTAACAAAAAAAAAAAAAAAACATTTTAAGCAAAAATAATTATTTGGAACAATAAGAGCATTCCGCAGTTTTGTTCCCAAAAAAACTCAAAACTTTATCCACTTCGTCTACCTTTTGCCTTTATTTTCCAACAACTCATTAACAAAAATGCGCAAAGAAAATAAAAGCATCAAGTTGAAGGGGAAAAAACGGCAACAAACGTGCTTGAGTCTCTCTCATCTCAAAAAAGTCTCTTGAGAATAAACGAAGAATGTCTCGAGAAGAAAATAAGAAAATCAGGGAAGAGAAGAGAAGAGAATAAAGAAATAAAAATGAAAGACAAGTTCTCTCACTAATCAACTTTCAAATGAACTGCAAGTCAAGTGTTGTCTTCTATATGCATATGTTTTTATATCCCCTTCCTTTTCGGGAAAGTAAAGTTAAATTATGAAAATGTCAAGAACAATGTACATGTGTACATGTGTCGCCCGGAGACCACCACCCACACATACATATAAATGAATAAATGCCAGGAACAATTTACATAAAAATATTTGTGCCAAAAAGTTTTCAACACCCAAAAAGAGAAGAGGGAACATTTTCCACACGAAAAACAAAATGTGTGGGCTGACAGAAGGGGGATTTTCGGGCAAGTTTATCAAGTGAAGCATCGCCTAATCCAGAACTCGAGATCCCGAAACGCCGACCGCACAATTTACAGCTTTTCATCCCCGTCGAAGCTCCCACTTAAGTGCTGTGTGTGTGTTCTGTATTTGCTCACGCTGAAATTTTCAATTTGAGCACACAAAACTCATTAGAAGACAACTTGTAAACCCTCAAAATTATAACATTAAAAAGGGGCCAAATAATTCGGGATGAGAGCGAGCGCGTTACCCGAGTTCTTAGGTAGACACTCTTTGACAAATAATGTATACAAATAAGCTAAACTTTTGCCTAAAAATGCAAACTAAAAACGATAACTCACATCTTAAGTTATGCAAATAAGTGTACTAAAAATAATATTTATGTTTGCAATAAGTGCAAATATTCACAACTGTGAACCACTCTTGTGGCATTCCAATTTATGGATTTCCAAGTAATACCGATCCCTAATTTGTGCGACTGTCACGCGCCCATCTCTAAGCCTCACGTAATGCTCACGAGTGCGTTCGCTTTCGATTCAATCAATTCTTTATGTCTTTATTAATATTTATGCGATGCTGCCGACAATCTGCGTATCTGTGTGAGAGCTTTTACGTCAGAGAGCTCAACCCTAAGCCCCCTGAACCCAAAACCCCCGCACTGCCCCAAAATGTATGCAATGAAAATGTTGTAAGTGCTTTAATTTTATTTGGGAGATGAATCGGGTTACGCTTCTTCGGCTCGTGGATTTTATGTAATAATTCGATTCGAATATATGTAATTTGGCTTATCGCTGCATTTACGACTTTAATTTCGCTTTTCAAAGAACATTTTCCGCTTTCTCTATATATTTGCAGTATTTGAAGTATTTTTATTTAGCTAATTCGCTTTGCGGCTATTAATGGTCACGGCCCCGTCTCTTTTCCATTCCACCTTTTCATAAGTCAGATCACGTATCCGGTCATTAGATCAACTTTAATGTAATGCAGTCCACGTTTTTATTTACTAAGATCTCTTATCTTTCTTTCATCGGCTGCTTTTGTCCCACTGGACCAGATATGATGGGAAAGTAAGGATTTGAAGGTGGTAAAATGTACAGCGAAGAGGAAATTATGTTGGCTTTTCAATAAGTTCAAACGCTGCTAAGGGAAAGATAAGAAATATGTAGTAATACAATTTATATTAATTTACGAGCGTTTTAACGTGCGCAATAATTGCGCAAAAGAATCCCAAACCATGACAGTTTCATCATGCCACTTTGGTACCAATCGAATTTCCAGCTCTGTTGCTGCTATTACCAAAAAAACAGAAACAAAAAAATGGCAAAGAAACAACTTTAATTGAAATCTTTGCTCTGAAAGCGACTTTATGCAATTTCAAAATACTTCCTGACCCAGGAAGAGAAAAAACAGTGGCGAGGGGCAAAATGGGGAACTTTGCTTTGGCTGCTGTGCAAAAGTTTTGCCAAACAACTTTGGCTCAAAGACAAAAGCACTGGCAGCGGCAAAAAAAAAAAGAGGAGACAGAGACAGAGGGCCAAAGAAAACAAGAGTACAAGGGAAATGGCAAATGGAAATGTGTTTTCCTTTCCCACCAGTAAAAAAAAAAAACAAAAAAATACAAGCAAATAGAGTGACAGTTCCCCCGTGATGTTCCCCCGAAATGGTACAGTTGCGCTCAAAAGGTTCAAGACACCTTGTGGGCGAGCACAAAATTGCATCGCGCCACGCCATATCGATAATTGTATATTGGGCAACAGATATATAGCAGAAATGATCGGTCATTAAGCCATAAAGATCGGGCAATTAAGTCGGATCGGATCGTAAAACGGCAGCCGATGAGCCCGGCTAATTGGGCCTTCGCAAAATTGGTTCAACAATAATCGTAATCGTGCCTCGCAGGCAGTTAGTAAACAAATTTGCCCCTAAAATGGTGGCTTTGGGTGCATAAACAATAGAAAAATGGTGAGAAGTTATTATATCAGCTCTAAGCAAACAATTTGTACATTGATGCTATAAGAGTGTAGATATCGGCAGATAAAATATGAAAAACATGTCATTAAGGTTTTAGAACATCGCAGAACCATATAGAAGCAAATCACATTCATAATGTGACTGGGGCATCGAAAAACTCTCTCGAAAACCAGACCTTATAAATAGAATTTATAAGGGGGCTTATGATATGGTTTTTCCGCAATCATAAAACTCAGACCAGGTTCATAAATGGGGTTCTGTAAATTGCGTCGCTTGTCTGGCGAAGTTCATTTTCATTCTCTAGATTGTAAAAGCCCAGCGTTATTGATTGCCAGATATGAGGGTAACCAATTTTATAACGATCATGAAGACGGGGAAAAAAATGGCTAAGTAATGGAATGGCAAACAAGGAAATTTATCAAAATCTAGTTTTATGGATTCGGTAGCAAAGAAATGTGTAGGTCAATGGATCCCACAACAGTTTGTTTATATCGGATATATATGACGAGACTTTTACGCATTTATTTTGCTATTGAAATCAATGTCTTTCAGAGACAAAGACACATTCTTTGACGTTGATGTGGATTTTTCGAGGCAACAGGCCACAGGGAACATGTGACGCGAAGCGGAAATTAAAATGCATACCTCCCACTGCAAGGATATAATACTTCTAGACTATATCCGGTTTAAATCCGGTTTAATTAACAATAGGCCCTTGAACGCGATTAAAGACTTTCCGGGTTGCTCTTTAAATATTCCTTTAATACCGCCCCGCTGCCAAATGATCTTTCTTTTTTATGCCCCCGGGCGATTTATTCTCATTTCGCAAACATTTTTATGGCTCCCCAGCAGAAGCACACACACGCAAAAAGCGGAAAAAAGCAAACTTTCTTTTCCACCTGAGCTGCAAGCAGCATAAATTTCTCATTCCGCCAAGGATGTGGGGAATGTGAAAAAGTGGAGCTGCTTGGAGCAGGCGACCTAGTTTTTCCCGAGCTTTATTTTTCGTTAATTTTTTAAGAAGCAACAGGAAGCATTTTTGCCAAATCACTTGCTTAAAAAGAAAGGACTAAACATTTTCCCAGATATTTTCAATTTGATTAGGCTTAATTATGTGTGCTGCATGGCAATAGGCAGACGCCCACTTATTTTACCCCGCTTATGAATTCACAAACACAGGCACACCACACATGGTTGGAACCCCACATTTTCTTTCGCATTTTCCTTAACGGTTTTCCCTGGCATTTTGCAATTATTGCTCCTGCTGCGTCTGTTCGAAGAATGTTGGGATAAATTCTACATGCACAGGAATTTTCAATGTAAATAGTGCTTCAAAACTTGAGAGTTCAGAGAACAACGCAATGATATGGAACAAAATCGGTAGGGCAGCAATTAATTAGTTGAATTATATAGGATCATACATATGTAGAAATTTAAGCGGCCTTACCAACTTTCGCCCTAAATTTTAATAATTAATATTTGTATATCGGTTTTTCCTAATCTGTTGGTCCGAAAATAGTTTTGACCTTTCGAAACATTTGCTGTTTCTGATGCCTTTTGCTTTTACTTTTAATTTTAAACTTTTTTTTTTTTGTTTCCCCTGCGACCTTTCGCTAGCAGCTATCGCGTCGAATTAATCAAAACTTTTGAGTTATCCAATTAGCGCGCGTCGAAAAGTTTATCACCTAGCCCATAACATAACCTCAAACCTCAGACCTCTTAACCCCACGTCGCCCCCAATCGGATTCCCCTATTTGTCGATGGAATGAGAATCATAAAAATGAGAAACGAGCCAACGAGAGGGGTAGAAAGAGAGGGGCGAGTGCTTGCGGTGAACTTCATACAACACGTAATTGCTCGACGGAAAAGAGACGGGCACATGGCACATGGGCGCTAGAAAGCGACGGGTATACAGATGCCCATTGCTTACCGTTATATAGATTGAAGATGCGAATTGGGCGGCGGATGGGTCGTAAAGTGTAGCAGCTGTTTAGCAGGAAGGCGAGCATAAATGAAAATCAATAAATACAAAATTTATGGTTCGTAAGAGGGGGGTGGAGGGGGGCAAAAAAATAAAAAAAAAAAGAAAGAGGCTTAAATTCACTCACGCACACTTTGCAGAAAGAGATGGCAACTCGTTTGCGGTGGGGGAGGGGGAGGGGGAAGTCAGGCTTTTAGAACCAAACTGCAAAACCGCCAAACAAAATCGATAAATCTGCAGCCACGCAGTTCGTGCAAAAAGAGGACGGCATGATAATGCAATTGGCCAATAAATCATCGCATAAAACTACATTAAAAAGTCGGCACACACACTGGCGCAGAGCTCCACCTGCAGGGAAGTGAAAATGCATTGAAAATACTATAGCAATCTTCTAGTTGGGCAATGAAATATGCTCTTTTAAAGTAAATAATCCTGTTGAAATTTGATATTTAACAAAATGCAGTTCCATTAAAATCTATTAATTTAGTTATGTCGTAGTTCACGAATCTACACAGCTTGCCATAATCGAACTACCCAGATTATTTCTCTCCGTGCACAACTAACACCCCCCAAGCTTAGTCAATCACAGCTGAGTGCATCCAGCCATCAATCAATTAATCAATCAAATAAATGTCCGACACCGAGCGGCCCTCAATCGTTTACATCAGTCAGCAATTTGCTATCAATTAGATAATGGCTTATCGTCAGAGCAATTCTAGTGACGAAAGTAGCTCGCTCACACCCCTTCCTTTACCGTTTTTTGCAGTTTATTTTTTTCTTCTCTGTTTTTTGCTTAACCCACTAAGCGCACACTTCAGCATGATTTATGGCTAAAACGAGATAGCGATAGATTAACCTCTTGAGAGGCCGAAAACTTGGAGCTACCAAAACAATCGCTGGGACACATATTAGCCATAAATCTGTATAACACTCGCGGCCATAAATCAATATTTAAATGCTAATGGAAAGCCACGCTCTACAGCAACAATTGGCCGGCACAGTGAGCCATAAAAGCCAAGAAACACCGCTGATTATCTGGCAAGTCTGAAGAGACTCAGACGGCGCCAAACAAAACAAAGCGATTCAAGCGATCCAATCCAATCAAATGGAATCGAAATCAGATCGCATCTGATCCAAAGCCGATCACTTGAACTTTGCCCTTTTGTTTTTCCAGCCATGCGACTGAGTAGTGTAGTTCACAGTGATCGTCACAAATCTATATATTCCCGAGCATTAAACAACCCATTTAAATACATCGAAGCAGTTATATTTTATTATTTGCGCAGTGCATTCAGAACATAAAAATGCAATCAGCCCAAACTGTAACTATTTATAGACTTCAATGGCTTCATAAGATTTTTGATGAGCTAAAGCAACTGCATAAAAGTGTCAGATAAGCGCACAGCCATGGCCATAAAAATACAACCACTGCACGATCAACGAGGCTGCATAAAGGGTGAGTGAGTGGTGAGTGTGTTGGGCACCACAAAGACGCTTTGGAATTCCGTGGGTTGTCTCGGGGGTTTATTAATAGCCGATACGTGACTAGAAGTACGACTCGGAATTACTGCCCATTTCGTGTGTGACAAGACAGAATGTTATTCAACGTTCTATTGTGGAGCAGAGAAAGGCCACAGAAAGGGAGTTAGGAACAAGGCTTTCTAAAAGACATCCAACATCCTGCACATCCTGGCTCCAGCTCCATATTCTAAGGCTGATGTTGATGAAAGTTAATTATAATGGTAGAGCAAGTCGATTTGTGAGCTATATCTCTCAAACATGGAACTGAATTATTGAAAAAATTTTAAACGCGACTCTTGATTATTTTCTCTTCTACTGCGGCGAGTGTGGGAACGAAGGGTCCCAAGGATTTGGGATTTTGTAATTTTGTGATTCCTCTCGGTTTCAACTGGAAACTTTTTGCTTAAGCCGAGAGTGGTTGGACTTTATGCAAAACAGAATGTTTACTCCGGATTTTCAGCCACCCGTTTGTTTACAATATTCGCTTTGATTTCGATTTGCTTCGACCAAGCCAAGCAGCAAATAGAATTTTGCCTTGCAAATAAATAGGATAAATGTTGGGGGCGTGGGCCTTGAAGGTCGAGAAAACCAGGAAAGCGGCAAAATCGTTAAAATCGGCAAATCGGGAGACGGGAGGCAAAAACGGATCCAAACGCCGGACCCGTGGTAAATTACATTTAAGAAATCAACGCGCGATGGCCGATGGAGTTAGACTTTTCGCATTGAAAAGTGGCAACGTCGCAGGCGGGAAAGGGATGGGGATTGAGCGGAAAAGAGCGAAAAGTGGGCGGTGGGCGGATGGCGTCTGAAGGATCCCATTCAGTGGAAAACGGGAGCTGAAAATTCAATTTGATTTGATTTGATTTTCGTTCTCGTTTTCGTTTGAATGCACAACAGAAGTGGAGAAGAAGAATAAGATGATAAAATCAAAATCAAGGACTCGAGACGGGCAAAAGATAAGTATTATGGTATAATCAATGGAAATCAAACGATTAACGTGACATTACATTCTAGGCAAGTTACTAAAAACCGATCCATACAACTTGATCATTTTGCCCCATGTCAACGGGGCGAGTTCAAGGTCACAAATTCTGAGGAGGGAGCAACGCACATGGAGCCATCTTTTAAGACTTGGAATACATACACTTAGCCAATAATCCTTGCAATGCTATCCAAGTTATACAAGTAATAATGAGCACATATGTACATATACCCATAATAAAAAAATAACAAAAACAAAAAAAAAACAGCAAAACATAAAAACATGTTCGTATGCGCCTAACAACGTTTTCTTGCATTTACTTGTGTGCGTGTTGTGTTCTTTTCGGTTCGCAGTTGTTGCGCTGATAAAAATCAACAGTCGCTGCTCGGCCGACGTCGACGGCGACGCCGACGTCAGAGCCGTTTTATGCGGCCGGCGAAAAAAAATGTTTTTCTTTTTTGTTTGTTTTTGGTGCTTTTGGTTTTTTATCGCAACTTTTAAACTGGGCCGCAGCAATTAATTGAAAACATTAAAATTTGTATGAGGTTGGGTGGCCTTTTTTGTTTTTTTCGCTATTGTTTCTATTTGCAGCGTTTTTTTTGGCATTTTGCTTTTTCCAATTAATTAAGTTTTTTCTGTTTGCATTACCTTGGGCTTTTACATTTTCCTAATTAATTCCTTTCTATTTAGTTTACTTTGTTACCTACATAGTTTTATCCTTTTAAAAATGTAAATAATTTAATGTTCTTTAATTTCTAATTTATTTGGATTTGTTTAATGTTATTTGTTTAATTTTGATTTTTTTGTTATTTCAACTAATTTAGAGTTGTTTTTGTTTCTAATGCACTAGTTTGCTCTTTCGCTTTCTCTCTGTCTCTTTCTCTCTCTTCCTGCAATTCTCTCTTTCTCCCTTGCCTCTCTCCCTCTTCCTCTGTGTCTTCTCTTCTTCTTCCTTGCTGTTTTGTTTATTTGTCTGTTTCACTTGTTTTCGCCTTTTGGAACTGTGCTTTTCATCCCAGTTCCCCTCCTTTTGCACCTCGTCCTCTTTCTCTCTTCCTCTTGTTCTTCTTCGCCTTAATATTATGCACACACTTTGTTTTCGCCCGTTTTATTTTGTTGATTTTCCAGATTAATCCGCGGTATTCGACCGATTTTTTAGCGTTTTACGAATTATGCACAATTTTCGCGAATTGCGTTTTTGCGGAATTTTTTAAACGCAAATTGTGTGTGCGGAGCGAACGGCGAACGTTGTTATATGACGGAGACGATGAAAACGATGCGAAGCGAAAGCGAAAACGAGACCTGCGCCGGCGTCGCAGTCGCCGCGGGCAGAGCAGTTGGCGGCGAAAAACGAACGAAGCGAGGCGAATAACGAATTCGAATTGAGGCGAAGGCGAGCCAGGCGCCAACAGCTGAGAGTGCGAGCGAGAGGGGGCTATTGCACTGAGAGAAATACTTGTTGAACTACATAGTATGCCGTCTTTCTATATTCCAATTCCCATTCCTATGCAAACATATCCTAATATAAGCTGACTATAGGCGGCAATTAAAGGCGCATAGAAAGATATTTTAAAGTCGTCTAAAACACACGTTATTCGCAGTATAGCCTAAAATAAGAGCCATGCGTGAGAGCGTAGATGCTAAGCATAATGCGAAAACGAGAGGGCGAATAGAAGCAAAAGAAGCAATTGAAATTGAAAGTTGTAATGAGACAGCGACTTGAGATTCATCATCAAACAGCTGCCGCCGCCTAGTGGCCTCTCACTCGCAGAGTAGTAGCACCCTCTCCCTCTAGTAATGCCCTCTCCCTTCAGCACACGGCGGAAATCCAATTATAAGCAAATCGAGCAGACATAGCGTCGTCGTAGCTTTTTTCGTTACTTTTCCTTTTTTTAACTTCTTGCACAAAGACTCAAAAAAGTGCCGGAAAAATTGGGGTGGTGCAAAAAAGTCTGGCGAAAACATATATAAATATGTATGTATATATGTAGATACGTAGATGTATAGAAAAAAGAGGGGACTTTTCAATTGTTGTTTGGGGAATTCAAATTCAGACACATGTATAATCTGCATACACATGTAAGTACACATGTGTGATTTATGCAGCCATAAATTCGGTGTCATACTTTGCCAGCTTAATAAATTAAGCCATTTTCTGCTTTCTGCAATCAAGTCAAATGCGCAATCAATTTAATGGCTATTTTTTCAAATTAATTGACTGGCAAAAGCCACTGTTTTTGAAGTTAGCAAATAATTACACACACGTATACTTGCCCAACAAAGTATGTAAAAAAAAGTAATATCCCTTAGTTTTCATCATAGCCTTAGTTTAGATCAGTGGTCAAGTTATGAAAAAGAAGTTAAAAGAAAAAGTAAAATTCTAAGCGGTTTATTCTGTAGGTTCGCTAATCGCTTGGCTGCTTTCCCAAATTCATTTATCACATGTGATAAAAAATAAAATCGACAATAGCCCCGAATTTATTTGCTTTTCTGGGGGCTTTCGGTGGATTCTACAAAGCGTGCCGACTCTTTGGACCCTTATCAGTTCGCAACAACAATAACAACAACAACTGTCCCAGCCGAGCTCTTATCATAAAAATAGCAAAAAAAAATTAAGGCAAAAAAAAGAAAAGCACTAACAATGCAGACCGGCCCCCTTCAAATATAAAGAAAGAAACAAAGAAATATATGGAGCGAAATAGTGGACATTAAAGCTAGTTTTAAGAAGGCTGGTTACGTTTATGCCGCATTTTGTAGTTCATTTCTACTGAATTACCATTATCGTGGAATTTCCCGTTTCACATGGCGTATGCGCAATATTTAGCTTCCATTTACTTTGCTTTGATTTTCCGAAGAAAGAGGCCTACCAAAGATTTTCAATTGCAATCGACTTACCTGTAAAGAGAAAAGTGAAATAAATAATCAATTACCAGGGTTTAGAAATTGCAAATGCTTTATATTATTATATATTTTAAAATGGCAAGAGCCATTAAACAGTGTTGGGGTCATTGTTGATGATATATGTAGATAATAATAATAATATAGATAAATGTTGATTTATAGAGAAGGGATTTCGCGGAACCACTGTGCATCATTGACGACCTTTGAAGTGGTTGAACTTGAGGAGGTGGAAACGATACACTCAGCTTTCAATTGGTTAACCAACTGCTTTTGCTTATTTTGGGGTTTGGTCGTTTGAGGTTTTTGTTTGCCTTTGTTGGGCTTTACTTTATTTTGGTGACAAGTTGAGCAGATTAACATTTTACGCAATTAATACGAAGGGAAAATAACAGGCCTTAAATGCTAATTGCCAAATGTGAAACAAACAGATGACGGCAAAATAGAGAAAGGGCGACTGTGGGTGTTGGTAAATCAACCCCACCGTTTTTTTTAATGGGGGGTGTGCAACCTTGAACTTTGACCTCGCAGCATTCTAATCTGCGTCTAAAATTTGATTGCTCGCAACACCAAAACCGAAAAAAAGACAAAGAAAGGAAAATAAAATAAAGAAAGAAAGACGCCTCTCTATTCGCCTCGCTCTGCCGGCGCAACAGCAACGCCACCTGAGCAGAGGCCACATCTTCCCTCTCTCTCGCTCGCTCTCTCACTCTCTCTTGCCGACTCTTTCCTTTGATTTCTGAAGGATATATGGCAGGATGGCCGAGTAATAATTAGTCCCACGTGGGCTTCGCAGCAAGCAGCTTACCGATTGCAAAAAACGGGCAGGAAACCGAAAACGGGAGATGGGAGGTGGGCGATGTGAGTGGTCGAATCATCGAGGATAATGGCCAGCAGGATATTATTATCCGCCTGATTGGAATGCCTTGAGTCAAGTATTTGATGGCAAATCTACTCGTAATTGAGTTAGTTCATTAATTCACATATTCATTCGGCATTCCTTCGATAGTCGCTTAACTTCTAACCAAAAAGTCGATAGTGATCCGGACTGAAGTTCGATAACTCCTTCCAGTGGCCTTTTCAATGGTCTAAAAATGGTATTTAAATCATGCATTGCCCAACTAATGAACATCACATGCTCTAATTGATCCTCTTTGGTTATTCATCTAAACGTGTGATCTGCATCGCATGTGCCAGCAGATCGTGAGCTATCAAAATTGCCTGCAATTTGAGCGTAGTTTGTTACTCTTTGCTGATTTCTGTTTCTGTTTCTGTTCGCTTTTGTTTTCTTTTTTGCTGTTAGATAAGCTTCGCTTTGAATGGGGACCGGGTCATGCTTTATTAAACAAATGGCACAACTCGCGGGTAGATGTATAGTTTATGAATAGAATTCTAACAACTTAATTATAGATATCGCTGGAGAGAGATCCCCAGGGAGAATGGTATGGAATCATGGGGGTAGTGTCAGCACAGAATCTGCCATAAAAAGCATTCGCAAATTATTGGTCGCAGTGTCGAGTGTCAACAGAAAAGTATACTTATATAAGGTGAATGCATTTGATAACAGCTTGCTGTCTTATTCAATTGATTGTACAACACCATCTCTGAAACTAGTCGCTAAAATTTCGATAAGTTATCGATATTGCATCTTTAATGGAAATGCAAGCGAGTATCTTCCCAGATCAAAAACTTCGGTGATCGCGATAACTTATCGATAGGCGCGGCTTCTCACCTAGACGGAGAATTGCGGAAGTTGTAGCAACAGCAGCAAAACGAGCACACCATATACACCAGGAAGTTGATGCTGCCGCACCACGTCGACGTCGAAGTATTACCGCTGCTGCCGCTGACGCCGATGCCGCTGCCTGTGAGCGTACCGCTCGAATTCTGCTCGCTGGCGGTCGCTGCGCAGCTGCTGCTGTTGTTGTTGTGCAAGCCAGCAGCGCCCGCTGCCGCTGCGATGATCGATGCCGCCGACGATTTGCGACGTCCAGCTGCTGTTGCTGCTGACGTTGCAGCGCTGCTGGTTTCACTGCTCTTTTGCCGCAGAAAGCGTCCCAGGTGCGGTGGTGCAGCAGCAGGTGTGTTGCTTTCGAGGGCGGGCGGGGCGCTGCTGGTGGAACGTTTGCGCTCCGCCGACGTCGCTGCTTGCTTCAAGCGTTGCTGATCGTCGACGAAGGAGATTTGCTTCCACTTTTTCTTCTTCTTCACTTTGGCGGTGGCTTTCAGCAGATTCCGCGATCTATATGTTGTGGTTAGCGCTGTTAGTGTTGCTGTTGTTGCAGTTGCAACTGGTGTGGTTGTTGTGGCTCTGCTCGATGTTGTTGTTGTTGCTCCTGTAGTTGTTGTTGTTGTTGTTCCTGTAGTTGTTGTTGCTGCTGCTGCTGCGGAGGCGGCGACTGCGGCTGAGGCAGAGGCAGCGACGGCGTCGTCACTTTTGGCCGCCAGTTCAGAATCAGAAGCTCACACGGACACACACATGGGTACTAGGCGCACGCACACAATCACGCAGGCAGAGCGCTGCGTCGACGTCGCGGCGGCGGCATTCTAGAATTTTACGAAAGTTTGGTTTTTATAGAGACAACGATTTTTGATACTTTTGTTATATCAGGCGAATTTGTATTTGAACTTTTGATAAATGAACTTTAAATTTATTAATTGAATGCTCTTATATTTTTTTGGAATTTCGTAAAATATTTATTTTAAAATATTCGTTTTTACTTTGAGAACTGTTGAAGAATTAATTAAATATTTAAGAAGACATTAGGGATTTCCGAAATTTGGTTTTGTTTAATTCTTGGTAGTTTTAGCTTATTAAATTCGTGTGGTAAACGATTTTTATTTTTACATACTTAGGTTTCTAAATTGTTCTTTGTTTTTCCTAAAAATATATATTTTCTAGCTCAATTACACACTCCTATACGAACGTTGTTAAAAGTTTCATTAAAAAAAGTTAAATAGTTTCGTTAATATTAAACTGAATATCAAAGTTATTCGGTCTGTTTTTTTGTTTTTGGTATTATAACATTTGTAACAAATGGCCCATGATCTTTCACTAATTTAAATTGGTTTCGTTATACACATATATTAAGATCAGTTTTTGCGGTGGTTTATGTTAATTATATTGGTTTTGTATTTCGAATTTTCACATATTTACTTCATATCGGGTCAACTTCCTTTATAGATTCAACGATGTTTTTCAACTGTTGTTATTCTGTAAGAATTTTAGTATTTTTTTGGTCGCTACCACTATTGCATTTGATATTTAGTTCCAATATGGAATTTTACCTATTTTTTGAGAATCTAATATATTTGCTTTGATTAATAACTTTTGTTGAATACTCACTCGCATTTACTGTTATCGTGTTTTTAATTTTTCTTTTGAAAAAAGGTCTAGTTTATCTAATACAATTTTCTGTTTTTCGTGAATTATTTTGTTTATTAGTTAGTCTACACTTAGATTTTCGGTTGTGACTCTTCTATTGTCTTTGTTATTACTGTTCGTTACTTATTAGTTTGGTTATATTGGATTTTGATGGAGTACTTTGATTTATTGTATTTTCACTGAGGGTTTTTATTGCAACACATATCGAAGTTTTGATTATGGGTATAGTTATTATTATTTTTGCAACTTTGGCAATTTTCTTGGCTTAAAGATTTTAGTTGGAAGAGTTTTGGTAGTTTTCAAGTATTTCGTTTTTTTTGTTTGCTAACAGTTTTTAGAGTTCATTTGCTTGTGCTTTGTTAGCACGCTTTTTGCATTTTTTGATGCCGCCCTTTGTTTGATTTTTGTTTTGTTTATTTTGCACTAACTTTTAAACGACTTTTGTATATATTTTCCGTAATTACTGGTCATATTTTTGGTCTATTATTGTGTAGCTTTATTTTCTGCCGCTTATCATTCCACACTGTTATCTTAACTTCTGCTGCTTCTTTTATGTAATTTACAGCTTCTCTTTCTCTCCCCTTCTCCTGCTTTTTGTTGTTGTTTTGCACACACGTGCGAGGAGCACTTAAAAAAAGGTAAAGCACAAGAACAAAAAATTCACGGGCAATGCTGTTTGGTTAACCGAATATTTAGCACTTGCGACCACTACGCGTATTTATTGTTTATTATTATTATTATTAGGTATGATTATGGAATGTGGTGCTTCTTTATTTTATTATTTTTTAGGCGGCGCGCGCGCACACACACGCACCCACACGCACACACACACACGAAATGCGATATGCGTTGCGATGCCGATGCGATGCTCTCTGCTGCAGCGACCGCACTACACTGCCGCAAAAAGCAACGGAAAAGCAGAGAAAGGCAGCGAAAAAGCAGAAGCAGTGGGAGCAGCGAACGGCGACCGAGTGGCGGCGAATTGCGCCGGCAGCGACGGCGACTTCGGTCCGCCGAGAGCGAGAGCGAAAGAGAGCAAAAAGAAGATGAACAAAATGAACGCGTGCGCGTAAGAAGTGAATGAATCTATTTTGTCTAGTTTTGCATATAAATACGCGTTCATCAAAATAGTAGCCGCTAAATTAAATTAAATTATAGAATATGTTTCATTCCCCAAGTTTGATAGATGGGTTAATCTATCAATTGTATTCAACTGCAATATTAATATTGTACTATCATAGTGCAAAATGCTGATCAGAGCACATACGCAAATGTCTGCGCAATTGATTTTCTCTAATGCTCACTCACTGATTGCAGAGTATTTAAGGTGCGGTGCGACTATGGCCCGACTTTTCTACTGAATGAAGTGCGCAAAATAGTAGTAGAGAGAGCATTATTATCGGAATCCCAAGTATGGACCAACTTAAAGACTTTCCTCAGTAATTAGTCTTTCAAAGAATTGCATTTCTCCGTCTCATTTCGACAGAGGAAAACTTGGTTGGCCATCAATTATTATTGTTTATCTCCGACTATTAACTATTATTTACTGTTTGCAGGAGAGAGCGGAAATTTCGAAATTCTCTTTTGCGCAGAAAGCTGCGCGCTCTTGATTCCAATCAGCCCTCTGCTCTGCCGCCGTGCATTCTTATCAGAACCGCGCCGTCGACGTCGCTGCCCGTTAGCTGTTGTCTTTTTGCTGTTGTTGCGCACTGCACTTGAAAACTTCATTCACGCATCTTTTCTCTTTTGCAATTTGCATGTGCAATTTGCATTTTGGATATTGGCCAGACCTAATGACAATAATAATAATAATAATAATGATAACTAATCTGGGGTGAAGTGACAGCGACGCCGGCAGAGGGGCAATTGCAGCGTTCGACGGCGAACTCAAGTGGTTGACGTCTTTACTAACACTAGACTACGCGTTTTGGGGCTTGCGTGAAAAGTGGAAATAGCTACTTACACTTGGCTGATAAGAACCCGAGGCGGCTTTGATTTCCAGATTAGATGACCACCTGACTTGACCCCACCCCTGAGCCCAAACTCTCCGGTCAGCAAACGGAAACACACCCCCAGCTGCACTACTCACTGCCGGCATTCCGGCATTTCGTCATTTCGCCATTCCAGCATTCCGGCATTAGGCACTTAAACTGGCCCAGGTGCCTCAAGGTGCCTCAAGGTGCCACAAGGTGCTGCACGCACAAACAAAAAGAAGAACCCGGGGTCGGGGGCCATCTAAAAGTTTCAAATTTCTGCCGGCGACGGTGAAAGTGGCCTGAAATGAGCCCCGGGCTCGAAGTGCAATTATCCTGCGAGAGTTATCCATCAAAAATGCCGCTCGCCACTCGTTCTAATGAAAAACTTTGCTGCCATTCTGCTCGGGAACTCGATGGATGGGGGGAAGAACAGGTGGAGCTCGAGCGCAGCTTTCGCCTTCTTTTTGGCGTTATGGTTATGACCGCCGCCAAACCAGATGGTATCGCAGCTCTACGGTCCTTTGCATTAACGGCGTACAGAAGATCCATCCAAAATGGAACTTACTTTACCAACGAGGGTTGATTTCAGAGTTTTAGCTGGTCACCTACAGCTAAATTGATAAACAATTTAAGCATTTACTTAGACAAATAGTAGATTAGGCAAAGGCATACAGGGTATTAACTTCTGCTGAATCCGAGAAGTGCTGTCAATTAGAATATTCGAAGGTGATATTTAATCTATTTGCACCGCGCTCTCTGTCAACTCTATTTCGCAAAAACGTTAATAATACCCCCTGTGTCAAGCAGCCCCCTTAATCTATTTCCCCGCTGGCCTGTGTCCACTTTTGCTTTGACAAACAGCCGCAACAATAAAAAAAAGGAACAAAAAATGCAGGGGCGGGGGAAAAAAGCAGAAAACTAATGGATGGGCAATGGCACCCAAGGGGGCTGGCTTTAGAGATAGCCGGCAGGGGCGTGGCAGGGGTCCTGGCTATCTGGGCATCTGGGAGATATACATACATACATATACCTATACATATACATACGTATATATATATAAACATAAACGCATATACATATAACACCCGGGGAGGGCGCTTAGTTCGTTGTTTATTGGTGAGATTTTTTGGCGTTGGCCGTGAGTCAAATATTTGTGACAAAAACGCTGGTTTTGTGTTTCTCGTCGCGGGAGACTGAAATTTCATGAGGCTTCACGAGAGGGCTAAATTACCTGAATTGTTCTGTGTTTTGTACACTTTCTCTTATTGGTTCAATTAGTGCATGGCATTAAAGACCTGCGCTCGTTGCAGGAAATGCTAAATGTCGGCATCTGATGCACAAACACACGAATATTACTGCGTGCCATAGACAAGGTGTCGTATGGTTGCTTTGGCTTTGGAACTTGAACATATTTGCCATCGATTGGCGAGAACTTCAAACAAGCGTACGCAAGCTAGCTTGGAAACCGAAAAACATTTTTCATTATTTTCCAGCTCCGATTTGGTTCGTGCTTAATATTTTTCAATTTCCTGCTCTTTGAGCTCCGCTTTCGCTAGAGATTTTTCGCCCCGCCCGCTGAGCGTGTGTACCCAAAACCAACAGACACGCCCACGACCACGCCGCCCGATTGACGCACAGTCAACGGTACTGCCAGCGGGCGGCTGATGGGCCGTGGGCGCTGGGCGATGGGCGATGGGATGGTGGGCGTGGCCGGCGGACAAACAAATTGCATGCGTCTCTCATTTCTCATTTCCCATTTCAGTTGCCTGATGCATTTACAGTTGCACTTGCAGCAGCGCCAGGTGGGCGGTCTGCCACGCCCACGCAAAACGCACCGCCCCGTCTCACGAAGCCATACATATACAAAAAAGATTTTGATTGTCGAGAAATATTCTTAACGACTTTAAAATACAAATTAATTATGTCATGTTTATATCCACATAATATAAACGATTTGTTGTCACAAAACTTTATAATCCAAAAGAGAATGATTGGGCTGTCATGCTGCCAATTGCTTTTGTGGCATACATTTTTTTCAGTGCGTCAGCTTGGTTTCCTTGTCTAGCCACTGCACATACCGAAAAGTTAATCATAAAAACGCCGAGTGAAAATGCCAAGGTTCAACGTGTTGCTGATTGTTTTTTCTCCTGGGTGTCAAATTGTTAAAACGACGTTGGCAAAGGGATCGGGAGGGGGAAAGGGGGTGAACGTTTGAAAAGAGGGCGGACCGACACGCCCACCAACCAGTTGCACGCTGCGTATACGCAATACTCGCTCGCACAAAGACCAGAGCTTTTTTGTCGAGCGTTTAAAATTTAAATATATACTCCATGACCGAAAAATCAGATGCTTTCGAGCTTACCCAAGTCGCTTAATTAATCAGCAACCGTATCAAATGCATTCAATTGACTTACCTGTAACGAGAAAGAAGCAAAATGTTTAATTAGTGAGTTGAAATGCGACTTTAGTGGTTTATAATGGTTTATTAATGGTTTATAGCTACTGAAGAGTACATTTCATGAAATAGGTATCAAACTATTCTATTCCTGTATTAAATGTAGAGCTTGGCAAACGTGTTTTCATTTGTTTGTATTTCGAGGATAAAGTTTTTCAGATTTATTTTGAAATCCTGACCTTAAGCAATAAAAATAGTATTAAGCACGTTTCATTTAGCTTTCGAAGCTTTGGACAGCTTTTCCAGAAAATTCAAGTGTGTTGAAAAGCTGTGGGAAAAGTTCTGAGCAATTTTCCGAAGCTCTGGGTTCGCCGCATTGCTATTGAGCTTTTCATGCCTGTATTCTTTCTAAGATCAATGCCTAATTCAAAGAAAATAGATTTGTTTGATTTTGTTAACCTCTTGCATGCTTTTCTTTGGGAATTCCCCTAGAAAATTGCCTTATACAAGAATGCAATAAACTAATTACATTTTTCAAACAGACTAACAATCCTTTAGCATCCTGAAGCTTTTTGTCAAAGTGCAGCCGGGATTTAAAAGCTCAGCTGGTGAGCAGCTCAAGGGAAACGAGGAAAATGAAAAGGGGAACTGTTACCAAAGTCACTGCAAAGCTGAAAAAAAAGCAGTCAAAGCCAAAATCTTACCCCTTTGGGCAATCCACGGTATTTTAGAAAAAAAAAAAAGAGAAATTTTAAGGGAAAATGTAGAAAACAGAGTTTAATTAAGAACAAGCTGCTCAGGAAATCAAATTAAATAACCCTTGTAAAAGGTGCGCAAAATTTAATAATATTGTAAAGGTGGGCACAGATGTTGTGCATTGTCAATTTCTTGCACCGAATCTAAACGGCCTTTCAATTGGCTTTTTCATTCCGCTTGCAGTACAAATATATTAAATTCCTTAACTCTTTCGTCGTGGTTCCTTTGTTTTTAATGGTTTTGAGTTTATAACCATTCCTCGGCATCCGAGGGCTCACCTTTTCTGCCTGCTTTTGTTTCTCGCTCATGCCTGGCATTTTCCCATCTCGGATTGCCTTTATCTTAGGGATATACTTCAAATGGCCATTCGAGATGCCGTTGCCATCCTTCCCCCCTTTAAAAATGGCCTTGCAAATGTCACACGTGTCGTATGCATAATATTATTCATGCTATTATATAATGTTAGCAGTGAAAGCGAAACCTGCCAGACAACACAACAATTTAAATAGCTGTATGGTATGAGCACAATAATTCATGATGTTTGCTAGTTATTGGCTCAGCTCGAATTTTATTTCATGCAATGCCCAAATAGTAACATTGAAATGTGCCAAAGCTATGTCATAAATTAACATGGAATGTGAAGCAAGGAGGCGTAATTAATACTTTATCTAATGCCTTCTAATTAGGGCTTTTTAATAATACGCCCGCGTGTAAAGTTCTGGGGAAAACAATTTGACACAAAAAATATATCACACAACTACATTGCGCTTTAGAAGCTTAGAAAAAACGTGTCATAAAGTTTTTAATTGCGACAGATGAGACTAATGTGTCTTGTACGTAACTAAACAGCTGTAAGCTGTAAGATGAGTTAAGATGCTTAAGCTCAACTAAATGAGTTCGAAAATCGAAGGCCGCATCGAACTTGTGTATTAAATATCGGAACTGTCTAAAGTAATGAGCTGCTTACGGACTTTAACTAATATTCTGACAGTAATGAAGGTCCTGTCGGCTCTCTGGCACTCCTCTTTTGTTTCGTAAACATACCTTCATTTGCGCCTTAAGGTAGGCAGCACTCGGCTGAATATTCACCGGTGGGTTGGACGAAGAGTTTCAAAATAAAATATGCAAACAACGGCACGTTTTTAAAGACGGACCAGTCATACTCGTATCCTAACCCTCTAAAAACCCTTTAACATCTTTTTGTCGACACTTTCTCCCGTGGGAAAACCAACTGCCTGCATCTTTCACATTTTTGGAAAAGGGAAACTTTTGAAGTTTCACAGGGAAACGACTGTTAGATGACCCGTACACGCACGAGAAAAATATGCTGTAGTAGCTTGAAGTTATGTATCTAAAATATTGTATGAAGATACCTCGATGATTTTCAGAATTTGTACTTGGGGGAAGGACATGGCCCAAATGTTAATCTAGTGGGTTAGTCGACGAGAGTTCAATGGCTTAATTAACAAATTTCGTGGGCTGATTGATTGACAGAAATTCAAAACAACAACAATTTTAGGTCCTGGCTTTAAGGATACAAGACCCAAAAGCTTGGTAAAGTGTTTGGTATATTAACGGGAAATTTCACCCTCCCATTGACCTAGATATTGGCTAACAACGTTGAATCGCCCTAAGGACTTTGTTTAATTTCCAAAAATAGGGGCAATTGCAAAAAAAGTAAATAAAAGGGACAATTTATCATATTGTGGGCGTAAAAAGTTTCACACATTAAATCTTTCTAAAATCTTTCTTAAAGTTCTAGCCGCGACAATTATCGCACTTCAAATGTCGTGAAACTTTTGTCCACTTAAATCTTTTTGGTTCCAACTTGTGGCGCTCTGAAAATCCCTGAATGCCTTTTAACCCACGACAAACAAGACGGCAATCCAAAATTGCCGGATTTCCTTGGGGGAATACCCCTTTTTAAAGTTGTTAAAAATGCGGGCTGCGTCACCGAGCCGATCCCCTGATGGCTTAAAGATTGGAGTATAATTTATATAGACATTAGCTCGCCGGCTTGGGGCGTTGAAATTCATCGTCAATTCATTGCCAGCCAAACCGCCGACTTTGACATGGCATATAAATGAGGAGCACCCTCCAGGACTTCTCGTCCTGCCCCTACTCCAACCTCCGAAAATCCCGGAGAGCTGTATACATTTTTGTGCTATGTTATTTTCTTTTTTGTTATTTTTTCGGCCTGTTTGACTGAGGCAAACAGCAACAATAATAAACATTTCTTCTCGGACCATTTGTCTGTGTGTTTTTAATAATAAATAAACTGTAAACATAAGTCACGCATACCGAGAGGCCGGCCGAAAGTTGAGCCCTGAGCTTCAGCCCCGGATTTATGAGGGGTGTCGGGGGTCAGGGGCTTGTGGGCTTGTGGGCTTGTGGGCCAGGCTCTGAAGGGTAGAGGGAAACGGGGGTCAGGAGCTATACTCCCCGTGCCTTGTGGCCAAAGCTATGCAAATGTTGCGGCCTGCTGGCGAATCTGTGTGGATTTTTAAAGCACCCTTTCCCTTCAAAAAAAAAAAAAACAAAAAAAACAAAAACAGCCAAAATTCCTTGGCTTCTCCACTATATAACTTCGCTTTGTGGCTAATTCCAAAGGGAATTTTTGATTTGGGAATTAATGTTATGACTAAAGTGGGCGGCCGACTTGTTGGCCAACTGATAGGAGGCCACCGCAAAATGGCATGTTATCCGTACGATTTATTAGATTTTATTTACGGACTTGGGATGCTGTCCTCCCAAATAACTTTGAGCTGTAGTTTAAATGTTCATAAGTCTAATGTAAATTTGGAGGGGATGAGGACATCTCTGCATTTTGTGCGAAGGAACAAGATTACTTCAAGACTGACTTTTGTTTGCGTTTCAAGAACAAATATGCCAGTATTGAGCAACAACTGTCAACTGGTTAATCCCCCCGGATGACAACCCCCCTCGTTTTCCTTACGCTTCAGTTACTTTGTGTTTAACCATTAGCGCGTATAATGTTTCAATACCGATTTATTTTCGGAATACAAACTCATTTTTCCCTTGGCCCTATTTGCATTTCGTTTTCGTCGCCTGCCATTATATTTAAATACATTTAATGGATGTAATTCCAATAATTGTTTAAGTTTCCCTTTCTCAATTTCCTTTGCGCTTTAAAATTTCATGGCCTGGCAGCTTCAATTACCCCGCCACCCGCCACTGCCTTCGTCTCGTGTCTCGTCTCTTTCGGGGTTCATTAAAATTATTCTCTTTATTTTCAAATTATTTTTTTCCGTGCCTGCTGGTATTAACATATTTATATATATGTATGTATACGTGCTGTCGCTGCCAGAACGAGAAACAGAAACAGTCAGAGATGCGATGGATGTAGAGGGGATGTGAAAAATAAAAAACATTTAAATTTAATTATACGACTATGACAAACAATTTTGGCATTTTGACAACGTTTTCGTCTCTTTAGAAATTCCCGTTCTGATGAAAGGCCATGCCGCCCCCTACAGCCATGCCCCCTGCCCGACAACTTGCAACAGCAAGTCAACAATTAGCAGCGGGTTCAATGTGCCATCAGAGTCCAGGACACGGGCAAGGATATATAAACAGGTTCATTAGCAAAGGGGGAAACTAAGCGAGGGTCTGGGGCGAGTCCTTTGCCGCACTGAATTCAAGGCAGCACAATGGCCGAATTTAAAGCAGGCTTTACGCAGAATTCAGAGGACGAGCTGGCGGACTTGCATTGAAATTGAATTTATTGTATTTTTCCTTTTGGCAAATGACTTTCTATCAAATTAATATTCTGCGAAATGTGTCGCTGTCATTATTCAATTCAATTATATTCAATTGGTCAAAATTGTGCATAAACTTAGAGGCATATTAAATGTATGTGATTCAATCATCGAACTCACCCAAAGAGGTCCGAATCGCTGCCGGGGAAGCTGATCCTGGGCGAGAGTGGCGATCGTCCTTGCGCCCGCTTGAGCATATCGTGCAGACCGGGCGGCGCGTGTATGGGACTCAAGATGGTAATTTTGCGACTGCCCGGCGGCGCCAAGAAGCCACCGCTCAAGGTCAACTGGGTGCGCATGCCCGCCGACGAGCTCTTCATCTCGATCGTTTCCGCCGACTTGGAGATCAGAATGGAGGAGGACTGCTGCAGGCCCAGCTTGCTCATCGACAGCTGCATGGATCCACCGGTGGCGGAGCTGTCAGTCAAGTTGCCGGCCGATTCCACACCGCCAACCACACTGGCATCATCGATTTGGGTGGAGGCGCTTCGGATGCACTTCTCAGGCCGTGCTCCAGCCACTCCGGCTGCCGCCTCCGAGTGCGCCGATGTGGAGCGCACAAACTGGCGTACGTGCTTCTGGTGGGCCGTCAGAAATCCGTGGGCACCCTCCGGCTGCTGGAGGAAACTCTGGAAGCGAGTCTTGCTGCTGGCCGAGCTGGCCGAGTTGGAGTTGCCGCCGGCCAGGTTGCTGGAGCCGCTGGCTATGTAGCGGGTGCTGCTGCTGCTGCTGGTGCTCGTGCTGGTCCTCTGCTCGCTGCTGGTGATGATAGAGGTGGAGCTCTGGGCCTTCAGCTGCTGGGCCAGCGAAGCCGCCGCCGAGGAACTGAGCATCTGGGCGGCTCCGCTCGAAATGGTGGTGGCCTCGCCCACAATCGTGCTGGACTGCAGGCTCTGACTCCTCGTCGAGCTGGATATGATTCTCTGGGATTGCTGCTGCTGCTGGAGTTGCTGAAGCTGTTGAATCTGCTGGATTTGCTGGGCGCTATCCTGTTTGCTTTGTTGCACAGTAGTGCCGGCACTACTGCTCATCGAAAAGGAGTGCGTGGCCACCTTGGTGGTGCTCGATGTGCTGGAGAACTTTTGGCTCTGTACCTGCACCTGCTTTTCGGGGGATCCCAGCTCCAAATCGGCCATGGAGCGCACTTCGTCGGGATCCACCTCGCTGGGTGTGGTTATTATGTATTGTGGTGGTGCTGCTGCTCCAGCTCCAGTTCCACCGCCTCCTACTCCTCCGCCACCTCCTCCTGATGCTGCTGGGCCACCATTACTCTCCTGGGACATGGTTTCCTTTTATTTCACGTTCTTCGCGTACGCTTCTGGGGAACAGAATTTATGCTTTTAATTTTCCCTGCGCGAGTGACAAACTCTTGCTCTCACTCTTGCCTCAATGCATTGCATACTTTTTGGGGTCACGGGTGAATAGTTTGGGTTAAGGGTCGTTTGGAGCTGGGTTAATTGAATGGCACAAGCGGAATCTCCGTCTGTCGCAAAAAAGGGTTTTATTTCAGGGTTCTCCCCTGACCCACCAACCAAAGGCACCGCATGAAGGAGGTGATGTTTAATTAAGCAACTAAATTCCTTTGAAAATATAGCACGAATTTGCAAGTGCAGAAGTGTAGAGAATATTCAATTAGAAAGCTTTATGTTTCGTTATAGTTATATTATCTATAAAACACAAAGCCAAGTCCGTGCAGTATTTGAAGTCCAAGGAAAGGACTTTTCTACCAGTTTTTAAGCAGCATAAAGCTCATATAATAAAAGCATTATTAGCTGTCCAGAGTCAAAGGCCTTAACTTTGCAGCGATTTTCACACATTCCTGCATAAAATCATTTCGTTAAACCTCATTAGCAAAGTTCGTGGAGCATTTCCCGAATGGCCAAAGTTGGCTTCGAACTCGAACGCAACATGTAGTGCCCCCCGCTTTTTCCCGCTTTTTCCCGCTTTTTCTCGCTTTTCCACCACCCCCCAAAAATGTTCCATCCCCTTTTGCCGTCGGCGAAATTTTCTTGTTTTCACCTTCCTTCTTTCAGATTTTTTTTGCAGCAACATTTTCGTTTTCTCATTTTTTTTTTTTGGTTTTTTGTCGAGCGTGCGTTCGGTTTTTTGTGTTCTTTTTGGAGCGTGGCTTTTTTCGCTGGTGTGCCTTAACAAGCTGCATAATTAACCTGTGAACCGTGACCATGACTCTGAGCCACCCCCCCCGCCAATTTCGCCGCCCCTGTGTCTCGGTCATCCCCTGTTAAGCTCCACGCTCCCAGCTTCACGCTCCAAGCGACCAGTGCACGTGGAAAAGCGAATTATTTTGGGTGACCCTAGCTAACTAACAACAATATGCTTTTAATTTTGCAAAAACAAACGGAAATGCGCTCGAGCTTGAATTTTACCACACCTTGTCATTTGGTGCAGAGCATACTTTATTAGGTGACATTGATTACAACCGTGACTTTGTTTTTCCGACTTCATATTTGGGCATCTGCTCATTTCCCCCCATTCCGTTTGCAACTCTCTGCGATTTGGATGGCAGTGAAACAGAAATGAAAAGCAGGAAATGGGGAAAAAGGCATCAAACGCAATTTTTCAGGGGATTTCTGCGCGAATGTCTGAGGTCCTTTTCCTTTTCCTTTTCCTCTTCCGCTTTCCTTTTCCCTTTCCTGTTCTCTTGCCGCTTTTCAATATTTACCGGAGAAAACCAATCAGATGCAACTTGATTTCATTAGCGGAAATGCATTTAAAAGGAAGCTTACGGTCAAAGAAAAATTATTACAGGTCATCGAACATGTGATGTAATCTATTAATCCATTCAAAAACGCAAGTAATTCTCTAGTTACAACTTTTACTTTAACTTTTAAACGTGCCGTGTGCTTCAAGTTTGAGTGCGATTAGAATTCTTGTTCTTTTTTTCCACTAAACATCTATTTAAAATAAATTAAATTACATCTTCACAATAACAATATTAAAGCCCACTTAAATTTCATTTGGTCAACGATTTGCGTAACTCCTTTCACTATTTCGGCAAGTCACCCAAATTGTCGGAAAATTGAAGGTCAGGACTCGTTAGGTTGCAATGACTGTCACATGGCAACAAAAAGAGCAACAGTAGGGGACAACAACCAACATCTTGTGCAACAGTCACGCACACATGGCCAATTCGCTTGCAACTCACACACACACACACACACACACACATACACACATACACACACACACACACAGTGGCCGAAAGGATGTTACTGCCGTTTTATGCAAATGGGTACCTTTTGCTCGCTTTGTTGCCGGCGAAAGGAAACGACAATGACGACAATATACACCTGAAGAAAACACGTTACGGTTCTAAAATATATGAACGGAAATAAGAACGGCAATTGGGAGCTAGAAGAGAAGAAAATGGGCTGGAATGGATGAAATGTGCTGCATTCACGTGTGCTGCATGCGAAATCCTTGGAACGGCTTGGTTTCGCTCAGTGTAAAATAGGAATTTACCACCAACTGAAGGCTCGCCAGCCAGGATTCCTTTTCCCAACTTATCTCTTTGTGCATTCCGTTGACACTTTGCCTACTTGGCTTTTTTTTGGAGTCCTTGCACTCAAAGTAATTGCCATTCGAGCAGAAAACTGAGTTTAGTTACCCTGATTCGATCAACTCAATACTCAATTGCCTGCAACCGTGGTTGAGTTGCACCAGAAATTTCCTATGATAATAATACTTTTGCAATCGATGCGATTGCACATTACCTAGATTGTTCATTTGCAGCGTTATTTATTACACCTTGACTGTATAGAGTGCATATTTGATTTGATTTGCCCGCTTCGCTCGTTTTCCTTTCCGCCAACAAGCAATTGCGAGGCAAGGGGAACAACAACGGCAACAAAACCAATTTGCATTTACGGCAAACAAGGCGAAAGCAATAAGCTTCATGTGTTGATTGCCACGCCCTCGCCGCCCTCGTTTTGTGGCTACACATGTATGAGTATATGAGTGTTTTTTTTTTTTTTATATCATGTTTATTGTTGTGGGTGGAAATTAATATGTACAAGTGTTGTGTGTAGGGGGGGGAAGGGGGGGGGGTGTTGTAAGGTGTTGTGAGGTGCGATAAATCCTGGAGTCCCTGCGGTACTACCGCGAGGCTATGCTTCGCAGGGCCAGGATGCGCTCATTTTTCCCTAGCTAGGATCCTGTTGACTCCGAGCGGCTCTCTCTCTTTCCGCTGCCCGCAGCCTCTTCATCGCCACTGCAGCGAAGTTGCTGATCTGATCCCAGAACGTCTGATCCGAGATCATGCGCTCCCCTAGGGTAGAAGGGTCCGTTACGTCCTCCATGAAGCCTTCCCTGTCGCGGTCGAATCGCTGGCAATTAAAGATGATGTGCTCAGCCGTCTCGTCGACGCCGCATTCTGAGCAGTGGCTGTCGTCGTCGTGGCCAAACCTAGCCAGGTAGCTCCTGAAGCATCCATGCCCGCTAAGCATTTGGGTGAGCCAAAAGTTCACCTCGCCATGCCGTCTTCGCGTCCATGCGACCACATCCGGGATGATCCTAAAGGTCCATCTTCCTTTCGTCGACTGCTGCCACCGTCTTTGCCACCTTTCCAAGCTGTTGGTTCTGGCGTTGGCTTTTATGGCTCGCTTCTGGGCCGAGCTGCACTGTCCCACAATCTTCTTCACCTCGTGGTGTATCTCCTTCGCCTCCAAGGCCAGCAAGTCTATGGGCAGAGTTCCCGCTATGACTTGGGCTGCGTCGTCTGAGATTGTCCGAAAGCCGGAGCACACCCTTAGGGCGCACAGCCTGTGCGTCGATTCAAGGCCCCTTATGTAGGACCTCTTCTCCGCAGCTTCCGCCCATATTGGGGCTGCGTACAGGGCTGTTGCCCTGCAGACGGACTGTAGAAGAATTCTGCGTCCCTGTCTTGGGCCCCTGCAGTTGAGCATTATTCGCGCTAGAGCCCTAGCGACGCTCGACGCCTTCCTGTTCGCTTCCGCCAGATGCTCCTTGAACGTTAGCCTAGTGTCTAACAAGACCCCTAGGTATCGTATCGCTCGCGCCGACGTGACCGTGGTGTCTCCGACTCGGATGGTGGCTGTCTCTACCTGCTTGCGGCTAGATATAAGCACTGCCTCCGTTTTGTGGTGAGCAATGTCCAGGCCGACCGCTTGGAGCCACTCCACTATGATGCCGATTGCTGCATTCGCGAGGCTCTCGGCTTCATTAACGGTTTTTGCCACGATTACCACGGCAATATCGTCAGCGAAGCCAATCACTTTGGTTCTGCCTGGTAGTGGCAGCCGTAGCACACCATCGTACATAGCGTTCCACAGCAGCGGCCCGAGAACCGAACCTTGGGGGACCCCGCAGGTCACCCTGTGCTCAAGTGTGCCTCCGTCTGTGTCGTACAGTAGCACTCTGTCGCTGAAGTAGGCCTTGACTATGCCCACCAGAGCGTCCGGTACCCCTAGGTGCTGTAATGCTCTTATGGTGACGCCCCATCTCGCTGTGTTGAACGCATTTTTTATATCCAATGTTACCACCAAGCAGTACTCCTTGCTGCCTCCGTGCCATCTTGTGCCTTCAATTGCCTTCGAGGCGATCTCCTTGACCGTTGCTATGGCGTCCACTGTCGATCTCGCCTTCCTAAAGCCGAACTGCATTTCTGAGAGGTCCCCTGCAGCGGAGATGGCCTCGTGCAGTCTGAGGCTGATACAGCGTTCGAAAGCCTTGCCGATGTGGTCGATCAGGCATATCGGTCTGTATGAGGATGGGTCCTCGGGCGGCTTGTTGGGCTTGGGGAGCAGTACCAGCTTCTGTCTCTTCCAACGCTCTGGAAAGAAGCCTTCCGTGAGACACTGGTTGAAGACGGCTGCGAATGCTTCCGGGTGCTCGTACATTCCAAGCTTGACGGCGATATCTGGGATACCGTCCGGCCCTGGCGCCTTCCCCGAAGGCATTTCCTTTGCGACCTCGCGTATTTCCTCCGGTCGGAGCGCTAACTGCGACAAGTCGCCTGGAGCCGCGTGAGGAGGTTGCGGGTCCGAGGGCACCATTGGAAACAGGTGTTCCACAATCGCTGTCATCGTGGCCGCGTCGCCTGCTTTTAGAGGTTTCGCCTGGCTTAGCTTTTTAACCACTATTTTATATGCTGAGCCCCAAGGGTCCTGCTCGGCTGAGTCGCATAGCTCCAAGAAGCATCTCCTCTTCGACTGCTTGATGAGTCTCTTTAAGGCCCTTCGATTGTCGGCGTATTCTTGCCTCAGAGTCTCGTTGTTGGGGTGGCCGTGCTCCCTTTGCTGCCGCCGTCTTGCCCGAAGGCAGGTTCTGCGAGCCTCCGCGATCTCGTCGGTCCACCAATAGACTGGTTCCCGGTGGCGGTGGTGGCTCCTTGACACCCTCATGCTTGCTGTGCATGCCCTCTCGACTGCTCTAGTCAGGCTGATTGCGCTTGCCGCTGCGTTCTCACCGATGTCTGGGCTCCCAAATTCCCTCAGGAACGCGTCCCGCTGGAGCGTCTTTGGGTTGAAGTGCCTCTTCGCTGGTGGGGCTGTGAAAGATCCTCTGCTGGTGATGTCGCAGATAATCGCCTTGTGGTCACTTGCCGTGTAGGCATCGCTGATGGACCATTGTGCGCGCTGGAAAAGCGAGCCACTGCAGTAGGTCAGGTCTACTACCGATCCTGCTCCAGCTCGGCTGAAGGTGTGCTCCGTTCCCGTGTTCAGAAGAGCTACGTCCATAGACGCGAAGGCTTCCTGAAGGGTACGCCCTCTTGCGTTCGTGTGGACTGAGCCCCACTCCTCTGCCCAGGCGTTGAAGTCCCCAGCGATGACCACGTTTCGCTCTCCTCTCTAGCAATCTTGTGCCCGGTTTGTCCGCACTTGAGACAGCAGTCGCTGCGATTTGCAGTGCTCTTGCAACGCGCTGCAATGTGGCCGAGCTCAAGGCACTTGAAACACCTGGGTCTGGAGTCGCTCTCCTTGACTCTACAGACTGTCCATCCCACCTTCAGCTTACCCTTGGCAAGGACCGCCTGTGCCTCGCTGCATGGCAGGCCCACTACTGCCGTTTGGGTGTCCCTGAAGGAAGGTCGGAGGCTTTTCAGCTTAATCGAGCTTGCCTCAACTTGGAACTGGTCCACCAACGCCTTTGACAGGTCCTCTTTAGCGACTAATGGGTCCAAGTCGCAGATCGAGAGGAATTGCAACCTCGAGTCTTGCGTCAGAGCTCGCACAGATGCGACTCCATCCAGCACCGCCTCCAGATCGCTCTTCATTAGCGATGCGCTCTTCTCTCCATCCCTGCTTAGCTCGAGCAGGAGGTTACCACTAGCTGTGCAGCGAACCTTGTGCACGTTCCTTCCCAACTCCTGCAGTTGTCCGTCGCTTCGCCTGGTGACCAAAGCCAAGACCTCGCTGTAGGTTTTTCCCTTCGCTTCGACTATGACAGCGTCGGGTCTCCGCGCTAGGCGTGCCTTCTTCCTAGTCTCCGCCTTCGTCCACGTGTCCGGCTTCCCACGGCTTGGGACTGCCGCTGGCTGCGCCGGGATTTGCTCCGCTGCTTTCGCCTGCTGTCTTGGGGGGCTCGCTCTCTTATCCACCGGCTTCTTTCCCTTTGCCGTTTGGTCCGTTTGCACGAAACTGTCCCTTTTTCGCCTGGGGGTGGTCTGCTGCGACTTTTGCTCGGTCTTCATTCGTTTATCCCCACACTTGGGGCATCCTGGGAGGGCGTGGCGCTGTTCGTCCTCCATGTCCAGCCCCCGGCTGGCGTCTTCTTGGAGGGCCTTCATCCTGGCGAACATCGCCTTCATCTGCACGTTTATGTGCCTCACCTGCTTCACGTTGGTCAGGTTTATCAGCTGATCCAGGACCCGTCCGATTTCCGATAGCTTGTCGGCGCAGCGGATTTGCCCATCCGCCTTCGTCCTCTTTGGAGGTGTACTGCGGCTCGAGCCGGAGGGGCTGCTCGGGGTCCTTGCCCGCTTCGGCGTGTCCTGACCATCTCCCATCTCGGCCAGGACTGACCCACCAGTCTGTGGTGGCCCAGGTGATCTTGGTAGGATCGGCGAACGCAAGATCTTTTTACTGCTTTGAAAAGCTCCCGCGTTGTCCATTTCGCTATAGTGTTTGCTTGTTGCGATCACTGTCGAGGCGGCCAAGCTTGCCACCACCTCGCCAGGTTGGTTTAGAACGTGGTTTGGGGCCTCCAGAATCCGTGCCCCTGCCGTGGGATTAACCACGGGTGGATTTCCAACTAAGTGGTTGCCACCTGGAGTAGTAATGTTATTTACCGACATTCCTCACTTGGATGCATTTTATCCCTACTGCCAGGTTTATGTTGCAGATTTATCCCTTCTGCCAGGGTTGGATTTACTGCCGGCCACTATGGCGCAGACGCAGACCACGTAGCCGCCCACTCTGGGTCAGACGCTCCGTGGATTTTTGGTGAGAGGGGTGTGAAGGGGAAAGGGTTTTATTCGGTGGGAGTTATACCGCTCCTGCTCGGTCGCCAGAGCCCCGTTTTTCGGTGTACCGCGTTAGCGGCGGGGTTGGCTGTTGGTCCGCTCCTTGACCTTAGACACCTCTTATTTCCTAGCCCCATCTTGCTGGTTCTATTTTCGCAAGGATTCCATGCGTTGCTGGCAAGGATTCTCGTCGGCAGCCCAGGAAAGTATGCTACGTTTAGAGACGAGATCGTTTGGCTAGTTATGTAGCAATTTGCTTCTGATCAGTAGCATTTCGCTAGAAGCGCCACCTGTGGTTGGGGTCGCCTTCGGCTGTGCAGCGCTGCCAGACCGGTAGCCTGAGCCGTTTTCCAACACTGGTTTAGCAGCTGAGTGTGAGATCAGCTGGTGTGACAGTGCATCTCTAATTGCACACATGGAAAAGCGGACGAAAGGGAAAAACCGGAAGAGAAAGCTTCGAATTTTTCTCACCCTGACCTGTCCCATGGGCCTGGAGATTGGGTCCGGCTGGCAGTCCATGGACCTCTGGAGAGCAGTCTTCCGCGGGTAAGTGACCGTGGCCGCGGCGCCAATGCACGCTGTCACCCATTGGCGCGTCCACGCTGGCTCAACGCGGAAATTTTGGGGTTTTTCCGGGAGCGCTAACGCGACGCGTCCGTCATCAAACACTTCACACTTCACCTCCTCTGAGTATATGAGTGTATCAGTGTGTGTGTGTGGCATAGTTAACAAAGCCTTTCCTCCGCGGCCCCGATACCTATATCCATACCCATACCCATACCCATACACATGTCAACATCATTAGCCATATATCAACTTCACTTTCAATGCCTGCCCAATGAATTTCCTTAACGGGCGGCGTGCTAAAAAGGCAGGCTCATGACTTGAAAATTTCCAGAATTTACGACTTCTTGAGTTTGGAACGCAAGTTGAAAGACGGCGTAAACTGGATTTAAATTTACAAATATCTAAAGAGATTTGTTACAATCTAAGCCAACTAATCACACTTTTTACAATGCCCCGACTTCCAGCATTCCATTCGTTTATCATAAAGATAATTTCCAAAGCCCTCGCTTAGATTAAGTTAATAAAAAGAATTAGGCCTAAGAGCCATTTTATGTTTTGCAATTTCCAAGGGCTGAAACATTTAATTCACTGCGCCATCCTTTCTCTTCAAGGATTATGCAAGAGCTGTCGAATGAAAGGGAAATAAATTAACCTTCAACCTGCTGGCTTGGCTTTTCCCTTCACATTTTAGGCGTTGGATGGAAGGAAAACTGGGCAGTGGGCCTAGGGGCTGCACAGCTTATATTTACCAAATAAATTTCCACACACAACCACACACTTGTACTTGCAATCAAAACCAATTCACGGCCAAGGACATCGGTGCTGACATGCATTAAAAAGAAATGTACTTCAAATTGACTTTGATAGCGGCGGCGTCAAGCGGAAAAGTGCATTATAATGTAGCAAACGAAAAACGATAAAAACCCACCGCTGACCTTTCTAGATTCATTGCATACTCATTGGGAAACGGTAAATGGAAAATCCTCCATCTATCCAACCAACCAACCAACCAACCAACTCAATTAGCGTCGTCAATAATGCACTATGATTGCAACAATTTCCCACTGGCGTAATTGATACGGATTGGTTGTTATGATCAAATTGGATCGAATCAAATCAAATCGAATTAATTTAATGGCCCAACGTTCTTTCCCATGGACTATGTGAAAATTATAAAACGGTGAAAATGTTATATTGCTTATAGACAATCATAACTAGGCTACTGGATGGTTTGGAAATTGTGTTAAAGTTCTAATAAATAAACAACATAACATAATTAATTTAAAAACTAGTTTGAAATGGGTACCCCTTTTGGTCGTCAAGTTAGTCGAGTCTAAGTGCGATCACAATTCGTGTTTCACCTTTTCCGCCCACTTTTCCGGGTTTTCCCGCCCCGCCCTCGCGGGCTTATTGCATCATTGTGTGCTCATCATGCCGGGCTAAGTGAATTTGGCTGGTGTAAGAGAATTTTAATGCATTTTCCACATAGCGATGGATGGATGGCACGGGTTTGCCATCTCTAGCCTAGCGGAAAATCAAATTTGCCGAGGGAGGCGCAGGTGGAAAATATGGATGCCGAAACGGATGCACTACGCTCAACGGCTAATTTGTGTGAATTTGTCAAAAAAAAAAATGGGCATTTTTTGTTTTGTGTGAAATGTGCAGAAGGGTAATAAAGCGGGGGAAGAAAATACAAAATCGGGGAAGATGTAAATTGGCAGTTGGAAAAGGTCGCAGAGGCTACTTTGTGCCGGCAATTCAATCAAACTTCCATTAATAATGGAATGCGAGTGAAAGAAAACTGAAATGTTAGAAGCTTTAAGCATTTTCCATTTTACCCACCACCTCCCACCCAACCACCCCCTTTACCGCCCACTTCCGGCTACATTACTTAAGCCTATTTAAGCTGCAGCCACGGTAGGCGGGGGGCGTGGCCCAGGGCAGTACGACGACAATCAAAGACACAAAACAGAAGGCCGAATCCAAAGCCAATAACGAAACTAACTAAAGGCGGAAAAGCCGAGCGGAGAAACAGAAAAGTCGCAAGTAAGGCAAGGTGGTTTTCCTTTAAGAGCTTGAGCCAAATAAAAATCAACACGCAGCACAAGAAATTAACAAAAGTTTTGCGTAAAGCTCGTCGAGGTTTCTATGCTATGAATCGAGCATACCTCTTAAAATTTCCCATCCAATTTCATAACTTCTGGCCAAAGGGGTTACTCAGTGTTCTAAGAATACGCATCATGCTTTCAGGGTAATATTTCCACAGCATCCTAGTGTGAGCACAACAAACAAGGCCCAAGGCTTTTTCGAGCACACAAAATGACAGGACCAAGATGCGGTGGTGGGTTAATGAGAGGTATTCGGTTTTCGGTTTTCGGTTTTCGCCAGGTGCGTTTTTCGACTGGGTGAGTCGCAGGTCGGTCGGCCGGCCATAAATTTGCTTAATTTATTTGTGCGTGCCGTCGCTTTAAAATCGCTAAATTGGAAGGTCGAAGACAATGAGCTGAAGTTTGCGACCCTCTGAGCCGCCAAACCACAAAGCCACAAAACCAATTTCATGATTACAATGGGTATGGGTATATTGGTATATATTCTGACTTGGGGTTGCTTTAAGGTCGGCATCACTTGATGGCAGTAAATAGGTTAGGAATTGGCGAAATTACGGGGTCGCGGAGAGTTCGAGGTTTGAGTGTTCTCAGTACAGAATACTTTCGACTACGGCTTTCAGTGAAAAGCGAAAGTTCAAAGTTCAATTTGCAATATCGGAATGCCGTAAATAAAAGGGGCAGCGTGCTTTTTCCATTTAGTGAGTGACCATAAATATATTAAAGCCACTCGGATGCGGTTATGTTTTGGTTTTTGGTCAGCATGAAAAACTGCCCTTTCGACCACTATTTATTGCTCTTTTTCCAGCTTATACACATTTGAATTTACCCAACAGCGATGCGAGATACCCTTTTTTTGCCTTGTGGTCTTTTGTGTTTGTTCAAGGATTATTTATCAGGGAAATGCTGAGCTCTGCAGCAAACATTAAGTATAGGGCGTTATTTTAATTAATATTCAGGCACTCGAAATGATCATTTTATTGATGTAGCTTAGAATTAGTGCCATTGAATGCTGGTTTAAGTGTGCAATAATTTAAATTTATTTTAAACTATTTGCTGTCTGCCAATCGATCTTTAACCCACTTGCCACTTGCATGATGGTCGCCATTAATTTCCATAATAGAAACATTTTAGGGAATTGTGGGGAATAACCAAAACAACTTCTTCACACGCAACTTTCGCCCCTCGCCGACCACGCCCCTAATCAATCATTCAGCCATTCAGGCATTCAGTCACTCATCCCCGCCCCATTGAGTTCTTTCGAGTTTTGCCTTAAAAAAGTAGGTGAACGAGAGTTGGGTCACAACATGGCATGCAACATTTTTCGGCAAGGAGGTTAACAATTGGGAAAAGAATAACACTGGGTTCACAAAAGCTGACCCAAAAAAAAGGCGATTTTTCTCCGGTGAGGGTGTGGGACTGAAAAGTGCCGAGCAAAATGCAAAATCGATTGGGGAAATTTACCCTGAACAAGAGAGCTTTAAAGAGTCGAGTGGTTCAAGTTCGCTGGGGGCATGTGTTGATCTTTTCCACAAAAGGAGGCATGTCTGAGGGCTAAGGGGGCGGGCATCTGGTATCTATGACACACACACACACACACATACACTCGCCTCCAAACACTCCACACAGCACTCTCACACACACTGGGCACACACATGCAAGCGAAGCAGTCAAACATTTGCCTTGAAGAGCGGAGAAAGCGGTCTAAAATGAGCAGGAGCAAGGGGCCGAGCTATTGTGGCAAATTGTTCGCTTAGGACAGGTACAGTAGACCCCACAAAAAAGCCGGAAAGGAATTTCCAAATTTTCGGTTTTGCAAACATTCACAAGAGACTTAAAACCCCAGCGTTTTTTTTGTTTTCCATCATCCTGACGACCGGACAGCTGTCAATATTCCCATAGACAACATTTATGGCACCCCATAAATAGGCAATGTTTTTTAGCGAGGGCCGCCTGTGGTGCCCTTATCAGGTGGCTGGTTGACTGGGAGAATGGACAGGTGAGTGTCTGCCGTTGGCTTTGCTCATTTTTTCAGTTACTGCTATCAAAATATTTATAGGCACTTCAAGCTCGCACATGACCAACCCGATAAATTGTTTGCATCTCGCTCACATTTTTTTAAGGCGATTTAATATTGTGCGTTGGCATCCCCGGGGGGTCCTGCTCCCCGTAGGAGGCAATTACATATAGTAATTCAATGAATAACAAGGAGTACAGCAAATATAAATATGAAATTGACGAAAATATGGAACAATACTGCTTGAAAATGCGCAGGTGATGGACGGAGTTTTCCCATTCGCCAGCATTTTCCCACTCCAAACACACACAGCAAGCTCGAGATGCATGCTCTGATGGCCAAAAAAAAAGGCGAATGACAAGCGGTCGGGCGAGATGAAAGAAAAAGCGAAGACAAAGAACGAGACGGAAGAACGCTGTCACGGGGCAAAGGTGAAAGCTGAAAGCTAAGGCAAAGTTTGCTCCTGTGCTGTTGTTTTTCCTGTGCCGGCGCATTTGTTCACTTTTTGTTTCACTTGAAGCGTTTGGCTTATGATCCAAGTACAACTTGCGGAACTGATACTGTTCTTTGTTCTTTATTCGTTTTTTGTTTTTTTTTGTGGCCACTCATGTTTCATTGGCAGCTCAGCTTAAAAGTAATTGTCCCAGTTAAAGATTCTTCATTGAAGATGCTCAGATTTCCCAAATACTTTCTACATCTACATGCGTATTCATAAGAGATTGTAGCCTCCCATTTGTAGGTGTATTTATTTATTTATTTTGACGACCAGTGACAGCTCAACAGCTGCCCTTCAAAAACAAAAAACATCTAAGAAGTTCCATCAAGCGGAAAATTGAGCAATTATAAAGGAAACATGGACAGCTTGTGTAAAAAAAGAAGCTTTTATTTGTTCATTCGTAAGACAGCAACAAGATGGTTTGTTTACTTTCAGTGCTCTGTAAAATAGGAACACTTGAGGTTTATATTTTCGTTATTTTTAAGACCGCCTTCTATTTTAACTGCAATCTAACATTTTCCTCTTATTTACTTTGTGATATTTTGTGCCACACTATTCGCATTAGAAGTGTGTGAAATGGTTTACCTTGGTTTTTTTTTTTCGAACTCGTACTTTTTATAAGATTTTGCTTCACTTTAATCCGCTTTTCCATTTTCCTCGCCTAAAACTTTCATTTTGTTGCTCGACTCTTCTCTCTGACAACATTTCATATTCCTGCGCTGTGCGGTCTTATGTTGCTTTTCCCATCTTCTGTTTATGTTTCTGTGTCAGTGAGCGGAATTTTCATTTGCTCTTTGGTCACGCCCCCATTTCCACCGAACTCCTCTTCAACCCTTGAGGGGAATGGCTTTCTTTGTTTGCTCTTTATGTTTTGTGCGTGCTTCAGTTGAACGTGAGCGGGATTTGTTTTTATTGGAATTATTAATTGTTCATTTTTTCTTGACAGTACGTGGTGCAAAAGGAAAAAGAACGAATCGCAGTCGGCTGACAGGAATCGTAGAAATATGGCCTGAAGCCTGAATCCCAAAAGATACCTTCCTTTGACTTTGCCCCCGTGTCTTTCGCATCTTTCCACCTGCTCCTCCAACTGCAAGCGCTACTTGGTAAATGGGAACGAGGCTGCCAGCACTAATTAAATTATGAAGTGTTTTTTGCCACATTTAACCAGCCCTCCACGTCGGAACCACTAGTTTAGCGGCGTGTCAATGTCAGGCGAGCGAAACAAGTGCACTTTTCTTTGTAAAAAAGGATAATTTTGAATTCCTATACAACTGGAACGCTTAAAAAGTTGGCGAAAGTTTTTCCTATTTTATTCCCCCATTTATAAAACATAAAAAACGAACAATTACTTTGGTTAGAGCTCTAAATGTCTTTCTATGTCTCCGTAGTTGCTGTGGCTCGTGTGCTCAGCGAGCTGGGAACAGTTATACACCAGACTTTCCCTCCGCAGGAGGAAAACAACAAATAACCAGGAAAAAGCGGAAACGGAAGCTGTTTGAGCATTGTTAGGGGAAGTGGCAAGAGCTCGTGCGGCACTCCCAAAAACACACACAAACAAAAAACAAAATATTCATACAAATTAGGAGGCAAATTAAATTCACACACACACACACGCTCGAGGGTCAGCAAACGGACCCATTAGATGGGTAAGGGTGGCTTGTGGAAAATGGAAATGGAAAGTGGAACCCAGGGAAAACAGGTAAAAAACCCAGGGGCGATTCGACAATATGAAAACTGATTTGAGCTCGTTATTGTTAACGATGTTCATTAAAAAGTTATTGTGTGCTCGGGAAAACGCAAGGAAGGCAAACATAAAGCATTTTTCCGGCCTTTGGTTATATTATAAGGAAATATGAAGAGTTTACTACCGGCTTAATGGCTCACAGAAAATATGAACTACAGGTGTCAAGTCGAACTTGTCATATACATACTTGCAATAATAACATAATTAAATATTTTAACTTCGAACTGGGACATATGAACGTTGGAGTAAAAAATAAATTATTGTTTAAAGAAAATAGTTAGCAAAAAAGAACAAATAAAATGGAGAAGCAAATGTTTTTTTTTACTGTGGACGTGTTTACCACCGTCTTTATTCCAACTTACAAAGGTTTTATGTAAGCCAAATATGCTGGCGGCTGTCAGAAGACAACCTGTTGACAAAAACTGCAGAAGCATCTTGTTCATTTTTTATATAAATACCGCCATCACAATTTATTTGAAGCAATTTCCTTTCGAAATCACTATGATGGCTAGAAAAAACATAAAAGAGATTCTGGTGGGTGAAAGTACCCTAAGGTGATGTAAAAGGGAAAAGAATATTCGAGTATAGCCCGGAATCATAGGTCGTTATGAATAATGTCTCAAAAGCTAATATGGCAACACATTACATTTTTATACTTTTTACCAGCACGAGCTCAAATTACAATGAAGTATGTTAAGTAAGTTAAGTAAGAAAGGACCAGAAAAACGAACTAAGCGGAAGAAAGTGTTTACCAGCATACTTGACTCTTCATAAAAAATAGTTTGAGTAACATGCATGAATATTCTTCTTCTGATTTTCCACTTAAATTCCAGCCATCACCCTCGATTCAAGCAATTTTTTTTACATTCAATAACATTTTTTTTGTTTTTAAAGTTCTCATCTGCCCACCTTGCCGTAACTGTTAACCGTAACCTCCAGCCGTCAAAGAATTCCTGTCAACAATTTTCCCTTGCGCGGAAAACCAGCCAATCCCCTCCATTTACCGCCCACCTTTTAACCCCTGACCCCCGAAACAAGCGTGTAAACTTGATTAGCTGCCAGAATGCAGAGGCAGCAATTGAGCCTAGAGCACTTGGTCTAGCTGCACTGGTTGGACGACTCTTTCGAGGACTTTATCAACAATAAAATGTGAAAAAGTGAGCTGGTTGAAGGAGACATTTGGAATGAGTTACATCCAGAACACTGCATGACAACTATGAACAAGTCGCAAATTAAATTAAAAATTCCTCACAAATTTTCTCTTTTTAAGCCCACGTTTTAATTTGGTTCTCGGAAAACCAGTGATTGGCAGACTAAAGTTGCAGTATGAAAACATTTTCACGGCCTTTTGAATCCGAAGACATATGTAATCTCATCAAACGACTAGTGCACCCAATGGCATTTTTCTTCCACGCCCACTTTCCTTTCTTTGTTGAGGATTTTCTGGTCGTCGAATGAGTATTTTTATTTGTTTTTTTTTCTGTATTTTTTCTATATATTTTTTTTGTGTTTTTTTTTTTTTTGTTTGTTTGTTGCTCCGATATTAAGTTGTCAACATGGCAACAAAGTGGGAGACTGTGGGGCGGAGGGCAAATATTTTGCATAAACTACAACCAACTGGAGGACAAAACAGGAACTGGAATTGAACGGAACAAAAAGCAGCCAAGGGGAGGACAGCGAACGAGGGACCAACGAGTGACAGCCATCCAAACTGTCGACTTTCTGTCAATCGCTATCATTTGAAGACTGAAAGCGAAAGGCCAAAACCAGAGTACACTAACAGTATTCGTATATTGCAGCTGAGCTGGCTATATATTATTGCCTTCACATATTGTTTTATGTTCCACGACATACAAGCGCAATTATTATTTTGATTTTGGTCTACTTTGAGTGTGTGTGTCTGCCATTTTTTGTAAGTGTAGCTTCATTGGAGTAGCTTGACATTTGCCAGCCATACGCGGCGAACACACTCACTCTCACACTCACTAGCTTCTTACGAAATATGCGATAAGGATAATAAGCACACACATAAATATAATACGGCCAAAGGATTGCCGCGTGCGCCAGTCCGTGTTGGTATCTGCGCGAGGATGTGGCCATGCGTGCGTTGGCATTAAGCGCATCAACGTTAATGGCTCCAGCAGAAACTCAGAAACTGAGAAGCTCGGCGGCAGCCCGGCAGCTCAGAAGCTCCGGGCAACAGTCAGCAAGGACATCGCATAAGAGTCGAGGAGCTTAGTGATCCCAGCTAGGAAGTGGACACTTAAGGAGACCCCGGGAAAGGACTTAGCTGGGCAAAGCAACGAGAAGCACTTTTGTACGATGGAAATAAATAAGAGTGCACGAGTTGTTTGGACATCGCTCATACGCACTGTGCGCCCCGGAAACAATAAATATGCTTATTGCTGCCTCGTTTTTACTATCTTAATCTCTTATGCTTTGTTTGCACTCGCGTTGGCCAGGTGTGTAAACACAGTTTGCTGCGAAGTGAAAAAAATATATTTATTTTGCTATTCGTTTTTTTAAGGCTATTGGTTCTATCGATGCAGTAACATTATTGAATAGAAATATATGGTTAGTTTGCTACCATTTAGTCACTGGCAAAACCCAGCTAGTTAAGTACAATTTGGCTAGGCATTTCGTGTGCCTTTAATTGCCGATACTCGAGCCACAAACGGTGCCCATTCAGCACAGCTTTCCCCGTATTTTCCACCGCATTTTCTTAGTTTTTCTTTCATGCCCGGTTAATTTGTTTGCCGAACGCAAACCCAAGGTCGCAAAAACCATGGTGATGGCTTTACTCTCCCACTGGTCAGGCAAAAGCAACTTGATTAGGCGACATAAAACAAGTTAATGACAGTGCTCATTATGTCGCCGCAGAGGGTAGGAAAAATTCAACTTTTCCAGGAGCTGAACACACGCCATTAATCATGTAAGAAAAACAAGCTTCTCTCTTTAACTTAAAAGTGTAGATACAAAAAAATGGAGTGTCAAAAATTCATAATCCGTATAAAGAGTATTACAGCATTCAATGTAAGCCTTGTATTGTTACTTATAAGAAAAAATAAGAAAAAATACCACAAGATTTTTCACTCTAAAGGTAATTTATGGCTTGGCTCCCCGAAAGAATTGATAAATTTTTGAATACGCTGCGGGCAGCCAAAAATAAAATAAACGAGAATCGGGGTATGCCCCGCACGAAACCGAATAAAAATGATGAAAGACCTGCAGGCCACGTTGCGTATTCTTGTTGAGAGAAAGCCCAATAATATGTCGACAGAAAAGGCATAAAAGCTTCACAAATCAACAAACGAGAGGCGGTGGTGAGCCAATGAGCAGAGCGGCATTGAAAATGCGAAATTGAAAATCTAGGCAGAGGAAAGTTTTCACCTCTTTGGCGCAACTTCTGCAAGTGCCATTCATTATTAAATCAAATTGACACTCATTCATTTTCTCCATTTCCACCTTTTCTGCACTTTCCAGTAATGATCGATGAGGTGAATCCAATGCAATTACACTTGCTGGAAACTTTTATTTCAGCTTTCGTTAAGAGAAAAAAGTATCCAGCAAATGCATTTTTTAACAGCCCCTCGCTCTTTGCCATTAGAATCAGGGAAACTAAAAGTAATTTGCGGCTTGTGAAAGTTTTGTTTTCAAGAAGTTGCAAATGCAGTTCATTTATCATAGAGGAAGAGTCCACAGCATTTGCGCAACGTATTTGAGTTGTTGCTTAGTGGAAAACATGAAGTGTAGCCGCGCTGGTTGTTTAAACGCTAACTGAAAGCTGTTTGAAACTATTTTTGACTCTGTAAAATGTAAAAGTGAGCTTAAATGAACATCCTTATTTTCCACCGAATTGTGCAACAATTTAATAGAAGCCCAAGGGAGCCTTTAATGCTACCCCTTAAAAAGGAAAATAACGTCGGAATTCAAGGACCCGCTGATTACGCCGTTCTCGAAAATGAAATGAAATCGAGTTCACTCAAAGGAACCAGTGAAAGTCGATTATCGAATTTGATTGGAGTTCCCCATTTAAACTTTTCTCGCCTCGAAATTATAGTTGCCAAAGGGAGGCGTGGCAGGTTGCGGTGGGTGGCACGTTGGTTGGTGGCAAAGTAATCATAACGTAACATGCAAAAGGCCAGCGAAACAATGGGGCTCTTGCGACCACCGTTAACCCAGACCGCTGCTTTCGATTGACACGTAAACAGGGCCAAAAGCCGGGCTAAGCAAAGCTACTACAGCTGAGTGGAATTGTGGACGTGTGGTTGAGGCTCCACCTTCAGCACCACCCACAGCACCACCAGCTGTCTGCAAATGAACGCTGGAAAATTGCTCGAGACCCAAGCTCCTGCTCATAATTGGCTTTCGTCCTAGCACGTAGCCATGTGAAAGGCATACATTCAACAAGAAAAAAAAACATCGTATATTAAGTACTTGGTTTTGTCTAGATCACATTGATTTTAAAGATGTGCTGAATATATAAATAAATGTACATATTGTGGCAAAGCTAAGTGAATGTACAAATCTGATTAATGTTCTCAGAGATGTCGCCCTCCGATGCTTATCACTTGGCTCTCAGGCTCTCAGTGCTATACTCGTAATCGCAACAATGTGTGTACACCCGTACGGGTGTACGAAAATACGAACTGCAATCGAAATTAGTAGCGTGCTTGTTGTCCACCCCCCACGATTATTCAATAGCTACATTCAATAATTATCTATGAACAACAAATATTCAACAAAGGAAAGTCAACATTTTACAACAAATTTGCGACTTGCTACATTCAACACTGCAACAAACAACAGCAGTATTTATCAAATATTAATATGTATATACATACATATGTGACAAGTAACATTGAACATGAAATATTGAATTTGCAACATTGAATTTGCCACATTGAATGTGCAACAAAGAATTTGCAACATTGAAACATAGGTAACATTCAACGCAAAACATTAAACATATCAAAAGTTATTTTGTATACATTGTAATTTACTTAATTTACATAATTAATGTAATGTAAACAAAATTTCGTCCACCAATACTTATAATTCCCAATCAGTTCTGACTCAATCCTCATCGGATAGCCGCTCTGACAGCTCATAAATCAGTTGACCGGAAGTTATGATGTGATAGTAAAAGTAGTAGTTTGTGTGTCGGTGTGTGTGTTCCAGAGGCCATGAGGATACCCACTCGTCGTCACTCTGGATGCAGTGCATCATGGACCTAGCCAGGTATGTTCCACACTTAGAAGGTAGTTAATTAAATTATATGTTAATGTTCTCGTGTGCTTTGATGCAGGCTACATATTTATTCTCAAAACATATTTAATTAATAAACCTACATATTAAATGATTAAAATAAACATAAAGTTATTCATACATATACATATTGAAATTTTGAGAAAATTGTTTTTCTGTTTTTTGCGACTATTATTATCAGTAATTTGATCACAGCATTCGAAATATTGGTCCAAATATGGAATGTCATACCTCGTTGAGCTCGTAATTAATTTTCCTATCAAACTGTGTTTTCAAAAAAAAAATTCTAATTTTTTCAGATTTTTTTTTTTTTTTTTTTTGCAATTTTGGATGATTTTACAAGTACCCAAAATAGCATTGCAATTTACGTTTTAATTTGTTTATATTTCATAGAGCATATTTACTTATGGGTGCCACCAAAAGGTTGCAAAGTTGGTTGAATCTGGTCAGTGGCTGACTTAATTACATGGACGGTGTGTAATGTTGTTGCCACCGGCAACTCAGTGGCAACTTTTTCATTTTCTATTTTCCATTTGGCACTTTTCACACTGCAACCCTCTCCCCCCTCCCGATAATTCAAAACTTTCGCTTAATTCAATTAGGGCAGGAAAGTTGCACTCGACTTTGTTGCATTTTCAGTACTCGGAATGCTTGTTTGCGGCTAAAACTTAGCAATTATTTGCATCACAAAGTCGAGACTTACGCCTACCACTTGCCATCTCCTGCGTGGGCGTGGCAGAATGCGGAGACAGCTGTAAGGATGCGCCTCATCGATTGATTGAAAGCATAAATAAGGATTTCGGCCCGATTTGTGGTGCTGTGCAATTAAATTGTTTTCCAAAAGGGAAACTTTTTATTTTGCTCGAATAAACTTAATAACTGAAATACCCGATCCTTTAAAGCTTCCAATTGGTTCTCGATTCGTAGATGAAGAAAAGAATGCAATCAGCTCAAGGTGTTGGAGAACAGGCGATGGTGTGTATAAGCACATTGTCAATAATTATTATATTTCACGTAACCATATTTGTAATCTATAACCTGTGAAATGAAAGCAACAACTGTTTATATCTCTCAAAAAATATGCCTATGCATATTGTCAATGCTGACACGTTTCCGATTAGTTTACAATTACTTTATTTAGCTCTTCTTTTTTTTCACAGTCAAGCTGCGATAAGTTTATGGTCTGTGTCCTATAAATCACAATCAAAGTCATGTTAACAAGTTATTTGTACTCGTTGCTTCTTTCGCAGTTGCTTTTTCGTTTTTGGTTTTATTTTTTTTACAGCCCTTATCTGCTTATCAGCTTATTTGGAGAGCAGCCGAAGAAAAAACTGAAACGACGCGGGAAATAATAATAATAATAATAATATGCACATCAACTGGCTATCGCATATAGGCCAAAAATGAGAGGGCGATAACTCTTACTGGATTAGCTGTAGTGCGGCATTATCTCTTCTATAATTCATTTCCAGTTTGGCTTTGGATTTCACTCGGATTTTGTCGCCATAATGCCAAGAGTAAGATCCCTGAAATTGTGTTATTGCTGACACATTTCACATGTTTAGTTTACAGCTCTTTTAATATTTGTTCAAATATTTACTGTACACAATCCAAATTATTAAATATTTTGCAGAATAAAGTCAACTGTACTGCCCTGTTAGTTATTTATATGAAATATTCATTTCTGTTCCCTATCTGCCTTAATAAATGCGTATTTACTTGCAGTTTGCCACTGTAAACTCGGTTGTGTTAACAAAACATCATTTCTGTTGGCTATTCGTTGAATCTCTTTTAAGCGCTATAAAATTGTATTTACCCTACTCTTGTTGCTGTGGTTGGTTTTTCCGCAGAATAAAGTTTTCACAGACCAACTCCAACCTAATTAATTATTATCACAACTTTGTCCAACTCTGCAATATGCATGATACATGTGTATCTTTTCGCATATATCCACCAGCGCAGCTGACCAAAAGCAAAGTTGGCACACAGTCTGTGGTAAGCAAAAACTTTTGCATTCTATTACAGTCTCTGGCTTACGGATGTCGAAAGCTAATCAAAAACTCATTCAAAATTCATACCCAACAGGTAGAAGAAATACATATATATTTATAGGCTGAGTGGAAGCCAAATCAAAATCCAGCCGGCTAAATGGAAAGGGTGGACAAATTTCATCCAGAAAACAAAAGGAATTCAGAGTGGGCAAAACAGAGGGAAAAAGAGCGCTTTCCTTCAGCCATTTGCGAATGTAAAGGTCCCAAGTTTATGCAAAACAGGGACGGCATTAAAATACTTTTAAAGATTTTCTGCACACACCTTTTGCCCCAACATGAAAGTAAGTTATTACAATACAATAATTTTAAAAGCAAACCAAGGCAAACCAATACATTTTTGAATTAAAAATTGAAGGCCGAGATCTCTCGAATAGTGAACTCCTTGACATGAAACATTAATTGAATTCTATTGGAATGCCCGTCGATTGACATCTGAGTTATTGACACATCAACATCGTATTTATTGAGGTTTTAAACGGGCATAACTAGGCTTGTTTCGAATTCAATTAGGACTTTGTGTGCTAAGGTCAACTGCCACATGCAAAAGGGGAAGTCTAAGACTCTAAGGCTAAATTGGAATCTTGATGCGTTGCAAATTGCGTTGCATAAACGCAAATTATTTTGGCCACAAAATCAGGCCACAATTGGTCCAATGTGTGCTCCATGCGACAGCTGTGGTCCGTTTTCATGCTCCCAGGTTCGATTATTAATATCGACTGACAACTGCACATGTTTCTGGACGGGTTTTCTCCCCAAACGATATGATTAGGCGCGGCTGCCCCAATCCAACAGCCCAGAAACCGTGCCCAATCAAAGACCCTTTAATTTGGAATCGACCAGCGGGCACCACTGCCCCAAAAGCCACAAAAATCCAAAACGCGAATCTGGGCGACGAATCCTAATGTAAATTTGATGAACCTGCGTGTGTCGCATTGTCTTTCCACACGTGACCGCCTTCAAAATTGATTTTAAATTGGTGATCAAAAGGAAACAATTGAAAACGAAATAAACGTATTTTAAATAAAGTATAGCGCTACCTTTCGTAATATTAATGTTTCTAATTTAGTTATTTATTAAAACTGGTTCTCAAACAACTTGCAGCCTTTGTGTACTCGAGAAAAATGAATTTGCACACTTTTATGCTGGAAGAACTTTTTTATTTTGGCTTCATTTTCGGTTGTTAATTAATAAAATCGAGACTGAGACCAGTGACATGACCTGCATACCCCACTTTTATTTCTTCTGTTTGTTTTAAGCCACCCAAAAAAAAAAAAAAAGCGAGGAAGGCTAGCCAAATGGGAACGAGGGAATACTGAGGCCCAGCAGCTGGAAAATCGAAAATCGATGGCTCAAGTGGAAAGCGAATCGCTGAGGGGCGATTCTCCAGTACGCGCGGGGGGATGGTGAGGGGGTAGAGGGGGGACATGGCTGGCAGAAAATAAAGAAACTCGAACAATTTTCACGTTGAGAAATCGATGGTGAAGATTCTGTGTTCTGGCTGGGTGTAAAAATCGCCATTGAATAGCAGCTGGAAAATCAAACAATCTAATTCAATTATTTCGTTAATTCGAGCAGATAACAGGTCGTATGCGCAATGTCAGCTAGCAATCAAAACGGAAAACACTCGATAAACATTTGATGGATGGCAAATCTTTATGCAAATTTTTAAGACTTTCTGAATTTTATAAAATGTGGATTCGATTGTAAGCCATATATATTTTAATAACTATTTTTTAAACGTGAAATACACAAACTATTTCTAAGTGGCCAATAAAAAAGGCTCAGAATTGTTTAAAATAAAATGCTGATTATTCGACACAATTTTTTTTTTTGTTAATGACTGTTTATGTTTGGTTATACGCAAAAGATGAAAGCCTTAATTGTTTATAGATGTTTATGTTAGTACTAGAATGTGTAAAAGAAGAAGTGAAAAATCTAGAAAAGTAATTGTAAATATAAAGCTAATTCACAACTTTTTTATTGTGAATAGCTCTGGCAAGTGATTATTTCGCACCAAGATTTATGAAATCTTTAAAACTCTTTAATAAGGGACTTGACTTTTGCCAGCCCAAGTGTAAATGGCATCCATCATGCTAATCGCAACATTTTCCAGTGCCTCTGACCAGTTGACAGAAATTTCGGCCAGAATTTACACCATTAGCCAGAGCCAAAACGGAAGTGGCGTTCGACAATTTGTTAATTTCGATTTGTTCTTGACTTGCGATGCAAATTTGCTCATCGAGGTATGGTACACAGTCCGTTGTTTTGGCCAACGGAAAACAGAAAAAAAACGGCAATTATACATTGAATATGAATGTCAATGATTGATTGAACTTCTCTCCAAGTGGCTCTTATCAACGCATTTGTATTGCTATTTAATTACAAAACTTTTCAACTGATTTGAGGTTAGACAACGGTCTTTGCGAACTTCTCGGTGTGAGGAGTACAACTTAAAAAAAATGCAGAGCTGTAATGAAATTCCCCTGGCGTGCTTAATAATCGCACACAAATAAAAACAACGGAAAGTCGGGGGGAGAAAGGGAAAATAAAGCTGGGGCGAGCGCTGAAATAAGTGTAAATTGAAATATTACGTATACGCACAATTGCACACACACTGAGAGGGCAGAGAAATTGAAAAATTATTTAATTAAGAAACAAGAATACTCTTTTCCAAACGAAAAAGTCCTTTTAGTTTATCGTAAGTATTTATAGTTAGTTGAACAGCCTGTGAGTGTTTTGAAACATAACGTATACGCACCATATACACAATACATTCTTAGATCCAAACAACATTACAAAACAATTCTTTTTCATTTTCCTCAAGTATATACAAATTTTTGTCTTTCCTGTTTTTCTTTTCAATTTTAAAGGGATTTTTATGCCAGCAGTGTACCAAAGAAAATCTGTATGTATTTAATTTGCATTGCAGGAGTTCACACGTTCATCAACTTAAATTGAGAATTTTCTGCTGAAAACCCTATTAAAATGTCACCCAAAACCAGGTTTCCCCGGTCCATAAACCAAGGAATAAAAGCTTAGCATTCCGCGGAGGGTATTTCAAGTTCCCCCCGTCATGTTGACAGAGATTATGTGACAATAAGCTTAGATAATTCATTTGCCAAGGGAAGCACATGAAGCTGCCTCACCAGCACATATCCATGGGATGAAATCAGGGGGGAAAGTGAGAAGGGGAGGGAAAGTGGGCGGCGGGGGGCGGTGGAAATGGGCACTGAACAGAAGCAGCTGTCAATTGTGTAAATATTTTGTGGCAAAAGTACAAATAGAAATGCTGTCGATAAATCGAAGCACATGACTAGCCTTGCATTAACAGCTGCGACTTGTATCGTGGATATCTGTGTGTGTTTCGATGTAAAATGGGTTAGGAGATGGCGAATGGGGGCTTAACTGGGGGGAAAGGGAGTGAAAGTGGGGGGCTACTTAGGGGGGACCTGTCAATTACATTTCAATCAATTGGAGTTCGTGTCGCATGGGAATGGGTATAAATGAAGCATCAAACGGGGAGTGTCTCATCAGCAAAATAGTCAAAGAACGGGTAAAGGATTCAGTGGCTAATGAATGTGTACATAATTATAAAATACGTTTAATATGAGATATGAGTACGAAATGAGCAAAAATCCGAAGTGAATGAATGGGAAATAACTTTAGGTCATTACTTGACGACAATATCAGTAGATATTCTAAAGGAAAATATGTAGAAACTGAACAGCTTTGACAATCAGCTAACAGTAGTACCCGAGCACTCATTGGGCTTTTTAAAAACCCTGAGTTCGCCGATTCTGGCATTCCGTGAGTAATTCATTTGGAAAGCATTTTCATCCAACTGCAAATAAATGAATAGCTTGCTGGTATATTTGCCTTGCAAATGTGATTCATAAAAGCCAAGACGCATAAAGAAGTTCGGATCGAACATTTCCACTTTGTTCCATTTAAATGTAAATTGGAGACACATGTGGTAGCCCCTGGGTTATATCATTTATTTTCCTTTCTGTGCAATTATCCTGTTGTTTTTTGTCGCAGACGTGGATTTTTTTATACAAAATATCCTTAATTTTCCCATTACATTAATAACTATTTTTTCTCTGGTTTAGGCGGAGAGAAAGCAACCCTTTCAGTGAAAGCAGAAATAGTAATAAGTAATCAATATCTAAAGCTAAAGAATCAAATCTAATCGATCTTATTGTCAAGATTTTTATGGGTTCTTTCATATGAATAAGGTAGGTAAATTCCAATGGTTTTCGCAGTCGCAACGTCGCCAGGGAACAGTCACACGTCAATCAGTTTTTGATCGAACTACAGTGGACACCCGGTTATGTCACACGCTCGAATAAACCTCTGCGTTATCTATCTACTGTTTGAATTGTATAATTCTCTTTTTTTTTTGGGGCTTGTGGAGCTCTTGTCCCCGGAATACCTACTTCAAGCCTTAAGTCGTTGGGTCTCTATCGCATTTGGGCTTATCTTATCGACTGGCCAGCGACCACCCCCATCCATCCAACCACCTATCCACCGATCCATTATGAAACATTTCTCATTTCTGTTTCGTGATTAATTTTGAATAAAATTGCCGCGGCGAGGCAATGGCAGAATTAAAAATAAGCTACGCCAATCAGCAAGTGAATAATTTCAAATAAGCGATGCGAAACACATTCGGCGCTGAAAGTCTTCGCTTCCTTATTCTATATTTTTCATTTTTATTGTGCTTTATTCTTGATTAATAAAACAAAAACTGACTTTTGATAAAAAACCCTAAGCCCAATTCAAAAGGAAGCCTTTGAGATGCGGAAACCCTTTCAGGAATGTCAGGTTTTTGGGAAGGCTTCAAGTGTGCTGCAAGATTCAATCTTTCCTCAAATACCAGATACCAGACATTGCAGCAGATGCATTTCTCAGATAGGCCTTCGGGGGGGCGGCGATGCGGTTACCATTGCGAAGGGGCGTGGCAGCGGTATGGTGTGCCTCAAGAGCCTCTCGTAGAGTGGCACATTCAGACGAGTGTATCCGTTCGAATGAGCAGTATATATTCGGCCAATTAAAACGAAGTCTGGCGTCTGGCGTGTGGCCCACAGGCAGATGAGCGTTAATATTGATGAACTGGCAGCAGATACGGCAGCAGATATGGCAGCATAAATGCTTAATTAAATAGTGTAGGACAAAGGAATTTTAAGGATTCAGGATTCAGCATCCTTAAGGAAATTTAACAAATATTAATTACAGCTCTCTTTGCCGTTTGCTTATTAGCCGTTTGCTTTACCTCGACAATAAATATTAATTAAACTAACCATGAATAATGGCTGATTAAAGCGGGGCGAAATAAACACCTGGCCTTAGACTAATTGATTGGTTATTATTTACACTTAACAAACTATATTTGTTTTGAATGCTTTTTCGTATTAATGGTTTTCATTTGCAATTGACCCTTAACCTACAACGAATATTCATTGTTATCCAGATTATGATGCACATTTTATGCAGACATTAATAAAGTTTAACCAAATGTAGGTATAAGTATGACCTTTATAAAACAAACCCTATACTCGTTGTGCCCTTCAAAAACGGTGTAATTCATTTGATTTCCAGCAGCTCCTTGTAAACCGGGGAAATTACGAACAAATGTAGAAAAATCGCCGCCATTAATTATGAATTACTGAGAAGGACTAGTATGTTGAATTAATTGGCGAGTTTCTGTGAAAATTCGCAGCTGCAACTAATCCGTTGAAATGCATTTATTATGCCCAGTCCAGTCCACTCTTGAGAAAATAAATAAATAAAATCACGCTCAACAAGTTTTGGCTTTGTGTTTGGCTTTGTATAAAATAAATTGCAGTGATTCGAAACGAGCAACCCTAAAAAGTCAAACCGTATTTAAATACGCATCCAATCCCGGCAATATTGTGGCCAAAAACCAACGGAGCCTGCCAAAAACAATGTTCCGCCGGCATTCACACAGCTGTGTGAAACACAATAGGTGTGGCGGCAAATCTGATTTAACTATGCCACATGTATATGAGAATTCATTTAAAATTGTAAGAAATGACTTTTATTAATACAGTATACTAATGTGTATTTTTCTTCTTTGCCCAGGAATCGGGGAGTACGACTATTAACTTAAACACAGTTGTATTTTTTGCGCAACATTTGAACCGCAATTTGAATCAAATGTAATCGACTGCAAAATAATATACGCTTCAAGGGGAATATATGTATACATTTATACATGGGCTTGTATATCTGGGTTTTCGGGGAACCAAAAGTATGCGGCAATGAGGCAAGATTGTTTTTCGTATGAAATATTAACTAAATAATTCCAGATTACCTTTTGGGATCGGTGGGTGGTACTGTGTCCTGTGGATCCTGCGGTGGTTCCTTGTGTATTTCGGAGTTTTTTTTTCAGTTTTCTTTGTTTTTTTTGGGGGACTGGGCTGTAAGCCCACCGACTTGACTTACGGCACAATTTGTTTTAATTGCTTTTTAGCCTTAACTTTTTTCTGCCTTTTCTCTTGAATTTCTCGGCGTTTTATGTATTTATCTCTGCTGCTGTGGAAATTAACGCGCAATGCAAACAAAGGGGACATTCAACATTTTCAATATATATTTTACACCTTTGCGACTTTTCGTGTTTATGGTTGCTTTTCTCTTTTTTTGTTTTTTTTTTGGTGAAATACAGTTTTGTCTCGTCCGCAGTTTGGTTTTTGGTTTATTTTTATCGTTTCGTTCGTTTCAGGGCCCAAACGCAACGAAAAAAATAACAAAAAAAATAAATAAAGTACGGGAGCGGGCAGAAGGAGCGGCATATTCATCCACTCGACTGCTCAGTTTTATAAATAAGTTTTGTGTTTTCGGTCTTGTGTTCGCCGCTATTTTGTTGCCAGCGAAATGAATTTTAAGCCCAGCTAACATGGTGATTATGTGACCCCCATCCTTATCCTCATCCACATTCACATCCACATCCTCAGGAATATATCTTCGAGATACGAGATACCAGATACCTCATTGCCATACAGCATTTATTGCACCAGGGAATGCGTTAATTATGCGAGACGAGCACTTAAACAGCAAACCCACAAGCATTTCAATTTTGACGAATTCCTCTGGCTCCCTGTCTGTTTTCATTTATTTTATTATTTTTTTTTTTTTTTTGGGTTTTTCCTTTTTGCTTGAGGCATCTTGGCTTTTATACTGGATTAGCAAAAAACTTTCTTCTTCATAATTCTCTGGGGTGATTTTTTGGGGAATTTGACAGCATCTCTCTGTTTCCTATAGACCAATTTAATATTTATTTAGTTGGGTCTTTTAGCTTAGAGAATATAATATGTTAGAGAAAGCTCCTTTTAGGAGGGCCGATAGGGCACTCAAAATTCGTTCAATTGCAGGTGTGTCCCATTTAGTTTTCTTGTTTTCGTGATCTCGGGGAAGGAAAAGAAAAGACACATTTTTAAATTGTTTTGCCAGCCGCACATAAGTTCGTCAAAATGTGTTAATTTTCATAGCCCATTGTGTGGCACTGTTGTTGCCATCGGGGGCTTTCTATATGGACGACGTCTAATAATTTTGATTGCTGCCAAAAATTCTTAGACAGACGACCGCATTTCGCATTTCGTTCGGCTGACTAAGTGAGGGCAAAGTAAGTGAAATATAATAATAAAGAGAAAAAGACAAAGAATAAAACAACTAAAACAACTAAAACAAATTAAAGAGAAACGACACACAGAAGCTGCCAGAAGTGGACTTCTCAGTTAAAATATGTGTTTTCCCCCTTCAGATTTCACCCTCTGTGGTATCCGGGTATAAATTCGACACATTTTTTATAGAGTTTATGCGTTTATTACGCTAATTGTTGTTGCTGTTTCCGCACGATAGCAAGTGATATCAAAACTTTGACTAGTTTCTTGTCTTTTGTTTGCTTTTTAGCAATTGTGATTTGTTTTTGAGTCATCGAAACTTTTGATCGAAGCTTAAGGGATCAAAGAACTTTCCTTTAGTGCTGGAAAGTGGCAAGCATTCAATGTATATTCTAATTTCGCCTAAGGAGTCTTGGAGCTGAGTTTGCAACTTATGTTACTAAATTTTTTAAATTATAAAAGGTATTTCGGTTTTATAGAGAGATAAGCTATACAGTTTTGTGTATAGAAATGTCTTTATCGTAAGCGAATTATGATTCACAAGGTAAATATCTTGATATGTATAGAAATGTTTAAGAAGTACATCACAGATTTGTATTTCTGTGTTGTGAAATCTCTCTAAATCGCTTTTCTTCCACTGCATTTCCTATTCCTTCCCCATCTACCTCACCCTTTGATCTTCAAACCTTCCTCGGGGAAAGCCGCATTTAGAGATTTTACCTTCAAGTATCGTTAATCACCGAACACTTCTTTTGGTTTTTAACAACAAATACTTGGAGCCGAATAATCAGCGAATCGCGTTTACGAAAACCGATGATAACTATCTCGAAAAGCGATTAATTTTATTTCTTATTTCCATAGGATGGCCATTTATGGCATTTTGTCATTTGGCTATTCTTGATCTGGCTTTAACAAACTCGACGCCCCCGTACTTTTATTATTTGTTTTCCGGAGATACCTTTTTAGGTTTTATGGGGCCCTGCAGCAAGCAGTCTGGTTTAGTTATAGTCCGAGTCTCAAGTCTCAAGTGTTTCTACGGCGATCACTTCACTTCACTTAACAGTTGTGCACTTTGATTTGCTTTTACTATTTTTCGTGTGGTACGGCAATATTTTCGCAATTATTTTGTATTTATTCTTACGATTCTTACATTTTCTCGAGCACTTTGGGTGCACACACTAACAAAAAGTAACACTTGTAAAAAAAAGAAAAACTTTGCTCTTTGCAAATGGAAACGCACTTTGGGGCACAGGGCACACGTGCTGCTGATGTTGCTGCTGCGCTGTTGCGGTTGCCACAGTGATGTTGCTGTTGCTGCTGCTGCTGCCACTGCTGCTGCGATGTTGCGATGTTTTGCTCTTGCCGCTGTGCTGTTGTTGCTGCTCAGACGTCTGATTCGCAACTGGCAACTGGCGACGCGATAAGCCGCTTCCGACGGGCAATCGGCTGCGACACGAACCACCGCACCACCAAACGTGGTGGTGGTTCGATTCAAACTTGTTGCGGACAAGAGCGGGAAACATTACCGATCCGGTGGCCAAAAATTGGCCATTGCAGGCAATGTGTGAGTGAGGGCAATCAAACAAATAAACCAAAGCAAAGCGATGCGATAGTCTAACACAGTAGTGGGACCTAACGATTATATTTTGAGAACTCCAAACTAAATCACGTAGTGTAAAAATCTTTTAATTTTTTCAAGAACTAAAAACTACATGTAAATAACCATATATGTAGATTCCCATTTTTCCATTTAGATAATTACCGGTTTTTTGTATCACTTTGTTTTCATATTTTAAAAGTACATTTTTACTGGTTTCGCTAAGAGTACACAATCTTTTTCCAATTTTTTTCTTTAATTTTCCTGTGCCCTAGCGCACTGTGCCCATTTAAATAGCCCGGGACCGAGCCAACATGTTGTCGGCTGGTTGGTTGGCAATGAACTAGGCTAACATGTTCGCCAGCTGGGCTTTCAAATCACACGGAAAACTCGGAAAAATGGGGGAACAGAGACCAGAAATGCGGCCGAAACTGCAGTTGAAACTGCAAATGGTAATGGGATTCGTGTTATGATGGAGAAGTGCCTCCTAATTCCTGGCCGTGGAAAGGATTCCCCCCGGGCATCGACAGACAACAATGGACGTAACATTGGTTTTGCTTCGCTTTGTGAAGATGGGCAACGCGGCGTATGATTAACGAACTTAGCAAACATTTAGCAGCCGCAGCAGGGAATCTAAAATCAAATAATACAGTTTGCAAGCCACGCAAAAATTGAAAGTGTGTTTGTCACAGCCTCTGGCCGACTTCCGCCTTCAATTTTCCACCTTCCATTATGGAGTTAAAGTTATGCAGTTTGTTTCACCACTCGAAATTGTTTGCCTTCTTTGTTGGCTTACTTTGTTCCTTACATTTCTTTTATTTCCATTTCAATTGAGTTTGTGCAAGTGTTTCGTTTTGTTTAATGGCAATTAACTTGGCCAGTTGGGCTAAGTTTCGTAATGAACTTAAGCTGGCTTGAGCGATTATGCAAGCCTATTGTGATATTTAACATAAGCATAGACACAACGCTCTTTAAATGTGTGAAATCCATAATTCTAGTTCGTTTTGAAAGACAGCGAAAGAAAGTTTTAAAATTGGATAAATTGCACTTGTATATACATATGTACATCGAGCAACACCAATATTTGAGAAAACTATTTACCAGCATCCAAAAAAAAAAATTCTTTGTTGTCATAAAAAAATAACAAAAACCTGAGAATCCAATATGCCAAAAAATTCGTTGTATCTGCTGAGTGAAACCTTGCATGGATCTGTTTTATATGCATAACTTGTCTGATTCGCTTCATCTTCATTGATTGCAATTGCACTTCTGTTGATTGGCTTAGTTATGTTTTAAACAAAGGAAAAATGAATGTTTCACCGTCCCATGCATTATTTAGTTTTTGCAGGCGCAGCAAAATGAACCATTTTTGATATAATTGCTTTCTTTTATGGGTTATATGCACTACTGCATACTCATAAGTAGACGCGGAGGAGGGCGATAGAAAATGCCAGTTAAATTGATTGAACATGTCGAGAAAGGACCTTTAACCCCATCCACGCCTAATTCATTATCCCTGCCTGCCCTCAATTATTGACGGACTGACAGTTCAGCGATGTTCACGTGGGAATCGGGAGAAACGCAAAGGGGCTAGGAAAATTTAAAGCAGAGTCATCGAGTCCCTGATGAACACAGCAAATGCCCTCGTTTTCCTTTTTTGTACGGTAAATGACAAATTTTCACTTAGTACTTTGTGCTTGATAAAGGACACAACAACAACATTGATTGTTGAATAGTTAATAGCTAACCCATATAATAACCATAACCACGTCAAGTTGTTTCTTAAAGTACATGAATAAAACATGGGCTAGCTCTTAAAATTGCAATAAATTGTTTACGCAGATGTGACAACTATTTGTAATTTCGCTTACTTACGATTTATACAGCGCATTATAGATATTAAAATGTTGTCAAAACATGAAAAACTCACCTGAAAGAAAAGAAAGAAAATAATTGCTATTAATTCAGTTGGCGAGGTAACGTACATTCAAGAATTTCTTAAGAAATTCATATGGAATACGAAAAATATATTTTCTCCACCTTCAGACTTCATCACGTATGTAAAGTTATGATAAACAAATAGAAATGGTAGATAATTGAGTCATGAATGATATATTCGCATACTCACAGAAATTTGCATAGAAGTCATGACTTTGCAAATCTTGAAAACGCCCATATTTTATTTGCAAAATTTTTATTTTCATCAGTGCAACGCAAAATTCGTTTTGTAAGTAAACTTGTCTTATATATTTAGAGTGCACGCTTACTGCGTACCCCTACGCTTCAACTTCAAAAAGATTTAAGTATAATTGTTCTTCAGATTAACATAAAACATGAGCAGCAACAATTTCCGGCTGTTGATGCAAGTACACTTTCTCCGTTTACTAAAAGTGCAAGGCAACTGTTAAGTTAGACTTGAACTTGATTTTGTAAAATAATTGTTGGTAGGTGGTGCTACCGACCACAATATCCTGTACTAGCCAAGTTACCTGGCAGCTGACAACCGCAGAGCTCACTGTCCACTCAAAAAGTGGGCACAAACGGAGTAAAATATCCCACACTTGAGCAACCACCCGTGAGTAACCTTTGGTCGAGACCGAGTGGGCATTGGGTACGGGAACAGCAGTGTCTAAAGTATTAGACTTGGATCAAATTGAATGTTTTGAAAACATACTCTTGAATCAAAAGTTCGTTATATTTAACAAACAGAATGTGGTGGATATTGTGGTGCAGATGTGGTGCATATTGACTGAAATTGTAGGAAATACAAAACTATTTTTTAGCATCTCACAAGCAAGCATTTTGTTAGATTTAGCTTAAAGATGACACGAAAATTATAGATTTATTTGTGGTATTCCCAAAGTTCTATACTCCTATTTATTCGCACACAACTGTGTACCATTTCCAGGCAAGATTCTATTTTCCTGACAGGCTTCGTGGTCGACGGCTAAGAAAGGAACCTCGAGCTCTTTAGATATGTCATATTGCAGCCAGAGATGTCAAGTGCAGGGATTGCGCTGAGCTTAAGTATACGGCAAATGTCAAGGGCAACTTCCTTTCGATTCTCGGGAATCGTCAGGGGATCACAGGATATAGTTGGCTATTTGAAAAAACAGCTTCAAAGCCCAGAAGCTTATTATGGGTTGAATTACTTGCTACAAGCGTCTGGTCATGGTGAAAGCTTATTTTGAGTCAAAGTTTTGCTTTCATAATGGTGAGTATTCCAATGCAACTTTTATCAAGCTTTTAAAAAGTTCGTGGCGTTGCTTTTATACTAAAGCTTTTTTTGTACATTTCAAAGATGCAACATGGCGTATACGTGATGTTCCGTTTTGCGGGCAGGATTGTATACGTTATTTGTATATTTATGAGCTTAACTTATTTGAAATACAATATGTTTTATACAAAGTAATTAACGCTTTTTACAGTTATTAATGCACTTAAAGTAATGACAGGCAACAGCACAGAAACGTTTTAAATTTAATTTTTTTAATTATTTGGTAATTTACCCTTTACCCAAATTTACCCTTTTAATAGCATACAATGTTCAATTGCCGAAAAATGACCAACACTCAAGATTTGCTTGTGTATTGATTAATTGCGAGTTATTTTAAGATGGCCAGGCTCGAGGCCTCTCCCATATTTATAAATAATATTCACCCAACACACAACTGCCCACATTTCGCTGAAGTTCAATGACTAGCAACAGCGCAGCTCCACTCAGGCGTGAATTATTGTGAGAGAGCCCATCCCCATCCTAATCCTCAATCCCATTACCAATTCAAAACCCAAACCCAAGACCCATAATGTCACAAAAGAGTTGGATAATGCATGCCTGGGGGTTGGAGGTTGGGGTCATAGGGTTGTGCGCGCAACAGTTGATTGCCATCGGGGAAGATTATGTAAATCAAATTGTAGTAGAAGAATTTGCCATCAAATGGAAGCAATTAAAATGGGGGAAAATTTATGCACGTGTATGCAATTGGGGGTCTTGGCAAAATGCCAAGTCATTATGTGTTTTCGAATCATTGCTTCCTAATTGACATAATACGCACTAGCGTAAAATGGAAAAAAGACATTAAAAAGACTTTACCGGAAGTTTGGTTTAAAATATGTATTTTGTATAACATTTTTTTGAAATATATAGTATTTTTTTTTATTTTCCAAGAGGTATGTAGCTCTCAGGTAACCTAATAGTTGTTTGTTTTTAATGCCATAATTTTAATAAAATTAAAAATATGTTCTTTTGAATTCGAATGGAATGATTGAGTACGAGTCACCTCAAGGGTTCTCTTGTGATAAATTAATACACCATTTTCCACTCACTCGTACACACACAAAGTGCCTACAAGTGCATATGGATGGCCTAGTACACTGCAGGAAAAGGATCAGAGCCTTGCAAATACAACGATTGATTTTCAAAAAAAAGCTAAGGCTTAAGGTTGTAGATAAAAGGTATAACACCTTTTATATTTTGAGGATGTTCTTTCAAAATCTTTTAGTTCTTTGAAAAATTTTCTTTGTGTCCCGTTGACTGCATTGTCAGCAAGTTCATTTCCGCTGTGGCCACACAAAATGGCGTGCAAAATGCAAAAACAATGGGTGCAAGAGAGAGAGAGAGAGAGAGACCCGGCGCCGGCGAGAAAGAGACGCAGATATGTGCTCTCGTTGATGGGCAACATTAACGCACGCGATGTGGGATGTGGATGTGGACATGGTTCCACGGGATCTGTGGGATTGTCAGCATTCAGGGAGTTTGGACAGCGACAATTGCATGTGTAATTTGTGTTTAGTGGGCTGGAAATAAATTACATGCCCCCCTCCCCATCACCACCCCGTTAAGTGGGCCGAACAAAAGAATTTCAGGTGAAACTCTGGAATCCGAAGCAGAAATGGCGAGCGATTCGCACAATAAAGCAGACAATATACGGCTCCACCCTATATTGCAGCCACTAAGGGCCTAGCGTTTCGCTTAAAGTTTCAGGTTCCATTTCTCGCGATTCCCATACAAACGATGTTTTTTTAATACTATTAAAAAAAAGGTTTTTAATTATATTCATATTCAACAACATTTGGAAAAGGTTTGCTGTTAGCAACCTTTTTTCGGTGGCTGTGGCTTCCGTTATTTCTTGGTGGTGGCACATGGTTTCGGCTGCGATTTTCCGGGCTTCTTGGAGGATTCACACGGCTTTGAGCTTGGCTTTGGCTTTGGTTTAGATGTGGCTATTGGTTTTGGATTGGGGTTACATTTGGGTGCAGACTTGCACGGCACTTGAGGCTTCGGTTCTGAGTTGGGGCACTTTGGTGTTAGCAGGTCCTTCAAAATACACCCGATTCCTTCACCACCCGATTCATTTTTCGATCCACATCCCGATCCCGATTTCGTTGCCGGATGATGATGATGATGACGATGAACTATCTTTTTGGTGCATCGGGACGGTGATCGTCTGCTGGTTTTCCTACTCGAACGACACTTGGTTGTCTTCCCACCATGGGGTTGCCTGGTGCGCTTTGTGGTCTTTTCACAGGGAACCGTAGATGGTGCAGCGGTTGGCACAGTGGGGGTGCACTGAGGTGGCACAGTGGTGGGGCATGGAGGTGGCTCAGTTTTGCAAGTTGGTGGCTCAGTCTTGCAAGTTGGTGGCACAGTGGTGCATGGTGGCTCAGTCTTGCAAGTTGGTGCCACAGTGGTGCATGGAGGCTTAGTCTTGCAAGTTGGTGGCACAGTGGTGCATGGAGGCTTAGTCTTGCAGGTTGGTGGTTCAGTCTTGCAAGTTGGTGCCACAGTGGTGCATGGTGGCTCAGTCTTGCAAGTTGGTGCCACAGTGGTGCATGGAGGCTTAGTCTTGCAGGTTGGTGGTTCAGTCTTGCAAGTTGGTGGCACAGTGGTGCATGGAGGCTTAGTCTTGCAAGTTGGTGGCTCAGTCTTGCAAGTTGGTGGCACAGTGGTGCATGGTGGCTCAGTCCTGCAAGTTGGTGGCGTAGTCCTGCAAGCGGGTGGCTCAGTCTTGCAAGTTGGTGGATTGGTATGGCAAGTACATGTGGAACATGGCGGGGTAAGTGCAGCCAACCCGACCAATAACGCAACCAACAATACAAAGCGCATCTTGATTTTGACATCCAATGCCGCTTGATGCTCTTTATATACCCAATGCATTTTGCCATCGACGCATCCAACAATTTAAGATGCACTCAACAAAATTACCAATTACTTTGGTTTAATATGAGGTAACTAAAATTATGTCCAAATATACTTCAGCTAAGGAAAGACTCGTTAAAATTGTTTGCAAATTGTAATTAAAGCCCATTTGTTTTATGAACAAATTGAAATAAATTCAATCCAATATATCCAATCAATAATTATTATAAATATTTTGGGGAGTGTATGGCAGTACGGGTGCCTCGAACTTGTCTTCCACAAATATTTACAGGATAGAAAGGTCTGTTTTCCATTTTTGGCCCGTCGGGTTGTCTTAAACCAACTTAATATGAGCACCAACTTGAGTTTGCTTAACCGCAGCTGTTCGAGTCTTCCATATTGATCGTAGTTTTGTTTTTTTATTTTTTTTGGAAAATAACGAATAACGTGTGCTATTTGTGTGTGCAAAATCAAATTTTGCCCGAATCGTTTTGTGGTAAACATTTTGGTACTTGTGGCGATGGTTAGCATAGGAGAAGATTGTTGCTCATACTTTAAGTTGGATTTCCAGAGTATAAGCCAATTGGCATTTAAGTTCATATTTTAGCATTCAAATGCCGTCAGCAGAGAGACCAATCACCGGCTCTATTGTTTTCAGCGTTTTTTGTTCCGAGCGATTTTATATTTGACTTTATTTTGGCCTTCGCTTGGGTAAATAAAACGTGGTCTAGAGCTTCTACTATAAATTGACATGGCATTTAGTTAGATAGGAGATAGTGTCGAAATGAAGTTGACAAAGTTAATGCTGCTCTTCGTGTGCCTGGGGCTTTTCGTAACCCTGGCGGTGAGTGCCGATACGGACTTGGATTCGGTCGCTGATTCCGATGAGGATACAACCGGATCCACAGCAACCTCAACCGCGGATTCCAGTGCCACGGAGAGTTCCAGTGCATCGGATGATGATACTGGCAGTAGCTCCGATGTGGACGATGGTTCCGCGGATGATTCCGATTCCGATTCCGGATCCGATACGGATGACGACACCGCTACTACAGCTCCAGTGGTAAAGAAGAAAGCCAATAAAAAGAAGGCCAACAACAAGAAACGTGCTAGCAACAACAAGAAGAAGGCCAGCAACAACAGGAAGGCCAGCAACAACAATCGCAAAAGGAGGGCATCCAGCAACAACAAAAAGAAAACATCTAACAACAACAGGCGCAGGAACAACAACGCCAGGAGGCGCGGTTAGAGCGAAAATGGTTGAAGGAACAACAACGTGAGGAATATGTGGATAATAAATATTTTTTTTTCATGATTCAATAATTGATTGGTGCATTGGTCTGATTCGAAAAACACACAAAAAACACTGAATTTTTTTGGGAGATGCTTAAAAAAGCGGTTGGGAAAAAAGGCTAGGAAACCCCATTCGGTTGAAATTAACAAATGCAATCTGGTTGAACGAATCGTGTGGGTAAACACAAAAAGTTCGTGGGAAAAACTATGACTATGCCTTCATTTTAAAGAGATACATATAAAGTGTAACAATTCAGGCAATGCCCTAAACGAAATATTCTGTAAATATTACGTCTGCCAACACAAGCACTTTTCAACAAAGGCAGACATAAAAACCAAAACAAATATGTGTTGCACTCTAAGCGAGAACAAAAGGTGTCCATCGACGAGCTTCAATTTGAAATCACAAAATATTATGGACACAATGCACATAGAATGTGCCGCAAACTAGGCAACAATATTTTTACAACAATGTGTTGTGTGTAGTGGTGTGTTGTGGTGTGTTGTGGTGTGGCGTGGTGTGGTGTGAAGGAAAATGCCTGTCAAAATCTCAACAGGTGTCGATGACTTATCGATGGCTGGCTTTCAAGCTAGAGCCTTCAAACCGTCCACAATCTACTCAATTATCCAGGCTATATAAGTTATTCAGGCTTAACTGACACAAACACACACACACACAAACACACATATACGCACGCACACTTTGGTCCTGGGAAAATGAAAATCAACAGCTTTTCTCCGTTGGCCAACTTCCTGCGGTGACTCAAAGTTTCTGTCACTCTAACTTTTCTAATTCGATTAAGTTGACTAACTGCAAATTGATTTCATTGTAAGTCGCTAATTGGCCGACTTCATTGGCCTAACTTTTAAGTTGGTCCGCTTAAAATTGGTTGCCACTAATCGGTATTGTATGACGCATGGGTCACGTCGGGGTTTTGATACGTTATTTTGGCCAAACAGTTGTACAAACATTGCGAAACAGCGAAATAATTAGTTGGGCTCCGCTCTCCAGGCTCGCCAAAATGTATTTTTTGTTGCGGCTTTCGCTCTAATTCACTTTGCTGACAACCCACTTGAAGGCCGACTGTTTTCTATTCCCCCATTCAAAAAGTTTTTATTGTATTTTAATTCCGTTGATTAAGAGCTTCAAAGGGCTGAGAGTGTATTAAATGCGTGGTAGTTGAAAGGCTTTCTAGTTTTTAATTCTACTTCAATACTTTTAAAATGAAGTAAGCTTTGAATGACAAGCACGAGCATGTATATAATACCATATATAATGTAGACGTGAAATTTATAGCACTACAAGCAGATCATATTCCACTGAAGATACTGATGTTTTCAAAATTTATTGAATATCCTTTTAACACTATCATTAATCATTAAATCACTCTTTTCCTGTTGTAGGCATGTAAACGGGCCCAATTGGGGGTAATATATATCAGTACTCACCGAACGTTGGCCAGAGTGTGACGACGATTCTTGAGGTACCGACTGTGGTACTTCTGCAGGTCGCCGATGGACCCCTGCTCCGCCTGCATCTTGCTGGTGGGCAGTAGCTGCGAGTTGCTGGGGTGCGAGGTGGCGAGGGCGGAGGCAGACGACGAGGTCAGCCGGTGGTGTGCGGCAACGCTGGCGCTGCTGCTGTTCTGGGTGGTGGTCGCGGTGCCGCCGGTGGTGCTGCTTGAGGCCAAGGTCTCGTTCGAGTTGCTGCCGATGACAGTGGTGGCCGATGAGGAGCCACCCGCCGATCCAATGGGCGCAAGGACGATTCGCGACCAGCAGGACTTGTGCGGCTTGCGGAACTTTAGTTTGATGCGCGGCGAGGGCGTCGAGGAGGTACCTATTGGCAATTGAAATATGTACATTAACCACGGCATTAATAAATGACATTTATTGTGGTATGGCAACTAAATTCTCTTCTGTGTAGTTAGCACCCTCTGTTGACCGCCGACCTACCTGCAATGTATTCCTGAGCTTGCTGACCCCCAGTGGGCACTGCACCCGCCGATGACGAAGTGGCCGATGAGTGATGGACGCTTTCGCAGCTGCCACAGTAGCCACTGGCTATGGTGATTGGCGGCGGCAGAGGCTGATTGTCCTTCAGGCTCGACTGGTGTTTAAAGTTGGCCTGATCGGACTCCTCCTCCTCCTTGATATGCGGCAACGGTGAAGTCTGCGGTTGGCAACTGCAACGCTGCTGATTCTGGTTAGGATTTGAGTTCGGATTTTGATTGGGATTGGGATTGGGATTGGAGTTTTGGCCTTGATTTTGCACTACACTCGGGCAGGGATTCGTAGAGGGATTGCTGCCGCTGTACAGAGTGACCTGGCTGAGGATGTTGCCGCTACTGGGCACAAAATGTGGTTGTGATTGCAAGAGTGGTTGCTGCAGCTGCTGCTGCACCACCGCTGTGGGTGAGACACTGGCGTCGCTCAGTGTTTCTGGTTCCGCTCGGCGGGCAACCAGACCGCTGGCCAAACTGGCGGCTGCTATATCCGCCGCACTCAGCTGCTGGTCCAGCTCCTCGTCGACGTCGTTGATCAGGGTCTTTAGGGAGATCGGGGTGGTCACCGATGTGTCAATGGTGTCAGCCAGCGAATGCTTCTTCGTTCCGCCGCCGATGCCGCCGTAAAGATCCAGCTGAGATCCAGATCCAGATCCGGTGCGGTTCAGCAGATCGTCCTCCTCCTTGTTGTTCCGCTCCTGCAAATCGCGCTTTTGCTCCGCGGCCTTATCCAGATTACTATCCTCCGGAATGACCTTGAGCTCGTCCGGCGTCTGGGCTGGTGTTTGGGGCGGACTTGTGGCGGGGGCTGCGGAGCCGCCCCCGCGACAAGGGAGGCAACACCGAAACACTGTGCCACCGAAGCACTTTGTTCTTGCCTTTGATTTCCGCTTGCCACTCCCACTGCCACTCCCGCTGCCACACCCACCGCCGCCGCTGCCACTCCCACCGCCCCCTCCAACGCCGCCACTGGCTGCCAGGCCGTTGGCACTGCAGCTGCCACCTAATTCCTGGCCGTTTCCGGTCCCGCTTCCGCTTCCGTTTCCGGTGCCGTTGCTACTGCCACTGCCGCGATGCTAAAAGTGCAATAAGACCGAATCCAATATCAATACCTTTGTTTTGCTTTTACCATTTTGAAGAGTGGTTTGGTCACAAAATATACAATTATTAAATCAAATGGAAACTTGTTTAATGATTTAATTTACAAGTGTTCTCTTGTATATTTTGTAGCGATAACCAAACTTTTAAAATAAAATAGAGCATATAAACGGCTGTTGTTAATCCTATTTCCCCTCCACCTTGGCCACATTCTTGTTAAGCGAGAAACCCTGCGTAAAACGAGCCAATCGCATCATTCCCACTTCGATTGGGAGCTATCTGTATCGCGAAAACATTATTTTTTATCAAGCCGAGTTCTGTAAGGAAACAAATGAGAAAACAGCGAATTAGAAAAAATCAATAAAGCATAAATACCATATTCCTATATAATATTCAGCAGAAAGTATTTACTTATTTGGCGACAATATTTAACAAAGCCTTTAGTAATGTACATCTAAATATGTACATGTATCCACTTGTTTAACTGCAATTACCTCTCTAATATTTTCCACATGGCATTTTTGATTAACATTCCTTTAGGTTTGACATTCCCCGACGCACTTCTGTGTCAATTAGCGTATGAATTCGCATTTCGACTTGGCCATAAGCTACACGGTCCCCCCCAAAAAGGCCACTTACTTTCCCCCATTTTCGACTTGTTCTCCCGCCTGAAAGTATTCCACCTGGCTGGCTATGCGGATGAAAGTGGGTTAGTCACATATTTGAGCTTGCACAGGGACAGACGCCAGCTGCACAAACTGACCCACATCCTGGCTATGTGGCTATATTACTATACTACTATATATGGCTATATAGCTATATGAAAGCTTTATCCCATTTAGTTTCCCCTTAATTAGTACCTCGTCGGTCATCGGAGAAACCGCTGTTATTTTGGGCGAGAGATAATGGAATGGAAACTGCTGCTGATAGTCCTGCCGTGGCTGCTTGTCTGCAAGGTTTTTTATAAGGTCGAGGACTTTACGGAGCCTGATGTCGTTTACCAAAGCATCGACTATCATCCGGAGGACTACATCGACTCCTTTACCGACTTCCAGAAGCATGACTACTTTCAGTATTGAAAATATGCTAGTGTTTCATTTTTGTTTATTTTTTTGTATGTTAAACAGTCTTCAATAAAGCGTTGTGTATTTTAAATAATTCTTCAGCGAATTTTTCATTAATTCAGTCTGTAATAATCAAATCAGGCAAAAAATTGGAAGGTCATGATGAAAAACATGATTTTGCTTAAGTTTGGTTTGCGTTTAACTGTGCGATTAACTGGAAAAATCTTAAGCTAAGCAACCAAATTGATGACATATTTAAAGGGTAAATATTAACGAATATATTGTATAGAAAAAACCATTATCTTATTATCAGTCTATTAATATTTAAACAGCCTTGTGGAAAAGGTTAAAGTGGTTTTTGACTAGTCTATTAACGTAAATAATTTTTCAGACCAGCTAAATTTATACTGCGCCATAATGCCAAAGCATCTTTGAACAAGTGACTAGAAAGTTCGCATTCATTTTTGCATTAAAATAAAATCGCGCAAAATAAAATCAAATATTTAAACAATTGACAAAAAACCCATTTGCAATGTTCCAAATGGAGTATTCATTTGTAAACGAAAGCAGTTGACCTCGAAAACGAAATCTTTATACTCCAGCAACAGCTTGCCAAATTGTTGCATTGGGATATTTGCTTAGTTCAAACACGAATATTACAACAAACTAAGGTAAACAAATTATGCCAGATATGTACTGCGTTGATCTTTATTTTGGTTTATTCAAGAGAACAATGTGGAGCAATAATACAGAGCCCTTCAGCAGCTTTTTATAGCACACTTTTGCGGGGAGATTGTTTATTGGATCTTTCGTTTTATAAATGAACAAAGTTCCTCACGTTTAAAATGCTTTATACATAAATTTTTCTATATGGAAAATTATATAATTATAATTATATAAAAAATAATACAATTGCAAAATTCCTAAAAATACACAAATACTTTTTTGCCAAATTATGTCAGCAGTTTTGGCCAAAACAAAGAGAACGTTTAAGGCAAGACAAAAACCAAGAATCATTTTCTATTGTTCATTGTGCCCAATTGTTCAAACAGCCAAGTTTGAGAAGTGCAAATATATAATATGACTTTTATGGAATGTCCAAATTATATTTTGACGTACAAGATTTGAGTAATTTTGTTACGTAATTGTATAGCTGTGATAATTAGTATAAAAGACCACGGCTCTCTGTCTGCAGACATCAGTTGTCCAGTCACTGGCCATCCATCATGCGGTACTCCTGTGTCCTTTTGCTTCTGGCCACCGTTGCCTGTTGTCTGTTGATCCCACAGATTAGCGCCACCACCACCACTACCACTGCTTCTGCTACCACCACCACTTCCGCCTCGGCCACCACTACCACCGCGGCCACCACAACCACTACCACAGCTGCGACCACAACCACCACGTCCTCCTCCACAAAGAAAAAAAAAAAGAGGAGGATAAGACGCTATAATCATATCGAACGTAGAGCAAATAAGAAACGCATTATCCATAGGCACCATTCCGACGGAGATAGCTCCGACGATCGCACCAGCACACGCAACCGTCGTCGTCGCCGCAGCAGCAGCAGCAGCAGCAGCAGTGGCAGCACCAGTAGCCGCAGAAGCCGAAGCAGTGTCAACAGTCGGAGCAGCCGCAGAAGATCCCGACGTGCCTGGCGTCTGTAGAATTGAAAAAATAGAGCAACCAAGCCAACTGATCTGATTCTGACCACTATGAAAACTTATTATTTTTTTTTTGTTTTTTCCGTTCAAAACACTTAAGGCAAATAAACTGAATAATATCGATATTAGTTCACTCTGCTTTTCAATACCACCCAAAGCACAAGCAAAAAGAAGTAATTGAGATGAAATCGTTTGAAAAGGCGTCGCTATGTCGTTATTATCAAGTACATTACCACTTCTTATTTAACCATTTAATATTTGACTTAAAAAAACATACATAGCATGCTCCTAAAATAAATACTATGTATTGTAATTTTAAGTATGGTTTTATACACCTAACATTATTCAATATAGTTAACAAAAACGATTTACTAAACTACTTATACAGTGTTTGTTCAAAATATTAAATTCGTGCGTATAAAGAGCTACAAAAGAAGGCAAACAATTTATGGCAAAATAAAGAAGGACACAAAGGGGCTCCAAGTTTCCCCGTATGCCTTAATAAATAAAAACTATTATTACTATTAAAAAAAAAATTTATGGCAAAATCATTTTAATTGGTTGACATTTTTTTTATTATTGGCTTAAGTGAATTTGATTAAAGCTGGATTGTTTCGTGTTTTGAAAGTCATAGTATACTTCTTAGGGTAAATAATTAAATGACAGAATATGAAGTTTAATTTTACTGAAGCTTTTACAATGCGTCTATTATATAATCGATTATATATCATCATCATTGACAAACCTGGAATTACGTTGACGTTAGTGGCATAACTAATTAAAATATAGACGAATTTATTTTTCGAAAAAAAAACAAGCTTCATATAAAAGTAGATTATCATGACTCTTCTACGTGTGCAAATTAATCTGTTTAAGCAATTGTGCCAATACGAAAAATAGCAAGTTTTGTTTGTCCATAATATGTACTTTGCTTTGGCTGACCCAGTTTGGCCGAAGAGAATAAGCCCGTTGGAGAAGTCGACTATAAAAGCTGGCTTGCGATCTTCAAACTACCATCAGTTGCAAGGCATCCAGCATTTGCTCACCATGAAGATCACCCTAGTACTCGTAATCCTTGCCACCTTCCTCGGCTGTGCGATGATCCACCAGTCGGAGGCGGCCTCCTCCCCCACGACCACTTCTGCCACGGCCACCACCACTACTTCCGCCTCGGCCACCACCACTACATCCGCCGCGGCCACCACCACTACTTCCGCTTCGGCCACCACCACAACTGCAGCCTCATCCAGCAGTGAAAAAAAGAAGAAGACTGTCATTCACACTAAGCGGAGGACCAAAAATTCCAAGAAAATAACGAAAGTCATGAGGAGAAGGGGTCGCAAGAGTCGCAGCAGTAGGAACCGCAGATCGGAAGAATAAGCGATCCCGGAGCAACAAGAAACACACGCCAATTCAAATCCAAGCCAATGACGTCGATCCAATTGTTTTCATAGTTTATAAGATTAGAAGTATTGTTTATAAATAAAGCAAATATAAAAAATAATATAAAAAGATTTAACTTTTTTTCAAGAAAATGACACTGATTATGGTTTAGTTATGGAGTTATAAGTAACGAAAATGAAATTATACCCAAGTTGCAAGGAGACAGTCAAATAAAATATATATTTTTTTTTTTTTCAATGTGATTCCATTTAAGCGTTCATTGAAATCGTTATACCCATAATGCATTAAGGTATTTTATTAGTAGATCGGTATATATAAAACAAGACATCCTTAAAAATCTAATAATAATGGTTATAATTATATATGTAAATATTAAATTTATATTTAGAGTGTGCAACTATGTACTCAAATACGTTTTTACTGCAAACACCATGTTATGTAGATTCAGGTACGCTAGATGTTACCAAATTGTGTAACATGTTCAAATACAGTCATATCTTATCGATAAGTATCGAACTTTCCCTTGAATAGGCTCGTGATCTTTGACCACTGTCACGGGAAACGAGAGACTTAAAAGAGTCACAAAAACATTTAGAAGAACGTTGATAAACCAAAACCGGTTCGTCTTGATTACTAACACCATCGTATCCTGTATTTTCTTTCCCAATGTCTAGACAATATTTTTTTTATGATTTTTTAATTGACTTGCAGATGACATATAAAAGTATTGTTAAGCTTATAAACTAAAAAAACATTTCGGTCATGGGGTTCAGCATCGGGATTGTCGTGGATTGTTCCTGGATCGCTTATTCTTCCGATCTGCGGTTCCTACTGCTGCGACTCTTGCGACCCCTTCTCCTCATGACTTTCCTTTTTTTCTTGGAATTTTTGGTCCTCCGCCTAGAGTGAATGACAGTCTTCTTCTTTTTTTCACTGCTGGATGAGGCTGCAGTTGTGGTGGTGGCCGAAGCGGAAGTAGTGGTGGTGGCCGCGGCGGATGTAGTGGTGGTGGCCGAGGCGGAAGTAGTGGTGGTGGCCGTGGCAGAAGTGGTCGTGGGGGAGGAGGCCGCCTCCGACTGGTGGATAATCGCACAGCCGAGGAAGGTGGCGAGGATTACGAGTACTAGGGTGATCTTCATGGTGAGCAAATGCTGGATGCCTTGCAACTGATGGTAGTTTGAAGATCGCAAGCCAGCTTTTATAGGAAAATTTCGCACCTGGGTTTTTGCTCTTCTGTCAAATTGTGTCAGCGCAAACAAGGAAGCCATTATTGGCTAAACAAAAATTAGCAACTATTTGTTTTTGCACAATTGTTCAAACATTCGAGATGCCTTTACTTTATAAATAACTATATGATGTGCATCAATGTGTAAGTTCTTCTTTTTTATTATTTTTAACATCAATTTCACTTAGCAATTTATTAATAATATTGGTGAAAATATTTCGATATTATTTTGAGGTCCAAGCATTTTATTTACGATCAATGGACCCACATGAACATCTAAATGTCAGTACAAAATCTGAAGTCCTTTTAAATAAGTTGATTAAAATGCAGACGAGCATTAAACATTTATTCGCCAAGGTTTCTCTGGGCCTCAAAAGTTGAGTTTCCATTGAAATCCATTAGCAAAAAACCGAACTCGGGGAAGCCCGCAAAAGCCCCAAAAGGAACATTTTGCAAGCGGCAAAATACTCGTAAGCAAAAACTTTTCAGCCCAAAAAAGTGAAGGGGGAAATTCGAAAAGCTGTTGCCATAGATACCGCACAATCACACACATATGTACATATGTGCGAGAAAAAACATTAAGAGAAAAAACCGAAAACAACAGCCACGAATTTCATAACGAAAGAGGCGTCAGGTGGTGGCCAAAATATTTGGAGCACGAAGACCACTGAGCAAACAGGCAGATAAAACTCCACTCGAGTTAAACTCTTTAGAGTTGCCATTCCGAAATTAATAATTGTCTTGATACTAAAGCATAGTTTGCGGACTAACTGAAAAATAAGCCTTTTGGATATGCAAGAATAAACTCACATCAATTTTGCATCCATTCTAAAATACTAAGAAAATGTAGTCCCCCAAAACTCAAAAAAAAAAAAAATGGACAAACTTCAAAATATCAAATTACATATGAAAATTAACACAATCATGAAAAGATATCTTAAATCAGAAAAACTCAGCCCGCAATTTCAACAAATCGAAAGACAAGTCCTCAATCATTTTTTGCTGGCAAACGAGCTTTTTTGTTACACAGTCCGCCCGATTGAGCCATAAAGCAGAGAATGTACGTATATTTGTTATTGATTTTTATTGAGACATTTGCAAAAATTAATGTGTATGATGCGGGTGGGTATTTCCACTCGGGAAACTTTCCCGACTTGTCGAATGATGACCGGCAATAATAAATCAATAGCGTTTTGATGGCAAATAATTCGAGATCTGCTCCGGGGATGCAGCCATACGCATTGGGGCATCGATGGCCCACATCCTGCGTATCCTTTTGCTACATCCTCGAAATTCCCCACCGACCTTTGCCTTCTCGGATATGTGTACGTGAATGTGTGTATGTGTGTGTGTGTGTGTGTGTGTGTGTGTGTTCGTGTTCGGGTCTTGCTTGGCGACTTCTAATACCCAGGAGCCGGGTAGACAAATTCGTTACAATAGACCTAATTTAGTAGTAGTTAAGTAATTTGAAGAATTGAATATGTTTCATTGGTCAAATTTATATATTCAACGATACATATAGGTAGGGATAAATATTGTTTATAATTAAAATATACAATACAAAAAAAGTGTATGGTGGGTATGTATCTATGATTTTTTATGTGTATTTATGCTGCATGCAAAGTTACTCCGCAAACTCGTGTCGAGTTATGTTATTGATTGATTCGAGCAAATCCAGTTCCTGTTTCTCTGCCCAAAAACCAAAAAAAAAACAATAAAAAGTAAACAACAAACAAGCGAATGCCATTAATTTTACTGGCAAGTCCCTCACAATGGATCACAATGAAAACACTGACTTGCTGTGACATAAAGGTCAATATGGGGATGATTCAATGCCCACAAATGAACAAGGATCCAAGGCGAAATCGGGGACTTTAATCCAATAAATTAAATTACCCTACAATTGGCATGTTTCACTAAAATTGTAATGAGAAATAAATGGTTAAGAATTACGTTTTCATATTGTAAAAACGATTGCCAAAGTAATTTGCCATTTTCCAAGTAACAAACAAATTCGTAAAGTACTCCAATACGAGCGCGTTTGTTTGGGCCAATTAAATACGCAAGTACGAGAATGAAAACCAACTTGCATGAGGAGGAAAATGCGACACGTGGACCCATATGGTGTCGGCTTGGCAGTGGCAGTGGCAGTTAGTTTGATTTATCCAGGCAGTGCCATGTGGCAATTTCACTTGATTTTCGAGCCGTCAGTGGAATTTGAGACCGCCTATGGATTGCCGGCGTTACTTTGGGCCTAATGAGCAGTTTAATTATGCACGTTGATTGATTGATTCTAATTGATGGAAAGCCAGCAGCCCCAGCAAACAGAGCTCGTTATTGAGACGTTCAAAGTTGTTGGCCACACGATAAAGTTAAAGTGCATTGCTAAGTTGAGTACAGGGAATAAATAATACTATTTTCCAATTTTGCCCATGCTTTCACTTCCGAATCCACAATTTTTGCAAGAAACAAGAAGTTAAAACGCATAAATGTGCACAGAAAACAAAAAGCGAACGAAGCTGCAGCTAAATACTTAATTGCTTACTTCGGAGTAATTTGTAAGTCAGGGAAAAAATGGCGAGCTTGCTGAATTATTCAGTTATAGTTGAATGAGTCTTATTTTTCATCAGCTTAATTGAATTGCGAGCAAGTAACCTTTAAAGTTTCTGAAATATGTTGTTAGCGTTCTGTTGATTTTTCTAGTACGATTATTGGATTATATTGGGGTTGGGATGTTTGTGGATTAAAATATTTATATACCAATATTTATAAAGCACACATTCAGAAGAACTTTAAAACATATGTGGCACTTCCATTCTTCTAATATAACTTTGTTTGCTTCCAAACAAAGTTCACATTCAATGCCGCGTAAATTGGCCTTTTTTCATAACGCCTTGTTTCTTCCTTACTTTTATTTTGTTTTTATTTTTGGTCAGGCCCAACTTTGGCAGATGTTCACCTGCACATAATGAAATTTGATCAATGAACATGGCTGGGAAATCGATGAATGAAGATTCCCCGTAAAACAAATTTAGTGAACAAAACCGCGAAATATGTTGGCGCACGATTGCCTAATTTAATTGCGACTTTAGGATGCGTAAATAGTCGGCATGTGTGCAAACAACTTTTGCAGATCAAGTGTCACCGAAATGATAATAAAAAAATTAAAAAACGAGAGAGAACGCTATAGTCGAGTTCCCCGACTATCTGATACCCGTTACTCAGCTAGTGAAAGTGCGAAGGAGACTTTTCAACACTGACAGTTTTTGGCGGTTTGTGGGCGTTAGAGTGGGCGTGGCAAAAAGTTTTCTTGCAAGTCGATAGAAATTTACAAGACTGATACAAAAATGAAAAAATATCAAAACATTTTTCAAAAGTGTGGGCGTGGCAGCTTTGGGCGGTTTGTGGGCGTTAGAGTGGGCGTGGCAAAAAGTTTTTCAACAAATCGATAGAAATTTACAAGACCAATACAAAAATGAAAAAATATTTAAACATTTTTCAAAAGTGTGGGCGTGGCAGTTTTGTGCGGTTTGTGGGCGTTAGAGTGGGCGTGGCAGCCTGATTCGACAAACTTGCGCTGCGTCTATGTCCCTGGAGTCTGTATGCTTAATCTCAACTTTCTAGCTTTTGTAGTTCCTGAGATCTCGACGTTCATACGAACAGACAGACGGACAGACGGACGGACAGACGGACGGACAGACGGACGGACAGACGGACGGACATGGCCAGATCGACTCGGCTATTGATCCTGATCAAGAATATATATACTTTATATGGTCGGAAACGCTTCCTTCTGCCTGTTACATACTTTTCAACGAATCTAGTATACCCTTTTACTCTACGAGTAACGGGTATAAAAAAAAACAAAAACTCCGTTTTTATTCTAACGTATGTTGTTTTGTTAACATTGTTAGGCCTCAATGACGCAAGGAGCTCCATTGGCAGCTATAAATAGGGTAAGCGTAGGCTGGAATAGATCATCCAGTCTTACGAATCGCTTTGACTCAATATGAAGCTCCACTGGCTGCTATTTGCAGTCGTACTGATCTGTGCCCTGTACACCACTTCGGGCACCACTACCACCAGCACCAGCACCACAACTGATTCCAGCACCAGCACCAGCACCACCACCGCCTCCTCGTCCTCGTCCTCGTCCTCGGACACCACCGAGGCCAGCAGCAGCAGCAGCGATTCGGCCACCAGTTCTAGCTCATCGTCCAGCTCCAGCAGCTCGTCCTCTAAGAAGAAGAAGGCTGCCGCCAGGAGAAGGGCCAGGAGAAAGGCCTCCAAGAAAAGGGCGGAAAAAAGGAGGCGTAACCGTAACAGGCGTAACCGTAACCGGGGTTAGACTGGAAGCTGATAAGGGGAGAATCCGCTCGAATCCATTCCGGCATGGACTGGACTTCCAAAATTTTTTTTTCCAAAACTCTCTCTTTCTGTTGATCTTCGGATCGGCAATTTAATATATTCCCGGCTATAGCAATTGAATGAAAAATGTTCAAAAGTGCTTTATATTTATTTGGTGTTTGGTAGCAACGAAATTCGGAGGAAGGCTTTAATTTAACGCCACCATTCCAGTATACTGAATCGGTTTTCTTGATTGCTTTTGTTGCTGCTCCAAGGGTAAAAGGGTGAAGTTACGCCGTGAAATCAACTCCATACCCAACCACCCCCGCATGGCCTGCAATAAAAAGCAACAAGTTGAAAGACCGCGCAAGCAAAAGAAAAAGCCATCAAGCTGCTTCCTTGGAAGTCCCTTTTCATTTGCAGTACTACTCATTCCCATTGCCAATCCGAATCGGAGACCTCGACCACCGAAACCCCATCAGCAATTCGAGCGCATATAAATGGTTATGACCCAGGCGTGGTTACTCCCACCATTCGAGTAACAGGTACCCGATAGGCGAGCAACTCGACTATGGCGATCTCTCCTTATTGTGCCCTACACTTTAGAAGTTTATCGTTTTGCAAAGCAATACGGCGATACTATGTGGCGCATACTTTTAGACACCACCTATATTGTTTTGAAGTCTTTCAGTTTTTTTAAATTCTCACACATATGTACACATATCCTTGGAAATGGAAAGTGTCTGAGTATGGGCGACATTGTTGCTGCTGCTGCTGTTCTTCCCCCTCCCCGCGTTCTTCATCGAAATAAAAGGGAGGCACAAAAAGCGGCAGTGAAAGAAAGAAGAATGAAGAGGAATAATTGTGATAGTGACATTCGTCTTCTGACAAATAAAGGAGCATTAAAACGAGACAGAACTAGAAGGGTCGCAGAACCCACATGCGTGCAAGCGAGATGGGGACTAGACACAGTGGTTGCAAAAAGGCAACTGCAGTGTACAAAACTTGTTTGATACATTAAAAACTTTCCATTTTTTGGAGTCGTCCGAAACATTAGTGCGCTTAGGGTAATGGCTTGACTTTGCTAGCATTATCTCAAATATAGCTAAACCAAAGTTATTTATTGCGTTGCTTCATTTTGCGGACATCCTGTCCATTTTCCCGAGGACAAACTGTACTTATCTATATTGATATGATGCGCTTTGTGACCATTGGTGTTGATATGCTCGACGTGACTCATGTATGTTGTACGTACGTACGTACGCACATGCACACGAATAATACGAATAAATGTGTGTTCGCCCATAAACCACCCACCAGAGAGAGGGACGGCTATGTGGGCGGAGAAAGAGACGGGCATACAATTACTTCTTGTTATTTCATGTCAGTTTTTCTGTACTTTTTATGGTTTTGTCGTGGTTTTCTGCTCTCTTATTATTGTTATTGTATCAGCGCCCAATTCTTTTGAAATTCAGCTTACTGCTTATTATTTTGCAAATACTTGAGGCCACCAGCGTGCCTACGCGGAATTTGAACACACTATAAGCTCCGTGGATATGGTGGATAATTTTATGTTCTTCAGCTCCCCAGATTAAATTTTTTTTTTTTGTTGTCCTCACAATGGCTGCCAGCTGTGAAGCTTAAATTTGAGAGCTGACGAGAGATAAGTGACTTAGTGGCGGGGAAATAAGTGAAAAGGGGGGGTCTTAAGTCAACAAGTGTGCGGCTGGGACGGATAATGCGAAAGTCAACTGAATACATAGCAGTTCTTTCTTTGTCGAAATTCCAGGAGATGTTGAAATATTATAAACATTGCTTATATACATTGCGGTTCAAAATCAAAACAAAAAGATTATGGTTCTGCCCTTATTTCGCTTATTAACTAAAGTTCAAGACCATTTTTATTGGCAATCCTACTGAAGTACTGTTGTCTCAAGTTCAGTTACACTTGAGGCTGCTTAAAGTCGTCTAAAAAAAGGTCCTGCGAGAAACAATTAGTTTTGCTCGTTCCACTTCCCTTGTACTTCTGGCCAAATTGCTTTGGCTAATTTTGTTTTTTCTCTGGCTTGCCTTCCGAATTCGTATGCAAAGGGCGCATAAATTTAATCAGTTGGTAGAATGTTGTTTTTCTTTTGGTTTTCCTGGCTTCGTCCTTCTGCTTTTTGCCAACCTAAAGGGGGGCATTTATGGTGGGCGTGGTCAGGTCGTAGGTGTGGTCAGGGCTCGGCGTGCTGGCCAAGACAGAAAACAGACAGGCGGACACGACATCGGCATCTCTGCACTCGGAGAAAATTAGTTAACAATCAAGCGCTCAAATAGATGTCCGTACATATATTGGTTGAAAAAAACTATTTCTCTTGATATATCGAAGCGCGTTACTAGTCTATTGGGTGACAGTCAAGTGTACGTTATAAATCAAAGATGAAAAGTATCACTGCAACCTCGATTAATTTCTCACGGTGCAGACTCAGAGCCCGCATGTTGTGTACATGCCAACACAGACAGGCAAAAGACACGCAGACAGACAAATAGACAGATAGACAGACAGTCGGATATGGAGGGGTAAAATAGGGAAATGGGGGAACGGAAGTGGAGAATAGGAGATGGGTAGAGAATTTCCTCTGACCTCCTTTGGTTTTCGGAAATTTTCAATACCCTTCAACGGTTGGAATAGAATGTTTATAATGTTTTCAGTTCTGAGAAATTTAGTAATTTATATGTAAAGCTGCATCTGTAAATTAAATTATAGTATGTTCTTGCAAGTAGATTTATTAACACTTTTCCAAGCCCAAATGCCATTTCTGAAATATCTACTTGGCCAACCTATGAATACACCCTTAACTTAGTTCAGTGCTAGTTATTTTTTGCCAGGATTTCCTTCTTTTTCTTCTAGTCCTGTTTTATTATGTTATTTTGCTGGCATTGCCTTTGCCATTTCCTGAATGTGCTAAACCAATAAAGGAACTTTTGACATGTCTGCCGGCTGTTTGAATTGCGTCCTAATTGTGCCACTCAGTGTGTGTTTGTGTCTCTATAACCAACCTTACGTCTTTTGGCCAGAGACACCCACTGAGATTTTCATTCTCGCCCCGATTATTTGTCGCCAAATTTCGAAATTCTGGGTAAGGTGACTCCAATTATCGTGGCATTTCAATCGATGTCAATCAATCAATCAATTAGCACAGCTCCTTGCCTATGTATCAATCAAATGCAGATCCAATAAGCCGACTCCCAATACAATAAGGATCAATTTTCCGGGCTATCCACACTGACTTGGCTTTAATTCATTAGGACTACGGCATGTCCCGAATTCTGGGGAAGATAAAAAGAGGTTGAATAACTTTCAGCTGGGCTAATTATTCCCCAATTCCCCCCTTTATCACCGTCATTCTCTCAGTCAACATCATCAATCTTTCGGTTTCCCCAGCAATTTGACAGCGATTGCGACATTTACAACTGTTCATCATCAGTGGATTTAGCCCCGGCTAATCTCTGCCACATTTAATGGCATTCGATTCCGGGGATAAGGAGAATTAAGGGGAATTAGCAAGGATTTTGTGGAATGAGTCAGGTGTACTTATGAAATTTGTGGGATATTTTAACAACTGATAGCAGGAGGCTTAAATGGAATATTTAATTATTTAGCCAGGTGTATTTCTATATATTGCCCGTTTAAAGGCCTCCTTTCATAGCAATAAAATTAATTTTAATAGCATTATGTGCCAATCCGTCAATCCTTTTTACTCCCGCTTTTTCGGCACTTTTTCCTTACACGTCGATGGGTCAGTATGCCAAGCACTTAATGCTTTGACAGGTAAGCGTGGCCGGGGTCACGGGGTCATGGGTTAGTTGGACCTTGAACAACAACAACACCGCAAGGTGCATGAAGCACCGCAAACAAGGTTGTTTCCTTTGTTCTTTTGTATTCTTCTATAGTAAAATGTAGTATAGTTTTTGGAGCATTTTAAATGGACGCAATTCCGCTGACAAGACTACGTATTAATGCGTGGAAGATAGCAACAGTTGTAGGTGAAATTGGCAGCTCCTCCCTTTTATTTCCTCACTTTCCCAGCTCCTCAGACATTTTTCCAAACCACATTCTGATTTAAATTTGGAGATACGAAATGGGAACTTGAAAATCCAGTCATTTCGTTAAACAATTGTAGTTGACTATGTTTAAGTGTACGTATAATTAGACTGCTCGCCAGCAACGAATAAGAAAAATTATATCTTTAAAATGGGGGATTATCTATTTTAAATTGTGGCATATATTTATTAATTTACCAATTAATTAGCTAATTAATGCATAATATTGTACTTATAGCCAGCATGTAGTAGTATGTAGTATCGCGCCTAAGAGGTCACCTCTCCTATTGAAATCTACGCCAGCTAATGATTGATAATTATTATTGAATTAATCTATTAAGCGAGCCCCAAGGCCACCGTTGTGTAGGCAAGTCGACCCTGAATGAATAATTAACTTGTTTGAATATCTTTAGTCGGCGCCGCGTGCATTATTTAGATTTAATTATTTAATTAAATATTTAATGTCGCTTAATGCGCAATTAAATGCAATGTCATGCGTTTGCTAAAGGGATTTACCTTTTAACGATTTCTTAATTGAGAAGCTAAGCCCGGCATTTTGGTCAATAATTTAAAATTAACACCTGCCCGCCCGCACATTTTCCCCTGACCGTTGGTCTATTTTAGTGCTCAAACCCACACACGAGGCAAACAATTTCCATCTCTTTCCTTTGTTTTTTGTGTTTTTTTTTTGTTTTTTACCCAGGTAAACCACATTTGTTTGTGGCTGACTGAAAATCAATAGCCCAAGCCTCACCCTCTATTAATAGATCGAGCTGATGCGACTGCTCTCTTCTGGCCATGTTTCTATGGCCATGTTTTTGGGTCGAAATTAATGGCCTTTAGCCCAACCCTCATGGCCCATGAAACACAATTATAGCGGCTTTGGGCTGCATTTTAGGGATTTTCCTAAGTAACAGAGACTACTACCACTGCTGGATTGCTACCATTTTGAGTGGATGGCATCATCGTTATTCAAGTTGAAGCACTTGAAGTGCACTCTTCGATAAAAAATATTTCCCAACGTTGCTGCAGAAAGTTCTTCATTCTGAGAATGCAATTTATTTTCACAGTTCCCATCCAAATGATATTTTTAGTTCCACTGGCTGCCTAACTGGTTAGACCATTAAAAACCTTATAACATTTTTTTCAAGATAATCAAAACGAGTTATGTTCCAACTGATTTGGCCCACAGATTGCCCATCCTTACGAGGTAAATTGTGACATGTTTCGACTCTGACTTGGCCTAATCATAATGTCACTGGATCTTGTCTCCCAGAAGCTGTCACAAATGAACAGGTTATGGAAACAAAAACGCGTCTAGTGCGGGGCAATCATTACACTCGTAAAAAATATAAAAAAAAAATATTATATTGCTGGAGTGCTGTATTCGACAATAATGATAGACAGCCTACAGATGAAAAAAAAACATCTACATGTTTTTGCCATATCGAGAGTTTTTTCGAGTGCAGGGTTTTCGTGTTTTGGAAAGCCTGTTGAAATGGTGGGAAAATGGAAACGGAGTCAGAGCCTGGCCGGGCATACAAATGGCTTAATTTGACGAACTGGCGAATTTGCCATTTGCATGCGTGCCTAAATGTGTACAAATTTTTTCGGGGATTGGGGATTGGCAAGGGGCAGTATGTGAGTGGCCCAGAGCTTCTTAAACCACCATTTATACCAGAAAACCATATTCCGGTACTTGTTTTTATTTGCCGATGTGGTGTATTTTTTTATGGGCAATCCAATCGCTTTTATGCCGAGTAGAAAGCAAAAATCGGAGATAATATGATGAAATATAACAGAGGACGAGAAATTGCGTCCAGACACTTGCAAATTAAATAAATGAATTCTGCAAATTAAATAAACAAGTGACGAATACGATTTGAAAAGCTGCCTGAACTCTTTTATTTTTAAGGGTCAGAATCATCTCTCTTATGTGTATAACTTTTTGGGGAATTTTTTTGCATTTGAACTTACTGCCAAGCTATTAGACTGTTCGTTTTTCTTTGCACCAAAAGGAATTTGTAGCTCTGACATACCTATAAAAGCTTTAATAAAATTGTCAGCTGGCGAAATATTTCCTGCTTATGCACATTGATTGATTTCGAAATCAATTTCCTAATCCTTTTTAGGACGAAAGCAATGGTTCCAGCTCGTTTCTTGGTACGCCGTTTTTTCGAGTTTTATATTTGTATGCGTGGGTGCTCCTGCTGTAGTTTTCCTTTCAGGATATTCGGGCGTGTTGCTGTCGTAAAGTTGTTCAAGTTTCGTCCAAGGACACCCGCTTGGCTTCATAAAAATAGTTGTAAATTCCCAAGCAGTCTGCATAAATTTAGTGGGGATCCGGAGCTCTGAATTCCCCAGTATCCCACTCCCTTTGTAAACATACGAGTATATCCCCATCTTCCCCTGTACCCTGTCAGTAACTTTCACACGTCGTTTCATTTCTGGGCAGCTGTAAAAAGTGACGCAACTTTCGTACACATTGTCAACAGTCGTAAATTCTTCCCGCTCCTGGCTAAGCTTGATTATCCTGCTAGCTGCTTAACTAGGGGAACGGCTCTCAAGATGTTTTCCTGTTCTCATCACAAAAAGACACTGGCAAAACAAAACCTGAAAAAGTAAAAACCCCGAACTAAACTGAATAAAATAAAGCTAAAACTGTTTTTTTGCAAATAGATATACATATATATATAAAATGTGTGCAGCAGATTGTTTCTATAAGCAACCGCATTTATAGCATTTGTAAATGAAAATATTTTGAAAATCCGCAAACTCTTTTCCTACTTTGTTTAGGTAATTATTTTTGCCCCGCTTTTGTGGACTTACGAATTGTCCGGATTCCGACATTCCGCCGGAACTGGACACCTGTCCGCAAAAGTGTGCAATGGTATTTTGTGCAACAGTCTGCCACAACAACACGATGTCCTTGCTGCTCCTTTCGCCACTTTTCTTACATTCCCCCACCTTCCCCGCTCCAATTCACCGCCCATCGTTCTGACCACACCGTCTGTGTTCCTTCTTGTAATGGTATTTATGATTTGTTGGCTTCCAACTTCGTTGGTTGAGTTGGGTTGAGGAGCGGGTCGAGTCCACCTGCCGCTTGACAGCTGTCACGGGGAGTCCATATGTCCGCTCACACGCAGGCGGTTAAATAGAGATGCACCGCGAGAAAGTCCAGCCAGGTTTTCCAACCAATTAATAAATTTTAGTCAACTATGTCATTAATACAAATGAAAACAAAATAATGCTCTTACTTTCCATGGACAATAAGGAAATAATACCTAAATAATTAATAATTAAAAAAAAAAACTTTGATTTCGTAACTTTAAAAACCTGTTCATACTTGTTTTCAGTGTATAAGCTAGCTGATATATGAGCAGATACAGTCATTTTGCCGGGCTGGCAATTCCATTTTCACTTCTCGACAGAACGAATTCAATTACTAGCCAAGCAAAATGTGCGAGAAAATCCAAGGAAGGGCGGGAAAATCTGGGCAGGGCCACGGAAAACCCTGCCAATGTCCTTGCACTCATACATCTGTTTAGCTAAAATTAAAATCATATGCATGAAATGAGCGCGAAATTGAAATGGAATGAAATGAAATAAATGAGGAAAGTGGGGCGAGCGATGACAGAGACATTCCGGCTTTTTCATCTTCGTTTCTTTCCTTTCTTAGCTTTCATAGCTTTCAGTATCAGTATCATTTTCATGTTTCAGTTCAGCTGCTCTTTAATCTCAGCATTGGCGACATTGACACAAAAGTCAGGCGCAAAACTTCAAAACAAAGTTTAACGAACTCGAAATGCTCTAGAGCGTGATGGAAAAACTTTGTTGCACTTGCCTGAAACAGCTAAATTGCATAAAACCTGCGCAAGTAGAGTGCCTGCTAACTGGCCAGCCAGGAAAATGGAGCGGCTAAAATAGCCCTTACAATGTAAACATGTTCATAAAATATGAGTTATATTTTTGATTGAATTAAGAAAAGACTAATTTTTTCCATTTAAAGCTATATACCTGATGTACGGATTTTTCACTGTCCATCCTATCAATATCATTTTTTATTTTAGCTTTTACCTCATGGCAATATGCCAGTTAGCTTATCTGGGGCCCTTCACCACTTAATGACATTTTTCGAGGCGCATCTGCCCGAGAAGATTTTCCAAGTGCGTACTCACTTACATTCACCACCCATTTCCCAGCTGGTTTGCCCCGCATTTTCCACCCAATGCGGTCGCATCCGTTAAAGCTTTAACTTTTTGTTTGCCTGTCGCTTTTCGGCATGTGCCGGAAAAACCATCCACTCAACACCCACCACCCCACCTGACGGTCGCAGTCCGCCCCGCTCCCCTCAAAAGCTATACATCTCCGCAACAGCTCCCAAAACTAATTTATTTACCTAGAACCCAACTGCTGACGCCTATTTGTATGCAATTAATTTTGTTGTGCCTTTTAGCCAAGACAAAACAAAATTTATACAAACCAAGAAAAAAACCCAGAGTCGTGGTTTAGGGGGTGATCAAAATTAATGGCTGCGGAAATGCGGAAAATACCGAAATGGGGACTTGTAATTATTATATATTCGCAGGAGCATATGAAATGAATTTGACATTATTGTATCCCGTTTCGCAAAACCACAGATTTGCATAAAATAACGAAATGAAGGCAAAATAATTATACTTATTTTTATACCACGTGATAAAAAGAAACCAAATTACAAAACTTATTATATTTTTGTTTTCACCGCAGTTCAGTGTATTTTCACATTGACGATGCCTTTGGGTGTAGTCAAATCAACTAAATGGCCACCAAAGTCCCGAAAACTGCCCATTCGCCTGCCAGAGATCTAATGAAAATTTATGTTATATGATTTACACTTTTCTGTGGCCATTTTATTGTCTTTTCCCCTCCCTGCTATTTCGCCCACAGAATAGGGAGAAAAACGCAAATTAAATGAATGTTTGTGGAGTCGGTGGAAGCATCCACGGAAATTAATTAATTTCGCGGAGCGCGAGGGATACTCATTAATTGATTGCCTGCTGGGAAAAACTCCTGGATAGTCTTCAAAATTAAACGAAACATTTTTGAAAATTTTCAAAAGTAATATGAAAATTGTAAGTTACCAAGTTTTCCTGTTTCCTACAGACTTTCATATTTTTTCTTGCTAAAATGGGTTTTTTTTTACTAATATTTTACATTATGTCCACTTGATAATAGACTTTTAAAATGTATATCATACCATTATTAATTTAAATTCGCCACTGAATGGGACCAACATACCTGAAAAGACAAGAAAAAACATCAGTTACAGAAAACGAGCAAATGCATAATTCAACTCTTGATGATGGGCACTTAAATAATTTCTAATGGCGCATTTTAATGCGGCTAATTGGCAGGGATACTTTATATTTCGCTTTATAATTTCCGCACGCCAATCCCATTTCATGTATAATAATTTTTCGACTTGTTATATAAGGGGGGCTATTAACTGTCGGTGGCATACATGGAGCGGCAGTTGAATGAAGGTTGCGGTCAAAACAAAGCCACGAGCAACCGGTTGAAATGCAAGGAAATGGTGGAAAACCGGGTGAAAAACGGGGTTGAAAACCAAGGGAATAGGTTGAAGTTTTAGAGGGGCCTAACGGGGGCCATATCCTGTGGTTTGGCCTTCGGTTTGCCGGGCCTGGACATTGGTAGCACCGGCCTGTTGCTTTTTTGTGCATTTATTATTTGGGAAAACGCTGCGTATACGCAATATGGTGCAGCTCCGAGGGTTTAAATTGTCAAAAGCGATTCGAGAATTTTTTCATATTCCTTTTTCGTAAGTTTCCCATCTACCCGTCAGGCAATGCCATTTGCCCCGGATTATTATTCAGCTTCACTTTGCATTCTTCAGCGCAGAAGTCAACAAAGTACAAGAGCGGCCAGGAAGAACTGGATGTCAACAATTCAGCAGATGATAAAATGGCATAAATCTTTAAATTGTCCAAAGATCGAGAAAATTAAACGAATACGAAAGTAGTTGGGCGCTGAGTGGAAAATGGCTACATTAAAGTCAACATGAGCGAAAAGATATTAAATTATTTATACTGCCCACTTGGTTTTTTTTTTCAAAAACAATTTTCAGTTTGAATTCAGACATTGTGCGTGTTGTTACCTGGGGATGACTTCACAATCGACGGCAGTCTGGAAAAGTCAGCCCCCGAGAAAATAGCCCCACATTCCACATTTTCAGTCACGTTTCGTTTTTACCTTTCCCTTTCCTTTTTTTTGCATCGACTGAAAACAACCCCCAGAGATGGACTTTAACCCTTTGTGGAATTAACTAAATGAAATTCGAACGTGTCGGCGGCCGATTAACCGTAAATTCGTGGCTGGGTGATTAGGGGTTAAAGCCCCGCGCCTTGACAAATGATGCACTCGAATGTCAACATTTAATTGCATCCACGTAACAAGTTGAAATTGAAAATTAATGACAGGTTTTCCGACCGCAAAATTGACATTCGATTCAATCGGGCGACAAAAGCTCATTTCGCTCAATGAACGCCGATAATAAATAAATAAAACGCGTGTACTATGCGCTGATTAAAGTGATATCGTTTTAACAATTCGCCATTGCCGCACAGCAAATGGCATTCATATGAAAATTGAATTAAAAATACAATTTTTGATATTTTAGAAAATGCCAAATTAAATCTTAAGATGGATAGCTTAAGAAAATCTATTTTTCCCCATTTATTTCAAAAACAAAAAACATTTTGCAAAGGAAATCTTGTTTCGAATTAAAAGTCTTGCCAAGCAAAGTTCCACTCAAATTAAATTAACAATTAAAAGAGTTGCTTTGAAACCAAGAGTCGGTGAAAAGTTTTCGAAACTACCGAAACTTTCACTTAAAATCTCGCCTTTGATTAAGATTGTAATCAGTAATGTAGCTGATTATTAGGGGAAATGGTAAAGAAAGTGGGTAAAAGGGTTAAGGTTATTTCAGGTTTTCCTTTGCTCCCCAGCGAATTTAATGCGGAGACCCAAATCGCATGACAAACCACAATTGTTATTACAGAAAAAGCGGAAAAACGTAATACAGCCGAAAGAACTTTCCATTTACTTCGCAATGACGTCACAGTTGAACCCTACCCTTTCCACCCATAAAATGTAATACGAGCAAAAAATGAGAGCGTAATAATAGTAACGTAATAAATGAAAACGAAAGTTTTTCTTGCATGCTTGTAACACCTCATTTTTGGTAAATTTGTAACTCAACATAATACGCCTTACTATTTATTTAGATCAATGCGTGTAAGATTAGCTCACTCAGTTAGCTTTACAGTTACATTCCTTTAAATGTCACATTATTATTAAAGAAAAGCAATTTCATGGTCCAACACAATTTATAAACTGCGGTTATTTCCCTTTGTCTTTGACTTTGTTGCCATCTTTTTGGCAGGGGCTTAATTTTCTTTTGCGCCGAATTATGCCGAAATCGCTTTGTTTTTCCCTGCTAAGTTTTGCATTTTATTTTCCATTTTTGTCCATTTGTGTTACAAGGAGTTTGCCTTGGGTTTTCTCGGCCCGGTCGCTTTGTATTATTTTTGAATTTCATTTTTCTGTCAGCGGCACTCAAGTGAGTCCCCGCGTTCTTGTGTTCCCGACAGAAATCCTGGGCGCATATCCTTTTAATTGAAAACCCTGTAAAAGCCCGCGGCTGAGAGCGAAACCGCGGAGCGACTTTATATAGAAATAATAACAATAACGATTTAAATTAAGTGCACAGGGCCTCGAGTTTGTTCTCCACTTTTTGATTTCGAATAGGTAATCGTTTTTAATTTAGCAAGTACGTGACAGTTTGGAGTCTCGACCGGATCTCCCTTTCGCACCTTAGTCGAAAGTCACGTGGGCATATTAAGTGACAAATTTGCGGAAAATCTCAAATCTCAAATCGCAAAAGGAGCAACGAAGCACGAGCAAATGAAATGGAAACAAAATGCTTAACGTTGAATGTTAATTTTCTCTGTGCCTTAAAGGGCGGTGGAATGGCAATTTCCATTGATTTTTCCAACCAATTGAATAACGGGGAGCTCGGTTTCCACGACTTTTTCATTTTAATGCCGAAGCTAAATTTATTAATTGCTCATCTGGTTGCCTTACTTAACAATAATAAGCAAATTTTTTAAAACTAATGCATTAACAAGTTTAAAAAGTTAATATCTCACCTTACTACTATCTGCTTCTTTCATTGCTCACATTTTAAGTTACAAAGTAAAAGATAATTTATTCTTCTTACGAAAATATACATTTTTAGTTTAGAATTAGCGAACAATAAGCTGAGCTTTATTTTTAAGACCCTGGGAAACCGAAATCATTTTTTAATTCCCCAAAAGGCAAAGAAGCGTAATTTTATCGATAAGAAAGTTACCCAAAAGGCACACAGATATGTGTGCATGTGGTTAGAGGGGCATGGGTATATATATATATATATATACATATATATTATTATGTTTATTCCTTCTCACTTAATTTATTGTAAAATGTTAAATTTCACGAAGCGGAAATGTTTATTAGAGCGGAAATTGTTATTTTTAGTGTGATGGGCAGGTTTGTGTTGGGCTTGGAACAAAGGCGACAAGACCGGTTAAACAGGATTCCGAAAGGATGCCCAGGATTATGTGTATGGGTGTGTGCTGCTTTTCCTCGCTCAGCTGCCAACAATTAATTTATTAATATTTTTCCTTTTCAGCCCACGTGGCGTATGCTCAACTTATTAAGTATACGAAAGCAAAAGGCCTCGTGTTTAAAACGTTATCCTGCCTACCTGCTAATTAGATTTCTTCTTTTTACACTTTCACTGCCTTAATTAAAAAAGGAAACGCATCATTTTCCCACAAACAATTATAGGAAAATTTACTGTCCGAGGCCAGTTTTTTGGAAAAAAAGAGGATTGTTTCGAACAAATATTTTAAAATACCTATAAATTTATAAACGCTAGCATTTAAACAATAAAAATCAAGTATTTAGGGACAATCGATCTTTCCTGTTGGCTATGAGTACTTTCGGTAGATGCCACTGAATTTTTTAGCTTGCAATTTACATATTTATTTGGTTAACAATTTCTGTATTATTCAGCACTTGAATATTTATCGAGTCTAAAGCCGCTTTCTGCATTTTAAAGATCTCTCATCCTCTGCTTTCGCCATATTTTCCATTTGGTTTTCCAGCTGGGACCGCAACAATCGTTATCTGCTTAAAAATTTTCTTTTAAATTCTTATTGCAAAATACCCGCTTGCCAAAAGAAAACACTTCACTGCCCGTCCACAGCATTTCAAATTAATGTTACAGCTGCCAGTTACCAACTTGAAGTTAGTCGTCCTTCGGCCACCTTGCGCTATAATGAAGTAGCAAATAAATAGCCGCTCCCCCGCTCTTCTACCCCCTTTGCACGCCCACTACCGAATAGTCCGGGAAAAGCTGTGAAAAACAAGTCGGAAAAGCTGAAGGCAAGCCTGAGAGTCCAGACTTCCTTGAGGAATTGCCTAATAAATGCGACTGGTTAGTTTGTCATTTATAATGATCCCCCTACGAATCTTTCGCTATTGTAAAGTATGCCAGTTATAAAATATTTTTATATAATAACTTCTATAAGTTTAATTAAAAACTTTAGTGTAGTTGGTATAACACATTTGAAAATTTGCGTCTGTCTGGCGTTATCCTCATGTAGGGTATTTATTTTCATACCTTGAGAGTAAACATTTTCCTTTTCTGGCAATTCTTCACCGCGACTTTGAGACAGAGAAAAATAAACCGCTGCATACTTATCTGGGCAAAAGCGCAGTTCCCTGCACAAATTTACATGCAAATTAAATGCAATAAATTCGTCGTCGTTATTGTTTGTGCTCTCTCATCTGCTATGACGTCATTGGCAAAGGGAAAAGTTACGGTAAAAATGTGCAGAAGACCTGCTGCTGCCGAGCGTCTTGGCCAATTTACATAAATCAGACACTCGCCACTTCTTCCACTGCCCATAATGGAAACGCCCTAGCCTGCACTTAATGCGAGTTAATTTAATTTCACTTTGCCATACCTCTTTGAGTTCGTAATTAAACTTCCAATCGAACTGTGTTTTTTTTTAAAAAAAGAATTAAATTTTTTTTCATATTTTTTATAATTTTTAATGATGATTTTTGAATATTGGCCGATAATCGTTTTTCTGGTTTTTGCGACTATAAATATCAGTTTTTTGATCAGAACATTCAAAATATTGGTCCAAATATGGAATGTTATACCTCGTTGAATTCGTAATAAAATTTCCTATGAAACTGTGTTTTCAAAAAAAATTTCTTTTTTTTCACATTTTTTGCAATTTTTGATGATGTTACCCCTTACAAAAAATGCGAAAATTTGTCCAAAAATTATTTTAACAGAGTCGGTCAAAAAGTGATTTGGATGGTTAGTATTGGGAGTATTAGGAGTAAAAAAAATGTAATTCTTTTAACTTTCTGACCATTTTTAGCCAATTTATACCAAAAATATCAATCGTAAATATTGCACTTTTGCTAAAAATATTTTTTCTTTTTATACCCGTTACTCGTAGAGTAAAAGGGTATACTAGATTCGTTGAAAAGTATGTAACAGGCAGAAGGAAGGGTTTCCGACCATATAAAGTATATATATTCTTGATCAGGACCAATAGCCGAGTCGATATGACCATGTCCGTCTGTCCGTCTGTCTGTCCGTCCGTATGAACGCTGTGATCTCAGGAACTACAAAAGCTAGAAAGTTAGGATTAAGCATACAGACTCCAGAGACATAGACGCAGCGCAAGTTTGTCGATTGCCTTGTGGTCGACCGTTACACGAGTGGGTGTGTGGGCGGTATATCTATATATCTAACTCTATATATAAAATCACATATACTATTTCAGTTAAGAAGTACAAGTGGTGGTGCAACAACAACAACAGTTACAACGATAACAACGAAAACTTCAACTGGCGACACCTTCGGTCGCTTGCGTCTAACTAAATCCGATTATAACTAATTATTATGGACGCCGAACCCGAACCCAAACTCAAACTCAACCTCAACCTCAACCTCAAGCCCAAACCCAAACCCAAGCCCGAAATGAAGGGGGTACATGTGTGTGTGCAGATAACAGGGGGGGTTACAACGGGCCAGGGTTGCCACACTACCTTATTTGCGGGCTTGGCGTGGGCCATTCTTTTTATACCCGTTACTCGTAGAGTAAAAGGGTATACTAGATTCGTTGAAAAGTATGTAACAGGCAGAAGGAAGCGTTTCCGACCATATAAAGTATATATATTCTTGATCAGGATCAATAGCCGAGTCGATTTGGCCATGTCCGTCTGTCCGTCCGTCTGTCCGTCTGTCCGTCTGTCCGTCTGTCCGTCTGTCCGTCCGTCTGTCCGTCTGTCTGTCCGTATGAACGTCGAGATCTCAGGAACTACAAAAGCTAGAAAGTTGAGATTAAGCATACAGACTCCAGGGACATAGACGCAGCGCAAGTTTGTCGAATCATGCTGCCACGCCCACTCTAACGCCCACAAACCGCCCAAAACTGCCACGCCCACACTTTTGAAAAATGTTTTGATATTTTTTCATTTTTGTATTGGTGTTGTAAATTTCTATCGATTTGTCAAAAAAAATTTTGCCACGCCCACTCTAACGCCCACAAACCGCCCAAAACTGCCACGCCCACACTTTTGAAAAATGTTTTGATATTTTTTCATTTTTGTATTAGTCTTCTAAATTTCTATCGATTTGCCAAAAAACTTTCTGCCACGCCCACTATAACGCCCACAAACCGCCCAAAGCTGCTACGCCCACACTTTTGAAAAATGTTTTGATATTTTTTCATTTTTGTATTAGTCTTGTAAATTTCTACCGATTTGCCAAAAAACTTTCTGCCACGCCCACTATAACGCCTACAAACCGCCAAAAACTGTGTTTAAGACTCTCCTTCTCCCTTCCACTAGCTGAGTAACGGGTATCAGATAGTCGGGGAACTCGACTATAGCGTTCTCTCTTGTTTTCATTTTGTTGTAAGTCCTCCCGCGATAAGTGAGAGGTATGGTCATATTATTTATATGTTTAATTGCAATGTTATAGTACTAGTACTGCATGTACGGATTCGTTGCTTCAATAAAAACTTAATAAAAAAGAAAAAAAAAACTTTGGCCGTTTATTCAAGAATTGCAATTTGCCAGCGGGTCAATGCAAATACCGATGTCCAGGAAATACGACGACTGATAGGGTCAGAGTTCGATGTGGCATGTAAATACGTTTAAAGCATAGGGAAAACAAAAACGAAACTACTAAAAAAAGACAGTGGGACTCGAGGAGAAAGTTACAATAAATACATATATATATATATTTATCATAATGGCAATAAATGATACAAGCAAGCATAAGTAGTGCAGAAATTATACAACTTCAGGTGAATTGTTAAAAATAGCTTATGTCAGCCAAACACAATATAAATGGTTCAAAGATCAAATCTCCATAGTCAGATGCAAAATCACTTACGTTCTTTGATTGGTAACAGTGGGCGATGCTTTTGTTTCCCCGCTGAGACAATTATATCATTTTCTCAATGGATATATACAGTACACCCTTCAGTACGTCCTCCTCCCCGTACAGATTTCATTGCCAAGGTATCCCACTGTGCCATGAATGACAAACAAAATAAATGAAATTGAGCGTTCAGTGGCTTGTTTGGGGCATGCCCGCCCCGCCCGCTCACGCTTTCCAATTTCACCCGGAAAATTCGCCGTTTTGCGGGGTGGAGAGGGAGGGGGTTAAACATGGAAAATCGGTAAATAAACAAGAGGACAAGAGCCCGGCAAAAAGTTAAGGAAAATATTTACAAACGAATTAACGTAATGAAAGAAACTAGCACAGATATACAACTACGATCAAAGTAATAATTTTGTATCTAGGCAAAGTAAATAGTACTCGTAACTATTCGAAGCAAAATGCTTTTAGAGTACTTTATTTAGTACTTTTTATATAAAACCCAATAACATTGGGATTTCTATCAAATGCCGACCTTTTAAACAGCGCCAAAATAATTCCCGTTTAATTGTATTGTAATTACTGCAAAAAGAGCTGTAGAACAGTGCTTAAAGTCATGATGATGGCAGCACTATAGATCCATATGGAGATAAATGCGCATTACAATGCTGATTTTTTATTCTGATAAGAGACTATTTGCAATTGCGTTGAACAATTTCACTGGAACAATTTCCACTGACCTTGGCCCACTGCTCGATGGAACCATCTGGCCATGTCAAAAGCCAAACAACCAACTTGAAGAAATATCCAGAGGCGAAACTAAATTTAGTACTTTATGCTTTTGAGGAATGGCCGGGAAAAATGAGGAGAGGTGTGGAAAAACGTCAAAAAGAGTATTAATGGAAAATTTTTCAAAAAGTGTTTATCGTTTCAAGCGAAACGAGCATATACATAAAATGTGTTTTGGCAGCAGATGATTCCAGACAGTGTGCGCATCATAAATTTCACATTTATTTTAGACCAGCTGACAAAGTTTCAGATATTTAGGATTAATCATTTATTTTCATTTTAATATCCACGAATTCTCATATATTTCGTTGACATTATATACTCCAAACTATTCCGTGTCTTATTATTTACAATGGAATAACCCTTAATTTGGCCCACTACTTTTTTCGCCCGGCAACTGTGCGTATACACATTTAAATACGTATACGACAAGCTGGCTCTTTGAAGCATTCTTTAAATATTTGCAGACAAGACTCAAACAAAACTCTTTGACCATTCTCCATTGTATTTATCGCCCACTCCATTGCCTCCATTCAGAGCTACTTTATGGCTGTTATTGGGCTTTTTTAATGCCTCGAATATATGCGGATATATACACGTATCGATTGCAGGAACAATGGCAGCCCAACTGATAGAAAATTCCCTTTGAGCCTGTCCCAAGACCAAAACAAATAATCTTCTGCCTCTGCTGCTGCTGCCGCCGAGAAAAGGCTTATCATATTGTATCTGAAAGTCTAATTTCGAACGGGAACGGGAAAGGGAACGAGAACTGGAACTGTCGGCCACTTTAGTTACTTTGCCTACATTGGCTACTTTGCTGGCATTAAAATTTCGTTTATTGCCAACCGGGGAGCTGTTAAGTCGTCAAACGAAAGGGCATCTTCCCATCTTCTGTCCACGACGAAGCTGATAATACTCTTAGAGCTTTTCGCCGTTGGCCTTGCTTCACAAAAGTGAGGCTATACCACAGCGAAAGTGTATTTTCTCCAGCTGGTCTATTGATATGTCTGATGGGAGATGTTGGTTAACCGTTAGACATATGTAGCCATGTGTATTTTCATGTTCGATTCCCTTCTACTTTTTTATTTTGCAAGCTTTGGGGATTTTTGGGTAAATTTTACCCCAATGACGGCTTTTGGATTCATCAGTTCAGTTGCCGTGTAATGAGTTGCTTCTAAAAAAAAAATTACTAGACTAGAACAATGTACACATATATACACATGTGAACGCAATTGATTTAATTGAGATTAGAACACATCTGTGTCCGCAGCTGTAAATCGATTCTATTGATACAGCAATGAAATGCACAGTCACAGTGCTTTGAGTGAGTAAAATGCTTTCGCAAATGAAATCGGAGAAGCCAGGGAATTAAGGGCTACAGTGAATTAAGGGTGCGGGGTAACATCTAGCTGACAATGCAAATCGGATTTGGAAGAGAACTGCATTTAAGCAGAGATAATCGGACTGAACAAGGATTTCTGTTGTCCAACAAGTTGTTCTATGCAACAAAATATAAACAATGCAAAAATTACATTATTTTCATTATATCTTTACCAACCTATCAACTTTAAACGAGTCAATCTTATTTTAAGGAAAGGTATCATCTGCTGTGAAGCTCCCATACTTAATTACATTTTGTTTGGGAAAAGTTTTCAACAGCAAATGTTCTTGAAAAATACAATATCATGGTAAGTAACAGCAAGTGTGGGAAATTTCAATTGTTTTCAGCGTTAGAATAAAATTGTGAGGGCTATGTCTTGAAACCACTATTTGCCGTGTGGAATTCACCGCTACCAACAAGTGTTTTCATTGCAATTAGCGATGTTTTACCAGGCGGCAACTAGCAGCTTCATTCTTCATTATGCGCAAGTTGATGGTGGCCCACTTTTCTTGGGGCTAACAGATAGACGTGCCCATGACACGGCCTCGGCCACAACTCACGCTTGACATTCAACGCCCATTCCCAGTGGATTCTGATCCTGTGAGTGCTCTGGATTGTATGCATACACTGCGAGAAATGCTACGGCATGTGCAAATTGTAAATTCTACAAGTGTTTTTAATTAGAAAAAGAAGATCATTATTAATTTATCCACAATAAACGTTTCTAAGAACTCCAGGATAAAATTGTGCTCAAAGAAATATATTTTTAAGCTTCGACAATTTCGCGCCAGTGTAGCAAGATGGAAAATGAGCAGAAGAAGTCGGAAGTGCTGTCACTTTGTATGAAAAGTTTTGCTGGCGTGTTTTTGAAATTTTCCCCGACAGCACAGAGAAAAGGGCGGAAATTGTCAGTGCACAATATCCGTTGATTTGTGCAGCATGAAAATGGGTTAAAAGGAGGAAAATCCATTGACACGAAATTGCAAGTCGCAGAACCCGAAAGGCCCAAAGGCATTTCAGCAAATTATGCATATTCCAAGGAAATGGATGCCACGCCCCCATGCTTTCACCACGACCGCCTCCCAGGCCTGCGCTCACCTAAGGGTCATATCGTATGATCAATTAGCAAAAGAAGTCCTTTTTTTCTCGAAGACCCAACAAGATTCGACACGTGAAAAGGGTTTTTCGGCTCGTCATCCGTTATTTACTTTCAATTCCCCAAATAACAAAGCGGAATTTTCCTATTTTTCCGCACACAAACATACCGAAAAAGAAAAAAGGAAAGCCCTTTGCGGTTCGCCTTGCCATTAACATAAAGTGGGAAATGGAATCGAAGGACTCTGCACATGGTGGGCCGAAATAAATAAATAAAAAATAATATCAACGGATCGTGGATGGGAGAAAATGTCTTGAAAAAGCTTGTTGCTATTTTTCCTCGGCCTTCCTCGACGTTCCTTCTTCCTCCGTTTTTCCTTTATTTTCCCAGACCAACGCAAATCTCTTTGGGGGCAAAACGTCCCAGTGGCTTCAGGTGAATGGAATAAAAAAGTATAAAAAATGGAAGAGCATAGAAGGGATGATATGGGGCTTACGTGGCAGGCCCACGTCCGTATGGACGGCTGTCAGTCAGAAATCGAGTTTGCCAAACGGGAGAGTGACTTGTGCATGCTCTTTTCGGTGCAATAATGACCATACACACAAGAAAATGTTTTAAAGCAGTTAAACGAACGAATCAAATATTATTTTAAATATTTGTTCAAAGTCAATGTTATTGGTACGTTATATTTTCTATACAATTGCAAGACATAATAAGTTAGTAGAGAGCATTAAAGTTGCGCTTTGGTTATATAGAAAATAAGGTTTTGCCATATTTTAGTCATTCCCTTTTCGAACTTTTCTTGTTTGGCAGCAACACGTCGTCGTCAGGGCCAAAAACTCATAAAGTATATTAACAAAATGTTCGATTGCACTTTACTTTTTAGCATTCCGCCTTTGCTACATTGCTTTCCTTTATTTCGCCAGATTTTCTTTTTGTTGCCTTTATGGGCTGTTGTCTGGGCTCCGCCCCCTGACTCTGCCACGCCCATAGCGGCGAACGCCTTGCATGACTAACAGATATAAATATGCCAGTCTGACTGTCAGCCTGCTTGTACGGGTTGCCATGAGAAAAAATACTAAAATATATACATATACATATGTATGAAAAACGAAAAAGGGTCCTGGCCCATTTTCGTGTTCAATTTTTAAAGAGTTTCTCGGAAGAAATGCGAATTATTATTCTACATATGTATACGCGACTCAACGCAAAATGTTAGCTACAGCAAAGTTGACCTTTTTGCCACCCAAGTAAGGAAATATGAGGCAGCTAAGGAAATTTGATATACCTTTAGCTGGCAAATTCGCTTGATCACAGATAATTGAATGAAATGCGGGTTTATTTCAGCCCAAGTTAGCTGAGAGTGAATTTTATTTAAATTTTTTTCGTACTCCCCTCGTTTTAAGCGAGCTTATAAATATTTGTGATTTTCTCAACCGTAGCTGGCAGCTAAGGTAGACATTAAAACACATTATTTAATTGGAAGAGCAAAAAACGACATTTTAGTTAGATATTATTAGAAATTCCTCACTTAACTGATTAAATTGATCCATTACGAATCACTACAATCGATTCACTCCGAGTCTGGTTGATTGCTATTACCTCAACCATATTTTTTGTTTTGTTGCTGAGCAAGTCAACAATCGCACTTCAGGCATCCATGTGAATGGATTCGTTGCTCCAGTTATTGAATGGCAAAATGAATTGATTTAATTTGTGGCCGAAGTGTCGCCCATTAAACTTCAATGCTAACGAACTGAAATGTAGCTCTAAGCGAAAGGAATGTATGTATGTTCGTGAGTTCCTTGGAGGACGGTTATGCGAGTGTGTGTGTGTGAGTATCTGTGTGAGTGATAGAATGCGAGTGTAGCAATCAAACTGTTGATTCCCGCCCAAGGGGCCAGCAAAAAGAAAAAAATAATAATAAAAGTGGCATCCGCTTTCGATGTAGCTTTCAATGTCCGCTTTCTCACCCGCTTCCACTCCGCTTTTCCCAACCACTTTCACCACTTTTTCTACCTTCCCCAATGCCATTGCCCCAAAGCAGCGCTGGCTGGTTGACAGCAGAGGGAAAATAGCGAAATAGACGGGCGAATAGAGTGAATTTATGCCAAATTCCTTCGCACTGACGCCAGGCAACCCACAATTCGCATCCACTTCAATCGTTAGGGCTTATCATCAAAGGTTACGCAATATTTCGCTCAACTTTATATCTTCATTTCGAATGCATTCGAAACCATACTTAGTTAGTGTAGCATATCAACGTTCAGCAAAACAATTTAATGTTGTTTCAATTCAATTGTTTTCAGTTTTAATTGTTTAAGTCTTTGCCAAACTGTGCATTATATGATTTGGTTATCACATATTGTGCAAACTCAATAAAAAGTTTATCCGCAAGTTTTAATTACAATTTTAAAGCCTTAATACTTAATTTTCCTTGATTTTCCCGCTATCGAGTGTCGCAGCCGTCAGATTTCGGTACGCTGCCCAATATCCTGCTGTGATGACAGCAATTTTAAAGTTTGGAAAACAGAGCTCGAAAACTTTCGCAAGCTAGACAAGTGCAAGTCGAAGTAAAAGTTTTCCAAGGAATGTGTGTGAGATGCACAGAATATGGAGCCATTCCCCTTTTCGGAGCTGCCACCACCCTCCCCACAAAAAAAAAGAAAAACAATAAACAAACAAGAAAATAGTATAGGAAAAAAGTATAAACACATGCAACAGCTGACGTTGGCGTTGAGTAATCTAATTAAAAGTTTGTTGCAACTTGTTTTTTAATGACGTCACGCCTAGCGAATTTTGGCGCCAACCCCATTTTTATCAGCCCTTTCCAGGACTCTATTTTGCTTTAATTACAATTTATGGATGCTTCAAGTTTGCCGGTGGGGCAACAACAAGAATGTATGAGTTACGAAAAGGTAAGCGGCAGTCGAATGGGGTCAAAATGGCAAAAGTAAAAAACAAAAATGGACGGAAAATTGCTCTCTTCTGTATGTAATTACATCAAAGCAACACAACAAAAGAACACCGAGAAAAGGACACAGAAGGACAGCAAAGTTGAATCAACACATTTTGCTACTAGTTTTTGCATCATTTTTCTTAATTTTCACGTTTCTTTTTTGAAAAATAGAAATCAATGGGTAATTTAAGTAAGAGATTTGCTAGCCATGATTTTCCGAGCTTGGACCAAAATATGTATTTGTGTTGGCCAATCGAAGAATGTCATACAGATGAGAAAAATACAGGTTTGCTTGCCTGCTTAATATGAGTATTATTTTTCTCAGTGCAAAGGCAGCTGGAGATGAGAAGTCCGCCGTTACAAGGGCAACGAACGATGCAAATAACGGTGAAGGACCAGAGCGGGCTGAGAAAAGTTGAGTGAGTTCATTTGAGCGGAACTCACATACAAATACAAAGAAAGCGCCGGAGAGAAAGAGAGGGCGAAACGCCTGCGCAGTGGGCGGTGGCAGAGAGAATGGGTCGGGCCGGCAGGACAATCCAAGCGGCAGGATTACAAAAGAGGCACACTGACTTCAAGTTGTAAGCTTTCCACAAAATAAATCATTCTTAATGACCAATAAAGAATATTTTTTAATGTAAAATGGTCCTGTAGTAAACGCCGATAAAGGCAACTCAAATACAAAACATGGCTGAAATAAAACGATAAAAAGGTAAAAAAAAAAAGTCAACGAAGTCAATTGTAAGATTGTGTACACCGTGTGTTGGTTGGGAAAATAAGCTTGGCTTTTTACGAACCTTGAACCACTGTGAACAAGCTCGAAGGCATTGACATTGGTCGACAATTGTGTCAATCCAGGACACAGTCACATATGCTGGGCTGCTCAGCTGCTCGAGTGGCCAAATGCTATGGCTATGGCAATAGCTTTGCTTTGCTTTTCTGTTGGCCAGATGCCCTGCTTTGGGTCCGAGTTCCTTCTTATGTAAGTCGATTCTGACAGACGAAATAAAAATAGAATAGGGAATGAATTTGGCCTTCGGCCGCGAAGTTGCCATGCTAAATTGGGATGGGGATTACATAAAACTGCTTTAATTGCTCTAGCGAAGCAAAACTAACTTAAATAAAAACAAAACATCATAAAACTGTGTTAATCAAAAGTAAAGAACGCACGGTCATAATTTAAATTACCTAAACAAACCAAAAATTCCAGAGAAGAGTTGGAAACTTGCTGGCAATTAATAAAGTTTCCATCGTTGCTGGTTCGTTCTTTTATTTTTTTTTGTCGGTAAATATTTATATATATATTAAGCAGCTCCTTTGATATACTACATCAACGGCATGGAGCAGGTTTTTATTTTACTTAAGATTTGTCTGATTTTAAACACACGTTTTTGTTTACATTTTGCTTCTTTTTGCTTATTTTTTGTTTAAGAGTTTGTCTGCAATAGAAAATACACATGCATGTACATATACTCGTATAAGCATTTTCCCCCGCCATCATCCACGACTTTTCCCTTCCTTTTCTGTGGGGCACAAACATTGGCCTCGAGCAGTTAACAACGGCAACAAATTGAAAGGCCTTTGGCCGAAAAGGCAAACTATTTGATGGCTTAAATGAAATGAAAGCAGGTGGGTTAGAGGGTCAGATGGTCGTTGGGTGCCCGGGTAAATATCCTATCCTTTGCCCTCTGATCCGCCGACCACTGTAATCTGCTCAAATTCATCGCAAACTTGTTTTCCAAAAATCTAGCTTTGAAGCATTTGTGGTCTCCCAAGCGCCGACTTCTCGTCAACTCAGAAGTTTGGTCTGTTGTGGTTTATGCTGGGATATCCACAAATCTTTAAGATTCTGCGTTTCGAAAGAGAATTAGCATTCGTTTAAGAATGGCTAGTATCAATATATTATTCCTCAAATTAGCTACATAGTCTTGGAATGCAGAATCACCAGTGACAACAATATTAGGTGTACACTGTGACTGTAAAATGTTTATTTCATTGAACTCGTCATAAACATTCTTTAACGCGTATTTTTCAGCCTGACAACGTCAAAGCAAATATTTCAATTAAGTTTTGCTGGCTTCAAAAATAAAAAATCTTGATGAATTTTCAAGAGCACACATCGAAAAAGCAGACAATTTGCGTCCGTCAAAATATTAATAGAGCAATAATTCCCAATGATTTCTCTATTCGTTTTTATTCTGGCACAAATTGCCGACAATTATAGAGCTGGTGGTGCTCCTTTTAATGTTTATTTTTGTCCCTGGCACCGAAAGTAATAATTTTTGCTGAACATTTAATTAACAGACCGTTGAAATGACTAATAAATATTTTCGTAAACAAAATTGGTTTGGTTAACAAGAGTCAACTAAAGCCCGCAAAGAAATGAATGATGAAAAAATTTCGCGAATTATTTCCAAATGTTTATTTTTGTGTCTTTGTGCAATTTTCAGTTTGGCAAATTACGCATATTAATCTCGTCGATGCCTTTGTGCTTTTATTGTGTTGCTTAATTAATGTTTTCCGATTCGAATTATTCGTTCGGTCGCTGTAATTTTCGCTTATGTCTTTTTCTTGCGCGGTCAGCGCTTTTGATTTATGTTTTCTTTGACTTTTATGCTCTGGCAGGTGACGAAGGAAAAGTGTTTTTCCTGGTATTGGCCAGCAAAATTTAATGGGGCGTCTGCGAGTTTTAGATCGGCTATAAAAACAAAAGTGGCTTGCCAAAAATAAAATGGTGAGTGGCAAAAAGTTCTCACAAAAGACGCTTGATTCTTTTTAATCAATTTCATAATTTTAATATATGTAGTTTTTAATTATGGCTTCCAGTCTATGGAAGAACGGCACCTACTGTAGAATTTCTGCGCTGACCAAAACTGACAGACTCTGCATTTTAAATCATAAATATATACCATTTATTTAAGTGCCGCTGTGCTTTTGACAGTTTACGCGAAAAAAGGCAAACAAAACAATTGGAAAGTTTCGTTGCGTTTCCAAATTGCAGTTGTGAATTTGCATTGGCTGAATTATGCATAGCTCGTCCATCATGAATATTTTATTGCTTAATTTGTTCTCTAATACGCTTCATTAGGGCAAAGTTGGCAACAGAAACTAATAACGTGATATATAGTATGAAAAATGCAACAATGTATTTTCAACGTGTTTTTTTTTGTGCGCTTAACAATGCTATGCAATCATGCTGGTTCACCCACCCTTTCAGAGTGCATTTTCTAATTGCAACAAAATCCTTTTCAGTAATAGGAAAATTGTGTTTCGCCACCGCCACCGCCATCAACATGCTCTTGGCAATTTATGCGTGTCGCGCAACGCGCTTTCCCCCATTTCCCAGTCTTCCCAGTTTTCCCAGTTTTTCAAGCGTATGTTGTTCAAGCACTGTTGAAGGGGTTTCGTTATAGTACAAAGTGGAACTTGTTTGAGAAGAAGACAATTAGTAGTTCATTCTACGCCATTTTTGAATTTAAACCACCATTGGCTACATTCAAATTATAGTGTATAGGGTGATAAAGTGCAGCTTCCATAAAATTGCCGCAAATATTTAAGTATTTCTTTGATTTAGTATAGGTCAGTGGGAATTTCTAACCCGAAGCTCTGGCAAAAACTGAATTTCGTAGTCGTATAAAACTGAGATAGCAATTTCACTATCAGCCACAAAAGCTGGCCCAATTGCACATGCAGATGACAATAATTTACTTGCCAGCTGCTGTTGCTCGAACTTTGTTTGCATTTGGGCCAAATATTTGCTCAGCTAAGAACAGAAATAAAGGATAAAGGGCACGGCACGGGTATTTTGGGACAACATGTGTAGCTGAGATTCGTTTTTGTGGTTACAGCGTTAAATTTCTGACGATGAAAGGCAAACAAACGCATTTAAAGCCCGAACACAAATCGAGCACTTGAGTAAATAGCATTTACAGTGATTATTGTCTAGAGTGCACCCAGTGGTTGGGGAAAAACCATCCGGCATTTCCAAGCGTTCGGCAAACATTTGCCCACTTTAGAAATCAAAGCTGTGTAAAGTATAATGCAAACTCCAATTGATCGCCTTTCGATTTAGTTTGTTAATCCATTTATTTGGATTCTCCGAAATTATGAACACGTGAAAAAAGTTCTTGGGTTCAAAAGCTGTTTAAACCACTTGCCGCTGTTTAGTGCAAATAAAAGGGCAACATGAATGAATAAAGCAAATGAACGGCATTAATCTGGTAAATATATGGAAATCCCATTAAACCATTTCAATTCAATTCAGCTTATATTTTTTGAAAATAATGGATTTTAGTGCAGATGAGGACTGTACATTTGGGCACAGCTATTGGCATTTCGCGGAAAGTAAAGCAACATTAGTTGAACAACTTATCGTACTTATGATATCGCATTATGAAAAGCACTTCAAGAGCTAGTTATCGAATGGCATGAGTGCCATGTAATTGTTATGCAATAGTTGCAGTGTCTAATCAAGTTGTTGCTGCTGCGTTTGTATCTGGCTTTTGTCTAATTGCATTGGGGCCCCCATTGCATGATACTTAAATGCATTAAAGCCGACTCCCAGTGGAATTCCGCAGTTCCGCAAACAACAGGGACGCAGACAGGCAGCATATGGGCAGGATATGTCATTATCCAGTTGCAATTGCTGAATTAAACAGCTGAAACGATAATCTAGATTGGCAGTTGCAAAGTCGGAGAGTTCCCAGTTGGGAATCGGAGATGGCACAATGCCGGGACAAATTTACAAAGCCCTTGACTTCAAAAATTACTCAAACCAAAGTATCTATTCTATGCCACACCGAATATAAAATATAATCTTAAGGAAACAAGAAGCTCGTGAATAATGTAATCTAATACAAAATTACTCTTACGAGCTATAGAATGTTATTAACGCATTATTATGTAAAGCATTTCCAGAGCAAATATCCATGAACTTCAAAGTAAGTGCAATGCCCAGAAATTCGACATTTGAGGTTGTGCAGGTATCTCCGTCAATTAACCGATGATGAATCATACGGGCACCGAATCAATTAGCAGTGAGAGCTTTGGGTTGATTAATCAGCTTGACTATGCAGTAAACTCGGTGGTAATTGGTAATGGCAATGGTTGTAGTAGATGTAGTAGATCTAGCGATAAAGTGCTAGTAAAACAGTTGCCGGTCTGCTATAAAGCCCCTAAATCGAATTTTACACCCTCCAGTCATGCCAGTCTGCCATTTTCTTGGCCTAAGCCTAATAGCCTCTTTTTATCTGGCTTTTATGCTCCTCTGCATATGGCCAAGAAAAGCATTTGGATATCTGCCCTTAAACTTCCCTAAAGGCACTCTTTTTCCCTTTCAGTGAGTTTCTTAAATGGCTTTTCAATTGCATTTTAACTTGGCTTCCACTCTGTCAGCCTTCCGCAGAAAAAAAATGTATGCGAAAACTATCTTGCGGGTGCATATTGGCATTAGAGATGTCATTTCGGTGGCAAATATAAAATTAGTCACCCATTATTTGCGGTTATAACTTTTAAATACATCGAGGTGTAAAAACTAATTTCTATTGTAACTACTATAAACAGCACAAATTGATGTTTTTTTTTTTCTATTTCATCTTATCATTTTTACATTACATACAATTGATCTCATCACTGGCTGTCATCTCCAAGTCTTTAACATATATATAAATACATATGGCATCTCATCCATATAGCGAAAGGCTAAGCAGCACATGACCTCAAAGCTCTTAACGATGCAATTGAAAATGGTTTAAGAGTGAAAAACCCTCAAGAAAATCGGGCAAAGGAAAATATTCAGAGATGCCAAGAGAAAAACTAAAGACCAGGGCACACATGTCAACCGCCTTATATTTATGTTTCATTTACATTTTTCCAATACATTCCGCCGACCAGCAAACTTTGGGAAAATAAAGAGCATAAATAAAATTCATAATTTCTAAAATTCGGTTTTCGGTTTTTGTGGTAATCATAAATTTCTGTTGTGCGTCACCGGCAGCCGTCAACTTGTTGCACAAGTGTCTCAGAAATTATGAAAAAAAAAAGAAAACCTGAAAAAATCGGTTTAATTAAGTTGCCAAATGCTAATTCGTGTTGAAATGGAATGATCAAAGAAGAAGAAATGGAAAATCGAAATTTGTGCCCAAGGGAAATGCAAATCGGACAAGGGCAGGCAAAAAACATAACAGAATCGGGGAAATGGCCAAGATTTACGATCAATTTGTATGTGTGTATATTTATAATACTAAAAACACCCACTTCCATAAATACTTAAGAGTTTTCCAAAAACAGTTGTAAATTATGCTGAATTATATGCAAATTTCCGCCGTCTAATGGAAATTTACTTCGCACATCATTTTACTTTATTCGTTTGAAAGATGCTTTAGTTAAATTAAGAAGTTCGCTGATTGACGAACTAGGACTTTAATGATAGAGGAAACATGAGTTTAGACGCATTAGTGAAATAAACGAAAACCTATAATTAACGAGGGAAGAAAAGTATTAAAACGGAAACTGTGCTTCTCTTAAATATGATTGAAATATAGGAAAAAAGGTGAAAGCCATTTGATTATTTAAGTATTTTGCAACTTTCTGTTCATATTTCTGGGCAGTTTTAATTTATGAATGTTCCCACATAAATGGTACGTGTACTAACAGATGTATATATGTATATATACTTGGATAAGACACTTGAACAACACCAGCCCTCGTTGTCATCCATTTATCTCTTTTCTCTATGAATTTCCATTTTTCTACGAATTTTCATTTTATTGCGAAATTGCAAATACAATTTATTACTTCCTCCCCGCTCTGCCACAAAAACACTTTAAACTGCAATAGGAAAATATTTCTAGCCCTCCTATTTAGCCGTTCCCTTAACCCGTTGAAGGCCCGTTGCCTCCTTAACCCCTATGTGGCTTCTTGTTGACACTTGGCCGGATGAAGATGCACATTTTGTGGCTTAGTTGAAGCTTAGTGCTGAGTTATGTGTAAATTAAATTGTTATAAATTGCAGCTTACCATTAGAAACGATCGGCTGTGTAAGTTTGGCCACGGCAAACGCAAACACACATCTCGTTCATAAAATGGAATATTTCAATCAGAAAAAGTTAAACGAAATATCCTCGGGCCACAAAATATAGACACAGATTCGATGCGTTGCTATGGGGCAGCGCTATAATAACACTTGGCAAAATTGCACGTTCTTGAGTTTAAGATAAAAGTATGGAATTCAGTTTATACTGAATTCCATCACAACATGTTTTCAAAACTTAATTGGCACACTTATTAGTGAGCTTCAGTGAAAATTATTTAATATTTTGTTTAAAATTAAACATAAAAGGATTTCAATTTTCTGCACCGTGCTGGCTTATTGCATTAAATTTGTTCAACTGTTGCGAAACAAATTGCCATGGCAAAGGCTTAAGAGAGCTCAATTTTCGCCGGTTTTCACGGGGGGTTTCCCACACATCCGGTACCGAGCTAAGCTATTATTCCTCCGCTTTCCTAGCCACTTTTTTATTCCAGGTCTGTGTTCAATCCCAAACTCAAGATTGGAGTGCGAACTGAGCATCATTAACAACGCCCTATATGCATGTGTGAGAATACACGCAGAAAATAAATCAATAAGTTTGCATTAGTAACTGCTTTGTAAAGTATTGAAATCATAGAGTATTATGAAAACATGCTTTTTAGTAGGAAAAGTACTGCCAGTTATTGTTGGTGGCTTAACACAAAAATCATTTATTTGATCCTCTTGGGATGGAAAGAAATATATATTATCAATTTTTTCCACCACAATTATGTATTTAGCAGTGTTAAAATGTTTCGTTTGTACACAACAATCTGAGAGTATACCGACAATTTCCCCACTGTTCCTTTAAGGACTCTGAACTCTCCCAGATCCCGACCACAATCGTGTGCTCAAAGAACAGCAGCTTAGGATGCTCAGGAGATGTTAAGCGCATTAAAGGGACTACCACAAGGCTAATGCGAAGGACTTAGGATAAAGGGGCTCGAAATGGAGTGCAGGGAGATATTAAACGTCATAAGTAGCTGAAAAAAAATGTATTCTTTGCTCGAAATTTGATTGTGCTACACTTTCTAAGATGTTTATTTCTAAAAAATATTTATTCCTCTGAAAAAATCTAGAGATGTGTTTCAAATTTTCGCACAGTGAACTACAGCTAATTAATCAAAATGTTAAGTAATGCACGCAGAAATGTGCTCAAATTCCTTGACCGCAGTCCACAGAATGTAATCATCCCTAAGAAGGGGACACAGCCATTGATTATACTTGATTAACCAACGGAAAGGGGGAAATTTGGGGAGTACAGCATGTCCAGCATGTCCTATTTGTCCTATTTGTCCTATTTGTCCTATTTGTCCTGTTTGTCTTGTATGTCCGGAATGTGTATGCGGTAACCCCTTTCGGGGACCACGGGAAATGCAATTAGTTAATTCAATGGCTATAATTTCATTTGGAACTTTATAAGCCATAATTTGCCACCGTTCGATTCACCCTGGATCAACCCACACAGCCACCTAAGTAGTTACCCGCTCACTGCCAATTAAACTAATGCCAATTTGTTAAACACGAGACGTTGGGGGATTTGGATCGGGCTTTGAGTGTATATAACCATGATATATGTATATAAATGCGTACACCTAGTTACATACGTTTAGTCACACCTAATTCGATGTTCGAGCGTAAGTATAAACGTACCTGCAATGAAACAGAGAAAAACGCACATTAGAATGACATATTACATATGTATAGTATGTATTGCTGCTTTTAATTATACAAAGCTAAAACTGGCTAAATTGATTCCACAAATCTGTAGCACATATTTTTGGAATTCAATCACGTCATATATATTATATGAGAGGTAAATTAAGTGGATATACGCCACAAGTTTCAAAAGGCAAAAGGACCCCGAAAAAAATGCCCCACAAAGGTTCTTTTTTACACGCAAAAAGGCTGTGCATCATTTTTCCTTTGCGACTTTGTCCATCTTTCTAATGCTTGGCTGGAACACCTTGACGAATTTTTTTTTCTTGGTTTTTTTTTGGGCTCGACATGCTTTTGCTCTTGTGAAAGGACCAGCTTTCCCGTTTACCAGGTTTTCCTTCGCACTTTGGTAACTTGAGCCCGGCCTGTGTGTAAAATGAAAATGCCCTCAAGGCATCTTCCAGCTGTCGCCCATTTTTACCAAATGCAGTGGCAAACATTATATATGTATATACATATATATTTTTCGGAAAATCATCTTCAACCTGGCCAAAACTCCGCCCACGACCACTCCCCGTTTTAAGGCGCGCCTGCCAAGCGCTTAATGATGCTTATTTCCTGCGTGGTATACACACACGCCCACAGCTGTGCTCAAAGTAGGAGTACAGTTTGCCTGTTTGTCCAAATTTCTATTTATGCTTAAAAACTCTCATCATCCGAACATCCTCTCTTGAACAACTCCTGTTTGCTAGTAATTTCACAAGCTTACTTATCATCAGATAAATAAATATATTAATATTTAACAATATGTACAATTCATAAGCTTGCTAGTGTCTCAGCCAGCGCTGTTTAAAATCGCGGAATGTGAGGGAGGTGTTGAATATTTTGTATACCTTATTAGTTTGCCAGGGGACCAGAAACCAGAAAAGAAATTGTTTTAAATTAATTTGCATGCCGAAGGAACGGAAGCCGAGCAACTGTTGAGGGACACAGGACAAAATGAAAAAGGCAAAGGCTCATTAAGGATTTCACCCCTGGGAAAAGCAAGTTTTCCCGCCACCATTTTACGCACTCTACATTTTTGGGGGTAATCCCCACCATGCCTGAAACAATTTTAATTTAATTAGCGATTCTGTCACTAACAAACCATTCATGTTGGAAAACAAGAAATGACCTAGACGTGTTATAAATAAATATGGAGAGTTTAAATTGAAATTAAAAAGTTTAATAAGATTAAGCTCACCAAAAGAGGCATGCTTACAATATAAATATGTATAAGCAAAAGTCTATCAAAAATTTCATAAAATGTAAAAGTGTAAAAAGCATCCCTAAATTGGCCAAATTTTTCCGGCTATTAATTTTTCCCATCTTTGTTCACCTTGTGAAGCCAAAATTATGCACAACAACAGCAGCGGAAAAGCTGTGGAAAGCAAGGAATAGGAAAATGGAAGGGAAAACCGTAACGAATACTTTAATCCCATTGACGTTTAATCAAGAAGGCAGTCTTATGTGCAATTACCCCAAAGAAAATATACAAGAATATTAAAATAGCTGGGAAAAACAAAGACAAGGCAATCGGTTGTACATTTCTCGCATTGAAGTTTCCCATGAATTTCCATTTCAATGCGACACGGCCCAAACAAAGTCAAAGCAAATTGTTTACCTGTTGATGGAGAACGCCCTCAAGTAAAGCACGAGAAAAAAAATGTTTAAAGCGCTTAATAAATAATCACATTTGCATTTTCACTTGTTGATTTTCGGTTGCCAGGCTGCCGAAACGGAAAATCTCTGAGTGCCGAGCGGAAAAGTGCTGACTTGAGGGTGGAAAATGGAAAATGGAAGCCAGAGGACATCGAAATTAGCCAGCCACTCTAAGGCTCGGTGCCAAAGGACTCCAGTGCATTTTCTGCTTTGTCATTGGTAGGCTAAATAAATTGAAATTAGACGATGTCAGCACAAAAAGAGGGAGGACAATACAGGATGGGAAAATGTGGTAAAGAAAATCTCTGTCCCAAAATCCGAGGCAAAGATCCAGGCGGCAAAATCCTGGCGTTACTGATACAATTCAAGGACGTCCAGGGGCACTCACGACATCGACTGGGTGTCCGTAAAAACACCCACACAATCTCACCAAGCTTCTGGATATGAATCATATTAGGATATGTAAGGGAGCCCCTCCAGTCATGGTGTTCAACTATGCTTTGTGTGAAATTTTTCGTCCGTGAAACTAAAAGTTTTCGGGTAAACTATATTAATGCTAATAAAGCGTTGCTGCATTTTGAAGATAACTGAAGATAGATCATCACTTCGTTAAATGCTGCAATTTTAATAAGTTTACAAATTAGTGTATGAAGAGCTGCAACAGTGTGCTTTCAACTACTATCATACTTTTTGATTTACTGCAATTCCTTAGAACTTCCTCCATAGACTTGAACGAACTGTTATTCTCAACCCACGTGTTTACTTATCTAATCTTGCTCTTACTTTTTCTTTCCTTCAGCTAAACGGCATCTGCTTTTCCAGGAAAATGGAGAGTCTATTTCTGAAATGTAGTGGGGGGGCGTAGAGAATGCGTTTAATTGTGGGTAAAAATGGCAACTCAGGTTCAGAGATTCAGCACCTGTGGCCCAAATTGTTGCCCATAATTCCCCCACTGATTTTCTCCGAATGTTGGGATTTGCCAAAAATAATGTTTGTGTATGGACAGATTTATGCTGAGTATGCGTAACATTTGCTCGGAAATATTTTGGCAGCAACATCATTTTTTACCACCTACCACCTACTCCTCCCCAAATTTCTTTCGCCGTGCTCTATAATTTCTCTCCGCTTTCACCCACTTTCTTTTTGGAGGGTGTGGCGTAAAGTTGCCCTCCATATTACCTCAACTTCATCTGTTCCAGCAAAAGACAAACATTAAATCACTTAAAATACCAGTCCAAGCCCTGGACAAACATACATACACCGAGAGAAAAGAGAGGTAGAAGGGGAGGGGTGTAGAAAAAGTAGGGAGAAAACACTGGGCAAGCGGGAAAGGGAAGATAAGGGGGCAAAGAGCCGCCAGAGGGCTTGTGGTTTCCTTAGCGCTAAGAACTTCAGGAATTTTTCGCACCCCTCCCCCAGGGCTTTTCTTCATTTTTCCAACCACTATCGCCCTCTATCTCACCCCCGCAAGTGGGGTATAGCACCCTCTCGCTCTTTTGTACTATTTTTGTATATACAAATAAGTGTTTGTCCTGGCATTTTGACATTCGACTATGGCATTTTCATCATAATAAGCAGTTCCTCCTTTTCTCCTTTTGTGGTTTTTTTGTTAGAAAATATGTTTTCTGCTTGAATTTCAATGTTAGGAAACATTTGTGGGACTAAAGCACATTTTAAAATGCTACCAACACTAACTTTATTTAATTTAATACAAAATTTATTATTTCGTAATATCTAAACTATTGTTATTTTACTTAATTCCTTGGTGGTCAGTACTAATTAAATACCCAAATAAATCTGCAAGATTTAAATTTTCTTTAGTTTCTTTTTTGACACTTTAGGGAATGCAAATGTTCGGTTCAAATGTTTGCTGATTCATTTATTATTTTTCCCAACATTTGCACGCGCTTTTCACACACACACGTACACACAGTCGCGATGAGTGTTGTATGCAAATAATTGCTGAGTGTTCTTTGACCGCGCCCCAAGCCCTTGAAATGTGTACACTGCTAGAAACTTGGGATTTATTAAAAATACATGTGATAATCATTTCAACCGCTTCATTATATTTGATTTTCCCTTGAACACTTCAGAAAAGCAATAATTTCGAATTTACATGAGGTAGCTGATGTTTCTAATTAGTTTTTTTTTCAGTGCGGTTATTTGTGTAGGTTTTTTTTGGGGGGTTCAGCACTTTCCTTCACTAGCAAGTCGGGGGCAAATGTCCTGACAGAAGGGGGGGTGGGAGAATTTTGGGGTTTGGGGGCGGAAATTTAAACAATGAACTGCCATTCCCATTAATATTACTTTAGGCCACTCGCAACTTTGACTTGGCCGCTGGTATTGCCTTTTTGCTTGTTTGTGTTGTCGCAGAGCCAACAAACCAAGAAAACAACAAACCAACTGAAGCAGCAGCGGCGTTTTCTGTGTTATTTTATGTTCTTATGTTTTCGCGGAAAAGTTCACAAGTCAAAAGTTTTGCTGGCATAGGCAAATACGAGTATATGTTGGATATACAGCTTTTTAAAATATATACTTACTAAACGGAAAAAAAATCTCAGTAACAAAAAAATATTATATCTTGATACTAGAAATTTAAGGGTAACATTGAATGATATTTTAAATCAAATAATTCCTTAATATTTTATTAATTATACAATTATTGTTACTCAACATAACATGCCACTTTGTTTATACAGCATGTTATTAAACGAAAAATAGTTGAAACGAAACGAGTTCGAATTTTTCAGCTTAATATGGGAAACGCATAATTGTGTCAAATGGAATTCCATAGCCGAAAAGTCATTTTCCCTTGACTTACGCACAGTCAAGGGACAAATGAAAAGGAGGAAAAATTCAACTTATTGAAGGAAAAACCATGTTTTTTTGGACAGGGGCGATGGTGGAACAAAGTTATTATTACTTTAATTTTGTAAGTCAGTTGCGTTGAGCGTGTAACTTTTCGGTTTTCTGGGCTTTTATTTTTATTGCTTTTTTTTGAAGGTTTTTCTTGGGTGGAGAAGGGGTAACTCTTTGTGATTTGTCTTTGCCCAAAGTCAGGAGCGAAATACCCCGAAAAATTCTCCATATTTACCGCTCTACAATCTCAGCCATCCTGTTTCCATTTTTGTTTATTTTCTAAATTAAAAAGTTACCCGAGTTCCAAAGAAAATGCGATCGGTTTTGGCACAAAATCCATTTCACTTTTAGCAACATAACAGAGAGAAAAGTTCTCTGCTTTAAATCTGCAGTTTTTAACAAATTAACACCAAGCATACTATACTTTTACAGGTAATGCATTATTAGCACTACACAATATTTACCATGAGTTCCCAGAAAAGTGTGTATGCTTTTAAAAAATAACTACGCACAGCTTTGGATATTTTTTTGTAGTGTATCTAGCGTATTTTCATGTGTGTTTGGATATTTTTGTTTTGTTGCCAGAAGTTTAATATGTTCCCCAAGGGCCTCATTAGTGGCGCCCCCTGTCGGTGGTTTCCACCTCTTCCATTTTTTTCTTTTTCCCCTTTATTTTTCGCTCTGGCCACCTAATATAAAAACATTTGCTCTACACTATTTGACAAGGTTTGGGCTGTTTGAAAATCTTTTTCCTCCTTTTATTTGGGTTCGTTTTCCACCGATTTGTGTTGATTGAACAAGCCAAAAAAAAAGGAAACTTGAGTATGGGAAAATAAATAGATAAATAAAAGAAATCAGCGTTGTCCAAATGACTGTCGATTCAACTTTAAAGAGTAGGTCCTATAATGAGTGTTATTATGGGATTACTTTAGAATAAACGAGCGATGATGTAGGGAAAAGAAAGGGAACGTCTTGCCACTTTGGAAAAACGAAGGGTTCGCTTTGTGCTTTCAGAACATCGAGAGCTGGCAAAATCTTGGCCATAATTGAATTATAGATTCTAGAGGATAGAAATTTATTAATCCGGTTAGTTACATATTGGTATTTATTTTACCCTTAAAGGTGAAAAAGGTACACAACAAATGTCCCATCATTAAGTGAACGACCTTGCCAACTACACGAATGAAGCCCACAGGGATGCAAACCTGATTATTATTTCTGGTGGCATCTTGTAAAGGACGACATTGCCACTATATGTTCGGTTATCCAGAAAAAAAATATATGCTAATGCCTTGATTACAATTTTACTAATGGCGCCAATTTGTTGTTGCCGCCGAAGGAGCGGAAGTAGCGCCAAGGAACGGACAAAAAGAGAAAGACGTCACAAAAGGACGAAGGAGGAAGTGAAAGGAAGTAACGCCATGAACGCCACGGAGAAGACAACGTTGTCGTAAAAAGAGGAAGACAGGGCCCATAAAGTGGCAAAAACCGAAGACGCCAGGTCCCAAAAAAATTACCGAGAAAATGTGGGCGGAAAATGCGAGCGGGAAAAAGGGAAAACTGAAAGCGAAATGATGCCAGAGCCGTTGGTTAAGTAACCAGCAGAGTCAAAATGTGGGTGGGAAACTCAGCACCCCCCCCTTTCCGCCCTTATTCTTGCCAATCCGGCAGATACAACACACAAACGTGATACGCCAGGAATGCGGCTAAAAACGGCCGAAAAGCGGCGCTTTCCACGGCCCTTTCCGTGTGTTTGTGTGGTAGGCCACGAACCAAAAGTCTGCACAAAAGCGACTCAAGTCCCGAAAATCCACTCGGAGCATCGTCTCCCAGTATCACTTTGCTCAGCCACTCAAGACGGCTGAAAACTCAGATGGAAATGCAAGTAACTCATCTCAATGGCGCTGACTCAGTTCCTGTAAACTGTGACTTCAGCAAAAATAGTTGATCTCCTATTAGTAGAATTAAGAAATCAAGCTCTCCGAATCTAGAACACTAATAAAATTGTAAAAATAATGGAGAGAGTTTGCAATTACAATTATTATTTATATTTATTATTATAAATGAGTTAAGTTCCTCCGTTTCTTCGGCGAAAAATCCCTAAGAGAATGCAGCTCATTCATTCAGATATCTCTCTTTTAATTCTCTGCTGAGAACATCCTCCCCGTGAAAACTCTCAAAGTGCCATTTCCACTCCGATTCGTTGCTCTCGCAGTTTTCCCAACGCAGGCGCTTTTCTCCAGCGACAGAACAATAAAATTCAATAAACCTAAGGCAGGAAAATGTTTGCCGACAGCGGCCAGCCTCTGGCCTTTATTTTGCCCAGAAAAATTCAATGTCCCCCGCCCCCCAAAAAAGTGTACCCCTCACTCATCCTACTCCTCGGCGAAGGCAATGAAAATGCGTGCAACATTTTCTTTTTCAAACTCACTCTCCAAACGGCAACGAGCTGAGAATTTTTAATTGCTTCGAATTCGGGAGTTTGTTGTTTTTTTTTTTTCTTCTGTTCTTTTTGCCAGGGCAGTGGGTGGCAGTGGGTGAGGGGGGGTGAGAGTGGGCGAATGTGGGTGCTGTGGGTGGTGCAGGAGAAGGTCACTTACCTTTTGTCTCCTCGGATTCTGCTCTGCTTCTTGCTCTCTGCAGAATGCCGCCTATGGTATTTTGTTGTTTATGTTTGTTTGCCAATTCATTTGGGCAGGAAAATTCGGGTTTTTGCTTGATTTATATATATACATTAACATATGTATATTTACGAAGACACTTTATTTATTTATTTGCCCGAAGCGTTTTATATTTTGTTTTCAGACACTTTATTCATTTGCTTGCCGAGCTAGTTTGGTTTTTCATTTAATTTGTTGGCACCTAGTGTTTTCATTTTTGCTTCACAGCTTGTGGCTTTCCTTAAATTATTTATGCACACACACACTTTCGAGCACTCGAAAAAAAAGTAGTTTTAACAAAAATATAACGGTTTATTTAAATGGATTTAATAGTAATATTGCTCATGGTTATTGCTATCGGCGTTTAGTTGTTTATTGAATCATATTTGTTTTGCGGCGCTGCGGATGATTTTTCCGCATGCTGCTGCTGCTGCGGCCAAAGAAAACTGCCTTTTCCGCGTTACATTTGTTGTTGTTTGGGCTGCCTTTTTGTTGTCGTTTTCTATTTTCCTTTTCATTTTTCCCTGTTCCGCTGCATTTGTTGTTGTTTCGTCTCTTTTCCGCCTTTTTGCTCTTTTGACAGTTTTTTGTCGACGGGAAAAACCCCCCTTGTGCGAAAAGCCCGCGATAAAAAGTGCGCAGCCGCCGCTCTTTCACTCGATTTGAACACTCAAAAAGGGAACTGAACTCACCTCAAACCTTTGAGTTTTATTATTTTCCAGATACCGCCGCTTCTCTGTTGTTTATCAGCTTCCGCTGGCCTATCGCCGCAAATATTTCAAATTTCGAATTTCAAATTTCTGACTTATGACTAGCACAGTAACCGAAAAAAAAATTAACAAAACATCGGATTTCCCATTCAGTGAAGTCGAAGACGTTATTATTTAGCGCACGCTGTAACTTTCAATCAAAGTCTTTATCAACCGCAGACTGTAAACAATTTTAATGATTACGTATTATGTATGTAGTATATAGTATAGTATGTATATGGTGTATATTATATGCAAAAACAAACAAACACACGACCGCACAGATAAGTGGGCTTATCGGTTGCTGGGAACCCAGTTTACTAGTATTACTTTCTGTGCTCCTATTTTACTACTATTTATTTATTGTAATCAGTTTCGTATTGCTTTGATTGCTTTTTGTTTTTCCACACCCAAATCGGGGATCGCATTTCGCGTTTCGCACCGAGATGATCGCTCGAGCACAACGCGCCAAAATCAACTGAAATCCAACTGAAATTGAATAAAGCGAACAGCCTCTGAATTCGAAATAGAAAAAATGAAAAAAAAAAATGAAAATAGATCGGCATGCTGAACGGCAGAGAAAGACGGGCAGTTTTAATCACACACGCAAAAAAGTCATAATAAAATTGAAAATGGAAAGCGAAAAAATCATGAAACGTGAGAGAAGACTCAGCAGAGGAAATGGGAAATCACGGAGCGGAGAAATCTTAATTATGACTAAAACTAAAGCAAATCAAAAAGATCACGAAAACAAATAGTAGTTTAACCCTTTAAACCTACGTGATTTGTTTAATATCTTTTCTAGCTTTCATTTATTATTGCTTAAAGATATCACAGCACATTATAAACCAGCTGCAGATCAAATTCAACCGAAAAAAATATGTTCAAGAAAAGTAGAGGACCAATTGAAATAGAGCAAAACTAAACATGATATATGGGATGATGAATTCGAAAAATAAACTTTGCCATCAGAGCGATTTCATCTTAGGCCATTCACATCACAGGAAGCAAAAGATCACGATGCGAAAACATCATCATCAAAGGGCTGCTCGAAATCTCTGAACAAATTTCCCAATCAATTCGAAAAGTCAACAAGTGAAACTTAAATATTGATGCGATCCGAGTGCTCTGATCACCGATCAATCAAGTATGCTCTAACCACTCAAGCAAACACACTTCATAACTGATTGATTTACTAAGGAGGGAAACTAAGTGGGTTAGCAACCATTTGAGAATGAAAAGTGTGAATGATTCAAGCGATACTCATAGATAGTAATCTTGCAATAGGCTATATCATTAATGATCTCTGGGAGCAACACTTTCAATTCTTATCAGTGCCAGAAGATACAGAGAGGTTAGTACCCATCTAATGATCATTATGGAACATTAAAAAACTTGTTTAGATACGTTTATTACAGCTGCCCAAAAGATAAGATATCTCCCAGATCGCGAACGATCTCCAGAGTTGTTTTTGTGAATCTATACAGATTCGAAAATATTTCAATACGCAAAATCTGCCACATTTCAAATTGCTTGTTCCGATTTCAATTGCAATGATCAATTCGTTGGAAAATAGTCACATGCTGCACTTAAATCTGAAATTGCTGAAACAGGGCAAAAATTGCACGACGGCGCTCAATCTTGATTGTTGTCTGTCGTTGTGGATGTGCATGTGTAGATGTTCAGTAATGATCACAATCACAATCACAATCACAATCACGATCACGAGCTTCTTTCTTATTTGATTTTATTGCTCGACTGCCGATCTTCGTTATGACAAATCAATTTGTTTATTGCTGCGGTTGTGCCGTCGTTATTGTTATTTTTATTATTATTATTATGGTTATGGCCGTTGCTGCTGTGGCACTACGTAATATAATTGCAATTAAACAAACACCAAATAGAACTGTATGTGCGCTGCCAGCGAGAGTCCAATTGGAATCGAATCGGAAACCGAGTTCCAATTCACAGATCCGAGTTCCCACTTCCGAGTTCCGAGCAGAACAGAACCGCTCTGACAACGCAGCCCGACTGATTCTGAGTTTCGACCGCCGTTGCCATCGAACCGCATCGAAAAAAAGGTCGGAAAGTGTTAAGCCAACGTCAACAAAAAACGAGGGGGCGCTGTAGGGTTAAGCGGGGGACGGCGACGAAAGCCAAAAGAAATTGAAATGAAGACCGGGAAACGGAAGCTCCCCAAAACAAATAATACCCGAAATAACTTAGAATTATTAATAAAAGATATTCGATATCCCTTGTGCACATATACGGTAAATGCAAAAAAAAATACATTAAAAATGGCAAAATATTGGAAGTGGTAAGAAAAACTAATCATAAACAAAGAAATTCATTAATTGTTCTAAAAATTCATTAAAAATATATGTTTGTAATCTGAATTACCGAGTGCCCTCTTTATTAATATGAAATAAATAAATTATTCTTTATATCTTATCATATTTCTAAACATATCATTCTGAGTACCTGCTATCAGACTGCTATTAGGTGGAATTAACCGAAATGCTATAAAGTGATGAGCAAATAAATTAAAGTAATTATTTTCGCACTTGTTTGTTTAGTTTCTACATAACTTTGGAAAAAACGTTTAATATGGGAACAATAGAAATAAGTTTTAAATAAAATGCACTAAATTAATGCATGGAAAACCTTAAGACTGCAGTCTTATTTTTTGCCAAGTGCAGATTGAGAAAATGTGCTGCACTTTTGTTGCCATTGACGTTGTTAACGATTTTCAAATAGCGCGCGGCAGTTGACACCCCTTGCCCCATTGGCCCCTCCCCCTTCTCGAACGCCCCTTTTTTTCAGTGTCGTCATTAGCAACGTTGCCGGCAAAAAATTGTTATTTCTGTTGTTTGTTTGACTTTCGCCTCGTTCGGTCTCGTTTAAGGTTTTGTTTGCCCGAACGCTCTATCAGTTGGAACTTCTGAACATTCTGATAAGAATACCAGACCGCCCACCTCCCCCCGCTACACAGTCCCTCCGCTCAGGTGGTACACGTTAATTTATCGCAATCATTTGGGGAAATCGGTCAGTAAATGCCTGGGGGCTGACCACCACATGGCTCATTACCAAATTGGGGCAAGTGCTGCCGAAAAGCCAAGGCAGCGGGGGCACTATAGGGTTAAATGCGGTGGGATAGGGTTTTCTTTTTTCTAGGTCACACGATCGGAATTCAGAAACTCAGAAGGATCAATCGAAAATTCTATATATTAAAGTTGTTTATACTATTGAACTGAATTATCCACTTTTCGGATTACTTGGTTCCTACCTCTATTTGTTCGATATATATAATAGATATATTTTTTGTTTCGCAATCGTTTCACCCTTTTCCCTCGCCTTTAAAAAAAAACACTCTATCCTCTTCAGATCCAACCGAGTGTGACATTTGATTGGATTTTTGCGTATTTATATCATTTTTTTCCTGTTATTTTTGATTTCGATTCGCCTATAAAAATTCAATACATATACATATAGGCAGATAAATATATGCATATATATATTGTATAAATATGTATGTATATGCAGAGCTCTGCGCAGCAAATCTAAAATATGTGCACACTGCCACATGTATCAGCTATATCATCATTATAGATATAATTTTCACATATCGTTCCTACACGTTTGTTTTTGCTGTTCCTATGGACTAAATGCGTCAATTAAATATAAAGAGCAATAATAAATGAAGTATACAAAGCGGCGTGAGCGATGCAGATCCTAAGATTCTCGTCTCGTATATAAAGATTATAAATAAAATATGATTTTCAATGACACTATAAATCGAAACACCTGCAGGTGCATACGGACGGCAAAAGCAAAATAAATACAAGTATCCGTTGCGTTAAAAGATTTAGAGCCCAAGGAAAACTCAATGCCCAGAAAAGAATATGTAGATTTCCAATCCGCATAGACGTTATGTACTATATAATCCCGATATATGCCATTCGGTTTCAGGTTCTGCGTATGCTTAATTTATTTGCAATTTGGATTTCGGATTTTTACGAGCTTCTTTAATGACATTTCGCTGAATTTGGATCGTCAGGGGTATGATCTTTATAGAGGGGGTGCGAACAATCAGCTGTCTAGCTTGTTACGTGCCTCATTAAGAATTTTTCTGGCTTTAATTGACAGAACAACAAAGTCCGCACAGAAATAAGACATAGAAATCAGAATTTGATTTCGTTTATTATAAATTTCCAATGTTTTCTGACTGCTCATTAAATTTAATTTTTCGCCACAATAAATATGCCAAGGTCAAGTCACGGCGAAATGTATTTTTCTCAATGTTTCTATGGAGGAAATTTCGGCCAAGACTTTGGGATTTTTTTAGATCGGAAAATATAATTTTCATTTACTACAATATCTAAACCAACTAAACTAGTAACTCGCATTATGTAAACGGAAAGAAATAACCGCATATTTTTGGGCTGAACCAATAAAAAACACAATATCCATGTGCATTAATAAGAAAACACATTTACATATAGTATGTGATATTTTTTTAAAGTGCCAATAAATAGTATAGAACGAATGGTGGTTGGCAAAGCAAATTTGTAGCGCCTGAGAAACGATAAAATAATATATTTGCAACCTTCAGCATTTTCCTCGCTGCCTCCCTGTTTGATCGCTGCCAATTTAATTTAATTTATTTGTTTTTTACTTTCTCATTTACCCATTCGCCGCGACTCGTTTGAACAATTTTGTTGTCATCTTCGCGTTTTTAATAATTTAGCACCATGCCGCCAAGTGGATCACGGTGCATGTTGCTGTCACTGGCTGCCTCTGGCTTCTGATTTATTTATTCATTGATTTGTCAATGATTTAACGTAAAAGTTAGCTAACAAAGCGCCCAAGAAGCAACAGTCTAGCCACACAATTAATATGCAACGCTGCTTTGGCCGAAGCAACAGGGTTTTTGCCTAAGAAGTTATGGTAACTGGGGTTCCCTGGTTTTACATTTGCTACATATTCCACTTAAAGGTTTACCTGACTTTGTTGCATACTTTTCAAAGATTTATTCACTTTATTTTTAGTTTCGTTTTAAATCTAAGACCGAATGAATTGCTTCTTTTGGGTAGAATTTTATGCACTTTTTATATTTCATATCTATTTTCGCTACGAACAGTTAGGGGAAAACGCAACAGGATATACCGTTACAAGTCCATTCTGGCATCCACATTAAGGCAGGATCTATCATGTCTTCCTTCATTGCTTATGTGCTTATGCTTAGTAAGTTTACAATTATTCACCTTTGCAAAACTGTGTGGTCGTGTGCTTCAAATTCGATGTTAATTTGTGTAATCTGTTATGTTTCGCTATCTTTCTTTGAGTTTACCTATTTATTGAGAACTGTTTTGGGTTTGTGTTTCGTTAGGCTTTTTGTTGGTTATTTGTTGTTGGAACACTTGCAAAAAATAAAACAAAACTTCAAAACTTAAATCGCGGCATTAGCGCGTGCGAGCGAGATGGCGCGTTTGCACGCGTGTTTACCGTTGGACGCGTGTGCCGCTATTACCGTTACAGCCCCGTTTCCGAATCCTTTTTTTCAGCCGCGTTCTGCCAAACGATTCGTCCTGGTCGACGACATGCGTGCAAATAAACGAGCAAATCCCGAGCAAAGCGTTGCCAGCCGCCAGAAGTGCTCGACTCATTCGGTTCTCCCCGTTTCTCTATTCCCCCCATTTTCTCACCCTCGCCACCGCCCTCCTACGACAATTCCACTCGTTCTTTCCTACGAGTGGAGCGCACAGCAAAAAGAGCCGGAGAGCTCACGGCGTGAGAGCGCGCGCGAGATAGAGCGCGCGAGAGAGAGATAGTGAAAGTGAGAGCGAGTTTAAGCCAATTCGCATTTTATTGAGCGACAAAAGCAGACTTCTTCGGATCGGTCTCCTCGAAAAAGAGCTCCAGCAGACTCATCTTGAGCAGCTGATCCCCATCCAGGCGCTCCACGCCCTTCCAGCGTATGAGTGTCGGTATGCCCTCCACCGAGTAGGGCGGCTTTCGGAACACGTTGTCCTTGCCCATCCAGAACTCTCGGTTGCCCACGTCCACCACCAGGATCATGCACTCCGCCGGCGCGTGGGTGCGGAAGGCACTCATGATAGTGTCCTCGGCTGCAAAATATCAGCGATAATTGGGTTTACTTAAGGGGGTGCTACAATCAACGAAGCTATTGACGCCACAACTATGCGATGAAATGCATGGAAATGATATAGATGAACCTAAAACTCAAAGCAAAAGCAACTGTAATTAAAGAGCTACCTAATAGCTTTATGCCTAAATAGAAACTAACCTAAAACCACAAATGAATGCATGAGAAGCGTGATAAGCAAGAAAGAACCGTGCCCAACTGGTGGACTAGTAACGAAGTGCGGTCGCGTGCCTCGGTGGGCGATGGGGAATTCGACACCTACCCGCCACGCAGTCCGGACACCAGCTGCGTCCGGCCTTGTCCTTCTCGCCATAGAAGTAGATGTAGATAGGGCTGCGCTGGTTCTCGTACAGCTTGATCAGATTCTCCATCTCCTTGAAGCCCCGTGCCGGTACGTAGTCGGGCATGCTGCCGTTGTAGAGGTGTGTGTGTGTGAATTTCTTGATTTCTGGCTCAAATTTGGCGTCTTGAACGGCGTTGCGGCTGGAGTACAAGTGAATTCCGTTTGCGGCGATTTCATGCGGATACCAAACAGCCCAAATTCAATTCCAATCTTATCTGGATCTTATCACTGGGTGTTACGGGTCACTTAGCCGCTGCTTATCGGCCATCGGTAAGGTTTATCGGGTAAATTAATGGCGTTTAATTTCGTAGTTTGCAGTGTTTTTCAATCTGTTTTGTTTTCTATTTTGCGGCAAGCTCCAACAACTGGGACCACACTGCCGCTCCAGCGAACGCACCACAGCCGGCGGTGCGTGCTGTTAGGCGCGCCGTGGTGAGTACGGAACTGTTAACCGTTTATCGAAACTCGACTCGAGAGCTTTTACTTAAAACATTTGGCACAATGAAAATTTTGACATTTTTATGGCATAAATCTATTGGATTGTTGCGTTTGTTCCACACAAATAACCTAAACTTTACCACTTTGGTCATGTTACATATCGCTGAGCTGTGAATATTTTCAAATGCTGGGCGGTCGATGTTTTCTGTTCTGTTGGTATTTCTGTTAAGTTCCGCAAACAGCACAAAATGCCAACTAACAGAAAACAAATCAAATAAGAAAAGTATTTAAAATAAAAATTGAGGTAAAATAAAGAATATTGCATTGTTGATTTTAAAACATTACTAATGTTGTAGTTACTTGTATCACTTGTAGTTATATGCACTATAGTACTTATTACTATTTGCTTGGTCGTATTTATATTACCCAATTCTTAACTAATGTTAACAAATTCTTCTGTAATTTGGCGGGATTTTAAAAACGATATTGGAAAGTAGTTTACAAATCTGCAAGCAGTTTCAACACATTAATAGATATTTTTAAATTTGATAAGAAAAGGAATTGGAAATATTTATGCAGCTAAAACACAACTTTCAGGTAACCATCTGCAAAAAATATGAATATGCCTCATAAATTTCGGAAGTTATATTCTTATATTATATTTTCTGCTCACTTTCCTCCAAGTGAATGAAGTGCATAAATTCTGCTTAATCAGGCATAACCCTGACACAATTTGTCGGTTCTCACAACTTGAACTTCGTTGGGGGTCACTTAAATGGAAGACTGAAAATCTCTCAAAAAAACTGCAAGCCCAGTAAGAAATGGCTTATAAAATGGTTGGCGCACCGGCAGAAGTATTCAGTGTTTCACAGTTACCACGATGGGTAAGCGTTCAAAAGGCGTATTGTACCAAAGATCATACTCATCAACAATTCATCAACTCACATTTCAGCTGCGTACAAGAGTTCCCTGCTGCTGCTGACGCTTCTGCTGGCCATCCACCTGGAGGCCTCCAAGATCGTCTACAAGAAGCCGCTCTACGGGATGGGCAATCTCATTAAGGACAAGCGTGTGAAGACGAAGCCTGTCAAGCTGGAAACCAGCTCCACCAGCAGCACCACCACGAGAAGCACCACCGCCGCAGAGGATTGGCCAACGGCCGTTGAGTTTGTGATCATGACGACGCCCGCCAGCGAGCTGGAAGCCAGCTCGGAATCCGTTGGTGCCATCAATGGCACCACAGAATCGCCCGTTGGTGAGGCGCCCTACATCGGATTGTCGGAGGGATCTACCAGATCCATCCAGGTGGAACCATCCACCAGCTCACCGCTGAGCACAACCCCAGCGAGCAGCAGTCTGGCGAGCAGCATTCCCTCGCCACCGACACCTGGAGTGCTCGTCCAGGATAATCAGCCAGTTCCCTGCACCTGCGGCGTCTTCCTCTCCTCGCAAATACCCAATGGCTTGCCCACGAAACCACTTATACACCAGGAATTGGATCACATGTTCCCCTGCAATGCCATCGGTCGCAAGCAGTGTCAAACCAAATGCCTGGAGACGGTGAGTACTGTACAGGGGACACCGGGAGGAGCGCTCAATAAACTCAACGCTGTCTTTGTTTGTAGATCGTACAGCACTTGCCGAATTCCGCAAATATAGTGTGCTCGGCGCTGGGTCACGATTGCCACAAGGAACGGGCGTATTTGTTCATCAAGAACTGCCACAACCAATGGGTTAATACGAATCTGCAGGCGGGCAGGGAGTACTGTTGTCGCTCTGGCCTTCCATACCGCTGCCCATTGATGGGTTAACACGCTGCAAATGAAATAAATGCCTGATATGAAACAATGTTCAACTGTATTACAAACGGTGTTATGGGGTTTAAACAGAGACTGTGTATTTAATGGGTTAATATTTGAAACCAGCTAACAGTGGTTCGAGTTCGTGCTGAATTAGTCCCAGCGGTTGCGGTTTCTGCTAGCGAGTGCGTATTTTTTCAAGATAACAGTATATTCGTGGTGTATTCAGGCCTTAAAGCAAAAACAAAAGAACTGGTTACACTGAAATTTTTGGCAATAAATAAAGTGTAAGTAAGTTAAGGAAAACAAAGCGCCCTCAGGCAATAACTTCCCCCAAGCCAGTAAGTTAGCTTCCAACTAGGTAAGTGTTCCACAATTCAGTTCAATCACTGAAACACCAATAACTCAACAGTTTTGCACCCGTTTTTATCAACCAGAACAATGGTGTGCGTGCCCTGTTTCATCATTCCACTGCTGCTGTACATTTGGCACAAGTTCGTCCAGCCGATCCTTCTGCGCTACTGGAATCCCTGGGCGAAGAAGGACGCCGAGGGCAATGTGATCAACAAGGCGCCCGACTTCCCCTTCGAGTGCAAGGGCGGCGTTTGCCCCTTCGTGCCGGGGGCCAAGAAAACCCCGACAAGCGCCAGTGATGCGGATGCCACGGTGACGGAGGCGGCGGCGGTGGCGGCGGAAGCCAAGAAGGATATCTAGTCGAAATGTTCCAAATACCATAACTATAACTTTTTTTTGACCTTGTTCATAAGCCTAGAAAAATGACGCACACTACACACAAAGAAAAACAACACCAATCCAACGTGCGATGTGTGGTGGGCGGCGGTCGGTTGGGGGGCGTGGCCGCTGGGGCGCACCAAGAATGCCCATCGAGTAATTAACTTTAATTAAATGTACACCTTGACCACGCGAAACAGTTGCTCTTTTCCTGCGGGTTCCTCTGGGGTTAAAGGTTAACTTCACACATTTCCATTAGCCACAATATATGTTTATGTGAATGTTACACATTATTCTAGGTGCATACTGTTAAAAACTGCTAAAGAATTCGCGTTTTTAACAGTTCGTCAATGAATGAAATAAATAAAATGAAATGAAATAAACACACGGCTTTTAAAATAATTATTTAATATTTATTATTTATGTCAAAAAGGTTGCAGTTTCGTTTTGCTGTCTGGCTGTTTAAGTTAGGAAAACAAGTAATTTTACAATTTACACATTAAAAACTTACACAAATTATAGGCGAAAGAAATTCGAGCAAATCGAACGAGAAAGTCGTGTCTGCGTTTCTCTAAGTGCGTGCTTTTCTGTTGCATATTTTTTGAAAATATCTATTCATCATCTTAGATCATAGAGGCGTCTTATATATATAGTAAACTTGGCTGGTTACTGTCTATATCATTTTTTTTTTTTCGTTTCGTTTCGTTTTTTGTTTTGTTTTAATTAAACTTATACGTTTCCGTTGGTGATTTGTGATTTTGTGTAATTTTTGCAAATTCTTTTGTATTTGTATTTGTATGTGTCAACTTAAATCAAACAGTTATGAGAATCTTTTTACAGTTTAGCTTAGTCAATATGTAATAATACATAATAGTCATAATAATAATAATAAAAAAAAACTTGGTGTAAAAAAAAAGGTTTGATGCGGTGTACGTCTAACAATTTTGTTTATATAAGCACTTCAGTTTCAAAACCTACAGAACTATGAAATTTATTTATATATATATATATCTATATATATATGTATATATTTATATAGCCTGTGGGCCATAATTAAATGTAGAATTCGATAAAAACTTAGCGTAGTCTTATGGCCTAGTGATATAATGGTCACTTACAACTACAAATGCCCCACAAACGTTTAATCGATCAATCAGAATTTGCGCTAAGTGTAGTTTCTCCTCTTCCTCTGTCTGCTTATGTTGCTTTTTTGTTTGTTGGTTCTTTCTTTTTACTGGAAGCTACGATGACGTTACGACAATAAGATAAAAAGCGCCACAAAACGAGCTCTTAACTGGAATATCTATGAGTAGATATATATATCTATATCTATATCTATATATATATAAATATATATATATATATATATATATATGCGATCGGCGCGCACTGTACAACAATCATAAAAATAATTTAAGTTACTACAATTTATGACGCTTCTCCCGCTAGAATCGCGTATTTTCAACTAACATCTAAAACTTATGGACACACAAAAAAAAAAAAATAGTCGCGTGAAAAAATACATAATCGTTAGAGATTAGAGAATTACAATATATAGCATTTTTAGATAGAACGTAGCCGCGGACTCTTTAAGAGTCCCTCTGCTGATATCCTTGGCAAACCATCCTCCAATTATCCTCATCCGATCTCAATCAGATCACCCAGATCATCCAGATCAAGTGGAACACCGACTTATGGTCAAATGTAGATGGCCTCGGAACCCTTGTTGGCCTGATGGCCACCGGAAATGTAGAGATTATTGGCCGCCGGCGACTGGACGCCCTCGCTCCAATCGGAATTCGATCGCGGCGACGAGGAGGACCAGTGGCCAGGTGACTCCGGCGAGGGCGTTGGGTAGCTGTCCAGCGTTTGGACCAAATGCTGCGGCGTATGGCCGCCGGAATGCTGGCTCGGTGGCGTTAGGTACTGGTAGAAGGCCTGCTGGTTGTGCTGCGACGACGGCGACAGCATGTTGGTCGACGGCGACGAGCCGGACATCGAACTTTGTATAGAGGGCGGATTCATTTGACCCGAGTGAAATGAGTCTGCGAGTGGAGATGGTAAAGTTATTAGTCAGCTTGCATGGAAATACGTAGCAAGATGGATAGCAAGATGGCAAGACCCTGCAAACCAATGCATCTAAAGTAATTGGTGACCTACCCGGAGATCCACAAAATCCATTCAGGTCCAAGCCCGCTGAACCGAACTCCAGGCCTCCGAGTTGCTGCTGCTGTTGCTGCTGCTGCTGCTGTTGCTGCTGCTGCTGCTGCTGATGTTGCTGCTGTTGCTGCTGCTGTTGCTGGGGGGATATCGTTTGCATTATTGCACTGCTCTTGGAGGATTGCGGCGGGGCGAGCATAATGCCCATATCGCTGCCCGTTGGCGAGATTATACCCAAGCTCACGGGCGAATTCTGTGGCCCCTGGCCACCAGCGCCACCACCTCCGCCGCCGACCACGCCACCGCCATTGGCGCCGCCCAGCAGGCTGTTCAGATTGCTGCCACCGAACTGCTTCTGCTGTGTGGCATGCCGCATCGCCTGGATGTGGGTGGGCGAGGTGGGCAGACTGGGTCGCGACTTGGCCGGCGATGGTGAACCTATAGCGTGTAAATTGAAATGATTAGTATACACACATGCACCAACTAACAGATGATAGCTGATAGCTAACTTGCAACTTGAAACTCACCCAGGTAGGCGTGGGGCGATAGCGCCAGGCTGCTCTGCACCGAATGAGGTGGCGACTGGTTCGAGTACGGCGGACTGAGTCCCTGCTCGTGGCTATTGCCGTTTCCGGCACCAGTCAGACCGCCCATGCCGCAGAGGCCGCCGGGCAGGATGCCGGCGCCGACACCGTTCCGCTGGCCATTCCCATTCATGCCGAGTCCTTGGCCGTTGAGCAGCTCCTGCTGAAATGGCGAGCCCATCGAGTAGCCGTAGTTGTCCAGCTTGATCATGTCCAGCCCGTTGCCCTGCAGCGACTGCATCGACTGCGCATTCTGCAATTGTAATTGAGTGCGTTAGTAAACCGCTTCTACCACTGATCCGCTGATCCGGTGATCCGGTGATCCGGTGAACCGGTGATCCTTCAGCACAACTCCACCACTTACCTTGATGCAATCCTCATAGCTCGGTGGCTGTTTGGCGCCCGTGTTCAGATTGCCGTTCGCCAGCGGTGCGGCCATCGCGTTCGAGTACATGGAACTGGTGTCGTACGGACTGGGCAGATTCCCGCCCATGCCCACGCCCACCGGCGATCCCTCCAGTTCGTGTGACATGGCCGCCACGGCTGCCGCTGCCGCTGCTGCTGCAGCTGCTTGTGCCGCCGAATTCGAGGGCGGTACACCCGGCACGCCCGGCACACCCGACACTCCTCCCCCCGTCAGCTGGCCCGGATTCAGGCCATTCAAGTTGGCGGCCTTTTTTGAGGCCGCACTTGTCTTTTTTGAACTGGCCTTGCGTCGCAAACTGCCCGTGGCATCGAGTCCATTGTCGGGACTGCCCTCGATCAGCTTGGCCTTCTTGGCCGCCTTCTGTTTGGCTGTCTGGCTGCTCTGCTTGCCGCTGGCGTTGCCGTTGCCATTGTTGCCGCCATTGCCGGCGGATATGACCGTCGGCTGGGTGATCAGCTGCGGCTGCTGCTGGCCAGGCGGCGGTGAACCGATCATCGCCTGCGGTGTCATGCTCAGCATTTGCGGAGATCGCGGCACATGCTCGTCCAGCAGCCGGACGATATCGTGATGCAGTCGCTCGCTGGCCACGTCCCGTGGCAGTCGGTCCATGTGATCGGTAATCTCGCGATTGGCAAAGTTATCCAGCAGCGCCTTGCACGCCTCATAGCTGCCCTCTCGTGCGGCCAGGAACAGCGGTGTCTCATCCTTATCATCCTGGGCATCCCGATTGGCGTGATGCATCAGCAGAATGTTCACCGCTTCGGTATTGTTCACCGCCGCCGCCCAGTGGAGAGCGGTCTTGCCGGAGTTATCCGCCGCATTGATGTCCGCATCGGCGGTGATCAGATCCTCCACCATGCCCTCGATGGCCAGGCGAGCGGCCAGTATCAGTGGCGTTGTGCCGTCGTGCATCCGGGCGTTTAGATTGGTGGCCCTGTTCCTCAGCAGTATCTGGAATACACCCATGGCATCGGCGGCGACAGCAGCGTGCAGTGGTGTCCTGCCGGTGTTATCCTGGCAATTGGCATCCGCACCGGCGTCCAGTAATCTCTTGGCGGCATCGGCACGCGCAAAGCGAGCCGCCAAATGCAGCGATGTCTCGCCGGTTTTGTCCATGGTGGCATTCAGTTCGGCTCCCTGGGCCAGTAGATCGGATATCACCTGGGCGGTACTGTCCTCGTTGTTTTCGATGTCCTCGCCGGTGTCCAGACCGCCACCGCGCACGGCTGCAATCATCAGGGGAGTCAGTCCGCAAGGGCCACGTGCATCCACATCATGCTTGCCTCCATCCTGGTGCGCCGGCGGTGTCATTATGGCACGCACATCGACCACATCCAGGTGGGCCTGCGACCAGACCCTCTGGTCCGCCTCCTCGTACTCGCTGACCATTGTGTGATCACTGGCATAGCCACCATTGTTGCCCAGACCCACGCCGGAAACGGGATCACTGCGCTGCCTCTTGGGCAGCGGCATATCCGATTCATCGTCGGACCAATGGGCGCCCGGCTGGCCGACTCCCTGCGACTGCAGGGCCACCTGTTTGTTGAGGTTGCGCATCTCCTGGCCGTGGGGATCACGGCGACGCCGCGACATAACCGCTGCCGGTGCGCGGAATCCCTCCGGGAACCAGGTGACGCCATGCGCCCGCTTGCGTTGCGTGCTGAGGACCATGCCAAAGAAGGCCAGTGCCAGGATGACCAGTATGATGCCGGTTATCACGTACTTTACGTTCGCCGGCGGCTCACCATTGTCCTCGTCGCCGGGATTCTTGATGCCACGCACGCTGTGTATCTGGAAGTCGTTCCGCAGCTGATGTTTGGCCGCCGTGGCAGCCAGGAATTCGGCCGCCTCCACGGCGTGGGTGAAGCATTCGGTGCACTTGCGATTGTCAATCTCCAGATAGATTTGTATGCCCGTCTGGTGGACCTGTTGCGTGTAGAGTATCTTGTTTTTCCTCGCAAATTCGGTGTCTTCGATCTCCGGGACGCGCACATTGTCCTTCCAGTTTATGATGATGTCGTGGCCGAGGGCGTCCTTCTTCAGCCGCACCGTTGTCCGCAGCATGTGGCTCATATTCCTGAGGAACTGCGCCTGTATCTGACGGAATGCCTCCACATTCATCAGCATCACCACGGACATGGCACCCTCGGCGAGAACCGGTGACTGTGTCTTGTTCTCGCAGTCGAGACCGTCCCAGCTGCACTCCGCATTGTTGCATCCGTAGTCGCAGAAGCCATCGCCGTAGTGCTTCTGGCAGTAGGCATCGAAGAGGCTGTCGCAGCTCTTCAGCTTCTGCTCGCAGTCGTGACCATCGTAGTGGCAGGCGGCATTGTTGCACTCCTCGTTGCATTTGCCATTCTTGAACTTGTTCCAGCACTCGTTGGCCGTGCAATTGGCCCACGGATTGATGCCCAGCGAGCAATCGTTGCCATCAAAGTTGCAGGCGTATGTGTTGCAATTCTTATCGCAGATGCCGTCGCCCTGCTTCTCGGTGCAGCCCGCCTTGTCGCACATGGCCCGCTGTTGCTCCAGATCCGCTGCATAGCGGACACTTCCCGATCCGGAGCCACCATTCCAGCCCGGGTAGTTGGCATCATAGATGTCGCAGCGTTTGCCCTTCCATTTGCTTGGGCAAAGGCACTCGAAGTCGCCCAGAAGATCCTCGCAGGCGGCGCCCTGGTCGCAGGGATTTGGCGAGCATTCGTCAAGCGTATCGATCTCGCAGTGCTCACCCAGTGTGCCCCTCGGACACTCGCAGCGGTAGCCGAATCCCTCGTCGGCGACCACACAGTTGCCCACCCGGCAGGGATTCGAATCACAGTCTTGGCCACTCTGCTCACAGTTCTTGCCGTAGTAGCCATTATTGCAGATGCAGTGGTGGCCACTCTGTCGGATGTTGCAGTTGCCGCCATTCAGGCACGGGCTCTGCGCACAAAAGTCCACCTTGTGCTCGCAATGTCGTCCCATGTGTCCGGGTCGGCAGTTGCAGTGGTAGTTATTCACCAGCTGCACGCAGTCCAGGGTGCCGGCATTCGAGCAGGGATTGCTCAGGCACTCGTTGATGTCGCCCTCGCAGCGGGCACCAACGAAACCAGGCTGACAGACGCACTCGAAGCCGCCGACGCGATCGATGCAGCTGCCATTGTTGTGGCACGCACCCGGTTTGCAGTCGTCCTTGTTGATCTCGCAAATGATGCCCATCGTTCCCGGCGGACAGCTGCAGCTAAAGTTCATCACGCGGTCGTGGCAGGTGCCGCCATTCTGGCAGGGATTCGGCGCACAGTCATCGATGTTCAGTTCGCAGTTCTGGCCCTGGAAACCCTGGCGACACTGGCACTCGTAGGCGCCAATGAGATCACGGCAGGTGCCACCATTCTGGCACGGTTGCGACTGACACTCGTCGATCTCCTTTTGGCAATAGCTACCCGCGTATCCCTGGGAGCAGTAGCAGACGTGACTATTTCCGTAATCCTTGCACGTGCCATTGTTGCACAACTGGCGCAGGCTCAGTCCCTTCCGGTCCGCCGCATCCTGGCAGGATATGGTCTGGACATCGCACAGCTTACCGGTCCAACCCGCCGAGCACTTGCAGCTAAACTGATGCTTCATCTGGCTACAGGTCGCCCCATTCTCGCACGGCGACTGACCACACCAGTCCACATACTCGGAGCACTGTTTGCCCGTAAAGCCGCTGGGACAATGGCATGTGTACTCGTTGTTTTGCTCATGACAGGTGGCTCCATTGAGGCAGGGATTCGAATCGCACTTGTTCAGCTTGTACTGGCAATTGGCACCGGAGAATCCGGCCAGACAGCTGCAGTTGTAGCCATTGATGCCGTCGATGCAGCTGCCACCGTTCAAGCACGAGCTCTCCGTGCAGTCCTCGTCATTCGTCTGGCAATTGATGCCGGAGAAGCCAAGTGGACAGGTGCAGGTGTAGCTGTTCACGTACTGGCTACAGGTGGCTCCATTCTGGCACGGCTGACTCAGGCACTCGTTGATGTCCGTCTCGCAGTGCTTGCCATCGAAGCCATCCACGCACAAGCAGCTGTAGTCACCGATCCCGTCCAGACACGTGCCACCGTTCTGGCACGGAAACGAGGCGCAATCGTCCGTATTGATGGCGCATTCTCTGCCCTCATAGCCCTTGGTGCACAGGCACCTGAACGAGCCGGGCACATTCACGCAGCTAGCACCATTCCGGCAGGGTGAGCTCAGCGAGCACTCGTCAATGTCCTCATCACAGTAGCGACCCGTATAGCCCAGTTTGCAGGTGCAGGAGAAGTCCAGGAAGTTTGAGCTGGGCGTGCACTTGGCCTCGTTCTTGCAGCGATTGCTGGCGCAGGGATCCATTTTGCTCTCGCAGTCCCTGCCCGTGAATGGCACTTTGCAGACGCACTTGTATCCGTTGACCTTGTCGATGCAGGTGCCACCATTGCCGCAGGGATTCGTCACACAATCGTCGATATTCGTTTCGCACTTCTGGCCCGTATAGCCCGGCATGCACTGGCAGCTAAAGGCGTTGAGCTTGTCGTAGCAGGTGCCGCCATGCTGGCAGGGATTGCTGCTGCACTCGTCGATGTCCAGCTCACACCGCTTGCCCGTGTATCCCGGCGGGCAGTGGCAGATGAACTCGTTGATCCCGTCCTCGCAGCGACCCTCGTTTACGCAGGGATTCGAGGCGCACTCGTCCACATCGCTGAGGCAGTGGGCGTCGTAGAATCCTCGGGGACACTCGCACTTGTAGCCATTCACCTGGTCAATGCAGACGCCATTGTTGGCACACGGACTGCTGATGCACTCGTCCACATTCTTCTCGCAGTGCTGACCGGTGAAACCGGGCACACACTGGCACTTGTAGGAGTTGATGCCATCGATGCAGGTGGCACCATTGTTGCACGGATTGCTGTGGCACTCATTCACGTTGACCTCGCAGTTCTTGCCACTGGTGCCAGCCTGGCACTGGCAGTAGTAGCTGCCCACACGATCCTGGCAATGGCCATCGAACTGGCAGGGATTCGATTCGCACTCGTTGATCTGCTTCTGGCAGATGTAGCCCGTGTAGCCGGGATCGCAGAGGCACTTGAAGCTGTTCACGTCGTCGATGCACTTGCCCCGATGGCAGGGATTCGAGTCGCAATCGTTGATGTTGATCTCGCAACTGGTGCCCGTGTAGCCCGGCGGACACTCGCAGCTGTAGCCCGCTATCGAGTCGTGGCAGATGCCACGATTCCGGCATGGCTGCGATTGACAGTCGTCTATGTTGATCTGACATCGTGCGCCCATGAAGCCCAGCGCACAGCTGCACTTAAATCCATTGATCTTGTCGTGGCAGGTGCCGTCGTTCAGGCAGGGATTCGATTGGCATTCGTCGATGTCGATCTCGCACTGGGTGCCAGTGAATCCTGGCATGCAGACGCAGCGGAAGGTGCCCGGATCATCCAGGCACGAGCCCTCGTTCTGGCACGGATGCGATTCGCACTCATTGATGTTCGTCTCGCAGCGCGGACCGGTGAATCCCTGCGAGCAATTGCATCTGTAGCTGCCCGGTGTGTTAACGCAAATGCCGTTGTGCTCGCACGGTGATCCCTGGTCACATTCGTCAATGTCCTCCGAGCAATCGACGCCCTTGTAGCCGGTGGCACAGGAGCAGGCGTAGGAGCCGTTAATGGGGCTTGTGTCGCAAATGGCGTCCGCGTGGCAGGGATTCGAGGTGCAGGCGTCGTCCAGGTGGCAGAGCAGACCCGTCTTGCCCTTGGTGCACTGGCAGTAGAAGCTGCCAACGCCATCGATGCACGTGGCGCCATAGAAACAGGCCGCCTGCTTGCAGTCGTCCGTGTTGTTGCTGCAATCCAATCCCGCCCAGCCATTCACACAGATGCAGCTGTACGAGCCGTGGGTGTTGGTGCAGGTGGCACCGTTCTGGCACACCGGATGATCCCGCTGGGCGCACTCGTCCACGTCGTCCTGGCAAAACTTGCCCGTGAAATTTGGCGGACAGCGGCAGGTGTAGTCCGAGATGCCGTCGATGCAGGTGCCTCCGTTCTGGCACAGATGTCCCAGGCAGTCGTCGTAGTTCTGTTCGCAGTTCTTGCCCTCGAAACCTTGGGTACAAATCACAATGTCACCATTAGTACGGAAGATCTTTCGTTTTAATACTAATACTATCCACTTTCAGTAGTTTAGAACAATCAAATTTTTAACGAGCGGCCGAACATTCAAGAAAATCCATATATGTACAAGTTTCCATTTTATTTGTTAAATGATCTCAAACAGCATGCGATTTGTGATCAATATTTTCATTAATTCAATAAAATAAATAGTTTTGGATATCAAATTAAGAATCAGAACGGTCACACTGAAGTGCATCTGTTCTATTTCCACCCCCCGTCCCCATCGCGCTCGCACCCGCGCGGTGCAATGAAGTGCATAAACAGATTTATGGCAACATCATAAAAATACTTCAATAATAAACGTTTAAAGCAACAAAAAGTGGTTGAGAGACCAGCAACAATAACAACAATACAAACAAGGGGAAGAGCGGGCAAGCGAAGGAATCGAACAAAAGGAACGGGCCGCTTAAAGCTGTAGTTGCTCTGCAGCTGTGCTGCACATGTTGGTTTCTCAGAGCGCTCTCTCTCTCTCTCTCTCTCTTTTCCGTTGCGCCTGCGCTTCGCATTTAAGCGGCTGCGCACCAGCGTTGCCCCTTTGGTTTTTTTCCCGCCAACGCTAGCCACAATGTTGAGCCCTAAAGTTAGCTATATTTTTCTTAGCCTCGCATTGGCTACTTTTCGAATCTTTCGCCGGCAGCACTGCTGCGCATGCGGAGCGAATGGGCAAACAAAGTGTAACGTGAAAACAGACAAGGCAAGGCAAAAAGCGCGCAGACGCACACACACACATACACAGTCATCAGCATTCGAGCAAACAAACACACACGCACACCTGAGGGCAGCGAAACAGAAAGTTTGCAGTTATATTAAGTTTCAGAAATGAAAATGGTGTTATGAAGAACTTAAGGGACATATGTATAATAATAAATTTTCATTGTAGGTATTGCAAAGATTTGCTTGTGAGTGCACTACTTTTGTGCCCGCTGCTGTGCCAGCATATATGCGGCCACTCACAAATACACAGCAACGTCATGTCTTTCGTTGTTCTTTCCCACGGTCTCATATCTTGCCCCAAGCCTCTGCCGCAGTCGACGCTGGCGTCGCTGTCGCGGTCAAACTATCTCGAATGCGCGCCAAGCCATCTGCCCTCTCGCTCGCACAACAATGGAAAAATGCCGTTTATGCTTCAGTTTTTCTTCGCTCTCTTCTCGCTCTCTCGATCAAGTTTTTGGACTTCGTTCATTGCGCTTTATTTTTCTTGGTGTATCTGTGTGTTGGAGGAATTAAATCGCATTTTGTGCCTGCAATGGTATTTGTTTTGTTGTTGTTGTTGTCGTATTTTTTAGAAAGATCGCTCTCTCGCTCTCGCTCTCGCCCACGAGATTTGTTTCTTTTAATGGATTTTCTTGCTTGGTCGGTTTTTTTTGTGTCCATGCCACAAAAGAAGGGCCTCAAATACATGAGCACACACTCACAGGCATATGCATGCGTGTGCGGCATTTATTATTATTATTTTTATTATTTGCAATTGCAACTTGTTGCTGGATCTTAGGGGGAAAGGAAAACAGGAAAAAACAAAAACCAAAAAAAAAAAACTAGTGACGAAAGTGACATTTTAAATGTGCCCCACGCCATTAACCATTTTTTCCTACATTTAAAAATATACTCAGCAGAGAGGGGTGGAGCACAACATGACACCATAACAACAACATCTGTTTCATATTCGCTGCGATTTTTTCCAAGTCACCCAGTCACTTAGTGACCGCACTTTGAACTCTAATCCTTAGAAAAAACTGTATCCCAAACGAATTAACCTTACTTCCGCTTTCGAAAAATGTTCGATTACTTAAATATCTTGGGAAGTTATAAGCATCCCTTGAAGGTTTCGATTTTTACCCCGACTTTGACTTTTATAATCTTGGATTTTAAACATAAAACCCTTGACCTTTTTTAATTTATATCTTAGATCCTCGAGGGCCCCATGTTCATGTTGTATCCCTACTTTTTCTACATCAGCTCAGCTCTTTAACCTTCTGTCGCCAATTGTCGCCCATTCAGTGTTTTTCTTATTGTAATTTCGTATTCATCATGTAAATTGCTCGCATTGCATTTAAGCACACATATGCATTTGTGAGTGTGTGCTTGTGTATGTGTATGTGTATGTGACAGTGTGTGTGCCAGTGTGTTTTGTGTGCAATTTTCAATTAATTCATTTCAATTGATGCGAATTGCACACGACAATTTACAAGCTGCACAAACTGCAGCGAGGGGAGCTAAAACAATTTGATAAGCTTCACTCTGTATCTTCGTCTGGCCTTTTAATTGCGTCCAATCAAAAATTCTAATGAGCCAGAAAGCGCGCAAATGAAAAGTGCAAAATAGTTCGGATCAGCTGGGGATCGTGTGAAAAATAGGAATCTAAACAGGAATTGGCAATATTTGTAGCGGAAAATGCAATCGTATTCATTTCATTTATTCTGTGGGAATGTTTTGCACAACAAAAAAACACACAATCGTCCCAGAGAAGGGTACACAAATTGGTTTATCCCTTTGAAACTCTAAAAAATTACATATATGTAGTATTAAAATACGTATAGTAACTGCAAAGTAGCATGTTTTTCATTTGAGGCATGCTTGTAACGATCGTGTGAAAGTGTGACCAAAGTTGGGATTTGCAATATTTATTGCTCTGGGAAATGTTATAACGCCTTTTTCGCATTCTGCTTTTTTGTTTTTAAAACTTGGGTTGTTGGCTAATGTTGGGCAATTCCAACCGAATTACAACAGCCAGCGAACAACCAAACAACGAAACCGACACGACACGAATCGCCCTGTGGACATCACGTTGCAATAAGAGCGCAAAAAACCTAATGGGAGGGGGAGGGGCAGGTCGGAGTTGCACTCATTATGCAAAATAAAGAAAAATTCAAAGCACAGCAGCGGGCGGCAACTCACTAAAAATTGCTGGCTGGGAAAACAAGTTGAGGGCAAACAAAAAAGTAACAAGGAAAACCTTAAATATAATCGAGCACAAACAAGAGGAAAACTATTGAGGCGGCGCTTAAAGGCAAAAAATGAATCAAAATATGAATATAAACAATTAGTGTAACTTAAAGAAAACGTGTGACCAAACAGAACCAAATGAGCCGTCTCAATACGATCCCATTTTTGGGTTACCTATCGTAACTTGGATTGTACAGAAGGTTCCGCTGCTATTTTTGGTAAGCAGCATGCTTCGTCCATTCATTTGTGAATAGTCCACATATTCATGTCCAGGCGGTCAAACATCTGAAAAGCCATTCAAGTGAGCAAATCTCGGCGAAAATTGCGCCAATTCCAGAGGCTATCATTTCCCCGTCTGCTTGGGCCATCCATCCACTCGCATCACCGACCAATACTTTTACCCAATGATCTGCGGGGCGGATTGGATGCTTAAGCACAGTTACGCCCTAAGGAGGTCATGCAACACTAGCGACCAAGCGACCACGCAAAGGAAGATGAAGAAGCCGAAGAAACCCAGACCGCCAGAAGAGAGGAAGCTGCAGAATCTGCACAAGAAACAGAAGAAAGACGCGGTGTGATGGGGCCACGATCTTTAAATTTGTAATGCGCCCGGAACGGTGGAATGGAATGAAATGCACTGGGAATGGGCTGCAATGTAAAAGTTGCAGTCAAAAAAAAAAAAAAAAACTGATGAATGATGCTGGGCCGGTCGAAAAAAAAAAGGAAAAAAAAAAAACAGGAGTAGGCGAGTAGGCAAAGGGGTTTTCAGCTGACAAACGAGTTTGCCCCTTGTGGCAGCTACTTCAGATACTTCGGCGTGGGCGACTATTTCTTTACCGCCGCCCCCTCCCCACTTGGCTCGTGGCCAGTCATAAGTCATGACTCACCATCATCGATAACTGGTTATCGATAGGCGATGAGAACGTTCTCCTGATGCTGAGAACTCAAAGCCTCGGGTGGAAAACCCATCGTAACTTCGCTGTGAGTCGGACTAGAAATATGAAATCTGGTATCTGGGTAGTCAGCAAATCGAAGTTATACTATAATACAATTTGGTGTCCAATAATTTTGATTTAAAGTGGATTGAGGGGAAGGAAACTAACGTTACTTGGATTGTATGGATGGTTCGTGCATTGCTTTTGTTAACGTTGTAGACGAATATATTTTACGCATTCTCAATAACCTGGCTTAATAACTAGCACTCACCTTTGGGGCACTTGCATTCGTAGGACAGACCGTTCGATCGGCAGACTCCGCCATTCTGGCATGGCGATGGCGAGCAGGGCTTGTACTTGGTGTCGCAATCCTTGCCCGTGTAGCCCGTGGGACACATGCACCTAGAAAAGAACAGAAGCGGGAAGAGCAATTAAACGCGGGTTAACACCAATTAAACTCGGCCAGGCTAACTGGCTACCAGATTGCCAGGTTGCCAGGTTGCCAGGCTACTGCCAGGCCAGGGAAACCATAAAATCTGTCCCTGGCCTCAACTTCCGTTTTGCAGTTCGAATTCAGATTCGGGATCTGGATTTGTATCTCAATCTGAGAGGGGGCTTAATTCGAGCGGGAGTGTGTGTGTGCTTGTATTGCTTAGAGGAGTCTCGACCGGTTTTTTGGTTACCACAAAACCATAAGAAAAAAAAAAAACAATGATATATTATAAAAAACTTCAGTGGAGTATCTCGCCCTCTCTCTCACTGAGACTCTCTTTTATGGCCGGGTTTTTGTTCACTTTGATTTCGTACTGCCGCTTCTTCTTTCATTCTTATACTGTTCGTAAATTTTTTTTTGGTTTTTTTTTTTTTTAATGTGATTTAAACTTAATTTGCTTGTGAGCCTTGTAAGCCGTACCGAAACTCCAACTGCACTGGGATTCTTGAGAAATTATGTTTTTCAGCCATTAAAACGAGTTTGGTTTGGTTTTGTGTTTTGTGCTTTGGCCGCCTATGGGAGCACCTTAAAAGGCCAATGGACAAGACCACGCCCCTCCCAGCGCTAATTAAGACCATTAAAGAGCATTTAATTAAATTAAACAATTAAAAGGCACCAACGAGCAGCTCTTGAAATAGCCAGCAGCATGGCCAAAACAGAACTCTTTGGGGATCTCAATTCTTCGAAGAAACCGCGCGCGATTTCCACCCATTCTCTTGCTTTGTTTCCCATCTCCCCAAAGAGGTTTTCGAGTAAATTACATTGGATTGAAAATTGCCGGTGCCTAAACAAAGAAGACAAAACAGAAACACATTCCGAAAAAAATTGATTTTTGATTGACATGTGAAATTCAGCAGGCCAATAGCCCAAGGGCCACTCTTTATTTTTTGTATCTTTCAAATAAAGTTCGGATTTTGGGATCTTTCTTGTTTCGTTGTTGTTGTTGTTGTTGTTGGGTGTGGGGCTCTTAATGAGCCAGTGAAATCTGCGCAGACTTCAATTATTTATGTTACACGTTATGAATCACGATTCCTTTTTTTCTATTAACTAAAAGGCAACATGAGTTGGAGATATTTAAGAAGCAAAGAAATGATTAGCATTCAGTGCACTCGAAAAAAATGCAGTTAACCTTTGACCAACTCTCGTGGTGAAAATTATTCATGCATTAAACCGCTCAATATTCAATGGAAATGGGTCCATTCCAATTGCCATGAATAACGAATTACCTATACCTATTCACTTAATTATTCGCTTGTGTTCGACGGTTTGTTTCCATTAATAAATTCCCACCAACTGACAGTTGACAAATAAAATCGCTGTCTTTGCCAAAATAAAACGAAACACAAAACCTAAAACCTCATAAACTAAAGCATGACTAAGCTTTGGCCGCCGCTTTTAGCATAGAAACATCATAAAGTCCCCAAATCGAATATGAAATTTATGCAAATTACCCTGCCAGCCATTCAACAGTGGCAGAAGATCATTTAGGCCCCCCATTCACTTGCCAATCGCAACGATTTATCTTGGATTTTTTCATTTTAAAGCCACACACACAAAAGGACCAAAATGAGGCGTATCTCAATGTAATCCTAATCCCACTCAATGTTTCAAAATTGCGTTTGGAGCAAATTATTTCAAGTGTATGCTAATTGCTTTGAAAACATCCGCAGTCAAACTAAACTAAAACAAACAGCAAACACATGTTCACATCGCACTTTTCAGCCCAAATGGTTTTTAGTAAAGATATATTTAAATGCCTCCCCCCCTTCCGCGCACCCTTTTGGATAATTTGTGTGTTTCAAATTAAGAATGCAAATGATTTCAAGCTGACACAAAACCAAAAATAAAAAGCCAAAAATGAAACGTAAACGAAGTAATTTAATTTACGTGCCTGAACCAGTTCCCAAAAAAAAAAAAAAATAAAGAGTAAAACGCTGTGTGTTTCGTCTCTAGACAAAAGATCGCCGGAAATTTGAGATCTTTTGTTCGACGACTCATTTTCTATAGGTCGCGATCGCGTTTTGTGTGTTTTAATTAGAGTGGAAATGTTGTTGGGGCCAATTGGGCAATTTGTTGTTGGCCCAAACGAAAATCAATAAGCTATGCAAATCGCCACAAAATCGAAATAAAATGAGATTTTTCTAAATTATTACTCTTAAATTGCCATTAATTAAAGGAAGTCAGGCAAAGCGGCCAAGCTTTAGATAAATATGCTAATCATTTCGCAAACGATGATTTGTTATCGATTTTCGGGGATTTGTTGTTTTTTTTTTTTGGCGGGGGCACAAAGAATCAGACGTGTTCGATCTTTTGTCGAACAGAGAAAACAATTTGCACTTGTCAGCCAGCGGCAAGTTGAGTTATCACATCCGCTGACAATTCGATTTATTGACAATCGGCGATTCGATTTGATAAACCGCACACAACAACACAAGGCGACATTTCGATGTCCACCGATTTGTTTCAATGTGTAATCGATGGGTTAAACAGCAATATCTAGATATTGTGTATTTCCATAAATATTTCAAAGCTGTTCAATGGTAAGTGGATGTAGAGGGCTTTTGCTGTACTCACTGGTAAGATCCGTGGGTGTTGACGCATGTGCCGCCGTACTTGCAGGGATTCGACTGGCACTCCTCGATGTCGTAGGAACAGGTGTCGCCCGTGAAGCCCGGCGGACAGGAGCAGGTGAAGCTGCTGCTTCCGGCCAAGGCGGTGCAGGTGGCTCCATTCCGGCAGGGAGAACTGGCGCACAGATTCTTCGTCTCGCAACGTTCGCCTGTTAAATAGAGAGTGGTGAATGGAACGACTTAATTTTGGAGGCGGGAACATTTTCCCGGTTGTCAACTCACCTGTGTAGCCATTGGCGCACGCACACGTGTAGTCCTCCAGGGTCTTCAGCTGACAGGTGCCGCCGTTGAGGCAGGTCACATGGTCGCAGGCGTTCGGCACCGCAATCTCGCAGAGGGACTCGTCGAAGCCCAAAGGACACTTGCAGGAGATGCCCGGGCGGCCGTTGCGAAAGGTCACCTGACAGGTGCCGCCATTCTGGCAACGCATCGAGTTGCACGGATTGCGGTGTTCACAGTAGTCGCCGACATAGTGTGAATCGCATCTGGAATAGATACAGATAGATACAGATGGATGCGGATTAGCGGGTTTGCCATTCAAATGGGTTGCAGCTGGCGATTTGAATGGGAGCAATGTGACGGCAGCCGACACATATTATTTGCACTTAACGAAAAAACGCAGAGTGGCGGCCGTGCAGGAAGTACACAGTGCATCAGCAACATTCCCACTGGTTTATGATTTTTCCCGCAGTGATTTCACCACATATCGTTCGCCAGTTGCCAGTTGCCAGTTTATCGACTTGTCGGCTTAGTCGACCAAAGTCAGGAGCCAGATCTGCGCCGCCTGATAAATCCCACAGTTTGACTCCCAAACGACGGACTCCAAAGTGTTAAAGCTGACAAAGTAGCCTCATTTCCGCCCGAGCTCGCGCAGCTCCTTTGGACCACTTTCACATGGCTGGACGTGGACAAGTTGGAGCGACAGATGGGCCATCGCAACGAAGGTGTTCTCTTAAACTTATCGAACTTAACCCATTTGTATTTAATCCTTGTTCCTTATATGTACATAGGTTCTTCAAACTGACTGAAGAAAACATTGATGGCAACGCGGTCATAGACAAATCGCTTCAATGAGTTTCCCATAAGCAATATTTTCTGGTGTAAACAGCGAACACAAAAAAATTTACTACAAATTGGTTGAGTAATGACAATGATGGAACAATATCTGCTCTTCCCATTGGAAACTAACTCTCTTTTCGCCGATTCTCCACTCCCTGCAACGACGTGGTTGTTGTTGCTGCTGCTCGACGACAACATTATGCCTGCTTGTTGTTACTTTTCCCTTGAGAAAACAATTTTTATGTACGGTAATTTGTGCGCGATCTTGATTGCATATTAAATTTTTTTTGCCGCCGCTGCTGCTGCTTCTTCATCGGCTGCAATGAGAAAATTACACGCATTGCTGCTGCTGCTGCTGCTGCTGCTGCTGCTGCTGCTGCTGCAGTTGCAGTGGCAACAGCAACATGAGGCAGGCAGCACGGCAGCAACATACCGAACAACCAGCAACAAGCAATGAATAATCATTAAGGCGGCTGCTGACCAAGCTGAAAGGCGATGGAGATGATGCTGCCGATGGTCCAGCCGGCAGGCGAGGAAAAACCGCTTTTCTTTGTCGAATTACTTATTTTTTTTTGCTACCGATGCTGCTGCTGCTACTTCCCGTTACAAGTGTGTGAAAATGCTTTAGATTTAGCATTAATTTGTAGCGATCCCCTTTGCAGACCCTGCCCAACCTCAAAGTCTGTCGATCGCAATCGAAGAGGACAGCTTGCAAATTTTCAAGCGAGAATTTAGAGAGTGGCCAACGAAAAGCGGTGAAAAGCATTGGCACACTGGAAGAAATTACTTAAAAGAGCTTTAAAACTAACTTATTTTCGTTATTATACAATCCCTATACAACTATTAATCGAATGCATTTAGATGTACTGAGTCTTTTGCAGTGACTTTTTCGCCATCGCAAAGTGGTCGCATAGGTATTTAGTCGATATTGGCCCACTGATAAAAGACCTGGCCAAAAATGAGAAGCAACATCGACGATGGTTAGGAGAAGTCAAAGAAGTGGCCGGGGAGGGTGAAGGGGAAGGCCCATTCAAATGAGGTGTCAGCCTTTTTTGCTGCTGTTGCGGCTGCTGCTGCCCAAGGAGAGGGAAAAATGTTGGATGGAAAAATTAATGTAATATAAATTATACACAGGCCAAGCCGAGTTTTCAGTTCGAGTTCCAAGTGCTCGCTTGCTAACTTGTTTTGAGAGGCAGCAAGAGAAGGCTGGCAGAAAACGTGACTCGCATTGGCAAATAAACCAAGGCAGCCACTGGGTGTGTTGTGTGTAAGTGTGTGTTGTGGTGTGTGTGTTGTGTTGCTGGCTTTATCTCCTGTTCCCCAGTCCAACCCCCCTCTATGCCCCCCCTTGATCTGTTTTAAACCTCCTTTATGCATTTGGCCAAAAAGGGAATGAGTCACCCACTGTCAGGTGAAGGAAGCGAACTGGAATCAAATCGAATGTTAAATGGGCAAGAAATGGATGGCGAAAATGCTTTATTTGATTCTAAAAGTATTCTATTTTATGAGCAAACAATTGCTGGTGAGAAGAGAGCATTAGCAGTATAAATCTACTGTCTGCGATTGGATCAGATCATTGTATCTGCATCTTTGCATCTCTGCATCCGTATCTCCGCTTCCAACTCAATTTGCGGTCGGCGATCGGGACAGAAATTGTTCACAATCATAACTACTGCATGGAGTGAATATGAAATATGCATAGATATGCATCTGTATACTGTATCTATATACATAGATATTTATATTCGCTTCTCACGATCGCTCGAATGAATGGGTAACCACAGCAGCTCGTATCGAATGGATTATGGATTATGGATTTCTGGGCTAGATGAGGGGGGGCGGTATTGGCCATAGACTTATGGCTTGTAGGCAAATGATTTAATGTCATCGCCCGATGATCATTCATCGGTTTTCGACCACTCTATGGCTATATATGGCTTCCAAAGAGATCGAAAGACAACTCCTCTCGACTCTGCGTTTATCTCTCGAGTGTTTAATTTCCCTATTGCAATTCACACGCCTTGTGCACTGCTATAAAAACCCTTTCAGCACTCTAAATATTATCTAAAAAATTGATTGGAATATTCACAGGCCTTACACAATTAATACAAACTAACGTTTATATCTAGGTCGGTGAATAAATGGTAGTTTCCAAACTTGATTCATCGATTTCCAATTTTGTTTGTGTGTACAGTGCAGGCGCAAACAAAGCCACATTCACGAATAATAATGTATTCATACATGCACATGCAGCTTTCTGCTGATCTTAGCACATTATCACAGGATCGGCGGTGGAGTGAGTGGAGTGCGGGGATTGCCTGACAACAAATAAACTGCTTATCACCGCACAAACACTACCGAGACACACTCTACAAAGATTCCAAAGTCGTTAGCTGTGCGATCCCATTTGTTTAATTAGCTGATAAGACTACACCAATTAGTTCAACTTGATCAATTTGTCCGAATGGGATTTTGTTTTTTGCTATTGATACCAATTACATGAAAGGATTACTTTGTAAATGTTCTTATCAGAAAACTTGGCTTTTCCCTACTTAGCTTTGATCTCATTAAATCGACTTGGTTTTGCACTGGGATTCCCATGATTCCAAACTCTACAATATTCGTTCCTAGAGTCTTTAAAAGGCGACTTGTGCTTTCCAATCTGATTTCAATTTCATGGTAGCTTTTGTTTACTGCACCTTCAAACGAAAACTCGGCGAAAAGTATGATGTGTATGAAACCATAAGGAGGATCAGTAACGAGAACAGGGGAACATATTAGAGCAGCACACTTCTCACATTACATGGACTCGGACTCGGGTTTTTGTTTTTTCGGCTTTTGCTGAGCCGTGGTTTTCACGTGAAAATGTGTTCGCTTTTCCATGCGCAGGTGCAACACGTCCATGTATTTCTCCTCAATTCTCGATTCCCGATTCTCCCTATCCCGGCACCTTTATCTATTGCTTCCTTTCACCCAGTCATTTGTGGTGGTATTTGCTTAGCTGTTCGAGAACAATGGGAAAAGGGAAAAGGGAGGACAGAGTGGAAAACGAACTGAACTGAAGTGAAATGCGTGACCCCGGCGGCCTAACCAACAAATTTTACACCCAAACAAATTTCCTTTCCGTTCTGTTTTTCTGTTTCCATCCATGTACGATCCGAAACCATTCCATACATCTAACTACATAACCATCCATCCATTTCCAGCTGTTGTTTGGTTTAGTGGAGAGAAGATTCGAGGTATGCTTCGGATCGGGTTTTGTTTGATTTCCCAGTGTCCGCCAGTAAGCCAGGTAAAAAATGCATTTTCTGACACCAGTCCGTCAAACGCTTTCCACACAGGTTCCAGTTTCCAGGTAACGAAATATACCAATATACCTGACCAAATTCCATTGCACAACGTGGGGATATCGCTTTTCGGAAATTCGAAAATCTCTTATACAGAACGGCGATTTTATTAAGCTTTTATTGGTTTAATAAAGCGGAGAACATTTTATCGATGTGAAGCATAAAAACGGTTTTATGATGGCTTGTCTCGCGTTGTCAGCTTGTTTTATTTATGCAAATAGAGGTCTATCTAAACTATCGACAATAAAAACGATTTTCATGCACTCAATTTAGTCTTTTTGAATTTAACTATTTGATGGCAGCATAAAAACACTATAAAGCATTACCCCAAAAAGTCTATCTAGACTCACTGAAGCTCGCGTTTTGTCTTTTAGAATATATAAATAAACGTTGTTTCTTAGAAAGAGTTCCCGACAGAAACCCAATCTTTTTCCCATCAATAACCATCATATAACTGATAGAGCCATGTTATACATATTTGTGATGTGACTTCTCTGAATCAAAAGTTGATATAAAAGTATAGAAATCAACATGCGATGTGCTGTAGAAAAGTTACCTAAAACCAAATTTTGATATGTGATTGGTCGACTTGCGGACGAGGTGTGTTGAAACGATTTGTCGCTGGCAGTGGAAGAAAAGTCAAAGGTATTTTTCCATATGTGCATAATTAAGAGATGCAAGCCTGGGAAAATCTTTCATTTGAGTTATGAGAAGACAAAGCTCAGATTTATGTAATGCATCATTCCACATTCGAATAATTAACATTATGCCTTCTTCTACGCTTCTTCTCTTCACCATCAAGCAAGCAACCAACCAACCAGCCAACCCAACCAGCCAACCCAACAATCCATCCATCCATCCATCCAACCATCATCATCAACTTGGTCTACCATCTTCAGCGTTTCGTGAGAATGCGCAACTTAATTGAGTTTCAATAAAACGTTTTAATTTGACCAAAGAGAGAGGCAACGAGACCTGGCTAAAGGAATTTTGTACGCCAACGCCTTGGCTGCAAAAAAAACAAAAATTAAATAAAAAAAAAAAAATACGAGAAAAACAGAGCACATATACATCTACATATAGATATGTGCACATATACAAAAAGAAAAGGGAGCAAAAAGGGTCTCCTCGTGAAGAATGTACAATGCAAGCGGAATGCACAATAAATATTCGCTACGCTTTTCGGGCAGTCAAGATCTCATGGGATGGGCCCAAAAGCTCCTCGGTCTCCGCATCTCGGGACCCTTGTTTCTTACGAGCTTGTGTAACACAGAAAAGCAATCAGAGCAGGTTGCAAACAAGTTTTTAGCCGAACATCCGAAGGATGTACACATATACATACATATATATATATTTATATATATACAAAGAGATATATAATAAAAATGGCTGCCCTGCTGCCGCAAGTTAAATGTGTCATCCCAGCGCAGATGAAATGTTGGCTTTTCCATTGTCATTTCCAGCACACATTTCCAGCGCATAGAGCATCGAGCCCCATGGCCAATGTGCTTAATGATCAGTTAATTAAAGTAATTGCAGCCTGGAAATGCTTTTCCCCTTTTTTCACTTTTCGAGAAGAAAAGAAATGAAAAGACAAGACATCAAAAAACAAAGAAAGAGAACAAGAACAAGAACAAGAACCAGAACGAGAAAGAGCAAAAGGTAGAAAGCAAAGAACATTTTCAAGTGCAAAGCGTGTGAGCCAAGAGTTCAAATAAAAACGTAAATTATTCCCCTGCGGCGAACGTTCGTGTGTGTGTGGGCATTTAGAAACACGCACACACACACACATGCCACGTCTGGAAAACAAAAGACTTAGGCAACGAACTTTTCTCACTCGTCGGTTAATTCACTTTCTGAAGATTAAATACGTCTGGGCATGAATGTTTTATTGCGATTCAATTCAAGTTGCCAGAAATTGCTAAGTAATCCGATTAGATACCCTTTTTAAATGGGACGGTTTGGTTTTCCATTTCTGCGAAATGTTCACATTTTGAGTGTTAATTTAGGCGCTCTTGACTTTCTCATTAAATTTACTTCCACAATCGATTGAAGCTGATCTTGTTTGAGTTCTAAAACAACACAGCAGCGGTTTCAATGGCCGATCAGTTTGCCTTTTTTGATCGGCAAGATCTTGGCGTTCGTTGTGAACAGAGTTTTTCTAGCTTTTCACCGACGACGGCCACCTCTCTTCTCTGCCCACAGAGACTACACATGTCAACCGATCCTGGCTTGCTCTTTCTTTCTTTAACTATCTTTGGGCAATTACATAAAAGCGCTTGGCTCTTAGCCTAAAACTGCGAGATGCCAGTTCAGTTTTTTTCTTTCCTTGTTTCGTTTATATATATATATATTGTTGTGCAGCAGCCTTTTGAATCTCGCGGGATTCGTGGGTTATTTTACTTTGCTTAGCTCTTTCTTTTAGTTGCCTTGCCTTGGTTTTGGTTTTGGTTTTGCGATGATCATCAAAGGCACGATCAAGCCAATGGCCATGTGTATGTGTATGTGCTGGCCTCTCTTTCTTGAAGCCATTTTTTGGTTTGTTTTTTGATTTGGCGATAAGATCGCTTTGAACTTTTGTCTTGAGCTTGAGCTATTAGAGCTGATTTTTTCGGTCTTGTGGCCACAACAACTGATCCTCGGATCGTTTACGACTGATCCGTTGCTGATCCATTTACCACATTTTCTTGATTTGGAATTGCTCTGGTTGGCAGAGCGCAAAAGTCTGTGTCCACAAAACCTTAGCTTTTATGCGGCTCTTGCGATCGCTTTTCCGCCTGCCAGCTTGTTTGTTTAATTGACTTGATTGCCAACACAGTTTGGTTTTCGTTTTGAGTGGACCGACCCGACCGACCGACCACGACACAACTATTTTTGCCTTTTGCTCATGTCAAATGTCATGTAGTCGGGGGTCTCAATTTTGTCTCTGCCATCTTAGAACAATGAGTTTGATTTATATGGCTAAAGAGCCACAAAAGCGAAGAAAAAATCGTTTTCTCGCTTGCGGTTTATGACATGTTAATGAGCAGCATCTCTTTCGGCCGAGCCACGCCCCCTCAGCGCCCCCCTTTACGGCGGAAATTTCTTTTGATGTATGAAACTGTTTTTTTATTTTTGTACCTTTGTTGATGAGTCAGTTGAGCCGAATATTAAATAAAAGACAAAAAATAATGGCAAATAAAAATGAGTGTACGCGCGAAACACGAGAGCCAGTTTAGAAATTCATCGATCCCAACAAAAAAGCTGTAAAAAAATGTATTTTAAAAACGACAAAAGCCAACTTTCGGATATTATCATTTGCCATAGCTTCCGTTTTATCCCTTTTGCTGACTTAACAGATGTGGTATAAAAAGAAATAAAGCTTAAATTAAACTGAGTGGCTGAAAATAGTCGAGGCATGAGTCTTCGACACGAACTGGCTGGAATGCAATTCGGTCTAAGCCTTTTTTGTGTGTTCTTGAAATGGGTTTTTTTTAATTATGCCATGTAGGTTTCGGCCCGCTTCGCAGACTCGTAAAAATCGTTGACGACAGTCTGTCAAAATATATGGATATTGCGATCGTTTCAACGGCTCGGCTCAACTCTCCGCCGAACGGACTCAAACTCTCTATTTATAATAACTCAAACGGAGTTATGCGTTGCGTACGTGCCGTTTGTTTTGGCCGCATTTGATTTATTGCAGAGACAACAGAGAGAAATAGACAACAAAAAAATAGAAAGAGAAAAAAATAATAATAAAAAAAGACAAAATGCTGAAATAAATAACAGACAACACACGGAGGAAACAAAATACGAAAATCGAAATACGAAATACGAGGCGAGTGAAAATCATGCGAACCGGGCTAAAGGCACGAACCAGAGACTCCCAGACTCTCGTTTAGGTTCAAACCGATTTGCCAGGAATGTCGCTCGACAACGAGCCCGATTTGATTTGATTCGCAGCTGAGAAGACTGCAGACCGAAGACTGCAGACCGAAGACTGCAGACTGGAGGCTGGAGACCGCAGACTTCGCAGGCTGAAAGACAGAAGATTGTGCGGGCGCTTTTGTCTGGCCGAACAACAACTTCCCACCTTTTGTCTAGACGAATTTCGAGTTAAATTAAAAGGAGTACGCACACCAAAATCCCTTGTCCTTGAAAATCTTGATCTCTTGATTGACATATGCAAATGCCACTTAGAATTGCGCAACGATCATACTCCACTCGTCTGGTTTTGACACATAGATCGTTGTGATCCTTATCATCACGATATTTAAAGTGCTTGTCCATAAACAGATTATCCTAATAAAATGTAACTTTACTTACGCGCAGTAGGTTTTGCCATTAAGTTGTGTGACGCAGTTGCCGCCATTCTGGCAACCAACAGTTGTGCAGGAAGCCGCGATATCTGCAAGAATAAATGGTAAAAGTTTATTGCCAATTCTAGTTGATTTAAGTTACACACTGCGTGTTGCAGGTACTAACATTCCCAATTGGGCATATTTCTGCGTTCTTAGTTAATATTCTATAAATTAACGTAGACATTGTCCCAACTGACCCGCGCCGCCCCCAAAAGCTAACCGCCATATCTGTAAGATCATGCTAACTTGTCGCCCATTTGTGTCTACTTAACATGCCACATCGTTGCAAAAGAAGTCAAGAAGAACGAACAACGAAGAACGAAAGAAGAAGAGACATGCCACAGGGAAAAGGGGGAGAAGAATCAAAAACATTCTTGTTCTGTTTGCAGAAGATCGAGAGATCGTATATGTATCGTATATGTAGTATCTGCCTTTTAAGGGCAAACGGGCGGCATGTCAAAGTCACCGTCTCTTCATCATTATTATCATCATTGTGGCCAATCACAGACAAAAAGTTCACTGCACTTGAACTGGCCAGCGCTGCAGAAAAATAGTTGGATAAGAAAACTGAAACGTTTGCAATCAAATCAAATTATTATTATGCATACACACACACACACACACACACACACATACAATGGCACACACACAGAAGAAAAAAGCAAAGAAGCACACAAAAATTATGCTTATTCCATTGAAAAAAATATGTGGCACACAAAATTAAACAAACGAAGCCGCAAACAAGCAGCAAACCCCCAACTTCACTTCACCTCCTCAGGTTCAGTCGTACGAAAAAGTACGACTGTATATCAGATGTGAACAGATTGGCTCAGAATAGTAGGCAATTTCAATTTCAATTTCAATGCAATTGCATTTCTTCTGCACAATTTACCATAGCTTGTATAAATGAAATTGTTTGCGAGATCTTTTTTTAATGGTTTTTAGCGGCACTTATAACGCTTTTCACACCTTCGCTGCTATTCTCTTGCGCCCAACTGTGCTATATATGTGTTTGCTAATTGGGCGTGTGGCGATTTCCTGCGCTGGAAAAAGCTCAGAAAAAATAAAAAATTATAAAATCGGGAAGGGGGGAAGGGGGGTTTCCTAACTCAGCAGAACAAAGCGTTCTGACATGCGGTTTGGTTTATTTCGGTTCGAATCGCGGCGACGACAATAAGTTTTGATTGCCCCCGACAGGCGGAGATAAATAAATCGCTTGTCTGCCCAAAGGGGCTGTGGGCGGCGGGGCGTGGCACGAGGTGACAGTGGGGCGATGGTAGATGTGTGCCAAAACACACACAATGAGTGGCCACTGTACCGTCTTGCATACACGAGCAGCAAATCAAATCGAATGCAAAAAGGCTTAAGCCAAAGCGAAAGCTAAAGCCCCAATTGAGTGCACAAATTGAGCATTTCCAAGAATTAATCGAACTTATATGGACAGTTTTGTAAAGTGGCCAAAAAAAATGATTTTGTAAGCATTTCATACACACATTTTCGCTCACTGCCTGCGTCTCCTTTAAACACTGATGATCGATGGCTTGTGGACAAGACGTGGCATAAATCCCAAAGATATACATATATGTACATATATATACAATATCTCTGATTAACTGGCTAATGACAATGCATAAATAAAGCGGCGAGGAAGCAAAAAAAGAAAGAGATAACTTCAAATTGAGTCACAAGCAGTGTGTGTGTGCACAATGTTGCAGAAATTTATGCAAAAGGAAAAATATTGCAGCATGCTCAGTTGCTCAGATACTCAGATGTTGCTCTGCATTTGATTGTCTTCGTTGGCCGCGTTTGTTTGTAAACTAATTGACCTCAATTAGTGTAAAAAAAACAACAACAACAAAACAGATGCAAAAAAACAGACAAATGCCACAAATCCAGCAGCGAAAAAGATATGAAAATAGTGCAGAGTCAGTGTGTTGTGGGTGCAGCATGCATATCTCATCAGATTTTCCAAAGCTGAAACATTTGATGTGATCCCATTGATTTGTCAGTTGTCAGGCAACTTTTGATAGGTTGGCAATCTTATTAAAATTGAAATATATTAGCGCTAACTAACTAACTAACTGATGAGCGACAAATGTGCGACAAAAGTGCCCAAGTGGAATGGGCAAATGGGTCCGAAATTGAATTATACACATTCCAGGTAAAGATCACTCGATGGGCACCGAGCTTAAATGTTTTTTTTTTGTATTTTTCGTGAGGTGTGGCTTGGGCTTATAGCTCTGTTTAATTAATTTGCCGGCAGGGAAGGCGAGAAAGACAGGGGGACAGAGAAACCACATATGGGCACTCAACGCTTCATCGACAGAGCGTGAAAAGATTTTCAGTTTTTTTTTTAATTTTTCAGCTAGCTTTTTTGGTATACACTACGAGTATCGGAGCGTTTTTATTGCGTGTGATTTACCGCACATGTAAAATCAACGTGGAATCGCTTTTGGCCGGCATTTATGCGCCGTTTAGGCAGATGCTTTTCCGCTTTTTCGCTTTTCCACCGCCGACAAATGAGCTGTTAATTGCTTGAGTTGGCTCTCAAACCGCGTTTAAGACCTAATTAAACTTGCTCAACGATATGTGTAATAGAGATTGTCGGCGTTTAGTTTGCTTAGGTTTGGCGTAAAGTTAAAGTAAGCTAAATCCAGGGGGGATCTCTCAAAGTCACGACATTTCACAATCACCGATGAAAGCAGGCGTGACTGTGACTTGCAAATATCTGTGATATTGATCGATGAAAATGACACGGAGACGACAGAAAATGTTGCACGTTACAAGAGCGAGATATATCATTTTTTTTAATAATTAATCATGTTGTGGATTTGGCTCTCGCACAACATACATACATAAAAAGCAAAAAAGTGTCCCTACCACCTGAAAAAAGGAATAAACCAACTATTGGCGCCATGAAGCGATCAATGAACCACTTGTAATTAGCCCAAAAAATAAAAGAAACCATTTACATACATCAAACAAATATAAACGAGCAAAAAGGAAGCCAAGACAATAATGAAATATCTCCGCTGGTTTTTTCTTTACAAAATGGTGCTTATCGAATTTGAATTTTTCGCATTACCACACATACGAATAGAAAAAACAACAATGAAAAAGTAGCAAACGCTATCAGCATAATAAGCAACAACAGCTGCGACAACTAAAACAAAAAGCAACCACACCAAACTAAAAAAAAAAAAAACAAGAAAAACACCAAGAAACACAAAAAAGCCAAACCACGGCCAAAAATTTCTCACGCTTTTCTCTAAGCGCTAAAAAAAAAAACAAAAACATATCAACAAGAATGTCAGCATGTTGAGATATACATATAATAAAACGGAAAACCAACGAAAATTGAATTAGGCTTAAAATGAATCCTAGATTTTCTACATTTCGGAATGAAAAGCTAACCATGCCGCTTGAACATGCCACATGTAGCAAGAAGGATTAGCAATGTATCTGTGCACTTGCAAATGAAGTCGGAAACTATAAGACCAAAAGCTTTTTCGGCCTTATCGCCCCCATAATACTCGTACACTATGCCATGCCGCTGGGCCCACTTCCTTATCTAAATTCAGTTTGTTCTCAGGCTGCCTTCATGTTTATTCATGATTTTTATTCGGCGACAATTTCGCCACGATTTGTAATTGGATATGGGATATGAAAAAGTCCGGATGTGCAACAAGTCATCAGTCGCGTAGATTTATGTGTAGGTGATTAAAACAAATAGTTGTGTATTGAACTTAGCTAAAATAGAAATTTCATTGGTCAAAACAATATAAGTGGTATTTTGTACAAACAATAGAAATAACTTGAACTTCGTTGGAAATACATAATGAGATTCTGCGGAACGCAAGATACTGTTCTAACCGTTTCTTGAAAGGCATCTTTTGTTATCTGCCGAAAATAAATGTACTTTAATTGCTTATTGATCGTTTAACCCCCACAACTTCTATTTGGCTTCCAATTTGGCATGCTTAAGTATTTCCATTTGCCATTGATCGCCAAGCTTACGATGGCCATTTATGCACATTTATTATATTTGAAGTGTGTATGGCGAGATGATAAAAGAAATTTTCATACACAATTTGCGTCGCAAAAACTGCAACTCTGATAAGCTTGCCGAAGAAAACGAAGCGATCATCGAGCGATCATTATTTTTATGGGAACTGTCCGGCGCGCGAATGATCACAAATTGCTGCGGGGGCCCAGCAATAAATAAATACTTTGCCTACCCAAATGTGTAATGGCGATTACAAAATTGGTCACAAAAAACTATGCTACAGTGGCGGGAAAAGTACGCACTACTGGTATATATGTACATATGTAGTAACTTAAAAAAGTTCGATCGAAATAATTGAAAAATGTAAGCAACTGCTCTTTAGTTGCAAGTTTTAAGTGAAGTATAAACTATCGAGTTCATTGACCCATAATCCACAATATTTGTTAATAGAAAAGCACATATATTATTTTGGACTTGGCTGTAAGCGTAGAGAGATCGGAAAATGAGAGGCCTGCAGAGGCGTTGTAACAACAGCAGCAGGCAACAAAATGCGGAAAGATTGTAGTGTTAATGAAAAAGTAGCCGCGATCGGTGGAGAATCGAAGTGGCAAAAAGGGGGAAAAGGGGGAGTGGCAGTGGGGCGTGGAGCGGGAGGGGGGCAAGTCGTAAAACGAATAAACGAGTGTGGGAACCGCGACGTCAACCAAACACAACGTCTCGCTCTTTCTTTCTTTTCGTCTTTTTGGGTTATGTGGCATGGAATTTTGCCTTGGCTCGCTCGCTCCACCTCTCTTTTTCTAACCCACTCTAACCCCGTCTCCGTCGCTCCATTTGCCACCATCTCTTTCGGCCCTCTATCTCTATCTCTGCTAACCCCTTTTGTTTGGTCCGAAGCGTCTGAAGCTTCTGATAGATTAATAGGCCACTGTCGTCGGCGATAGCAAAATAAAAAAGAAAAAAACAAAAAATAGAAAAAAACGAGGAAAAATCGGACAAAATATTGAAAATACAACTCCCCTGCTCCTCCCTTCCTCTACCCCGCAAGTGTTGAACCCATTCATACGTATAATTTTGGAGCAACATGGGGGAGGAAGTTTGTGGTTTTTGCGGTCTACGATATTGTTATTGCCACATATGTTGAAATAGATTTCGGATTAGACGATCTTTTGAAAAGGGGAAATGCCTGTGAATGTGGTTTATGGGTACCCTGATTGATGTCTTCATGAGAGTGGGTTGAGCCAGACTTGTATGTAATATATAATAAATAATATATAATATTATATGTGAATCGAAAGAAACAGGAAACTTATTACTGCAGTAGATGTTGCATTTAAATTGAATTTTGCTTGCGGCATTGCGAGTAGAACGTTGCGTTTTAAAGTGCAAGTACTATGAACTTCATAGCTAATAGAGAAATTGTCTTTGATAATGAAACTAAGTATATGGTAAGTAAGTCAGCAACCCACTTGCAAGACGCAAAACTTTTCACAGTTGAGCGCTGTTCATTCCACTTGATGATCATCGCTCGTTTTTCCCCCCCGTTTTCCACGCCACTTTTTTCACTCGCACTTTATTTTCCCACAGCGAGAAGCTCGGATGATTAGCATAATGCTTAGCCAAATGAAAGATAATATTATGGGAATAATTGACCTACCCGACGATGTAATTGAGTGCACGATAAGAGGGGGTGGAAAATGTTTTTTTTTGTTTTTTGTATTTTTGGGCGGGAGGATGAGTGATAAACAGCCCTCCGGAAAGGACACACAGCTGCAGTTGTAAGTAATCTATATGCATGTACATAACTATATACATATATATAGGTTTTTTTTTTGGTAATTGAAGTGCACTTGAAAACATATGAGACACTTTGACAAAATCCGCCCTCGCCGGGGAAAAGCATATAAAATGCATGCAGAGAGGGAGAGAGTGAGAGGGCAAGAGCGAGAGAGCAAGAGCTGGGGTTCAAGAGGTCGAGGCTGAAGGAAATGCGCGCCAAACGGAAAAGGCCGCGCAGGCGCACAAACAAAAAGGGTTGTTGCTCGGAAATCCATAAAAATAATGGCATATGAGTGATATTGTATGGAGTCTCGACTCGTCTCTCCGTCTCTCCCTCACTCTATCTCTCTTACTCCTCTTTGTGTGTATGTACTTTAAATAAACTGAAGCATTTAACACTTCCGGCAGACAACAAACCAGCGTGTGAATGTTTAGTTAAAGTTCGGAAAACGACAAAAATGAAATGGATGAAAGAAAAAAAAAAAGGCAGAGTCTTCAATTCATATTTACTTTGCAGCTCTGCTAATTTGTCACCGAAGAAACGCCAGTTCTTCTGGCGCCCTACAAAATGGGCCTTATGCAAATGTCGCGCAGGTTGCCAGCATTAAAGGGAAAACTCAAAGAGAAAGAGTCTGCAGATTCAGAAGATGCAACTGCATGATATGGCTCTTAATCAATGCTAAGTGAGCGTTCAGATGAAGTGGAACCCGGTTGCTAATGATCTTTGCATCTTTGCACAAAAGATGCAGCCCTAATAGATGACTTTAAATTCCAGATATGCATACTAAATCAATGTTGTTTGATAAAGCATCTACTCGTTTGTTTGGGAACGCCAAGCCAAAGCAGAGTTCCTGCAGATTCTCAACTGAAGTACTTTAGAGCCAGCGAGTGTCAGACGCTTGAAATTTGAGATACATTTTCAAGTGGCAGCTTGAAGCATGTGTTTATCTCAGTGTTTTTGTATCCTGCCGTTTCAAAGGTGTCTTTTATTTCTTTTAAGGATATATCACGGTTTCTAGTTACTTTACAATGTATCCACTTCTAGATGTAAGTGAGCAATAGCTTTCTCGATTTCAGTTTTTGATAACCATATAGTATCCAAGTTTCTTGTATCTTTTGGTGAATTGAACGATACACAACTCCTTGCTAATGTTTTATGTGAGGGTATCTGCGATGGGTCTGAGGCACCCTAGACCACCATGAAAAGTATCATTCGGTCATATCATCCCGTATCGTTCGGCATGGCTTCTTCCTTCGACCACCGATCATTATTATTATTATCATGATTATTATTATGCAAGCCAAAGTATCTATGCATCTCTTGAAGTCAACCACTCACTTGAGCTTGGACCGATCTCTATTCTGCCTCTGCGGATGATTCTCAAACACGCATGTGAAGAGAGAGATGGAGACGGATGAAGACAAGGAGAAGAAGGAGGCAGAGAAGAAGGAAGAGAAGAAGGAAGAGAAGACAAAGTCGGAGCAATTTCAGTTTCAACTTGAGAAGACGACGAGCACACGATCGGCGACTGTCGTCGATCCGCTCAAGTGTATATAATGATGATTGTCATTTTTCATTGCCTCCTCCAAACAGGATAGAAGACGGGAAAGAGACGGCTATACAACGAACCAAAGAGCGAGAAAGGGAGAGGCCAGAATCTTGGCCCGGCCAAGAACAAGAAGTTTCTATGCCAACTGATTGCGTTGCGTTTGCCAAGGAAATCGTAAATTTCCTTAATGACAAGACGCGAGCATCGTAAAGAAATTTCTTTCGACTTTCGAGCATACAACAACAATTTTCTAATTATTTTTGGATTTCTTATAACATTCATACACTGACATAATGACGTATTTTCGTGTTTTGTATTCAAAGAAAAATTGAATAATGGTCGTCGTAAACATCAGTAAGTTATTTCCTTAGAATATTTTTTGATTGCTGCGTTGTAGAAACTATAAGTTACTACCGTTAAGATCGAGATTTTCCTACCACTTTTCCACTTTTCGAAGACCACAAATGAGAGATCTGTAGGTATAAGAGTATCGGAGTAAATCGCATGGCAACATAGGGGGATTTCTAGGGGGCGTGGCAGGGGCGCAGCCTAAAAGCTCAAAAGCCTGGAAGACAAGACGACAAGAAGAGACCGGGCCAAAAGCGAAGGAAAGAAAACAGAACCGTACCAAAACCAAACAAGACACTTTGGGTAATATCTATAAAAATTGCTGTTGGTGTGTGTTTCCTAGAGAGGGGGAGGTGAGGGGCGGGGCTGGGTCGAAAGGAGGGGTTCTTCTGAGGTTGTCAGCCTTTTTTTTTGTTTTGTTGTACCTCGCAGATACTTCAAGAACAAGCCACACAAAGGAGACCAAAGAGACCAGTCAAGAAAACCCAAGAAAACAGAAAGAAACAACAGAAAAAAAAAACTAAAAACTTGTTCGGTCAGTGCGTTCGTTGTCTCTGTTTGTGTGTGTATCTTGTATCTTGGCTCGAATAGTATCTGTGTGTGTGTGAGTACCTGTACCTGTATCTACCGACTCGAAATGTACATGTGTTGGCCATAAAGAAAACTCATTAAACTGGCCACGGCAGAAAGAGTAAGTCAGGGCGCACTAATTCGCCTGGCCATCATTAAAAGTCAATAAAAGCCGAGAAGAGAAGCGTAGAGTGGAGTATAGACTTGAGAGCCAAGTCCAGTATAGTGAAGTCAAGTCAAGTCGAGCTGAGATTTAGAATCCATACAATCCATGGATTTTTCTAAGCGGATTTAATTGCAGCCGACACATGTGAGGACTGTTTTCATAATTAGTTTGGCCAGCAAAGAAGTACATATCTGTATATACATATGCGTATGTAGAGAGAAGAAAACCTCAATTCATTCGTTGGCCATTTGAGGCATTTTCCCAAGACAAAACTTGGAAAGTAGTTGTCAACATATACACTGCAGAGAGAGATGGGCTGGGAAAATGATTTTCATGTTTATGCAATGACTCTATGGGAACAAATAACAAATATCGGCAAAGACAGCACAGTGCGCAAAAACATTGTGGATTTCCGTTGAGCCGTTGAGATACTGAGAAGATGAGATGACTGCACATTGGCAAACGAAATTCTACCTGAAGAGCCTTGCCAATTCTGGTTTCAAAGGTGTGGTGTGTCCCGAAAAACAGGATCGAGATCGAGATCGAGCATCGAGCATTGGAGCATCTGAGCATCTGAGTATCGGGATCGTCTGGAACGGAACTGCTTTGCCGTATATCCATATCAAGTGACCAGGCAACAAGATTCCTCAACTCCTCTGCTTTATTTTGTTTTCCTTTTTGTTTTTTTTTGCCGAAGTTTACTTTATCACTTACAGGTTTTTTGATTTTGGCCAGGTCTGGCAAAAGGCAAGGAGTAACAGCAGAGTTAACACTTGAGAAATTAGCCGATTTCATATACCGTTTTTTAATTAAGTCTTCTTAAGTTACTGATGGGAAAGTTATATTTTCAAGTGATACTCCTGTTTTTTTGTTGTTTTTTTTTTTTTTGGTCAACGTCGGCGGCGTCGATTAATTAATAAATGCGACAGTAAATGGTCGATAAGTGGTTGTCTCAAATTAATTGAGACGCCCAAAATAAGAGAGACTTTCACAATAATCTGCGTTTTTAAGTGCCGCGTCCTTGCAAAAGGGTTTGCGTTCGTGGGAATTGACCTGATTTTTACCTCAGGTGTTATAAATGCATCTCAGACATGTTTTAAATTTATTTATATTGATAAAATTGAGGCATTGAAACCTTGCATTCAAGTATTTTTTGAGCTGATTTGATTGACTGCATTTTACTCACATACTGACGCATTGACATACCTACTCATAGCTTCTTTGATTTTGTAATGATCGGTTAATGTATTATTTATTCAAATGAAGTTAATGGTATTTACTAATGATGGCTAGTTATACAGTTTCATCTACTCCACATTTTTAGCAAGATAGTCTTTGTGTTCGTATAGCAGCTATAAATCTAGGTAGTACTACCCTCATCTTTGCTTGATCCTTCAATTTAAGTGCCCTTCTGGCCCTCTTAATTTGACTTCCATTAAATTTGGTTGCAACTTTATGTGGATGATCCATTCCGACCATAAAGTGTACACTTTACGACCCATAACCATGGGCATGTTGGTTATGCATCGCCATACATGCCGACCTCATGCGCCAGGCGTACAGGGTACACATACAAATATAGTACTTTATATAGTAGTAGTATATGGTATATGGTAGGTATGTTGTATATTGACTGAAGTCTAGGCGAGGGCTAATTAGGGAACCGCCGTGTGCGTGACTTACGAAAGTCAAGAAATGTGTTTTGGGTTTTTCCTTCTTTAGTTTTTGGGGTGCACACAGGATATACAGGAAACAGCCGGGAGCGGAGCGTGGAGATACAAAAGTATCTGAGGCGATACTCTACTATATGCCCGTTTCTTTCTCTCTTTCTCTCTCGCTCACGCACAACACTATGCCATGCAATGCCATACCATATCGTAATTTGATCTTTGAGCAAACAGCAAAAAGGACGCGCATGTGCAATATGCCAGGACACAGGGGTTGCTCCTGCTTCTCCTGCTGCTTCACTTTTGGCTCCAGGAGCCCAGCTGTCGTTTATTCCTATACTACACTATACATTCTATATGCGGTGCGATGCGGTATATGGTATAGGTATATATGCCTGGATGTTTTTGTATGATGAAATCGAATGCGGTGGTTGGTTCTCGAAACCGTTACGTGCCACATTAAACCTGCAAAAAAATAATACCCCAAATTGGTGGCTAAATGCAGGCGTTCGATCGCACAAAGTTGAACAAACTTGGATTGGAGCTAATGGGGCGTAAATTTGTGAGAACTTAATCGCTACAAAAAGGGTATATGAGCTCTAAGCGTTTTTTGTCTTTTTTGTTTTTGGCCTTATGAATATGCAAACACTTTTTTCTTAGGGAACTAGAAGTGAAATTAAATCGAATGTATGAGGTGGATTTTTAGGAATATTTCTGGCTTTAATTTACACATTTAATATTACTACTTTAAGCATTTCTTCTCCCCGCTACACAGTTTGCTATGTGCACAATTATTTGATGTCTCTTTCATATATCCCGTTTATTTACCTTTTACTACCAACTTCCTCTGGCTAATTTCTTGCAGCTGAAAAATGCAAATGTTGTGTCGCTCGCAAAGATCACACGTTCGCCCATGGCTAATAAACCCAGAAAAAAAAAGAGTTTAGGAGGCGGAAACCCGAGCTCAGGAAATGCCCAGGTAAAAGTTATAAAAATAATAGTTCAACGATCTTCGCTTGCAGCTGTTAAAAAATCGTAGAGTTCATATAGAGTGTGTTATAATGAAATTGCCCGATGCTGGGGGATCAAAGTTCTGGTAATGATCATTTAAAATGATTGATGGATTTCAATACTTTGGAGCAATGAAACTTGAAACATCTGACATATTCAATAAAAAGAAAGAAACATTCAAACATTCTCAGACATAATGAAATTTGTTGGAAAAAACTGTGATATATCTTCTTCGAGCTGCACTTTCACATACTTTCTCAAGAATTTCGCCAGGAGATTTTGAGTTCCGTGGAAAGCTGACATACTGAGGCAATCGACTCCAAGTACCCTAAGAACACCTACAACCGATCCGAAGCGATCCGATACGATACGATACGATTCGGTATTTACTCAGTGATTAGACAACGGCCGCTCCATATGCAAATACGCAAATACCCAGTACACAGTACCCGATACCCAGTAAAACCCCATGTGCATGCGCATGCGGCACTTATCGTGTGGAGGAGTTCGCTTCCAAAGCTGGAAAGTTGGAAGGAAGTTGGCCACTCCAGAGCAAATAGCGCAGTAAAAAAATAAAAAAAAAAGTAAAGTAAAAACACAAAGGAAAGAGTCGCCTTTTGCCGACGGTAAAATCGGTCTTTCTTGTTTCGAAAAGGTGAGTTTTCAAATCTGAGAGAGCATGCGCAGTCCGCGGAGAGCGGGACAGGCAGCGAGCGAGTGAGAGGCGACAGTGGAGCGAGAAATCAAGGAGAGAAAGATAGACGTAGAGAAAGAGAGAGAGAGAGAGAGAAACGACCACCTGTCCGAAAAGCGACAACAAAGCGAAGCGAAGGAAGACGGCGCAAAGGAAGCGCAATGAACACAAGCCACGCAAAGCAAGGCGAAGAAGTAGGAGCTGCCCAAAAGGGAGACGGACGGAAGAGGTTCAAAAAGAGAGTGGACGAAACACACACAGAGAAGCTGTTTTCATTGGGATTGCGACGATTCTTTAAGCTAGGACTTTTTACTATCTATGGGTTTACCTATCAAAAAATCTAAATACAGCTATTATACAGTAGCGCACTATTTGTACCTTTTCTTTTTGTATAAAAGCTGCATGGGCTGCTTAGTCACTTATCCGTTGCAAATGCATCCGATTTAATGGACCAACATTTCCTAGGTGTGCAATATACATAGTTGGATATATCCAACTGGTTTAAGCGGAACTAGTCCAGTTCACAAGTATATTTTGTAAGTGCAATCTAGCTTGATTCGAACTTTTGAAAAAGGAACACCAGAAGCCAACGTAAAATGAAATACTAGTATGCTCTGAATAAGAAAATTACATCCAAGTATACAGTTAGTAAGATTAGTTAGGATCCACAGCTACCAGCGCTACAAGATCATCTAATTTCACAGTTTAGTTTGGGTTCTATAAAAGCCCTAAAACATCTAATTTCATAGTTTAGTTTGGGTTCTATAAAACCGTTTTTAAGCGAGACCATGGATCGTTTTTTGAGCCCTGGAATTCCTGTTTCTCTGCACCCACCCTATATTTTGTACCCTCGTTCTGATCGGCGTCTCCGCTTTACTCACCAGTTCCGCGTACGGTGTTTGGCAAATTCGCAAACGCCAGCGTCAGCAGCAGCAGAGGCAGCGACGCCGGCAGCGACGCAACGGCGTGCATTTTGTTAATCCAAAAACAAATCCAAGTGTTTGGTGCGCGACTGCGACGTCGGCTGCGCTGCGATTGCATTGTAATCCAGTTTTCCAGTTAACCACTTTTCCAGTTTTTCACCTCTTCTCCTCTTCTCTACTCGCTTCTTCGGTTTCTTTAGCGCTCCTCTTTGGTCTCTCTCTTTGAGGATATTTCCTACTGCTCGTATTTTGTATGGTTAAGTCTTTATTTAAGCAATTTGTTGTTTTAGCGCGTTTTTAATTCGTTGCTTTTGTTTTGTGTTGTATAGTTTTGTTAAAACTGCAGACTTTAAAGCTTTATTTGATAAACTAAGAGGAGGCACTCTCCCGACGACGGCGACATTTTCCGTTTGCAAACATAAAAAAAAATGGCAAAAAAAAGAAGGCTTTTTTGCTTTTTTGCTTTTTTCCGCGAGGATCGAGCACAAATTCAAATTCAAACCGACGCCGCACGCTTGCGTATTGCTCTCTTGCGCTGGCTCTTCCTCTTCTGGCACTCGGCTTCCGTCTCACTCACGCACACGCGACTCGAGGTAGATACACTTTGTCGAAAATCCTTGTTTCTCTCTCGCTCTCTCTTTCCTATCCCTTCGACAGGCACTCCTTGCTGAACGGCTTTCTCGCTCTGGCCATCCTTTTCATTTCATTTCATATTCGAGTTGATTCAATTCAATGCAATTGAATTCGATGCGATTTGTTTGTATATCCTGTATGCTACGCGGGTTTCACTTCCAAAAAAAAAATATTCAAGCTGAGAACTGTGCTCTGCGCTTTCCAGGTTCGTCTGCCTTACGCTCGTCCGCTTTCACAACCGTTTCATCCACTGCAAAAAAGCGATCTGTTTCCAAGGCGGCAGTGTGACCGCCTCGCTGCGAGAGAAACATACCGTTTGCGAGCAGCCATCTTGCGTTTCGAGAATCGGTGGGTGAACAAGATCGAGATCGGTGGGTGAACAAATAAGCCTAGTCGAGTTCCGAACCACTGTTAAGCGCAGTTGCCCTCTTTGTCCGAATGGCGCTTTGGTGCAGTCATAGCGAGATGTAGACATGACTACATGTAAAATGCATGTAATTCGACAATGTAAGATTGGTAGGCACTGCAAAAAAAACAATGAATACCAATTGAAAGTCGTGCTTGTAGCATTTTGAAGTATTTTTATTTTTCTTTTATTTCAACTAATTTGAGTTCTTCTCGACTTAAGTTAGGTTTTCGTACTTTTCCCTTTTCCACGCAACACGTTCTTAGTTTTCATTTTGCGAACCATTTGCTCATATTCGCTGCATTCACTGCATTCGCAAACTCGCTGCCTGCATTTATCATACTTTTACTTGGCTTAATAGGATTTCATTTGAAATTACATTCGTTTCGTGTAACGTCTATATAATTGAACTCTTAATTGAATCGTTTGACAATTATCCAAAAAATGCAACACCATTCTTAACTCCGATTTTCGGTACGTTATCCCAGTGAAAAAGCTCTGCGCGATTAGCCCACGGAAAGAATAGAATTAGATTCGAGTGAATAAATCAGTGTAAACGAAGAACATTTAAAGCATTTTCTCAATTACTCTAGATACAATATGTATATTTGTGTATATAATGTTCCAAAAAAAAACAAAAAAAACAATTATTGAAACAATTAGTTAAATAAATACAGTACTGGCTTAGTGAATTAAGAACTCAACGAGGAATCATAAGGCAGCATTTCGTGTTAAAAATTTTACGCTTTACACTTAAATTTTTTTGGTAGATCGCTCAAATGTTTTACAAATTGTTTCTAAGCTTTTTAAGTTTTTTTTACCATTAAAATTGTTTACATGTACTTTGCTTTTACGTCTATAAATAGGCTTAAAACACTAGGCAGACAAAAAAAAAATATTACAAACATTCTCTCTAATTCTTAGCTAGTCATTTAATTTAAGCGTTGACATACACATTTATGCTCTATATATATTTATATATATACGATATACAATAATTCATTTCCTTCTTTACATAATTGATTTAAGTTCAAATATCATTTACTCGCTTACGGCTAGACAAAAAAAAATATTCAAGTTTTCACATGGATGTCCTGTTCCTGAAAACCCGATCAAGTTGAAAAGTGGGAACTGAGTTGGTGGTTCTAGTTTTATTCTATTCACTGCGATCACCAATATTTGGACATATTTTTCAGCTATTTGCGGCTTGGGGATTTTGTTTTCAAAATTGTCATAATACTGTAGCATGCCCTTAAAAATATAGATTTAATTTGAGATTCAATGTGAGTGTTGGTGCAAAGTAATGGCGGATTTTTTTTTTTTTTTTTTGATATTTTGCTTTTGGCTCTTCTTGACCGGGTCACAGGTCAAACGCAGCACTCTTACTCTAAACGTTTCTCTCACTGCATTCATTTTGTTTCGTTTCGTTTTGTGTATACGTAAACGTAATTAAGTCTAAAAATTTGATAAATTTTGGCTTAGAAAATTGTTTTTGCTTGCTGCATTTGCATTTACTCTTCTCATTTCTCATTTTTATGTTAGCTTTTCATCTTTTTACTTCAAACTAACTACAGGCTTTTTTCTTTTTTATAATTTATATAATTGAATTGATTTTGGGTTTTCTTTAAAATTGTATGCAACTCGCTCTTTTTTTAAAATGAACTTTTGAAGTTTTGTAGTTGGTTTATGTTTATGTATATGTATATTCATATGCTTCTGTTTTTGTTTTTCTTTTTGTTTCATTTCTGTTCGATACGTTTCGTGTTTAATTGATATACGATTTTTTTACTCGATAAGTAGCTTAAGATTTGCACTAGTTGATATAATTTGCCATTTGCCGAAACTCATCGAGTCTCAGCCATAAAATAATTAACGCTATAAATCACAATACGGTTTTTGTTTTCTTCTTGTTTTCTGTTTTCTGTTTTCTGTTTTTTTTGTTTTTTGTTTACACATATTTGCATGGTTAAGTTTTTTACTCAAGGGTGCTGAACTCTTTCTCCTTGGGGTCTGTACGATACAAAAATTTACAAACGATTGAAGTTACATTTCAGCCAAGACATTAATATATCCATATATATCGAAGTTAGTTGATGCCTCACAAGACCTTTGCGAAAAGTGGTCCACACCACTTGAACCGGAACCGGAATTACGCTAATATCGATGGACAAAAAAAGTTTACACACTAGAAGTTCTGCTTTTCAATACATTTACGAGTTATGCTAGTGCCTTCCACATACATATATATATCTCTATATATATATATCTCTATATATATATCCTTCTCCCTGTGCGCGCTTAGACGTGAGTGGCCAGAGGTCCTTTCTGCGTGTGTCCTTTGCCATTGTTGGACAGTATGAACTGGCCGGACGGACTCTGGGCGCACTGGCCGCCGTTGCCGCCGCCCGCGAGGGGCGTGGCCGCCAGTGTGTTGCTGCTGGCGGTCAAGTTCGAACTGCTGCCGCTGACGCTGCCACCTCCCGCTGCCACGCCCCCAACGCCGATGGGCGTCGAGCTACCGCCCACGCCCACGCCGCTATTGCCGTTCACATTGGCAACGGGACTTGTGGTGATCACGGCACCGCCCACAAAATGCTTGAGTCCGCCATTGGCGTGGTGGGCGTGGCCGTGGCGGGCGGCATGATAGGGGGGCGGGGCGGGTGTGGCCGCCGGATTGGCGGTGCTCGGCGGCGGCAGCGGTGGCAGCAGCGAGGAGTTCGTCCTTAGGTAGGGATTACCGTAGATGGCGCTGAAGCGGCTGTCGATGCCGTTCTGCAGCAGCGGTTGTCCTGCAAAAGTTGCCGAGATATCACATTAGTTGCACGGCAAATGCAATAAATGGTTAAAAGAACTCACCGAGAAATCCGTTTGCCTGCTGCGATTGTTGAGTCTCGTGTCGCTGGTTGCGCGGCAGACTGGCCCCGCCCCCAGTGCCAGCACCGCCCCCATTCACGGTGGCCGCCGAGTGCGGCAGCGTGGCCGAGTTCATGCCACCGTTCTTAAGCTTGCCACCACCACCGCCGCTCACAACCACGCCAGCGCCCTCGCCCGGCGGACTGTAGTCCAGGGCGTACTCAAAGTAGTGGGCATAGCCATTGGCCTGCGTCTGTGGACTGCCCTTGTAGGCGGTGGGCTCCTGCTGGTTCTTCAGATTCTTGATGTGACACTGGCGATTGTAGCGATCGCCGCCAAAGTCGCCCGCAAAGCGCTCATCGAATTTCACCGGGCCCGCAAGTGGCACACCCAGTGTGGCGCCCTTCATCTGGACATCGGGCATCGGGGATTGGGTGAGATTGATGGCCAGGCCATCGCCGCCCGCCTCCGAATACTCCACGTCATAGGCCTTCGCACGCAGCTCGCTCTTCAGTTCGTTGAGTTTATCACCGCCGCGCGACGCCTCCGGTATCACGTCCGCTGGCATTGGCTTCTTGCGGCTGCGCCGCTTGCGGTACACAATGATGATCATCACGACCATCAGGATGATGGCCACGCAGAACATGGAGCCCATGACGACCAGCAGCACGGGTATGTTGCCCGGTTCGCGCAGCAGTGTTATGACCAGCGAATCACCGCCATACGAATTCATCACCGTGCAATTGTACTTGCCAAAGTGCGTCGCCTTGCTATCGCGTATTATCAGCGCGGCACGCACGCCCTCCGGCAAATGATGCTCCTCGAAGATGTAGATATCCGGATCGGCGCTGCTCATGTTGATGATCTTGCCCTCAAACGACCACAGTATGTGCTCCGCCTTCGGTATGCTGAACGCCAGACAATCGATCTTCACGCGACCGCCCACGCCGCCAAACTGCACCTTGTGCGAGGTGATGATCGGTGCTCGCTTCACGTACAGCGTTGCCTCGGCTCCGATTTCCGGAAACCCATTGACCACCGCCTTGCAGAAGTAGCGCCCGGCCGTCTCGCTGCTCACCTTTAGCTTCAGTTCCGCGGCCACGCCAACCACCTACAGTAGATGATAGTCTTAGATACCTCATCAAAGTCAGCTCATCAAGAGTGTAACGCACCTGGTCGGAGTTCTCGCTGATCCACTCGATTTCGGGCTCCGGATTGCCGGCCACATCGCAGCGCATGCTCACAGTGGCGCCCAGATCGGCCTCCACGCTGACGGGACGCTGGCGGAAAACTGGGCCAACTGGGCGGGCGAAAAAGCGTTTGTTTAGAAAATGGGAAGTTAGGGAAATGGGAAATGGGAATGGGAAGGGAGAAGGGAGAAGTACTTACAGCTTATGTCCAGCTTCTTGCTCTGCTCGCTCTTGCCCACCGCATTGACCACCTCGCACTTGACACTGGCATCGTGATACTGCCGCGAAACATTGTGAATGATCTGGAGAAAAAGGGAAAGACGTTACTTGGTGCATTCATATGGCGAGCATAGAGTTTGGTGCGCTTACCATTTTGGTGGTAAAGTCGCCGGTCATGAGCTCGTCGTTGATGAACCAGCGATAGCTGAGCTCATGCGGATTGGCGTCCGCCTGGCAGCTGAGGATCACCTCGGCGCCCTCGGGAATTTTGCCACCCGCCAGTGCACCGCCCACCACCGAAACGCTGACCTTGGGCGCATACTTCACCTCGAGCAGCAGTTTCGCCGATCTGTAGGTGCGATCGGCGGTGTTTTGCGCCTGGCACGTAAACGTTGTGTTGTGATGCTCCTTCTTGGGCGCCAGTTTCAGTATGGATCTGGCCGTGATGCGACGCGAATCGGCCAGCGGTTCCTTGACATACTCGATGCCCTTGGTGAGCACATTGCCCAGGCCATCGATCCAGGTGATTTCGGCGGCGGGCTTGCCACCCTGCGACACGCACTCCAGTTCGATCTCACGATCCTCGGTGGTCACCAGGTAGTCGCCTTGGGTGATTTTCGGTGCCTCCGGCGGCACGAGCACCGTTAGCTTTGCGAATCGCGAGCGAATGCCCTGCTCGCCCTGCGGACCGGGACCCACTTGGCACTGGTACTTGGCGTCGTCGTCCAGCATCAGGGGATAGATGTCCAGTGAGAAGTCGCCCTCCTCGTCGCTGCCCACCATCGAGTAGCGCTCGAAGCCACTGAGATTGCGATGCTGGCCCAGTCCGAAGTCGTCCTTCGTCCACTGCAGCGCACCCACCTTCTCCATCACCCGGCAGGGCAACGTCACACGGGAGCCGACGACGGCCGTCTGGTCCTGCGGCTCCATGGCAAAGTGCTGACCCCCATTGTCGCCGCCCTTCGATTTGCTCTCATCCGCCGCTGCCGCTGCGGAGGCACTTGACGAGGAGGATGATGCGGAGGAGGAGGAGGAGGATGAGGAGGATGAGGAGTCACCGTGGTGCGAGCTCTGACTGGACTTGTTCTTCTTTGACTTGGCGTGGACGGCAATTGGTTGGAGGAGCAGCGTCAGGATCAGCACAAGGATCAGTGGCAGCACCAGGAGGCGACTGCTGCGCATTCTCTTCATTTTCAGCGCCAAATTGTTAACTCAGCTGCAAGAAGCATAAAAACCAAATGAAAAGTTATAGTATATAGTTATAGTAATAATCGTAGAATGAGCAAAAAGCACTTCAACTTATGTAAAATTCTACCTGCGCTTATCAGTTTTTTTGTGGCTATTTATGGTTTTTCCCCTCAATTGAATTACAGCGTTCAGTTTCGCACTGAATGCAATCGGATTGCAAGCTGATGCCATAGAAAATAATTACAAGCCAGGCTGCCAAGCTTGCAAAGGAGATGCGACTGTTTAAAATCCCCTTTCCTTCCTTTTTTTCGTCGCCGCCTTTGCACCTTTCACTTCTCGCATGGCAAACGAATGCAATAAAATTCGTTTTGTGGGTCAAGTTTAAACCAAATGAAAGGGCAGAGTGTGCATGATGGCAACAAAAATAAAAATAAAAAAGAAAAAGAAAGAAAGAAAGAACTCTGGTATTACGCTGCGGAATATTTGTGGGCCTTGTCAGTTGTCTGGATTTGTGCCATCAACTGCAGCAGACTGCGAATGCAACTGCAACTGCTGCTAAGCTGCAAATGCAACTGCATTTGTGCACCGAGAGAAACAAATAAATCAGCCAAAAAAAAAACACAAATATGGAACTACAAAAGTATACCTTTTAAGTTTGCTACATTTCTTGCTATAAATCTATAGGAGACTCCTCTGTTCTTTGAGCCGAAAACCGAAATTCGTTGCGAACTTGGCACGCATTTTCGCCTTATGGCGTTTTTTCCCAGCGATTTTGTAACGCGTTTTTTCACACATTTTCGTCGTCGATTTTTTTCGTACTTTCCGTTGGGTTTGTGTACCATTTCCTCGACTCTGAATGCGGCCCCCATAAACAAACATGAGGCCGCCAAACATATGTATGACATATGGGATAGGACCTCCCCCTAGTTTTCCCTTTCATTCCCTGTCAGTGGCTGTTTGGCCTTGGCATTTGCGGTCTTTGTTTGCTGTTCGTATTTTTCTTCGATTCATTTTCCTTTTCGTGGGGTAAACAAAAAATCCGTACTAGCCACAGAATATTTAAAGTAGAAGTATTCATTTGGTTGAGGTGAATTAAAAGTTTCTCACTTGTTGGAAATAAATAAGTTAAATTGGTTTGTGTATATGCGAAATGCGTTTCTCGCTGGCAAAACATTTTTAACTCCTTATCGAGTGCGAGCTTGTTTTGGCTTTGCCTTATCCTTGAAGCCGTGGAAAAGCGCCCAGTTTTTCACCGCATTTTCTCCTTGTCGACATCTAAAACCGTGGGTAATGCTAACGATTTCATCAAATTGGCACCACCTTCGCAGGGCCAAAAAAACAAAAAACAAGCACGTGAAAAGTGAAACAATGGAACGGAAAACGAAAAACGAAAAAGCGCGGAAAGCAGAGAAAAACAGAAAAAAGCGAAGCTCAAAACGCGTTTGAAACGCTAACGAAACGCGCCGAAAGACAGCATACATCCGCAAATACATATACATATATCCGAACAATCCGTATCACTATCGCTTTAGCTGCGGCTATAGCTATACGGCTATCCTTTTGCTATTTTCTGCGCTTTTTCTTCCTGCTGCTACCCTCTAAATGGCTGGGCATTTTAGGCTATTGTAGTATATAATTTATTTACCATTTATATATCCTTTCTTGAATATAATTAAAGGGTTAACTAGCAAAAAGTTCCTAAAACTTGGACTAGTGCACTGAATCAGAGTTTTCCAGGGTATGCGCAGGTGCCATTACACCTTCTCGACCATTTTCGCCATGTTTTCTGTGTGGTGTTCAGCTGCCTCTGTTGCTTGTTTACCAGCGCCATGATTTACGGCATTTGCACTTTGACTGCGACTACTGTGCTCCACTGTCCGTAGCCGTGTCCGTCCGTATTTTGTCCGTTCCCCAGAAGAGTCGAGAGAGAGTTGGGGCATATATAGAGCCGGAAATGGCCGGCGTGCGTATATGCCAGGTGATAAAAGGGAAGGGGGGTGAGGGCTTGGACAAAAGGCAAAGGAAAACAGTGGAAAAACTTTGGATAGCTACTGGTTCGCTTCGCTGGCAGCAATATGCTTGCCTAAATTATTAAAAATTATAATAAAATTTTTATGACCATAAAAGGCCAGCGAACGAAAGCCGCTTGGCTTGAGTGGCGTGGTGGTCGGGGGGAGGGGTTTGTAGCCCCCACCCCCCAAAATTCGCCACACTCCTCCCCCCTCCACACTGCACCACTGTGTGGCAGGACCCCATGGGTCCTTTGGCCGAAGTTGTACAGGAAATGACTGGACATGATTTTTCGTGCACACATAACTTTTGTTTTTAGTTGCGGTAGATTCTCGTTGGATAGTAAAAACCACTTCCCCGATAGTCTCTAGCCCCCAAGACCCCCACCCCCCACCAAACCCCTCGCCATTTTCCCCCATTTTCTTTTGCGTGCTTGGGACCCAAGGTATTGGAACTTTCTTCTTCCTGTGCCCCGCGACTTGGCGACTCCGGCTTTTATGTACTTCCAGGCGAGACATTAAAATTACTTTCGGTCTGCCATCGCTGTGTCACTTGCTTTTTATTGTGCCCAAGATCATGAATTACACTATAATCACTACGATTGTCCACAGCTACATGTGAAGTGGAGCGGAGCAAATATAAAGGTTTATTAACCTCTAGCTGGAATCAAAATGTTGTTGGTTTCGCCTAATTCGCATAATTTCGCCTTTTTTAGTTGTGCCGCTCAGTGTTGCGAACTCGTTAAACTAACAAATAAATTCAGTGTTGGACAATCGCATTTAACGCGCATAGTTCGCGTTAATTGCCTGCTGACTGTACTCTTTCGAAATATAACAACCATAATCGGGGCAATGTACATTTTTCGAGGCCCCACCTTGTCGTTTCCCATTTCCTATCCTTTCCGTTTCTGTGTCTTTTTCTCACACCCCCCTCTCACCATTTTCCCTTCTCCCCGCACACCCCTCCGCTTTTCTCCATTTTCCAGAATTCGCTGCGTTTTGTTTTGTTTATTGTAATTGCTGACTGTCGGCGTTCTTGTTGTTGCTTTTGTTGTCATTGTAGTTACTTGAGTTTGGTTTAGTTTAGGTACTAATCTTGTTGTTGCTGTTGTCGCGAACGCACGTGCTGAAAATGTGAAAATGCCAGCAGAAAAGGAAAAGCGACAGAGACAGCTATACGGCGGACAGAAAGGGACAGGTTCAGGAAAAACTAGCAGAGTAGTTTGGGAATTCTGTGAAAAATTTAATCGTTTTCCTTAACAATGAAACACTCTATAGCTGACGGAGAAAATAAATGAATTAATTTAAAATTAGTCTAATATTGTTTATAATTTAGCGCACAGTTTTTCGTTTAGTGTAATACGGCAACTTAAACCGGCGACAGGAAAAGCGGAAAAACACATGCCACGAAAACGCTAATGACACACACAAGTAAATACACAGGCACACCTACACCCACACGAATGCAGTGTCATAGAGACGGTTGGAAAAAAGACAAAAAAAAAAAAAGGAGCGCGGGAGGGAGAGGGAGAAGGGGAGGGGGTGGTGTTCCCAACATTATGTTAATTAGATCCCTCACGAAGGAATTTTCGCTGGAAATATCTTTCATTCCCAGCATTAGCAATGGGTAAACAAAAGTTTTTCCTTCTCTTTGGAAAACTACGCCACACACACACACACACACACCAGCACATTGAAGCAAATTAACACACACACACACACACACGCGCTCTTGCTGGATTGTCATGTGTTTATTATCCTTTTTTATTTGAGTTGGCGGAAGTTTACTTCTCGCATAGCGACTAACTTAAAGATGTAGTGTAAAAATATTTCAACAAAATGCACTTCAAACATATTCCCAGCTATTTATAGCTTAAAACTAGTCCCAAATTTGCGCCACAGCTGAAACTGGGAACAGTTAAGGACACGTGACTGTTCCCACTGCGAGGAGAAGAGCAACAAGAAAACTAACAAGAAAATAAGGAAAAATCGTAATCAAATTTATGTTGTTCAGCTGGTGCCACTTGCTCTTCTTCTTCTACTTCTTCTTCTTCTGCTGGCCGCTCATCAGTAGCAGCTATAAATTAGTCGGGGGCGTCGAGGAGGCGGCTGGAGGTGGGTGGGCGTGGCTTGGCCAATAAATTCATCAATTTTTTTTGGGAGGCAAAATTTCGCTCCCCAACAGGAAAATAAAACGTGGGAGGAAAAAGCAGCGGGGAGCTAAGCAAAACTTTTCGCGCCGCCTTCGCACTTGCCAACGGCCACGCCCACGGAACCCAACGCCCCCGCCCACTGCCCCGTTTTAGACCAGCACTCCGGCTGAAACTGAAGCTGAAGCCTTTTAATTGAATATTAATAACAAAATCCTGCATATTAAGCGGGGGACGGCAACAAAGCAACTTTGCCATCAGAAGCACAGAAACGCAGGCGGTTGCCGAAAGGACGAAAGGACCTTTTGTTAATGTATGCACACATCTGTGTGTCGCCGCGCACTGAAAACAAATGTGCGCGCCTCTCGAGAGTGGCTGCAAAACTCTTCAAGGCGACAGCACGACAAGTCGCCACCCATTTCGCGCAGTGTCGCCGTATGTTGGGCCCCCCTTGTAGTTGGGCACGTCTGCAGCATTGTGACCGAAAGTCCTGTGCTCCTGACGTTGTCAAATGTTAATGCAATCACATTGGAACCTCATTCAGTTCGACGGCAGCGGCAAGTGGAAACGAGAACGGGAATGCCAATGCGAATGAGACCAAGCGGTACACTAAATTCCATTATGCATGTAGTGTGTCAACTGCCAGGGGTGGGGTGTTAAGGGGGGGGAGCATCTCTGGAGCGAATTAAACTCCCCCGCTGAAAAATAGGTCCTTCTTTAATGCGCCTGGGCAGCTGGATTTGCAGAAAGTCTGCAAATTTCGAGTGTCTGCTGTATCATCAGTATATCTATACAATCTATACAAAATCTATATATATTTATTTAAATTATATTATTTATTTATTTATGGCACTTATTAATTGAATGACTGGCTTTCAAATTGGCGCAATCATTCATTTGCGTCTTTGGAATCTTTGCGTGTCGCATTCGCTTGCCTTTCCATTCGCCACGGCCACATTATCCACCTGGTGGTTGTTGTTGTTGTTGTTTTGGATACCTCATGCATATATGCTTAACCCCTGGTGGGCCATCTTAACCCCTCCCCCTCCACCGCCCGACGCGTCGGCGAGCGGGCGCAATTAAATCGATATTACGCGAGCCTGAGCCTGAAACCTGCCTAATTGCGGATGACACGAAATTGTTTGCTCTATAACAATAAAGCAAAGCGCACCGCCCCCACCACCCCCTCTCACTCTTTCCCCCCCTTTGGCACCTCTAATATGCCATAGATCAGTGGCGCACATGCGATATTGAGAAGGGGCGGCGGTGCACAGGTGGTTTTCGAAGGGTGCCTAAACTGGGATATTCACAATATTTTTGTCAGTGTACCAACTGAAAGTACCCCCCTTTTTAAGGCGGCTTCTACGCCCCTTTGTCCGTGCAAAGTTCAAATGTTGTGCCCTCTTGACCCGCGGCGCAAGTGCTTCGCCATATTTACACTAGATGGCGCTGTGCTGGCAAAGTGATTGAGCAGCACTGTGAAATTCGAATTGCAATTGATTCAATTGGAATCCAGCAAATTCCGAAATTGCGAATGAACGCGTTAACTGCGGTAATTAACTGCAGGCGAAATATTCCACTGCTGGCCATCAGCTGCTTGTTGGCCTAAATGCTTATGGGAAGTGCGTTAATTAATAACGACATTTTGCAAAAAGGTCCTTTGTTTCCCTTTTCTACAACTACGAAACATTTGCCTTGAGCCATTTTTTACTTTTCATTTAGCATAAACATTTTATTGCTTAATAACATATTGAAAGATATACCAGGCTGCATAAACATATCCTTTTCGCCGCTGCTCCTTCAGTGTATTCCCCTAACGGGAATTCCCCTAATGGGAAAAGGGACGAGGGAAGAGGTCCTGGGCGATTTACGAAAAGGCTCACAAAATGAGTTTAAATTCCCCAAATGCGCTTAGCTACAAATTTTCTTTGCCCCAAAACAACAACGCCCCAAAAAAAAAGGGAAAAACGGAAAATGGAAAACAATTTAAAGCGTTTAAGCAAAGTACTGAAAAATAAGCAAAAAAATAAAGAATAAGTATGAGAATGAGAAGGTAAGGGGAGCGGTGGTAATTGCACGTGTGTGCGTGTCTATTCATGTGCAACAAGGCGCCTGTTGTCCTGGGACTTCCAAGGGGCAAGGGGTGTCAGGGGAGGTGAGGGGAGGGGGGGGGGGTGGTTGTGCTAAGACAAGGCGCCCAAGCGGACATGTGTTTCTCGTTGTTGCTGCGCTCCTTTTGTAGTTTTGTGTTATTGTTGCAAGGAGGCGACTGCGCCGCTGCCTTCCGCCGTCTGCTGTATAATAAACAATCTCTTTTTTAAACACACACACACACAGATGCACCGCACACTCACACGGACACGGACACGGACACGGACACAAGTTTTACATGGGAATAGCTGCAACTGCAGCGACTATCGAATGAATCATTCACGCAGTAATGAATACGAGCACACTGCAACAAATTTGGCTAACGCATGAATCTAAAAATTGTAGCATGAAGCATAAGAAGCACAGAGCATAAAGCATGAAGCATTAAGAAATAAACCAAATAAATGTGCAAAAGGTACGAAAATGTGTAGCACTGCTATTTCAATTTGTTGCAATGCATTTGCTTTTTTTGCACAGTGTCAACGTGTGGAAGTGGCACAGCTAAAAGGTGCACGATCCAAGGAAAATAAAAACATATTAAAGAAATTGCGAACCTTATGCTGAGTGCACACTGTGCATTAAAAAGAGCAAAGAGTCGCTGCAACTTAAGTGAATGAAAACGATTGCCGAATTAATGTAATATTTTCACTAGACACATACCAAATATACATATGTACATACACATATGTAACGGGTGTTTTTTTTAGAGGTATAGAACTTTAAATTGCAATAAAACAACGATGGATTATTCGATTGACATGAATTTTATTGACATGAAAGATAATCTTGTGGCATTACATTTTAAATATGATTTCTGGCATATGACCGCCACGGCTGGCTCGGATGTAGTCCAATCTGGACGTCCAATTTGCAATGACTTTTTCCAACATATTTGGCCGTATATCTAAAAAAAACACCCGTTATATGCAAAGCAACTTAATGCATTATTTTTGCCTTACTATTTTTTATTTTTTTAGCACACAACACCATAGCCGCCTTTAAAGAGAAAGGCCAACCAGCTCGCCCTTTGTGGCATTTGATGTTTTTTCCTATCTCTCGCACAGTCTATTTGCTCGTATTATTATTATGAATATTAAGTTGTTGCTCCTTCGGCTTCATCCCTTTTTGTGCAGGGTGGCAGCACAAAATGGCATTAAATTAAATAAAGACCCGTATTAGGCATTCCCATGGGTGGGGCTGAGGGGGCTGGGGGTCGAGAGTTGAGCGAGGTTACGCCCCTCAGTTAAGGTGGAAGGAATAGTCTCTCCTGCATGCAGTGGATCAATAATGGGCACAAAGTTCCCCAACCAGTAGGACGAAATAAAAAAGGGTTAGACCGAGGAGCGATTTTCTAATGCCTTCGTGCACACAAAAAAAAATGGGGGATACATTTTTCCCTCTCTGTGTGACTAAAAATACGCCAGCAGCGGGATCATCATCACGTTAGCAGTGTGACCTTGCTGGATGGCCAACGCCGGCAGTGTGACCATGCCCAAGTAATAAGCATTCAATGGCTTTAGAGGTGCTTTGAATTGGCAGCCTGCTTTTTTGTGCCAGTGTAGGCCAGGGCTGGCTGAGGGGTCGGGGGGTGGCTATTATTGCTGTTGCAGTACAGTTAAGTCAATTTTACAGCGGCAATAACAACAATAAATGGCAACAATGTGCACTAAATTGTGCAAAACTTCGTTGCGTTTTCTGTTTTCTGTTTTCTATTTTCTGCTTTTTTTTTGTATTTCTTTCTCTTTCGGTTTCGGTTTTAGCCTTTGTTTTGCTTAGTTTCGATTTAGCCCATTCTCCCCCCTTTGTTGTTATTGGCTCCACTACTTCGCCCATGTCTTTGCTTTTCCCCATGTTTGCCCTGTCATCAATTAGGACATGCATTTGGTTTCTCTAGTTTTATTTTTTTTTTGTGTGCCCTGCTTGCCGTTTTTTTCGAAATAATTTGGTGCAGTTGAATAACAAAAAATGTAGCATGCATTCCTGCCCCCTGCGGTTGCCAGCGAAAACGAGAGAGCGGCATAAAAATTATGGACACAATGTGGAATATGCTAAATGTGGCAGAAAATTTCATATTCTGCACTCACATCGCATAGTTAAGTAAATCTTTTGGCGTTTTCGCTTCATTTTTATGGTTTATATGCATATTTCATGTGGAATTTAACAAAATAGTGCTAAATTGTTGGCGGATCTTAATTTTGGCATAGCATTACAATAATGTATTGATTAGTTATCTAGCCGAAGCGCGCCTTCAATCAATTTGGAAAAGCATTTTGTCCTTGCGCATGAGTGGACCTCCAGCTGCGGGGCCAGGGGAGTTGCGGGGGGTAGAGATGGGTGGCAGTGGGTGGTATGGGTGATGTGGGTGATGGTGCAAGTGCATCGACGACGATTTTGGAAAGGCAGTAAATAATAAAGTGCAATGTGTTATATAAGCCATATAAGCAACATGCACGCTGCAAAAAGTTAGCTATAAATCATTGAATATGGCCATAATATATGTTTATGTATATACATATGTACATATATATATATGCATATTTTATTTACAAGACAGATCACTTGCAAGACTTCCGTCCCTCCTGAAACATGAAATCCACCGCTGCTACAAGTCGCAACTCCACCGTGTTTTTCGATCAAAAGAGCGACTTTTCATTTTACAGTGCACACAGGGGGCGGGGGGGCGTGGCTCTATGCGGGCTTATGCAAATGTCGCGCAGCGATATCCAGCAACAAAAACAAAAAACGCGAAGAAAACAAAAGCAATCGAGAACAGAGAGGAGATATGTGTGTGTGGCAAAAGAAATGAAAGAGAATTGTGCACTTGAAAAGCGGCCAAATCGATGTCACCAGCAGAAATGCAAATCAAAGCAGAGAAAGAGAGCAAAAAAAAAAAAAAAAAAAGAGGGGGAAAAGATGAACGGAAAATCTGCTGGATAAAGGCGTAAAATAAAGGGCGGAAAATCGCGCTCCTTGGCAGTTTGTGAATGGCTGGCAGCAACTAAAATGGGAGCAGCTCAGCTCGGGGATATGGCGAGCGGCAGGGATTGATGAAGTGGCCGGACGCACAAGGAGCTTTGTCCTTCCTGGACATTCTTCGCTGGATGCCAGCGGGAAATACGCCTGCCAAATCCGGGCAAACGAAAGTTGTACGAGGTCAGTGAAAGGATCCCAGGATCTCTACTTTCAAGAAGAGTATAAGACTTCGAAAGGAACTGCTTTCTTGCGGCTTCCTTCAATTTAAAGCACTAAATATTGCATTTGGGCAACAAAAAACGAAATGCATAAAGTATTTCCGGTTTGGTTCTGGCAATGAAACAAAACTCAGAATGGGTGGTGGTGCGGTGGTGCGTTGTTGCCAAACGTTAATTGCGGCAATTAAGGACTCGCTCCCCTTGAATGTCCTTGCCAGTGTATTGTTCCCTCCCCGCGTCCCTGGTCGTTCCATTTCGTTCCGTTTGTTCTATAAATGTTTTAAACATTTTAATTAGTTTTAATAAACGGCCTCGGGAGGTCGCGGGGTCGCGGGGCCGTGGGGAATCGTGGGGGCAAAAACTGTTTGAAGTGGCCCGACTTCGTCAACAGTTTCGTGTCAGGTGCAGGTCCACTCATTCTGCCTCTCATTCGCACCCGCGCATTTCCCCGCCTTGTCCCCGCATTTTCCCTCATTTTCCTCGGCACACACGGCTTGACAATGAATTTTCGTGAAAAGGTCGTCGCCCACTTTTTTCTTTATTTCCTTCCGCTTTGTTTGCTTCTTTTGTGAGAGCTTTTCCAGCTGCCGCTGGTCCGCCGAATGGTCAGACTTCCATACACTCGCGGTCAAGACTTTGCTACTCATTATAGCTATCTACGAAAAAAACGTAATATGCCTGTGTACACACAACTTGTCCATGTGCTGTAATAAATGTACTCATGAAGTACATTCAGTTGCGCGCCTAAAGACCCATTAAATAATTTCTATATCCTTACATTTATTATGCATTAAAACGCTTATGAAAACTAGAACTTCCACAGTTTTTTTTAAATGCTATTATGCGTGCCACAGCTGTGGGTCAGGTGTGTGTTGGCGCGCAGACAACGAGGCGTATGCGTAATGTTTAGTTGGCAGCCGCTCTTAACCCCCTAACGCCCCCTAACAGCCGCCGTTAACCCCACGCCGGCTTCTCGATGTTGGTGTTGGTTTTGCTTTTGGGTTTTCGGTTCTGTTTTCTGGTCGCTGCGGTCGCTGCGAAATTTCCGCCTCTGAACTTTAGTTCACTTTTTGGATTGCGTGTTGCCAGTGCATTGTTTTCCCCTGCCATATAACCTATGTATGTATATCCCTCCCTCTCTCTCTCTCTCTCTCTCTCTCTCTCTCACGCTCGCACATATATCACATGTATGCATGTATGTCTCGTACCGCTGTAGCTAATATGCCCCAACTTGTTCGTGTGTTTGTGATTGGGTCTTGCGGCCGAGCACTAAATAAGTTGACAAGACTGCGGTGCCCGGACATTTTGGCGGGTTTAAAGGGTTAAGGGTTATTTGCGGGGTTGAAAGGTTGCAAAACCTCAGAACGCTTGAATTTCGCAAATTTACCAATTTGGAAAAGGTCGCCCCGCTTTCATTTTGGGTTCAATCGCGTCCTCTGCCAGTGGGCGTTGCGGCTTAAATCAAAGTCGAGTACTTTTTGGGTGGCATCCAAATATTTCCCATTACTCTCAAGGTGAATGGCTTTATTTAAATCTGTTTTATCCCCTTCTCCCACATTCTACGGGGGCCACTAAAGTTGCTTCTAAAATATTAGGAGTAAACTGCCCGAAACTGTTGCTTAAAGTGCGACTTTAGTGGCAGCTTTCCAGTGGAAATGGAAAGCCGAAAAACTTGCAGATAAGAATGTTTCGCGATGAAACTTGGTGCAGGCATAAATATAACGAAAATGTACAAGCAATGCTAAATAAATAAATAAATAATGAAAAATAACGATAAAAAATATGCCAGCAAACACAACACAAAAAAAAAGAAAAAAGGCGCTGAAAAAAGCGGAATAAAAAAGGAAAAACCATTTGCTGTCAACGCGGCGGTCGCGACAGGAAGACGATTTGCAGCCATTTGTCATGTTGAGGGCCATCGAGAGGGGGGGAGGTAGGGGGTGTTGGCTGACTGCCACGGAAGTGCTGCCGAAAAATAAAATATATATTGAAGCCCGCTCCAATACCGCCGTTTGCTGCTGTAATTCTCGCATTGGGCGTGGGACTTCGATGGGTGGAAAGAGGGGTTAGGAAAGAGGGGGAGCCCCCCCCGGGTGTGTGGGGGCAGGGTCGAGGGGCAGGGAAGCGATATGCAGGGGAAGCTGTGCCAGTTTTTTGTGAGGGGACTCTTTTTGGGCACGGGGAGTGTTAAAATATATAAGCAGTAAATAAGCTTAAAAGCCGCGTGGGCGGCTACAGCTTCTGCTTTATGGGCCCACAGTGAACGCCTGCTAAAGGCAAAGTTTCACTTGTTCAGCGCCTCGGAACGTATAATATAATATAATAAATCCTAAGTAATAGTAAATACTAAATAATACTAGAAAATACTAAGTCCTAAGTAATAAAAAATACTAAATAATACTAGAAAATACTAAATCCTAAGTAATAGTAAATACTAAATAATACTAAATACTAAATAATACTAAATACTAGGAGATACTAAATACTAAATAATACCAAATAATAAGTGCCCTCCTCTGCGCTTCTCAAAAGTTCTACTTAACCAAACTACTTTTCCAGGGTGTTTTTTAAAAATACCAAGTGTAAGAAGTGAATTTTAGTGGCAGCTGAAAATATCAATAATGTGCTAATAATAATCGACCAAGTGAAAGTGCCTGAGCCAGCTATTTTCGAGTAGCTACAACCAGCTGTGATCTCTGACGTGGAGAGAGGAAAGGAGCTGGGCAAAAGGAGAGAGTAGCCTAACTTTTGGATGCGACTACTGTGGCTGATGCTCCAACGTGGGAGGATGAATCCAAAGTAACCCAAGGTAAGAAGATTTGTGATATTGTTTTTGTTTAAAGATCTCAAATGTAAACGTGCACAATGCAATTTTAAAAATAGCTGCCTTTGCGGCAGCATTAGTTGTGAATTATCAAAACTTATTTTCAGATTTGATTCACTGTAAACAAAACGCGACAGTCTATCGAGAGTGCTTCATAGTTTAAGAAATATATAAAATTTCGTACTTCAAAATATATATTATTTACCCCATATATAAACCAATGCAATTGTAATTCATTTTCATTGAATTTTCGCTTCCTCGTCGATCAGATGCAAGTCACACTGTACTTATTGTTTGGCCGCTTGATTCTGCACACATGCAAAAACATCACTTTACATTTCAAACTGTTGGCAATTGCAGTGCCCACGCAAATGGGGAAAATCAAACGGAAAAAGGGAAAAGCTGTAAACTTCATTTTAAAGTCGCAGGCGGGGTGAAGAAAATCACTGCCCCCATTTGGCAAACCCGCTGCCCCGCAGGATTTTTCCGCCCCCCCCAACTCACCCTCGATTTGTATCCTTCTGTTTGAGTTTTTGTTCGAGTGTAGGCTTTTTTATTTACATTTGTGGCGCGCGTGTGTGTGTGGGAGTTCTTTTTTTCCGGTGCATACATGCTTGAGTTTTGTTTCAACAATTTATTCAAATTGAGTTGCGCAGACAGCCGGACATAACTCAAAGCCAAGTTTCTCAGCCAGCGAAATAAATATTTCTCGCTTTAGTCCTTTCACTTTCGCTACCCCAGAGTTTCCGAATTTCCCTCTGAGTTTTCCCACTCAGTTTTCCCTTCTAAGCAGGTGTTGATGGCTCCATTTTGATGGAGCAGCAGCTAAGCGGAAGCCGCAAAAGTGCGTGAGTCATAAAAATAAATTCTACGGCCGTTCGCAAAAGCCGAAAAAATCAAGGCAAAGAAAAAAAAAGAAAAGCGAGTCGAGGAAAATAAACAAGAGGGCATAAAAGCAGAGAAATGGCAGGAACAAAAGGGAAAGTTAGTCAGGAACTTTGAATTATTCGCTTTTGGCAGTCAATCAGTGATGGGAAATTTTCCTATTGGTAGAGGGGGTTTCTTTGCCTTAAAGTCGCTTAAACCGATTTTGTTTTGGCTATATTGGTTAAAAATACTGCTGCAAGTAGATGTATAAATTACAGTAACCTAATTCTGTGTATATTTAAGTTGAAAGGCACTTGAATATATGAAAATATGAAGAACTAAATTGTGAATGGACGAACGTGAATTGCTTGCTCTCTGATCAAATATTGATGCCACAATGTTGTAATGCATTTCCATGCTTTTACTGCTTTTATTTATTTTACTACTTTTACTTCTTTTACTGCTTTTATTGCATTTACTCCCCCCCCTGCACCCCCCGCTTCTGATGCACTGCAAACTGCTTTTTATCTACAACATTTCTCCCTTTCCGCACTCTTGAATCCTGGCTGCTGGCTCATTTGTCACATGAACTCACATGCAACCAGAGTTCCGGATATAACCATAACCCCTGGCCAACTTTCACTCCCCTCCCCCCCACAAAGTTCAGACTTATCATTAGGACTGCACTGCAAGAAACCAGCGTTCGATGAAATGACTTCTGTTTATAAATACAAATTTTTAGCTTGAGCAATCGAGCTTCTTTTGTTAGCATCATTATTTGTATTATCTTGAAGCAGTTACATGTAGCTTCATTCATTAGCTTGTTGTCTTCTTTTTTTCTCAGTGTCACTGGGCAGACGTCGACTCCAGCTGAGATGTGAATTGGAGTTGCAGTTGGGAGTTAGGAGGAAGGACACGTTCTGGGCTCAGCTGGGATAGCGATTCTTTCACATCACGTGCAGGTTAAGCAGACCAGGGCGGTGCTCTAGTGGGTTAAGAGGGGGCGTGGCCATAAAACGTGGCCAAGTCTGCCGGCGAGCAACAGCAGAAACTCCTCTGAAACACCGTTTTTAGATGCTTTCCTTTTTTCTACCCGTATCAATGCGATTTATGCAGGAATTCCAAGCCCTCCAAACACTTCCCCCCCTTCCCCCCCCTGGAAAAAATACCCGCACAAGCAGCAAAATGTCGCGATAAGAACGAAAAGAAACCGGGCAGAAAAAAGAAATGGCAAAGAATCACACAACGAATAGAAAATAAAAGAACACCAATGCTCTATGTTGAATGTGTAATCTATTGCTTGAGTTTTGTTTAATTAAAGTAAAAAACAAACAGGGATTAATGAGCAAAAATATTACGTTCTATGTTCTATGTTCCATGTTCTACCAACTTTAAGAAAGGGTATACAAATAGCTGGTGGAAAAGCGATGGCCAATATCACTCGAGAAAATGCAAAATAAATTGGCAGCTACCTTTGGCATGCCCAGGCATCTGCCCAACCTCGGGTTTTCCCCACCTCTCCCACCTTTCCCACTTTCCCACTTTCCACATTTTCCGCCGCTTTGCTGTTGCATCTTTGAATGCCGAAGGGCAGGGAAAATGGGAAAATGGGAAAAATCCAGAAGAAGGAGAAAAATCTGCGACAATTTTGTCTCATTGTCGCTTGTCTCTGGCTGGGCCACAAAAATTCTTGGCAACATTTTTGTTGGCCCTATTTCTATTTTCTATTTTCCGGGCTCCTTCTTTCTGCTTTCTTCGCCTCGAACTACAAACAAAAATTCCTGTCAATTGCCGGCGAGCCATTAATCAAAGAGGCGTGATTAAAGGCAAGTACGTTGCTGGAATCGCCGCTCGGAAAAGCAATGAAAAAGTGAGCCTAACTGTATTCAAATGGGGCAGAAAACAATTTTGAATAATTATGACAATTTGAAAAGTTTTCGATTTCTGTTGACTTAGTGGCTAGAGTAAAGTTGCCCCGCAATTAATTTGTTAATTAATCGAATAAACGCAAACAGAAGTGTTGGGCAAACTAATTCAGCCCAAGGGTGAAGTGGCAATAAAAACCGATGATAAACAACTAGATGAATTTAATAAATTGTTAAATGTTAATGTTCCATCGCAATAATCAAAGCATAGAAATAACTGTGTAAAATGCGGAAAAAGAAATTGAACTGATTAAAGGATTAACTGATTAACTGATTTTAATTCTTGACTAGTGTTACCTGCGGCTGATTGACATAATAAATTACGAGATTCCGTTTTATTTGCGTAATTTGGATTTCTATTTGCCAGTTAATGGAATTATTTGGAGCCTTGGGGGCCTGCGATTATTTGCCATTTGACTGTTAGCAAATTAATGAGAGAGAGAGAGAGAGAGCAAAATTGCAATAAATTATTTATGGCCAGAGGAAAAGCTGCTGTGCAAAATGGCCAACAAGGTCACGCGTATTCTGACCTACACCCTCTATGTATTTATTTATCTGCTTGCGTTATTTGGCCCTCAATTTGGCAATCAATTTGGATTTGGATTTCCATTTGGATATTCGTTGCGTTTGTCGTTCGCTTTCAGTAGCCGTCGATTATAATCAATTGCCACGCCCGCTTAATTAAATGGCCCCACGCCTCGCAGGCACTCGGCAATTGGAATGGGTTAAGCGTCTGCCTAAGGGACCGCTAGCGGGTTAAGGTGTGTGTGTCAGTGGGTGCTAACCTGACCTGATTGAGAACTCGAATGCAATGCACTTGCCAGCAGATAAGCTGCTTAGCCTACAGCCAAGGTCAGTGCATCAGTGCCAGAAAAGTGATAAAAAATGATTTCTTTTTAATTATGGAGAAAAATATGCATGAAAATTATATACACACTTCTAATATCAAAAAAATAGTAATGAAAATAATATACACACTCCTAATATGGAAAGAAATAGTACACCCATTTCTGTAAGACATTAGGTCAATTTCAATATCTAACTATACATATGTACATATATACATACATATGTATATATTATATATATATTATAAGAAAGACTTTTTCTTCTAGTTCCTTTCATAATATCCCTTGGTTTTATCTTTTCTGATGGGCTTTCCTTTCTTTCTACGTTCTTTAGTTGCTGTCGGATTTTTTAGTCAATAGCTCGACAGTCCGCCGCTTTTCCACCCGTTTTCCACCCATTTTTCCACTTCTCTCGTTGCGGCCTTTGTTCGCAGCAGCCGCTTTTCCTACTCCTTCTTGTTATTATTTGCGGTTTGCTGGGCAAAAACTTTTTGCCGTCTCTTTCACCTGTAATTTTTGCAACTTTCAATTAGGAAGGCATTAAGCCAGAAAGTGCTTCATTGGGATGCTGGGAAATGGAAGTGGAAATGGAAATGGAAAGGGGTTTTCCACGGCCAAATGAAAAGCTGTCGCAGGAAAAAGTATATACAAATATAGAAGAAAGCTGGGCGCAAAAAAAAATGCACACAACTAAAATTTTTCTACACGAAATGAATTTGACTGAAGATGGCAAAAAACAAAAATGAAACAAGGGGCCTGTGGTTTTCGCTATATATACATATATATATGTATAAACTATATATTTGTGTATAAACTATATAGTTGTGTATATTCTATCCCTAGTTGTGATGCTTCGCAATATTTTTTTGCGTGCTTTACTTTTTTGCGGTGGGCGTGGCTTGTTTTTAATTAAAAATGAATTCACCTCTTGCCGCATCTGTCTTTCTGTCTTCGCAACAAACTGCAAAAAATTATTTGAGGGGGTTGAAATGAAATTGGAAAATAGATGGAAACTTGCGGCAAAACTGAATAAATTATTGGCGAAGAATGGACGTATTTTCTGGTTCGTATTAGATTTAAGCATCTTTTTAGTTTTACTTCTCTTTAAATAAATGAGATTTGGGTTCTTATTTGTTTAAACCTTCCCAGTAAAAGAATATAACTTAATTACCAAAGTACACTCACTTATCAAGTTTACACAGCCCATCGAAAGCACTCGAAATCTCTGTTTGCCAAACTCACCTGAAAAGAGCGAAAATAGAGAAGATGAAAATGAATATAAAAAACTAGGTAAACAGGTTGAAAATCAATGTGCATAACGATTTTGCAGCAATATTTTTCTTTAGTTTATGTCAACTTTTGTATATTTCTGTTGCCATTGTGTGGCATACATTTTATTTGCTTAACTGAAAACAGACTGAAAATAGAAACACGAATCGTGAGGCAGCAACAACAACTGCAACAACAACAACAACAACATCAAAGCAATTGACAAGCTCCAATTACAAAAACAAAATTGATTTAATTTGAATTTCTCGCCAAATTGCAGGCACACAAGCCGAACAAAAGAGCATTTATCGGCTAAACTAAACTATAAAACGTTCCAAAATAAATGTAAGAAAAACAAATAAACACAAAGGGGGAAATATTTAAAAAAATGCGGCATGAGAATGAATGCTAAATAGAGTAAATAAAGTGGACAAAAGTGTATTGCAAGGGGATTGGTGGCTGATTTTTCTCATAGCCCAATTATCCAATTCCAACGCTCTCTGTTGCTCTATGAGTGGATTTTCCAGGGGCGATCCCTCCCAGGGGGAGGGGCAGTGGGCGGCAGTGGGCGTGTCGAGCCTGATTTGACCTCGTTGTGTGCGGCGAAGTTGGCGGCAATAAGCGAAAAACTGATTACACTGCCAGCGGCAGTAAACGCAATTGAAATTGATAGAGGCCCCCAGTCATGGGCGAAGTTAGAGGGGGGAGGGGGGCGGTATTGTGTGAGGTGGGTGGGTTCTGCATATCTTTGCTGGGTGGGGGTGGGTGGTTGGTAGACAAGGCCACAAAATGCTGGCAAGCTGTTCAATTTTGGAAGCACATCCTTTTTTTCCATTTTGCCACAACAAATCGTTTACATAAAAATCTCGTTAGGCATATTTAAAGCGTATTGGTTCTAAGTGCAAAATAATTTCATTTTATTGTTTTACGGTTATACGGTGGCGTATACGTAATTTGAACATACTAATTTTGTTTGGATAATTAAATGCTGTAAATGTTGCAAATGTTGTTAAATGTAAATGTTAGTCCTATGCAAGTTTGCAATACGATACAGTTTAGATGTTTCTCGCTTCTCGTGTTGTTAAAGGATATTTCGCTTTTGTGCTTTAATTGCCACATGATACACACGCACACACACTAACTCTCACTAATGCCCAACACATTAACAGCTCACCGACACACACACACACATGTGCAAGGCATATGGATGAGCTGTGAATTATTACACGACACCGGGCGCATCTAATTAATAACAAAATTTTAATCGCCCAACGATAGCCGGGCATTAGCTGCCACTCCCCCCTGCGCTACCGCCCACAACCCCCTTACTCCGAAATAAAATACTCTGTAATGTCGCTGATTATTATTGTTATTGTTATTAGCGCTTGGGAATTTATGTGCGCAAATTTATTTGCTGCGTCGCCACTCAAATTGAGCATCATTTTTCATTTAAGTGGAAATTAATATTTTTACGCCCTAATGCCATGGGCCACGCCCCAACGCTCCAACGCCCCCACGCATACGCCCCCCTCTCTTGCTAATTATGTCACGTCGTTTCCCAAGGACGATGGAAAAAACAATATTCGGCGAAGGAAAGAGCGCGAAAGGAAGCGATTTTGATAAATATATTAATGTGCCAGGCAAATCACCCTCTTCTTTCTCCTCCTTCTTGGCTGTGCTATATTAATTGTGCTATTGTGTGAGATATATATATATATATACTTCGATATTTTGATGGGGCAAGGTAGCGGCCGGAATTTGTAGCACATTTTTCAGGCTGATTAGAGGATATTGAACAGGAAATTGAATGGGAATTTAACGGCATTCGTCGTTGTTGGTCAGGTAAATGAATTTAAAGTGAGTTTGCAAAGTTTGGAATGGGGTTTTCTGTAGATTTAAGATGGCTAGCAAGCAAAAAGTTAAGTATTATACCTCAGCTGTTAACGCAGGTTGACTACAACTAAACACACAGCATTTTTGGCCACGACTTCTGAGTTCTGGACAGCAAATTTCTACTGCAGCCAATCGCCCATTGTGTCTCTCGATTTGCCACCTCCTTGGCCCGCATTTCCATGGCGATTTTCCCCCGAAACACATTGCTCATTGCCAGGCAGGGGCATAAATTTTCCTAAAAGTGTGGCTGCTCCCCCTGCCCCCCTGCCCCCCTGCCATGCCCTTCCACCAGCCATGTTGCTCTATTTGTCAGCTCGTGAAACAATCATAACACCCCTCCACTTTGGATGCACCCCCCTTTGTGGCGGCTCTGCTCTTGGGTTGCAATGTTTTTTGGCTTGGCATGTAACAAGCGATCTCCCTTTTCGTCCTTCTGGAGCCTCGCTCCCGTCGAGTTGCATACATTTGTCATGCTATTTGGCCAGGACATCGTCACACTGAGAACAATTATCGCAGATTCCGTAACTCATTTGCATTTTCTCCTGCATTAATGGATGGATTTTTGTTTCGAATTTCATGCTTCATTTTCACTCTAAACTACGATTTATTATCTATCTATATAAGTATGAAGAAATTCAAATGGTATCTTTCAGTGTATCCCCCCCTTTTCGGCCATACCCCTGTTGTGCTGTGTGTCTGTGTGTCTGTGTGAAAAATTCATTGAATCATATGACAAGACAGAAAACGCATTGCCTTTCTTGTGGGCCAAAATATGGGCAATGCGGGGGGAGGAAGGGGTTTGGGTAATGATAACCAGGCCTAAAACAGATAGCAGCGCAAACATTTCAGCTCACCACCCCCGCCCAGCGCTGCTGCATTGCGTCGCAGGGGGCAGCACTGAAATATTGCGTATACGCACTGGGGTACGCCGGATAGTGGTGTGTGTAGCATGCGGCTGGGCGACAAACGGTGGCAGGGGTACGGTGAACTAACGACGCCCCAGCCACGACTTTAAACATCCTTATCAGCTGCAGTTGCAGGGAAACTAGCTGGGGGAAGGAGGAAAATATGGAAAGGAGTTCGGACGGAGATAGTTTTGAATTTCATGAGTCCTTCGGGAGAAGGCGGGCATGCACTAATGGCTTCACTCTGCTCTACTTTTTGGCACAAATTGCAATTATTAATGAGCTCTCAGATACGTGGGGGCATTGCAATGTTCTTACGTTTTACACGAGAAATTTGGAAAACAAGCCAAGCCGAATAATGAAATTTTCAAAGTTTTACGCCCCAGTGGTAATAATTGCAATACAACCAAATCAAGGAATGCGTTTGAATACAAGAAAATATTTGCCAATTTATAAAATAGATGTTTAATACAAGATGAGTATTACGCTCGTTAAATAAAAATAAGGGAAACAGTTTAGCTACGCAGCAGTTACAAAATGCTTTGATTTGAATAATCGAAAAATGCCACAATAGCCTGCTATCCCACGCATGTCAAAATCAAAAGTTGAACTTTTCCAGCTTGGCAGCTTTTGAAGTGACTTCAGCCGCAGACAAAGACGCCCACACACAAAGTAATCTTTCGATTAGCCAAGTTAAGATGAGGGCCACCGCAACGAAAACCGATGGAAACAACAGATAGACAGCAAGAACAGCAAGAACAGCAAGCAACAATTCCTCTAAGTGTAACGAATTTCTTTAATTAACAAAATGAAATATAAAAGCGATATTACTACTTGGCCCATTATGTTGGGCTATCATTTCTCTTTTATTTTTTGTTCATCAATTGTTGCGTCACAACAACTTGAACTTGCACAAGAATACTGCGCATGCATTTGGATTTTGTGATACCCTGTAACTTTTACAGCGGCAACAGCAACGCATATAGAAGCAACAAAAAAGACAAGCAAGCACGAGCGTCAAAAATACGCACTTTGCCACCCACTTTTTGTTGCCTACTTTTAGGAGGCCGAGCCAAATAAAAAGAAAGCCAGAAGTAAACACACTGCGCGAAATACGTGCCAGCAAAGGGGAACTTGGTAAAATAGTTTAATCAAATTAATAGTTAAAGGCAAACACGCTTTGCAGCCACAGCTCGCATGCAGTAATTAATACATAATATGTTTTATTAACTGTGCTGATCTAAGCATATTTTCTCTGTGTGTAGCGTACAAAAAAAATCAACATTTCGCGACATGGTACGCTGATAAAAACGACAATTGATGGGCGTACGTGGGCTCATTGGGGCATGGGAAATTGCTGAGTTATGTTTTATGACAAATGGGCTGCCGGGGGCGTGGTCCACCACCCAATACGCCCACTAATTGCCGCAGTTTCGGCGACTCTGCGACGGCAGCAGCAAGATGATGGCGGAAAAGTAGCTTTAACTTTAACTAAGGTGGCTGGACACGAGGCAAGTCTTAGTAAATGAATTGAAAAGCAATGGTAATTGATTGAACTGCCTGTCTGTGAGGAATACAAAGTTGAATGGCAGGATTATGCTGGCCAGTTGAAACCTGCTCATTTTACGATTCGCTAACACCTTGTGTATGCTACTGTGTTTCAAAAGGGAAATGCGTCCAATCAGCGTTTTCCGCCTCGTGAAAACACTTCGCCTGCCGCACAATTTTCTTGTCTCCTTTTCTTTTTTGCAGCCCTAAAATTTTTTGATTTGCTTACGTTTTTATTTGCCCATTTTTCTGTTGTCTTTTTTTTAGCGCACTTTGTATGCCGCTTGTCATTCATATTCGAGTGCTGTTTTTTTACGCCGCTTGTTGTTGTCACTCTTGCTGTGGTAAGCGTTACGTGTCCTGCTTAACTAATCAGATGTGCATATGTATGCGTGTTTGTTTATATGTATGTATATATATATTTTTATATAAATTTGCACGCACGAAGCACGAAAAAGGAAGAGCCCCGTGAAATGGAATGAAATGTGTAGCATTTATCAAACAGTAATATATATACATATGTGAAAAGTAACATTGGACATGAAACATTGAATTTGCAACACAGAATGTGCAACATTGAATTTGCAACATTGTATGTGCAACAATGAATAATATTATTATCAGTATTTTGATTACAGCATTCGAAATAGTGGTCCAAATATGGAATGTCATACCTCGTTGAATTCGTAACTAAATTCCCTATCAAACTGTGTTTTCAAAATAAAATTCTATTTTTTTCACATTTTTTGCAATTTTTGATGATGTTACCCCTTACAAAAAATGCGAAAATTTGGCCAAAAATTATTTTAACAGAGTCGGTCAAAAAGTGATTCGGTTGGTTAGTATTGGTAATTAGGAGTACAAAAATGTAATTCTTTTAACTTTCTGACCATTTTTAGCCAAGTTATACCGAAAATATCAATCGTAAATATTGAAATTTTGGCGAAAATCGTTTTTCTGTTTTTTTGCGTAAATAATTATCAGTATTTTGATCACAGCAATCGAAATATTGGTCCAAATATGGAATGTCATAATTATTCCACACTTAGGAGGTAGTTTATTAAATTATATATTTATGTACGGATTCTTAACTTAGTAAATATTAACATAAAAATTAAAAAAATAACATGCCATTTGAGGTAACTTTTCTGCGAGTGCATCTGCGCTCAATTGTGCGGATTGTCAATCGTATGCAATTTAAATAAATTGAGTGTTTTATTGGGTTTTCAATTTGATGCCCACCGCTTTCCGCACAGAGTTTCGCCGCTTTTCCCCATTGTTCGCATTAATCATTGCAAATTGTGCTTGGCGGTGGTTTGTCCAACGATCGAAATCGCAACCGAAATCGCCAAATCGCCAAATTTCCAAATTGCCAAATCGCAATAAACCCAAGTTAGAATATTTTTCGATGCGCAAATATAATCAGCATGCCGATGTGCACATTATGGCGGGCTTGCAATTAATATACGCCCATTAAAGTGAAAGTTTTTTTTTTTTTTTTGTTAATTAATTGTTGTTTCGGCATTCGCAACAAATTGGAGGGAATGCAATTTGGGGGAAAAAGGTGTTGAGGGATTGCTAATCGATTCAATTGTGGTCAATTCCGATCGGCATGCAAATCAATTGATTTTCGCTGGTAATAAAAGTGATGTTACTATTTTGGCCCTTTACTTGTTTTCAATGCATTGAATGCACGAAGTTTGTGTATTTGGCGCCTTTGTAATGCTTAAAGTAGAATAAACAAATAATTTGTTGCAGAGCGCGTTTTTATCATTTCGCAAAATAATGGTAATTTTCTTAAAACTCAACCTGTTTGTGGAACTAACTCGTTTCTCTGCCACGCCCACACTCATTATCATTTGCCGTTTTTCTGTCTGCTGTCTTTTTGTTACCATTTTTTGTTCCCTTTTTTTTGTTTTTTGCCATTATTTTGTGGCAATGAAATGTGTTTAACATATAAATATACAAATTCATTAAAACGAAACAGCGCAGCGAATTAAAGGAAAAAGACAGCGAGTGTGTTGACACAGTGCGACTGTAAAAGTTGCATTTGTATTTAATTTGGCGCAAAAAAATAGTGCTCGCGTTTTTGTTGCACATAATACGGAGTGAATAAATGTTTTCACAAATTTGTTAGTGCGCGCTGCCTTAATATTTTACACGAGTGCCCAGACGGCCATAAAAAGTTAGCAGTATCATTATACATTTTTAACAATTGTGACAATTGTTGTTGCCAGGACAACGCACACACTCGCACACACACACACACACCATTGTGTCCTGCATCCTGTTTCGCGTCCCAACACAGCTGCAATTTTCACACGCTTGTTTGGGTTTAACAAAAGTAGCGGTGCCAGGAAAAATAATAATAATCATCACCATCATTGCCGTGCTGCCACAGCGGAAAGAATCATCATTTTAAATCTGTTAAACACCAGAATTTAAGTTGCCATTTTCCGTGCGAAGTTGCCAAGGATCATTCTACCTCAAGATAGTTTCTAAGCTTTTTCCCACTTTTTTTTCAAGGTTAAACGGAATTAAAGAATGGATTAAAACACCCGCCTTTAGCTGCATAATTTTCCAGTTGTAGACCATTAAAGCTCTGAATCTGTAGCCACATTCAACGACCCATTGAACTTCTAGTTTTGCTTGCCAATAAGATGGAATTCCGAAAGTGTAGACACAAGCTTTTACATATTTTCTCTGCGAACTGAGCAAAAATAAATAAAATTCGAGTTATAAACAAGGGCACAAATAAAGGGGGTTGGTATACGAATGTAGGAATACGAATGCGAATACGAATGCAAAGAATTGATGCAGAATTCGAATAATTTTATGGCATATTTAAGTGTCTGCATAATTTGCTACCCATCTCTCTCTTCCGCTGGCCAGCCATCTCTTTCTAGAGATGAGCACGTGATAAGCTTACGAAATGCGAAATCGAGCGACTTTTTCGCTGAATATCCTAGTCCACCAGTTGCATAACAATCAGCAATCTAGAAGCATACCACTCAATCGGGAGTTTCAGCTTCTTCAGCTTCTGTGGGTATTTTGTTTATCGAATATATACTGTATAAAAGCTTTTATTATTAGCTAGAAAGTGTTCGAAAACATAAATTCTGTTGAGGGATATTCTCTTTCTTCAAGCCATCTCTAGTTTTGCGGTCCACTTTGCTGTGCAGTTTGGTAGACCCGGTTCACTTTTCCATCTTCACCTCCCCCAACCCCAACCCCATTTCCCTTTTCATTTTTACGTTTCTATGCCTGTGGGTTTTCCTGTTTGCGGGTGTGTGTGTGTGTGTGTCGGTGTGCACATGACATGAAGCACAAAAGGTTCAACTGACTGTAAAACGCTTAAATTGATTTAAATGCAAAGTCGACCCGAGACTCCGAGTTTGAGTTTGAGTTTGAGTCCGAAATGAATGAATGAGTGGAGTAAGTGATTGGATAGTCAACGGGTGCTAGGCCAGCACCATTTTCTATTTCCCGACCATTTTCCAGCTTTTGACTACTGGCCCTCAAGGATATTTTCCTTTTCGACCCTTAACCTTACATGCTTTTAAATCATGAGCACGAAAGAAGCGTCAAATTCCTCGCACCGCTTATTTTCGCCAAGTGTATTTACTGGATATGGTGATCATTGATTGCGGATTAGTTGCAATTACTTCATTCAGCGGCAGTGTTGTAAGCAGTTTGCAGTTTGCTTTTCAACCATTTTCAACACTAAGCAACTGCATCTCCAGTTGAAAAGAGAAAAAAGTTTGCTTGATGCTTTTGAATGACCAAAACTACGAAGTGTTCTATCTGCACTCATTTTAGATAAGATGCAATGATGTATTTTACCTAATACAAAGAACACCTTTTCGGACTTTTCCAGTTGCCTGCCACGAATTCTGTATTTTCGCGGCAAACTATCAACGAAACTTTGGCCACTAAACATGGCAAAAGTAGCGCCAGGCGAAATATGAGGGTAAAAGTTTGCTGGTTTGCTGGTTTGCTGGCTCTGCGTGAAGCTCAATGAGCTCAAAAATCTCTTTTTAATACTTGGGCATAACTAAATTAACAAAGCATAAGTACACACTGAGCTGGGTGATGTGTGTGTGTGTGTGGGGGTGTATGTGTGTGTCTGTCTGTCTGCGCCTGAAGTTTGGCTTCATTTAACAATTTTAGGCAAATTAAATTTTGGCCAGCCTGCAAGCCAAAGCAATTTCCCAGCTACAAATGAGCAAGAATTTTTCGGGGGTGGGAGGGAGGAGGGGGGCATTTTCCACCACCCCAAGTTTGTCTGGCACACAAACATGTACATACTACATACGTCAGCCTAAAAAATATGAGTGGAGAGCTCTGCGGAATTTGCCAGCAAAATAAAAGAAAACATTTCGGAACACGTTGAAATATTCATATATAACGAGTTTCTAACACATTTAGGCAATGTTGCATATTTGTTCAAAAGTCGTTGGTTATTTTACTTACTTCCAATGCCTGGTCATCTCTCAATCAGGATGTTTTGTTTAGTTGCGAGTAGCTGATATTAGATATTCTGCAGTAGGCTTACGATCGAAGAGTTTGGTTTTAGAAAAGCTTTAGAAAATGCTGCACATGTTTTGCAACTTTTTGGGCACTCTTTCGCCGTGTTGGTTGGCGTGTCCTTGCGTTGCGCCATAAGATGGACAGGATCATGGACAGGGATGTTGGGATGTCGGCAAATAAACGCTTGTAGGTTGTATAAAAATTGTATATGCAAATGAAGGCAAACAGCAGCAGAAACAGAAACAGAATCAGAAACAGAAACAGACAGCGACGAGCGGCAGCAAAATAAAATAAAAATAAAATCATTTTGTTTCCCCCTTTCCCATTTTGTTTGCCTCTAATGTGGAGGTGAAATGGACAAGGGCAGGACACCCGGCTTCCTGGACGGTGTCACTCCGTTTAAGGATGCCAGGACCCTTCAGGGATAACGAAGGATGAGTGGCCAACTTCTTTCAGTGCCGGCCTTTTACTTTTGTTTCCTCTTTTTTTTTTCTGTCTTATGCACGAGAGATATGTACTTATATGTATATGTATATGTATATAAGTATGCTGGCTTTTTCGTATGCCGTGTTTTGTATGCCGTGACTCCTTCTCGTGACTGGGCCTATGAATTGAATTATTAAGCATGCTCTCTCGCTGCCAGGTCATTCAAATGCAGAAAGCGCCGGCAGCAAGCGACGCGATTTTCTGCTCAAATGGAGGCACAAACTTCAGGCCAAAAAACACAAGCAGAAAAGAACATAAGAACATAAAAAACATACAAAAAATCAGGAAAGTAAAGCCTGGCGGAGAGGAAAAAAAATGAAGAAAACAGTGGAACATTTGCACAACGGCAAAGTGAAATGAAAATGCGCCCCTGCAAATAAACGAAAATTAACCAAATAACCAAAGTGAGACGAGCTGAACTCAATCGCAGCTCAATTGGAGTCCTTTACTGCCAGGCTTTAATAATAATCATGTTGGCTAAATAAGGATATACTTTGTGGGTCCTTGATTTTCCATTCAGTTTTAAAACATTATTAGTACATATAACTGAACAAACTTAAAATGTGGCTAAAATCAAGTGAATTAAATGTAAATTCAATGGCAATCGATCGATCTCGGAAAATATTCCGAAAGCTGGGAAAAAGGCGAAGAAAATGAAATACTGCAGTTTTGTCCACTTTAAAAACTCGAGAGCTGACCGAAAACTTTGCCCTTTTCACAGCTCGGACTGCATAGGCGTAGAAAAACAAGGAAAAGAGCAGAGCAACCTAAATGTATACATAGAATAAAAATAAAAATGAAAATAAAAATTACAAACAAGGACGCAAACTTTTCTAATCTAAAAAAGCACAAAGGCAAACACCAGGCGTTCCTGGGCGGTGGGCGATGGGCGGTGGGTGGTGTTTGGTGGGCGTGGAGTGTAGGCCAAGTGCAAAATAAAATTATGGTATTAAATTTTCATGTCAATTACAAACGGCGACAGCCAGCAACAGCAAAAAAGTGTAAGAAAGAGGGAGAGCAAGCGAGAGAAAAAGAGAAAGAGAGGGAGAGAGAAATGGGCGTGTGGAGTGGGTTTCGGAAAAGCCAAGAAGCTGGCCATAATAAATGACCTCCACCTCCCCCCCTGCTGGCAATTTCCACACCCCTGGAAAACCACCCAATGAAAAGCAGGTGTCAAAAGCAAGTGGCGCACTTGCAATTACAACAAAAAGCATTCAGGAGCCACAAAAAGGCACGCAAATTTAAATGAAATTTCAAGAAAATGCTGAAATTATGGCGCACTTTTTTGGGCTGCTGCAAAGCCAGAAATTAAAGCAGTTGTTTGCTCAATCTTGGCTGTGGCATTTTACCACTTTTACAAAAAAGAAAACCCTTTAATTCTACTTGTATTTTTAATTAGTTGTGTTATTTGGTTGACCCACTTAAATGTACTTTTTAAGGGGCAGAGCCTTGGCTTTTTGCATAAATACCCATCGATACTTAAGATCTGCATTTTTAAAGTGTGATTTCGAGCAATCGCGCTTTTGAACAAAGTTTTAGCACTAGTTTGCTGCTTATGTATGTGTATTATGTATTTATATACATAAGTACCGATGCTCGTGAGTATTTTTCACTTTTTTTTTGTTAGCCAAGCTTCTTGCCGCTTTTCAAAGTAGGTAAAAAACTTTTCCGTTTCCTTCTCCATTTTGGCCACCTACTTTTGGCCAAAAAAAAAAGAGGGCTTCCAGCATTTTTTCGCATTGCCGTTTATTTCCCTTTTATTTTGTTGGCCAATTTCCGGTAATTCAGTTTTATGCAGCAAACTTTTCTATTTTTTCCCGCTTCGCTTTTCGCAGCGTATTTATAAATAAATATGTTTTTTTTCTCTTTTTTCTTTTTTTGACGATGGGTGGGTGCTGTTCTGTTCTGTTTGGGGTGCTTTTCGTGGTACCCAGTACCCAAGGTCATAGAGATGTGTAAACTTTTGCCCATTTGCAGTTGGGCGAAGCAACAAATGATGATGAACATTTTTATGGGGCAGCACAGTGCGTTTCACGTCGTTAAATCACTGGCAAGGGATCAGAGTTGAGAAGTCTGTGAAGTTGTGTGCACTTTTACGGATTCCATTTGCCATCGCGCTGGATTTATTGTTCTACATTTCAGTTTCGTATATTCTTTTATTGTCGATTATTAAAGTTAAACTGTATGTTTTTTTGCACGTTTCTCAAAGTCTCAAAGTCTTTCTAATCTAAGCGTATATATGTAGTTATTATACTTTATATATTAACTTATAACTTTTAAACTTATTATAAAATAAGTGCTTTCTGAAGTAGACCAAAGTTGATGAGCTGCACTGTACACTAAATATCTCGCTCGACTTTAAATTGACTTCGATAATTTTCACTTTCACAGCATCACACTGCCACGCCCTCACCGACTACACCCGCCTCCCACATTTGCCTTACTCTTAATTTGATTAGAAAAGTTTCGACTTGAAAAAATCTGAAATTTTATGACTCAAAGAACGCAGAAAAAAATGTGAAACAGCAAAAAAAAATACAAAAAAAAAAACAGGAGAAGAGAGAAATATTTTTGGTCTGGTTTGTTGAGGTTTTCCACCCACAATTTTCCGAATACTCCCAACCACCCCCTCCCCCTTTTTTTTGTTGTTGTCGCTATTACCCGTTCTTCCTCGCCAGTTGCTTTGTTGTGGTCTTCACTTGAAAAATTTGATTGGCAAACAAGGTTTTTTTTTTTGCGTTGCTGTTGTCTTTTGTCATTTTTGGCAATTGGCTAAAAGTTAATGGAGTGGGAAACTCAAAGGGGGGGTTTTCCACCGACTTTCAAGCGAATCGCTCGCAAACTACAATTAAATTGCACGAGCATCTAAACCAAATCAAATGCCATCTGTCAGAGTTGAAGCCACAAAGAGTTTATCTTCGCAAATGCGAGGAACTCGGTTATCTACCTTTTCTTTATCATTCAGCTGGCAACTGTTTTAGTTTCTTAAAAATAACTATGGAAAATAGTAAATAGTCGTAAATATTGCAAGGAGTTATAATTTTAAGAAATTTAAAGTGGAAGTAAAAGTAGCAGTGCTTTTGAAAATGCGTACATTGTTTTTTAAGAGATGTCAAACTATTTAATTAGTTTGTGCAGAGCCAGCGTTAAATGCAAAAAAAAGGCCACAAAATAATTATGCATACTAAATCAACATGAATAGCCGTTGTAAGCCAGCGCACCCAAGTGAATTTGCTCAGTGGTGGAAGTCTGGCAGTTGTGGTCATTCCATTAGCGCAGTCCGGAAGCGGAATTCGACCTCTGACCCCCTGGGAAAAGCGTCCGACCAACTACCAACCCACCCACCTCCACTCACCTCCACTCACCTCCACCCACCTTTCATTTTTTTTTAACACACTTATGACGTGGGCGGGCGCCTTTCCTAATTGACTTGAAACATTTTCGCCATGTACCACGGCCACATGACATAAAAAAACAAAAGTTCCCAGTCATTTTGCATTGATTGATTGATTGATGGATGGATGGATGGCTGGTTGGAGGGCTGGATGAATGGATCGACTGATGATTGGCCGGTCTTGGATTTCACTTGCACTCAAGCAACAGCGCCCCTTAAATGCAAGATAAACAAAAGGAAAAGCTCGCAGGGAAAATGCGGGGGAAAATAAAGCATAGCATACTTAGCTGCATCAAATATGAAGGAGAAACATTTTTCGGTTAGCTTGAGTAAAAGTCCTCGAGCCGAGCTCAGACCTCTTAACCCTTGCCAGACCCTCTGGGCTTTTTTAAGTTTACCCTCTTGCACAGAAAGCAAACATTGTGTGAGAGCTCCTTAAAGGAATTGAAGAATACGTTGAAACTAAAAATGTTTCAAGTAAGTCACAGGCTTTCACACATACCACGTGTGTGTGTGCTTTAAAATTAAAGTTTAAATAATATAATAATATATTAGGTTCAAGAAAAGCGTTCTACTTGGCTTATTTAACATGTTTCACATGCCATAATAGCTGAAGACTTGGCATATCACTTAAGTGCTTTAAACGCGACTTACCATAAAGGAAAATGCCCAGGAAAAATGTGGAAAGTTGCTCGCTGCTGTGTTTTTTTTTCTCAGCCTTTTTTATTTTTCGCGGTCCTGCGACGTGTTTTTTGTATTTTTTTTTTGTGACCAAGTGGATATCGTGTTTGGCCTTGGAGGCGCTGCTGTTTCCCCCACTCAAGAAACGGGTTTATGTCGCCAACTTCTACGTCTAGAAAACGCTCCTCTTTACTATTTTTTTTAGTTGTGTTGCGTATTTTTTGCTGTTGTTTTTTTTTGTTGCAGGTGCAACTTGCGTCGGATGCTGAATGAATGGGCTGGATATTTCTCTTTTGCAGACCGGTTGCACAGGAAGTTGGCCAACACGCACACCATTTAACAACACAGGCACACACAATAACAAAAAAAAGTAATTAATTTTTTTTGTTACATTCAGATTTATTGCCGAATTTTTAGTGATTTTTTAATTATTTTTTTTTTAGATTTTTCGAGGATATTTTAAGGATTTTATTTTGCGATTTTTCGGCATGGTTTCTTCGGACTTAAATTACAGACTTCATGAATTCTAGGAACAAACACAGATTGCACTTTCAAAAAAATTTGGTTGCTGGCATTAGATGTTATGTTGTTTATTTCGTATTGTGTTGGATGCAGTATTTGGTTTGTGGCTGTTTTATTATTTAAAATTTAGCTTGTTGTGTTTGCTGCTGCTTCTGCTGCTGTTGTTGCTGTTGTTGTTGTTGTATTGATGGCTTGTTGTTGCTGCGAGCGTCACGCAACCGAATTACTCGACATCGGAACACGTACTAAAAACTTGTTATAGGAAAATCGCTCTTTGGCCGTCGCTGCTGTTGGCGTCTCTGCCGGCGTCGACGTCGGCGTTAACAGAGGCACACGCGCATGCAAAAACAATGTGAAATGCTCCTCCAAGGGGGAAGAACTGTTCCCGTTTGGGACCCCACTCCCTCACCACTCCCCGCTCCCCCCTGCCGCAGAACACGCAGCATGAGAAAAGTGTTCCCAAAAAGTGGAGTTCGCGTGCCGTAGTGTGACTGCTAAAAATAAAATACCCGAGCGTTGCTCCCTCTCTTTCGCTCCGCTGCATGCTCCCCCCTCTCTCCCTCTCTCTCTCACTCTATCTCTCTCTCGCGCTCGCACTGTTGCCCGGCTAGCATGCTGTACTAAATTTAAACGAACTGAAACGAAGGCAGCCTCGTGCTTAAAAACCAGGTCGTCGGCTGTCGGCTGCCATGTTAAGGATATAACAGTTCTGTTTTCGGTAACAGCTCACCGTTTTCCTTTTTTTTTTTTTTGTTTTTTTTTTTTCCTTTTTCGGGGGCCTTCCATATGCGAAGATATCGGGCGTGGGGATGGGGGGTGGGGGGGGGGCTTAAGTGATATTATAGCCCGGCATAAATTAGCCATCGGGCCCGACGCATTAAAATCTTGATTGGTGGCCGGCAGATGCAGCAGCTCCAAACCGAAACAGAGAGAGAAAAAAAAAAACATAAGCGGAAGTGCCACACAAAAGTGACAGCGCCAACAGCATGCCCCACATCGAAATGTGTGTAAAACTATAAATACGAATTTACAGAAAGGTAAAAACCTATAACTCCCACCAGTGACGAATTTTCAATGCAATTTGGGAATCCAGGTAACACACGAAATCAAAGTTACAAGATTAATACATTTCATAGATTATTTGAGCTTGCCTCTATGGAACACATTTATTTGCACACTACTTTTAGTGTTATGTATGCTAAAAGCTTGAACGCGAATGTACCTAGGTGGGGTAATATATGGGAGGAGACATCCCCCGCGGGGGAAAAGTGTTATATGGGAAGGCGAACTCTTGACATTGATAAGACAAACTGGCATAAAGAGTCCCACTGCCACTTCCATTTCCACCGGCGGCGAATGGGTCACCCAAATGCTGGAGCAACACAGTGGCAACTATTAAATTAAACACCCTATTTAAAATTATATTTAAAGTATGTGAATAATTAAATTAAACGTATAATTAAATGCTTATATACATTTCTTTTCGTATGAAACATTTGTTTTTACTTTAAAATGTTTCATGACTCAGTTTGTAGTTTTTGTCAACAATTAATTAAAATTTTTTTTTTAATATTTATATTCATAATTTGTAGAAGTTCTGCTGGCAGCATCCGCGTTTCCACTGTGATCTCGTGACAAAGCAGCTGAAAAGCGTTTTTCCCCCCTTTCGCCAGTTTTTCCAGTTCGAAGAACTATTGACAATTCACGCCACTCTCTCATTTTCCCCGGCGATTGGGAATGGGGTTAAAAATTTAAATAAAATGCGCATGCAAAAAAGAAGCATGTGAGTGAAAAGGCGGCAATGTGAAGAAGGCACAACAGATGTTTACAACAAAGGCCAGGCCCATAATTAAAAGCTGGCCCAGAATGCAACCGAGAACTTTCCATACTCCCGCCCACCTACCGCCCACTTACCGCCCACCTACCGCCCACTTCTTCGCACAATCTCTTTACTTATAAATCGGTTCTGGGTCAGCGCTACTTTTATCTCCTCGTCTCAACATTTTAAAAAATGAAGTAATTTAAGATAAGTTTAAATGCGTACATTTAGTTTAAGTTTTACGTGGACTAAAGAAAAATAATGTTTGAAAAATGCTGGTAAATAGCCACATTTTTGTGCAGTGTCCAGTGCGTTTTTATCTACGTTAATGCGAAATGTTTTTATACACAAATTTACGAGTAACGCCTCCCAAAATAAACAAAAAAAAAAACACTAAGAAAAAATGCCTGCACCAGAACCGAAAAATAAAACAACAAAAAGGGGGGCGTCTTTGGGAAATTTTTGGGCCAGGGATCTCGTTTCGCATTTCATTTTTGTTGTTGTTTTTTTATACCCGTTACTCGTAGAGTAAAAGGGTATACTAGATTCGTTGAAAAGTATGTAACAGGCAGAAGGAAGCGTTTCCGACCATATAAAGTATATATATTCTTGATCAGGATCAGTAGCCGAGTCGATCTGGCCATGTCCGTCTGTCCGTCCGTCTGTCTGTCCGTCTGTCCGTCTGTCCGTCTGTCCGTCTGTCCGTATGAACGTCGAGATCTCAGGAAGTACAAAAGCTAGAAAGTTGAGATTAAGTATACAGACTCCAGGGACATAGACGCAGCGCAAGTTTGTCGATTCAGGTTGCCACGCCCACTCTTACGCCCACAAACCGCCCAAAACTGCCACGCCCACATTTTTGAAAAATGTTTTAATATTTTTTCATTTTTGTATTGGTCTTGTAAATTTCTATCGATTTGCAAAAAAACTTTTTGCCACGCCCACTCTAACGCCCACAAACCGCCCAAAGCTGCCACGCCCACACTTTTGAAAAATGTTTTGATATTTTTTCATTTTTGTATTGGTGTTGTAAATTTCTATCTATTTGCCAAAAAACTTTTGACCACGCCCACTCTAACGCCCACAAACCGCCCAAAGCTGCCACGCCCACACTTTTGAAAAATGTTTTGATATTTTTTCAGTTTTGTATTAGTCTTGTAAATTTCTATCTATTTGCCAAAAAACTTTTGGCCACGCCCACTCTAACGCCCACAAACCGCCAAAAACTGTCCTTCGCACTTACACTAGCTGAGTAACGGGTATCATATAGTCGGGGAACTCGACTATAGCGTTCTCTCTTGTTTTTGGTTCGATTTGGTTCGATTTTGATTTCTCGGTTGTGACAGACGAATGTCAATAGAGGGAGACAGGCGATGTGCCGCTCCAACGCCCCATCACCCCGTCGCACTCGCACAGCTCAGCAGCCGTCGCATGCCCATCAACAACAAATCAATGACGACGACACATGTTGGACATCCCAACTTGAAACCGAAAACTGGAAGTCGGAAGAGATAGTGCTGAGTGGGGACGACACCAAGGAATCAGGGTGCACTGCGAGAAATGCATTCGAAGATTTAAAAATGAAATCATATTAAGTTTTAAATATGTTATATATGTATATGTGCCAACACACAGGGAACCAACGTTCCCTTAATGAAATTTGGAAATGTAAAGATTTCAGTTGCAGTTGCAGAGATTTCAGCAGCCCCGCACACGATTTTCGCTCAGTGTCTCGGGGGACAACAACAATGCGAGCGTTTAAGCATTTGGAAGCAATTACCGCAGCAATGAAGCGTTGAATGAATGGGAATGAATGGCCAAGAACGGCAGATGAGGTAGTTGAGCGGTATGCCGAGGTGCGGAGCGAAAGGGACAGGAACAGGGACAGAGAGAGGGATGGGGACAGGGACAGGGCGCTGCGATGCCGAGCGGGACACACGTGTCCATGTGGATCATTTTGGCCCCCCCTCCCCCTGCTCCCCTTGCAAACGAATTTATGTACATTTTTGTGCATATTTCCTGGGATTTTGGATGCTCGTTTGGCGCTCGGTCGCTTCTTCCTCTTATTTATCGGGATTACTTACTTAGTGGAAACGACAAACGACTTTAGACGGAGAAAGAGGCAGAGACAGGGACTGAGAAAGAGAGGGGGCTAAATGCGGAGAGAGAGATGGGCAACGGAAACACGAGACGCTTCAAATGCCAATGAGCCGCAGATGAATGGTACAGTGAACTAGTAATAGACTCACGTATACACGTATATAAGTGTGTAGCATTGCCGAGGGATCATAAAAAATATGAATAAAAAATATGGATCTTAATATATATGAAATCATATATTGAATATTATGAAGAAATTTGCCTAATGCTAAAATCCTACATTGAATATTATAGAAACATTTGCCTGATGATCAAAACCTATATCGAAAATTATAGAACAATTTGTATTTGCATAAATATTTGTATAATATTTGTATAATATTTATACAAATAAATGCCATTCTGGCAATCTGCACTGTAGTTGAGCCTTCCGAGTTGTTTCCGCATAATCGAGGGCGGAACAGCGGAAGCTGTCTGCCGAAAGAGAGGGCTATACACGGGCCGAAAGAGACGGCGCTTTGCGATCCCCACCAGGCACGAAAGCCTTCGTGGGTGAAGGGGAGAGGGAGAGGCAGCTTTAATCTAATTGCTGCACTCCGGAAAATCTAGAAACCAGAATCCAGAATACGAGCAGTTTTGACTTTGAATTTTTGTATCTTTCTACTCTAAGTTCTCCGCCCCCAATTTCATTCTTTGTCGCTTTCTTCTGGCAGTTTCTTCCTCATTTTGGTTGCCCTTTTACGACGTTGTTGCCGCTTTTGTTTGTGTTCTGCCTCTTTAGTGTTGTTATGATTGCAGTTGTTCGAGTCGCTCTTGTTTTTGTTATTTTGTGGCCGATGACAGCTGATGAAAATGAAAATTTGAAGGAAGCGCCGCCTCAAGTACAGTGGGCTAAACGAGCTGAAAACCCAGTGGAAGTATTTCACTCTTATGACATCAAATGAATTAAAAACTAGTTTGTTAAACAATCGACTTTATACAAAAATTCTATATCTACTTGGGGTATTTTTATCATAACTTGGCTAAAATGAGTCACAAAGCCGTAAAAATTGCCGTTTTGAGCAGCTAATGATCCGATTAATCAAACCTAATCACATTTTTGCTGATTTCCATAAATATATTTTTGACCATTTTTGTTGCCCTTTTTTAAGGGGTAACATCATGATTTTTTGCCAAAAATGGACTAAAATTAAAATGTTCTTTTTTGAACGCCAATCGATTGGCAATAAGATTACGAGCTTAACGAGGTATGAAACTTCATATTTGGGTCGTTACTTTTCATGTTGTGGCCAAAATACCGATCATTTTGATGATAACGACTTTTGAAAAGATTTTCCTCTGCAGAAGCATAGTTTAACAAATAAAATCTGTATTTTTTTTTTGTTATACTCCACTGTATCAGAGCCTCAAATCGCAGCCTACAAAAACTGTATTGCTTGGCACTTCCGTTGGTTTATGCATTTTTTGTGCATTTTAGTGATTTGTTTTTTTGTTGCCTCCTGCTCCCTTTTTTTTGTATTTCGTATTTTGTATTTTGTATTTGACTGTTTGCTCGGGCATTTCAATAGAAAATTTTAAATATTAAAGTTTTGTGTGTGCTTAGCGCCTGATGCCTCCTGATGTTATTGTATTTGCGTTTGATATATTTGTGTACAGCCACCACACCGCTTGTTGCTGCTGTTGTTGTTGTTTGGAAATTGAGTTTCGGCGTTGATACTTCTATTTAGTCAGGCCGAAAAATGTTCTTTTAACGCTCGCGCACTCAAGTGGGTGCGAACGAGAGGGCCCGATGTGGAAGGGGGATGCGTGATGAGCGCTTCCGTTTCCGCCGCTAGTAGGGCAATTATAATGCTACTCAAGCCGTTCGAGCGCAAATAATACCAACTGAAAAAGCGAGGGAGGAGTCGAGGGTAGCAGACGTTGTGCTACCCATTAGTATTTAGTATCGATATCAATAGCTTGCAAATCCATAGCTTTTTTAGTTGTACACTAAGAAGCATTAGGAGCAGTCGTTCATTTCGTATAACCCAACACTTTTGTCATAAAACCGGGCATGGTCAAGTGCTTAAGAAGTATAGGGTATGTGAACTGCTTAAGTATCAATGCAGTTGGAATGAAAAATAAGCACCGTGACTATTGTAAGTCATTGTGTTGGCGTTTCATTTTTTTCTTATTTTCCAGGGGGCACACGTCAATAATTGCGCTCGAAAAGAAGTTAAGGAAAACACAATCAAGCGAGGGTCCTGCCAAGATCTTAACCCCTGTTCCCCCCTGCCCTCTGCCCCTTGCCCCTTGCCCGCTTGCTTAATGTGAAAATCATGCAATGAACCAAATTCGAACGGAAATGATTCACACTCCAACTGAAATGCGATTCGAGTGGCTCGTTCGGGGGCAGTGGATGCGGCGGGTGGAGTGGGGGGACCAGAATGAAAATACAAAAATACAAAAGGTGAGGGGGGATGCCCCGAAGAAGAAGAAGGAGATGAGGAAGAAGAAGAGGGGCGCATCGAATCGAAATTGCGTTTTCAACAATTGCTGCAACACCAGTGACGCCACTTGGAACAACAATGGCAAATGTTTTTCCTTACCCCCTACATTCATGCATGTGTTTGTGAGATGAGCCACTGTCAACGCGGCCAACCATAGAAGGGTGTTCACTACACTGGCCAAAACTAGAAGGGTGCCCTGTAACGTACGTACGTATGTATGACTTAGGATCCTCAGCCTTTTCGCTCAGTGCACAGCGAACAGACAAACAATGTCAAAGCAATGCCAAGGCAAATATTTCACTTCCTGTTCTGTCGCTCGCTGGCGGTTTTCCTCAGCCGCGCTACCCCGACAAAAGGTTCAAAGGTCAAGGATTTTCACGTTTAATTAGACGTGAGACGTTGTTGCCACAGCAGCAGCAGCAGCAGCAGCAGCAGCAGCAGCAGCAGCAGCAGCAGCGGTACGTGGGCGGCAAATGGGCGTGCCAGCATCTGTGGGCGCTGGAGCGGCATTTAAATTTCCAATTAGCCACCCACTGGCGGCAAAAGCTGCAGGTTAAATACCAGAGTGACACAAAGGAGTGTTTTTGAAGCTTAAGACGTCGGCTTGGGCCGAGGAAAAGTGGGCGGGAAAAGTGGGCAGGAAAAGCAGCGTGATGAAGGCAGGTGAGAGGTAGAAGGTTCGGTTCAGTGACGATGAGACATCATTGTGCTCGCAATTGTTGCTCTTTAATTATGCGCCAATTTATAATTAAATGATCTTGGCCATATTTCAATACTTCATTTTGCACTTTGCCGTCCAGTGGAATAATTTTCAATTTGTCCATTTGATTGATGTCTTTTGTGCGATATTAATAAGCTCGCCCAGCATAATAGATTGAGTGCGGGAAACTACTGGGAAATATTAGGATCCAAAATGTCTGTGCGCCTTTGCTGCTTATAAATTATAAACAATTAATCAATGAGAATCCAAATGCCGTACGTTGTTGAATGGCTGCAGTGAAATTGGTTCTAGAACTGACACTACTTTGGCCAAAATAATTGTTAATCTATTACAGGAACAGCGAACATTTGATTCAAATGTGAATAGTGGCAAGTCTTAAGCTATAAACCTATAAATCAACAAAAGAGTAAGTGAAAATCGATTTGTTGATGCAATTTCCTCGTTTTTATCCTTTTGCGTAAAAATACAATTTTGCGAAACTGAAACACGTTTGCACATTTGTGTCTTACTGAGCCGAGTTATCGCTCACAAGGAAACACACATGAAATATTATTTCAGACATAATATATACTAGTATTTAATAACATAATTTCATTTAGAGTATAGCATTTCGCAATTATTTGCCTCAGTTTGCATGTATGCTCGGGATGTTTGCGACATTTTTGAATCGAATGCTGGATGCTGGATGTTGCATGCTGAATGCTTGTTGCATTTCCCTCACATTTTCCAACCACCAGAGTTTCAAGCCGTTTTCTCGACAAGCGACGCATGCCATTTGCCATATTTCAATTGCATTTTAATTCATTTGAGTGTGTGCCTTTTCAGTTTCTTTGCCATTTAACCCCACCGAGGCTGACACTTTTCCCGCTTTTCCTCGCCGCTTTCCCGCTCTTGCCCGCTTTTCCTCGACTTTTCTCGTTTTCTTCCTGCTTCTCCCGCACTTTTCCCCGCTTTTCCTGGGGAAAACCCAACACGCTGCGTCAGCGTTGGAGCCTCGAGGAGTCTGGCACTACTTTAGCATTTAATTATTCTGAAAGAGATATGTGCTGGCACATATTTACGTTCACACTCCATGGGGTTAATGTAAATTTTTGGTGGCAATTTCAAGGGAAACTTTGGGTTTTGGCTCAAGGGATTTGCCAACTGGATTTGGATACATGTGGGCGTGGCGCAGTATGTTAGTCAAATATTTGTCCCTATTTAATCGAATGCATATACAGTTTTATCGGAAAGCGCTAAGTATATATACATATATGTATGAATTCGAAGCTGATCAAGTTTAATGATTTAACAATGATACTTACATAAATACATTTCTACAATTTATATGTAATTAAATCTTGAATGCTGAGAAGTGAAAATCTGTAAAGCACAGACAGCAAACTCTGAATCCAGTTTCCCAGTTGGCGTCTTTGTCTTTGGCCATTTAATATTGTCACTCACAATCGTCAGTTTTCGGTTGTTGTTTTTCCGGCTTAAGGCGCGCTTTTTTATGGGTTTTTAATTTTACTTTGATTTGATTCCCATTCCCCATTTCCGTTCCGCGCTTTTCCCCGCTTTTCCCCGCTTTTCCCATCGCCTTCGCCATGCTCGAATATGTTTTTCTCGGCTTTTCCTTCGCCTTTAGAGGTCCTTGCAGTTTCTTATTTATTTATTCGGTTCCGTTTCTGCTGTTGTTCGCTTTAATAGCTTCATAAAAATTTCTCCATTTGATTTCATGTCAATTTGGCTTACTGGCCCCCCTCCCCCACTTCCCCACAACCCGCCATGCCGTTGGCTGATCAAAATAAAATAATAAAATTCAAGTAAATGAAAATGAAAGGCAAATAAAATTTTATTAACTTAAAGTTGGGGTCATTTTTGCGGTTTGCGGGGGGTTGCTGCTTTTAGGGCGCGTTAAATGTTAACACGAAATATGGCCTAAATGAAAGATGGTCGTAAAAGCGTTTCTTGGCCACCCCACCCATTAATTGGTAATTAAAAGCTGTGCATTTTTTGCCGCGTTTTTGTGTTAAATTGATTTTAAGCCATGTCTGCTAAATTTCAAAATTATAAATTTATAATAAATATAATTTCCCAGAAGCGCCTTGCGAACTACCTAGCTTCAGCACATTTTTTTCTAATGAATGATGAAATGAGGGGATTGTGTTTTAAGCCGCAACTATTTATTACCAACTGGAAATTCGCTTTCCCAGTAGAGCCCATTAAAAACGCAAATTCCGCGTTCGTTGCGATCTGAAGCGTATTTCCAGATTCCGCAATTCTTTTTTATTGCCGCCACTTAAGGCGAACGTTCGCAGTTCCTTTAAAAATAGATTCTAAGTTTGGGGAGTGAATGACGAACCCCTTTTCCCCGCTTTTTCACAACATTTCTCTGCCTTCGCCCCATCGCAGGACCTCAATGTATTTCCGGACTGAGGAATCCCCCTGTTTTTTTACTGGGTGCCATGGTCCGTTTAGTTGTACAAAATATTTCCGCTTTTTCTTGGTTTTTTTTTTTTGCAGCAGTGTGCGCTTGATAAAATTAAATTTATTCATAATTTTTCCAAACGAAGGGAATTTATTTTGCCTGCGTTTTCTTACCCAACATGGTTTTTTTTTTGCCTTGCGAAGAGTGGAGTGCAGCTCACTCAATTTCCTGGAACGATTTGCAAGCACATTAAGAGTGGCCCGGCACTGGGGGCTTTAGGGGGTTAAGGCGGAGCTGGCACCTTGACCAAACGGCTTGACAAATATTGACGAATTGTTTGGCCACCATTCAAATAGAAACGCTAAACAAGCAGCGCACATAAATGGGAAAATAAAACTGAAAATTGGAAAGGTACAGTGAAAAGTCGATCAATTTGCCCAGTTGTAAAAAATTAAAAAAAAAAAACAATTTATGTGTCAAAAACCGAGATACGAATTGGTTAATTAAAAGTTAAAATAACCCTTGAAATCTAGATTTTCACAAGACAGTTAATATATTTCCAAATAATATAGTTGTCATAAGAAGCCGAAATAAAACTAAACATTTGGTGATTTGCTAGGATCAGTTTGCACCACTACGATTGCCTACTGTAAATGCGGGAAAAGCAAATAACAGTTAGCAGGAAAAGCGGAAAAAGCGGGAAAAGCAAATGAAAAGCTGGGAGCAGCGGGCAGAAGGAAAAGCGAGCAGCGTAGTGCGGGAGACCGCACAATAATGGGGAAAAAGGAAAGCAAAGTAGGAAATTATGATATCATCTTTATGACGCCATTATGGTCGCTGTCGCTGTCTTGCTTTTCCACCCACAGACTCGACCCCTTTCGCTCGTGTGTGTGTGTGTGTGTGCGTGTGTTTTAGTGTGTGTGTTAACCACCCACCACCCACTCTGTAAACATGCTATGACTAACTGTCATGACCTCCCCCATCCACCACCCTTTCCACCACCCACCGCCTCCTGCCAGGAAAAACTGTTGTGAATGTCAAAGAGCGGAAAGGCAAGCTGGGGAAAATGCAACAGTTTGGCCCCCGGCTGCCTTTGGGTTAAGCTAGAAAAGGGTTAAGAGCGCCCGCAGCCAACTCACAAGCAGCAGATTCTTGTTACCTACTTTTAATTATTTGTTAAATTACTTGCTTAAATCCCATCGTCTCCCTAGTAGAAGTAGAAATAACCAACTGCATATATTGAATTGTCCTTTTCTCAAATATTTCATGCTCTAAAAAAATGTGTTGGTTAAAATCACAGCAGTACACAGAAAACATTTCTTGTTGATTTCATCTATTCGCCTTTTCTTTGGTCGGTGGCAAAAGTTTTCGCCTGTGCTCTGAGTTCTTGGAAACCAGTGAAAATGTTTAGTTTTGGCCTAAGCACCAGCTGGGATAATTATGCCAAAGTTGAGGTCCCATATCGGGATATACAGATATACCGTACTTTGCAGTACAGTATATACCCCCTTGAATATACCCACACACACACACACACAGCCCCAAAAGCGGCTTTGTTTCGAGCTGTTTTACGTGTTTTGCCCGGCCGAAGTCTCTCATAAATTTAATGATGTTTTTGCCTCGGCTTTCCTTCTTGCCTTCACAATTTCCTTCTTCTGTTTTTTTTTTTTGCTACTCGGTTTTTCGGTTTGTGCGTATTTTTCAGGCTTCAGTTTTTGCTTTTCCATGCGGGGCGGCGGAGAGGGGAGAGGGGATGGTGGGGATGGTGCCTAATGAACGCGCTGATGAGGCGGGCGCATAAAACTCGACTTGCAACTCAGCTTCCAGCGAGCGGCGGTGTCTAACGTTCTAGAAATAACATTTGTAGGTAATAAATTCAAAAGATAATACACCCACAAGGCCTGGTGTTCTAGTGTTCTGGTGTTCTGGGGTTTTGGGGGAGTTCTATTCTGGTTTGGTTTTCTTTCCAGCCTGTTTTCTAGGCTGCACATAACTCGCCAGCGCCTCCTTGCGATTGCTGCACTGCGAGAAAAGCTCAGCATACACCATTCCATGCCAATTGTGATTGATAAGCAAAATACAAGCGCACAATGTGCCACAAACACACACACAATATCTATCGAAATATTAAGCAAATATTGAAGCAAGCTCAGCAAAGCTCGGCTCGCAGTGTATTTATTGCAGCATAAAGCCAAGCCGGCGTATAAATTTAGCCAACTGCTGGGGCGTTAGGGGGTTAAAGCACCACGCACATTGAAATATTACACCTGCAATTGGCGATGGTGGGGCGCGTTTTTGTTTTCCCCACTTCTCTCCCTGTGGGTGGGTGTTAATGAGGTTGTGTCTGCCTGCCTGCAAACGAAATGGGTTGGGTTCTTGAATTCGGGGCTGAGGTCAGAGGTTACGGCGTGTAACGATGCGTTGGCCAATGTCAGTCGCCGTCTTCATCAAGCCAAACTGCGTTGGCTACTAATTTGTATTTCACTTTTACAGTAAAGTCCCCCTTCCCATCTCCGCGCTTTTAAGCTGCTTGGAGTGATTAAATCATGTGACTCTTTGCGCTGTTTTAATTCCCTTAATTCCCTGCACTCCTTGTGCCACCTTAAATAGTATTTAATACTTTGGCCACGCCTCCGAAAGTCGCAGTAATGTGAAATTTTAAATAAAATCCTGCGGCATCCTTCGCATGAAAGCGCATAAAAATCCAGCAATGATATACTCATACCGCGTACTTGTTGTACAACATTTTCCACTTAAGCCACAAGAAAAACCCAAAAAAAAAAACAGATTCTCTTCTTTCGAAGGTGAAAAGGTGGGGCTATACTCGTATATATGTTACATAGCTATCTGGCGGAGGTTTCGAGTGGGCGGCGTGTCATTAGGTTACATGCTTTTAATTACAATTCAGCGGGAAATGGGGGAAAGTCGGGGAAAACCGAGAGTCCAAGGCAACCGCCGCTGTGCCGAATCCCGTCCTGCGGACTCCTGCCAGGTCATCGAAGTTACGGCGGAGTCTCGGAACTCCGGTATCCGTAAATCCCCCTGTTTTTCCTACCCACATATGCAGATTGTCTGGTGGCTCACCTTTTTTGGATGCCCCTTTCTGGTTTTTTTTTTTTTGTTTGTTTTCTGCTGGTGAACAACACAAAAATTATGTCATAAAAATGTTGCTTCTAATGTCGAGCACATACACTCAGCAAAATGTTATTAAATTAGTTTATTAATCAATCATGGGTATCATTATGTGAAAGAGACTACTTTCTAGCTATTTGTGACTTCTCCACATTTAGTGATACAAAAGCAAGGAGAAGCAATACTTTTTCGCTGAGTGCACGTGTAAAAAACACACACACTTGCAGCGAAAGCCGCAGCCACAAAATGCCGCATTAAAATCACAAAATATAAATACAATATGCAGGGCTTTGTGGCAACACCCCCTCCCCCCTTTCGCCACCCATCTGTTTGGCGGAAGGAAGCAGGGAACTTTTATGTTTACGGCCAAGAACGTGAAAGGTTGCCGAGGTCCAGAAGCAAAATGAGTAGAGAGGGGGAGTCGCAGGTAAGTGACTAACTTTCCAAACTTTGCCAGCGATAAAAGGCGCTGCAACAATTCCTTTTCGATATGGAATACTTCCCGTTATAACATTTCAGATCCATAAAAAACAGGACATGAAAAATGTCGATGGAAAAACGCTGTGGAAAATGCGAACCATTGTTCATTTGGATTATACACAATACCCTCCTACGTTTGAATTACTAACTAGTGAAATGATGATTTCATATTTTTCATGGCTGGGCCATAAAAATGCGTTGAAATTTGTACGCAGCCATTTGGTCCCCTCATTAGCAGCGCATTTTCCTTGAAAATGCAATTACAATAAAATGCAGTTACTCTTAAGCCGCGCCAATTAAAATTCAATCTCTGGCCCCCCATAATTCCACGAACTATGAACTTTGCGTACCGCGAGTACAGCAATTTATGATCTTTTAAGCCTGCAACCAATCCTTAATCCCCAATCCCCAACCCCCCATCCCCCAATCCCCAAATCCCCATTAAAGTGCCAGATGTGTGTGGGTCGTAAAATATGAGTGATTCCGTGTACTTTCATATTTCCAGCCTCAACCGCATATATCTTCCTGTATCCCTGTGTCCCTGTATCTGAGTATCTTTGTATCGTTGTATCTTTGCATCTCGCGATTCATTATTCTTTCCTATTGTCATCTATTCTCCCCCTGCCAACCCCCCATCCCCACCTCACTTTTTGCTTGGCTGGTCTTTAATGTGTCACCGTAGACATCTATTAAAACTTCATTCATATTGCGGTTTGCAGGATACACGCGATGAGCAGGATCCATCCACGAGCAGCGCATTCGAATCTGATTTCGGAAATGGAATATGCGGTAGCACGGGGGGCTTGGGGCTTGGGGCTGAAGGGAGGGGCGTGGGGGGAACCCCCGTCAGCGAGAACAAATACCAAAAATTAGATGAGCTCGGCTTCAGCTAGCAAGTCCATCTGTCAAACATTGTGCCTGGTGACAGTTTCTGCGGCTTTTTATTGTTGCTCTGGATGTTTCACTAAAAACAATGTATTAAATGTTTCAAAAGGCAATACTAATATGGCACTCTTGAACTATGAAAATAGATTTCATTGAAAGTATCTAAGAGAAAGCACGACTTTAAGTACAACATCCATAAACATAGTAAACGTAGTACGTTGAAAGTGTAGCGTTTTTTTTGCGAGTGTTTTGGGGATGCTGCTTATGATGATGTTGTTGCCGTTTTGATGGCTCGCTTTACTTTTTCCTGCGCTGCTTTTTGGGGGTTGGGGGGAATGCTAAAATATGAGCACATATCACTCGCTTAGAGTGTGTGTGCGGGTGCGGGTGTGTGTGTGCTCTTGTGTGTAGATGGCACATGTGGCCAGCTCCCCTCCAGGACCCGCTTTTTACCTATCCCCCCTCTCCCAGCTGTCGTGCCCCCAGCTACCTGGCAACCATATGTGGCCTTTTATTACGATTATGATTACGTGTAAGTGCAGGAGTTGGGGTCCTGCGACTCAGCCTTCTGTCCCCGGGCTCCATTAAAGAAATCAGAAGCCGGCAACTGCTGACAAAATCAATGTCCTATATATACAAGTATGTATGTATGCGACAACATCATTATGCTAATCACAATGATTAGAGCTGGTGAAACCCTGCGACCGAACGTAGCACAAAAAACCAATCTGAAACCTGGCTCCCAGCAATTTGTCACGCCGCCTGCGAAGCCAATCGCTTTTATCAAACGCACCAGATCTCGAACCCGAGATCCCAGATCTTTGAAATCATCGGAGAACGAGCTACAAAACCCCAAAAACCTAACTAAGGCAAAAATTAAAACGGGCAATGTCGACAGCTGGTTTTTAGTGAATTTCCAATACCCTGACATCAAGAAAGTGACGAAATGCAACATTTTAATTTAACACAAGTGCCACCTAGAAGCAAGAAATTGTATTGGTGTTCTTCCTGCCTATGAAACTACTTAAATAAATTACTTGAAGATTTACTATTTTCATATCTATAAGAAGAAACTCAAGCGGCTGCCATTGGACTCCTTCTCGTGGCAAACGATTAATTTGTGGAATAAGTTCAGCGGTCAGTTGAGCAACTCCAAGTCCAAAGACAAAGACAAAGACAAAGCAAAAGCCAAAGCCAAAGCCAAAGCCGAGTTACGAGCCAAAGCCAAGTTAAGAGCCCAGGGAAGAGCCCTGGCTCCAGTTTCAGTTTCAGTGCCAGTTCCAGTTCCAGTTTTAAGACAAAGACAAGTTCTTGTGTTATTTAATGTGGCACGGCGACGGCGTTGGCGATGTGCTCATTGATAATCATAATCAAGCTAATGACGCGGCAGCCGATAAGCTGCACTGTGAGAAAAGGTGACCTCGAACGTGAACGTCTTTAAATTCCAATTGAAGAACTGTTTTGTTAGTAAAATCAGACTTTAAAGCGCACAAGTTGCGAGTAAAGAAGTTGCTAAAGAGTTTGCAGTCAGCACTGGTATCTGAAGTATATTTTTTCGAGTGCACTGCGGCGTGTTCCCAGTCCCGTTTTTAAGAGCAGGGAGCGGCTTTAATGATGATATAGCTGCCGCATCCCAGGCTGATCGCTCCGCCGGCAAGTGACGATATCTCCAATTGGCCCGAAAACATTCCTCAATCCTGGCCGTGGCAATGGCGATGGCGATGGCGATGGCAATGGCAGTGGCCATTGGGCACTTGCTACTTATCCGGGCCAATTATCTCTGGGAGAAAAACCGATTGGCCGGCTCATCGAAGACTGGAGTGCCGGACTACTGGACTGCCGGACTACTGGACTGCTGGACTGTCGGACTAATGAGTGCAATTTGCTTCTTGTCTTGGCCACTAAATGCTCGCATTAGTTTAGATAAATAGCTTAATTAATACGTTTAGTCTGGCTGGCAGCTAGAGAGAGCCTCCATGCCCGACAATTACAACAATAACGAGCGGCAATTATTAGCCTAATGGCATTGTTTGATTTCCGCACTGCACTTTTGGGCGCCCTATAGTTCGAGTTCCGCTAAGTGGCCAGTATCTCGTGGAGTGTGGTGGTGTTGGTAGAGTGGGGTGATGATGGAGTGCGGGGGTGTTGTATATAGTATAGTGTATAGTGTATAGTGTATAGTGTGTGTAGACGGGGCTATTTGGCCTGGCCAAATAGATAGATGGCCGCATTCAGTGGCCCGATTAGAGCATTCCTGCACGCCGCTCCATTATACCAATTCGCACTAATGGGTGCGAGTAATTCTCGCCCTTTCATCGGGGAGCACTTTCACTGATGGAACTGCGCCTGTCGATGCGAATGGTGTGCCTTGACAAAATGGAGTTTCCAAATCCTTGGCAGTTGTGTAGAAGTCTTTGTGTATATTGTAATTTCTTTGTTATAACCACTAATGGTCTCCATGACGGCGCGCCTCCACTTAAAAGCTCATACATATATCCGAAAAAAGCCACACCTGAGAGATGGGCTTCCGGCGATTCACTCAGCGTCAGCAGCCAGCAGCCAGCATATCGAAATCAATTTCTCACGTTTTCAGTTTCATCTTGCTGGTCGATTTTAGAGCGGTTTCCCTGTGTCTAATGACTGCTCTCCAGATCGAAGGCGGCAAAGACAAAAGGTAACGCTGATCCGCGACCTATAAAGCCTATAAAGTCTAACCGAAAACTGAAAACTGAAAACCGAAAACCGAAAACCAAGAAACGCCCCCGTTTCGGCTGAAAACAATGAGCGTGACTAATGCAAAATATCCGAGATACCTGGCCGCGGTCATAAACACCTCATCAGCGGTCATTACGATGCCTTCTCTGAACGAAATTAGAAATAAATAAGCCGCAAAACCGTACGCAATATGTCTCAATATGTAATTCGGGGTCATAAATCGCGGCGTGGATCGCCGCTCGTTAAGAAATTAAATTAATAAAACTTAATTTGCACACAGGGCGAATCAAGACGAACGAAACGGACGCCAAATCGACCAAATGACCAAAATCAGGGCTCCAAATGAGCTGCCCACTACTTTCCACAGATCGTTCTCTCTTTTTGTGATTTTTGAATAAACTTTTGTGGCCTATACCCTAACAGAGGGTATATCGATCGAGATATAACGTTTCAAAGGTATTCACAAAAATAGGTTAGAGATTGTGAGCTACACTAAAGGAAAATGTAATTATTACTTGTAAATTAATTAATTTTAAAGATGTTTATATCAAAGGGTATTATGCAATTGTAAGCTTTTTCGTTTTAGTTGGCTACAGACACAGACGCACACACATGTATGTATATTGTTTTTACTTTACTTTTGCGGGGCGTTTGCGTCGACGGCATTTTTGCTGATAATGATCGATTTGGCGCTCGAGAAATGTGTCAAAAGCAACACCAAAGTCACTCGAATGAGTCGGCGAATTTGATTGGCCGGATGATTGATGAAACGGTTTGGATTCGTAGCTTATACAAACGAGGGAAGGGGAAGGGAGGCGGGGCAATAGTATAGTGGAGGGTCCGCCGGAAGGACCCTTATAATGGATTGTTCACCATCGAGGGGGCTGGAGCAAGCAATAATTGGATTATAATTTGTTGGGGCACTTTTATGTCGAATACGATTCCAAATCGAAGCTTAGATGGGCTTCGAAGAAGTATCACTAGGTATAGGTTCATAGCTGCCAATTGGGTACTGTCTTGTTTTCAAATTGATTGTGTTCCATTTAAAGGTAACATATATATCAATGAGTGGTATTCTATTTGCTTCTGCTTTCTACTCTTAAATATATCCCCCCTTATTTTACCAGTTAAATATACATTTTTGCTATGGTCACCAGCCGATTTTGGGATTTTCGCCGATTTGCCTACCAGCTCAACCGCTGCAAATCCAATTTGTTTGCTTAGGATGCATGAACCACAAATCAATTACGCGCCCTCTTCAAAAACAACAACCACAAAAACTGCAGCAACAACAACAACAACAGTTCCACCAATTACAACAACTAAAACAACAGCATCAATACCAAAAAAAAAAGCAGCGGGAAGGAAAAACTACACGGCTCAAATTAATGAAAATCCAATGAAAAGCGCCACATGCAGAGAGAGTTCACTCCACACATTTTGGGCAGCCACAGTCGTGTTCAGCATAATAGCACCACTTGTCAGAAGTACTGCACGTGTAATAATGCCAAAGGAACAAAGAAATCAATATATAAAATATTGTTGTCTAAAGAAATTTGAGATAAATTAACCCTTTTCAATGAGCTGATATATAAATAAAATGTAATATTAATGCAGTTCCATAGAACTTATATAGAAGTAAGCACAAGTGTGTATGACAATGCACGGCAGTTTCTCGGTTAAAACAAATTCATTACGCAACTGGAATGAAAATGAAAACAGGATGAAATAACCCGGCGAGCATGACAAATTGAGGGCCCTTTTCCGGGGGCCCAGCGGGCATACGCATATACATACTTTGGTTTTTTTTTTTTAAGGCCAATAAAGAGCCGATCGCTTAGCGTGAAAAATGCGTGTGAGCAAAGCCACACAAGTCGACGGACGGACGGACGGACGGATGGATGCTCCGCGTTTGATTGAGTTGCATTTCCTGATTTTCGAAAACGAAATGAAACGAATACGAAACTTGCTACGAAACCCAAGACGACTTCTAAAAAATAGAGATCCAGAAATGTTGACAAAACAAATAAACAAAAGTTTGCGGCGCAAATTCAAAGGAAATACGCTAACAAGAATGCCCAAGGAGATGAGTAGAGGCGATAGCAATGGAGATGGAGATGGCGGTGGGAGAAGGAGAAGTTACGTCTCGCATTACAAAGGCTGTCATTATCCTGGCTCGAATGTCCAAGAGCCTTTAATTATATTTCTTTAAAGAGTTTTTGGAGTGCAACTGCAGGCTGTCACCCGACTGATTTATCCCTGGAGGCCCAAGTCCTTGCAGGTCCCGCCCACAGGCGCCTGCTTCCCCGGGTAATTCGATACTTTCGAGTGGTCAACCCCATACATACACACAGAGCTGGCCCATCGAAATTTGATTTCCATGTTTTGGATGTTTGGGTTACGCCCGCGCCGCGTCTCCATAATTTACGATGTCCAGGTCATCTGGAAGCACTTGTGCCCGCTCCTAATTGCAGTCGGGCACGCCTGCAGCTGTCAGCCCCGATCTCCATATCCTCGAGCAAGTCCTCTCAAGTGGGTGTGGGTGTGGACCCTTCGGTCTCTCGAGTTGAGTTGCCATTCCGAACTTAGTTGGAGTGTTCCGACCAGGCACCAGGCACCATTCACCAGGCACCATTCACCAGGACCCCATTAAGATTGGATTGAATTGGTTGCTAATGACCGGCGACGAAAGTTGTCCGCTGGCCGATGATGGCTGCGATTTCAACAGGATCCTTGAGTTATCTCGCCGCCATGGCGCTCAAAGGGTTGCGCTTATCACACATTTGCAAAAGACAAGATTGTATGTGTAGAAACCCGGAGGAAACTATCCAACTATCTCGGTTTCCAACAACCTTGTGGAATCGCAAGGGAGGCACTCATAACATGGGTGGCCAAGGGGATGGTGGTAGGTGAAATAAATACAACTTATCTTAAGTCTATTCATGTGAGAAACTAAAGGAACACGTGACAAACTACATACATATTTACATCTGCATTTTACATACTAATATACAGACATACATATATCTACATACCACGTGGTTCTGGGTGCGGGGTGCGCGGTGTGCGCCGCGGGCTCACTAGTGCGTGCAGCGGTGTGCGGGGTCAGTGGTCCGGGGTCTTACTAAAAGTAGAAAGAAAAACAATTAATAACTACGATAGTATTTATGTATTTAATTATAATAATAATTTAAGGTTAAGCAAACTAACTGTAAGGAACAGCCATTTCTGCGGCCAGAGAGCGCACCTCAAAAGAGAGTCCAAAGAGAGGAGCACAGTTAAGAAATGCAGGGATACCAACTACCGTTAGAATCGCTCTTTTTTTCGCCCCCTCTTTCGGCGTACCTTTTCTTTTTTCGCGAGCATCGCCGGTGAACGCATATAGCTGCTGCGCAAAAGTATAAATTTAATTTATTTACTCAGGTAATCGGGCTTAAAATCGCGGTAAACGCGTTTAAAGTGTTCGCAACAAGTGATCGCAGCCCGGCGAAGTAATTTCCCCTCGTTATTTAGCGTTTAAATTCATTTTTACAAATGACGCATTAAAAATTGCGTTTTCACCACACACATGTACATGCATACGTACATATGTGTGTAAGTGTGCCTGCAATTTGAATAGAAATTGCGTTTTTGTTCTTTTTTGTTCTTGTGATTCCTTCCAAATGTATTTAAAGTGTGTGTTGAAGTGTTTAAAGTAATAAAAAGTGTGTGTCCGCAGTTTTTTAAGTAATAAAAAGATCAAATAGGGGTGCAAGGAAGAAAATGAAGGAATGCGAAAGTCACCACCTACCGTTAAAATCGCACTTCTCGCTCCCCCTCTTTCGGTTATCCGTTCTTTATTGCGCGCAACGCAAAGCGAGCGGGCGTATTTCTACTGCGCAAAAGAAGCAAATTTATTAATTTACATTGTTAATCGGGCTTAAAAATGTATAACGCGTTCGTAATGTTTGCAACAAGCGATCGCGCAGCCTGGTGAAATGATTTCCACTCGATATTTGGCAATTATTCAAATCAAACGGCGGTTTTTATAAATGGCGTTTCAATTATTGCGTTTTTGCTACACCTACATGCATACATACATATGTAGATATGTAAGGTTATGTGCGCGTGAACATATAAGTGCTTGCATTTTGAAAAACGTGCTATTTTTTTATTTTTTTTTTTTTTGTTGTTGTTGTTGTTGTGATCATTTTATAAGTATATAAAGTGTGCGTTTTTGTGTTTAAAGTGTGTGTTTCAAGAAATGAAAAGATCAAAGAAAGGAGCAAAGGGGAAAATGAAGGAATGCGAAAGCGGCCACCATCTACCGTTAGAATCGCTCTTTTCTCTCTCCTCTTTCGGTTTTCCGCTATTTTTTGCGCGCACCGTGCTTATTTCTATTTCTACTGCGCAATATTATAATTTGTACTAATTTATTATGTTAATCGGACTTATAAATTGTAAAAAACGCGTGTAGTGTTCGTAACAAGTGATCGCGACCCGTTGAAGTAATTTCCACTCGATATACATATGGCGTTAAAACAATTCAAACGGCGGTTTTGCAAAAGGCGCTCCGCAAATTGCGTTTTGGCTACCCAATCGCATGTGTGTGTTAGTGTATATGTGTGCACATAGGTGCAAGTGTAAAAGTGCGTGCAATTTTAAATGAAATGGCGCATTTTTTTTCTTTTTGTTTTTGTGATCAATTCTAAAATGTTTAAAATGTGTGTCGAAGGTTTTTAGGTAATCATAAAAAAGTGTGAGAGAAAAGTCAATATTCGTACCTCCCACATCTTTAAAATTAGTTTGCAACAAGTGAGTGAGGTAAGTGATAATATATTGTGATTATATTGATTATATTCGAAAGTTTTCCACATAAAATTTCCCATATTTTAATATAATTACAAAAATGTTTAATGGGTTTTGAGTAGCTAATGTTGCTTCATAGTGTACGGTTATTTCATTCAACATTTTACTCTATGCTATGATATCTTAAAAACGAAATTGCTCCCCAAGTTTCTCGTTTTTCCCCGAAAAGTAGTGCTTAAAAGTCCCCTAACCTGCACGCTGCTGTCACTCCCCAAATACTTCCATGGACTCCCCCCCAACTTCCTCTAACTCTTCCCGATCTTCAAAGAAGCACCGGGGCCCACCCCGAATAGCGGTTCCCCCACTAGAGGATCTGGAAATCAGATTGTCAACATGGCGTCGCACGTGATATCAATGCATTAACGGAAGTGTTTCAATTGTGTATTCCCCGGGTGCCCCAAAATAGCCACGGAAGCAAACGCTGCAGCAAACTTCTGGCTAAAGATCAATAATCGTCGCGCCCCTCCGCGAAGGTAAGGCCCAAAGTCACCCCCCCCCCCACTCCTCCCACCCCAGAAAACATTGAAAAATGTTGCCGCGCGCTGGGCAATAAAAAAAAAGTGTCCGACTTCCCCATTTCGCTTTGTTTGGTCGCAACCCTCTAAAAATCCGAGTACCAAATACCGAAAATGACAAACAGACGCGGCAAATAAATAACGAGAAATGCCATCCGTGTATCGTGTAGGGGGCGTAATTTGTGGACGGGGGTATCACGGATCCGGCGTTTTCCTACCCACTTATAGTGGAAAAGCCGGGACAAATTAACACGCCAGGCGAAAGTCCGGAAAATGCGAGTGATCCGGGATATGGGAGCTTCGGGGGATAGATCTGTAGATGTGTTACCGTAGCCTCTATTTTAAGACTCCGGGCAGACAACTCGGTCGCCTGATCCAGTCATTCCATTCCATTTACATCCCCAGTCGCATCCATGTAGCACCTTTATTAATTGCAGCCAACGAGACGAGCGTTTGACATGTTTAATGCGAAAATATCGAGGGGAGCAGGGATACTGCACACCGAGAAAATGTGTGTATCCAAATTACATTGATAGATTTTAGAGTTGCAGCAGAAAGCTGCATACACAAAGTTTTCACATAGTGAAAACTACCAACGATCGATCTAAGAATTTATAGTTGATAACTGACTTAAAATAAGAGATTCTGTATTTTTTTTGTTGATTGTTTTGAAGACAATATTTATTTTACATTCGAGCGCAATTGTCACTATTTTTTCTCACTGTACACCGCCTTAAAGTCCCGTTCTCAGATTGGGGAACATTTGTCGGTCTATTTTGGTAAACAGAATGCCAGAACGTCTCTCCCCATCGCGGGCAACGTTGACATAGGCTGGAAATTCTTTTGACTCGATCTATTTCGGTGGCCTCCCAGACGAGCCAACATATTATATCTCGCACATATATAGCGATAGCGCATTGCAATCTGCAGACAGCGGATTGCAGACTGCAGACTGGGGGCTGAAGACTGGGGGCTGAAGACTGGGGCAGAAGACTGAAGGCTGAAGACTGAAGACTGAAGGCTGAAGGCTGAAGGCTGAAGACTGAAGACTGAGGCAAAGACAGCTGACGCCAGGCGCGAGGGCAAAGTCGAATATCGTAATGCCATGTGGGGATCTGTGCATCTTTATTCCCCGATCGAAGGGACTCTGTTCGCATGTCTGGCTCGAACTTCTTTCCATTTTATCCCTTTGTGTGAAGTTTTCGTTTGAAAGGGGGGAAAATGGAATGGCGTCACCGAGAAATTTCATTAAAACGCGTTCTGAATGAATGCATTTTTTAAATTTACATTCAAGACTTGGGCCTGATGTGCTGCACAATATCATGCATAAGCCTCAGTCAGGGAACCTAATTCAACTAGAGTTTTAAGCCGCTTTTTGAAGGTGCAGAAAAGGGGAGTCTGAAATATAAGCAAATCAGTGCTATACATTTGTGTTTGCTGTGGCTATTTCCTCCTTTTGTTGTCACTGCTTTACGCTTGCTAAGTGCCAAGATATCCCTAAGTTTGGCATCAATTATGCAACTCTGTATTTCCCCCCTCCCCCCACACTCTGTGCAGTTTTCCAAGCCACTAAGTATACCTTTGTCCCCACTTCTTCATTCATTTGCAATTTCCATTAAAATGTCATTGAAATTTCACTTACAAAAATTTCCCTTCAAAAACCAAACCGAACTGGAGCAAAAATAAAAATTGAGTAGACGAAAGAACGGAACTGAGTTTTGTATTGTGGTGGAGAAGTATGGGGTAAAAGCGGGAATTCGAGTTGGTTTGGGGAAAACTTTAGCTGGCAATTCTATTGCCAAACGCATTTTGCACTTCAATTGCACGTGAAAATGAAAATGGAAGGGGTGGTGTGGTGTGGTGTAGTGAGGTGTGGTGTATTGCTGCAAAAGTCTGCGAAAAACTGAAAATTCAAGCCTGTTAATATGCGTAAGTGTGTGGGGCAGGTGGGTGTTGGATGTCGGATGTTGTGTGGTGAACGGTGGTTAGTGGTTCGGCAAATGGGTGGAATCTCCTGCGAGGAGTCCTGGCGTGAAGTTGTCTCTTTATTTTTCTTCTCGGGCTTCTGGTGCTGTCATTGATATGGCATTTTCCCCAACCACCCATAGTACCTCTGAATTTTCCCAACCTCCTCCACCCCATTTTAGCCTCACCTTCTTTCGTTGTCGTTTTGTCGCCTGTTGTTAATTGTCATTGCGTCGCTTTAAGCCGCTCAGTGGCAGGAAAATGGGAAATGGAAGCCTCACCTTGTGAGTCGGAAAAGAAAATCAGGGGAGGGTGGTGCTGGATAAAGTGAATCAAAAGAGAGGCCAAGGAGCAGCCAAGTCTATCGGACATACTCTTGCCGAATGTCACTTGAAATCGGAGAGGAAAGAAACAGCAGTCTGTAAATTAACAAACAATATATTAATTATGCGATTTTTTATGTATCTATTTTCTATATCATACCAGTTGTCTAGTATTAGATTGGATATTCGAGTGCATAACACTTTTAGCTGTAGCATATCAAAACTTGCTTAGCCCACACATTATAATTCCTCAGGACAGTCCGGTTTGGAAGAGATGATTTTAGGAGCATATGCTTCCCTTCGGTGTGGATAGTTTCTGCCTCAGCCGTTGTTGTTATTGCCGCTTCTGCTGTTGCTGTTTTCACGCGCGGTTAGCGCCTGTAATTGCATTGCCAAGTAAAGGACGAACCGCGAACAGTGAGCGACATTCGTTCGTGTGGCTCTCCATGTGTGCGCTGCACTCGAAAAAACTATTGGTGGACTCTTAAACAGTATTTTGTGCCATAATATTTCTACCCTTTTCGATTTTGGGCAGTGTAGTTTTAGTGCGTATGTGTGAGCGTTGGCGTAAGTGAAATTTATTTCAACAGCCCCCGCCAGGCATTCAGCCCCAAAACTGTCGGTTGGCCAACTTAGGCGAAAAATTGAGAAGCAAGGCACCATCACCAGCTCACCAGCAAGGCAGCATCAACGGCAATAGAATGAAATGAGGCTGCCGGGGGAAGGGGAAGGGAAAGAGAGCGTTTTCCGGGGGTTAAATGTGCCCCAATAGGGGGCGCCATCTGCGGCGCACTGGCGCCAAAGTGATGGAAACCTTTTCGAATGCACAATCTCACAGCGGTTGATCCCGAAAAAAAAAAAACAAAAAATGAATGAAAATATGCAATTTTTAGAGAGAGAGAGAGAAAAATCGTTAAGAGGGTGCATAAAAGGGCCACAGCGGTTTATGGGTTAAACTTTGTATCGTGTAGAGTACTGCTTTCTCGGTTGCAGCAGTATTGCGATGCTAATAGAACCTTAAAAGGTATATGTTAACAAATACGATTTGCAATTGAAATTCCTATCTATATATACACCCACTGTGCCCAAAAAAAGAAAAGGAAAAAATCCCCCAACTGAAGCTGCAAGCAGACGTGTTTCTGTTGCTGATTTTAAATTTTAATTAAAGTGTGGCTCCTTGGGTTTTGGTTTTGGTTTTCGGTTTTTGGTTTTCGGTTTCGGCTGCGACCACTTGAGGTTCACGATCCGCGGCAAAGCAAACAATGGCCTACAAGTAGGGGCACTTCTTGACACGCTCTTGCCACTCAAAAAGCCCAACTATTTTGGCCCCGGGGGCAGCAAAAATGGTGCGAAAGAAGAAAGGCTTTCTAAAATACCCATAACCCATATATATTGGTACGCAGAATGCCGGGCATCATGGCATCCATGACCGATGAAAGTCGATTTCCGTCAACTCATGGTGGGCTATAAAAGTGCCAAAAATCTGCTTAATGGCACACACAGCTTCATAGTCCATCGCCCAGAAATGATCTACGCAATTCTAGTGCTCTGTCTGCTGGGCAGTTGTTGGCCAGCAATGGCCCAACAAGGCCAGAAGGTGGAAAAGGATTCGTTGGCCAAGGATCAAAATACCCGCTTGGCCGGCATCTATGTGAAGGATGGCAACGAAAATGGCCAGCTGAGATTCCTGGCATCGGGACTGACCAGTAGCAGCAGCTCCAGCTCTTCCAACTCCGGACTCAACTCGGCCCTGAATCAGTACATAACCAATAAGCAGGATATGCTGGAGCAACTGCGTCCCACCTCGGACACCACAACAACGGGAGGTGTTACGGGGACAACAGGCACCGCGACCGGCACAACGACGTCGGGTTCCGGAAGTGATCTGGTCACCACAACTTCCCAAGGCGCTATCTACGTGCATCTGGGCAACTCGGGATCATCTTCGTCTTCCTCCTCCTCGTCGTCCACCAATGCGGCGATCAACCAGGTGATCTATGGATCCTCCCCAGTTGCCGGTCTCTTGCCCCAGATCGTTGGCCAGGCGGTGTCCAGTCGAGTGCGTCCCGGTGGCCAGAACAACAGAAGGCGTGTCCCCGCCCGTAGGCGCCGGGTCAACAAGAGGCGTGGCAGCATCAACAACAACCAGCGACGTCGCCGGCGTGGCAACAAGCGTGGCAAAAACAAGGCCCAGGTGATGGTGGTTCGACCAAATCGCGGTTGAGAATTGATCCAAGAGGATCCACCTCCTAGTTAAGCGAAAACGTACTTTTTTTTTCTCCAGCCAAGGAATTTTTTTTTTTAATGATTACTATTAGTATGCGAGAAGGCAACCTTATTTATTTATTTAAACGATTGAAAGCAATTACACTCTGCAACCAAAGTGGTTTTATTCGGGGTAATTATGGTAGCGGATTAATTGATAATTAAATTCTAGCTTTAAAAGAACATATGTACATAAACATATTTCATGGGAATCGTTGCTCACCTCTTGTATGTTTTCCAATCAACCAAACTCCGATTGCAAAGCCTCAAATTTTGTGTAGGCCAGTGGGTTTGGCGTAGTTGCACTAATTTATGGGCCAACTGGTGTTCATGTTCAAAAGGGCCGCCGTCGGTGTGTCTGCGAGGTGCGCTGGCAACGAGGTGCCGGGAAGAACCCCCTTGGTGAGCCCCTGGTCAAGTGCAAGACAAACGGTCTCCGGTCGGCTCTGCATGCGGCGGTCAATGTCTTGATAAATGTCTGCAGGATGGCGTCCGGGGAGTTGCCTTAGCCAAGTAGCCCCTCGTTCTGGCCAGCAGGACGACCCCTTGAGCGACGCCCCTGTTCCATTTCGCGAACTCCTAAATCACCGTCACGTGTCCTGGCTGTGTATTATGTGCTCATGACTGTAATGAGCCTGTAAGTGGACCTAATCAGTGTCATAATAATAGAAATTAATCACTGCAAGGCCATAATGGCATTGGTGGCGAAAAAGGGGGGCCCCGAATGGAGGCGTGGGCGCCCACCTGCAGCTGCTGGCAAAAGTCAAAGTTGAACTGGCTACTGGCTGGCATTTTGCTCTTGTGCGGCTTTGTGCAGCGCTTTGGCGCACATACTTTGTAAATGTTTTGCAATGATTTGATTTGAAATTCATTTGAATTATTGCTTGCTTCCTGTTTCCGGTGCCTTCGAAATACTTTCCTGTTTCCCTTCCACCGCCCCCCAGCCCCTTGCCCCTTGCACCTTGCTCACCCATACCCTCTACCCCATGGCGAGGATATGGAAGGACCCTATGATGTACGAGCAACTTGGTTGGCCTTCTCTTTTGCTTCTCTTCCTGGGGAGTTTATTAAGTACTGCCAAGAATACACTGAAACGAAATTGATTGAAATTGCTTATAAAGTATAAATACTAATGCAACACTATTACTATAACAGATATTTGTGTTGGTGGTTTAATTAAATATACATATATATTAATGCATGTACATTCCCCCAAAACATTCCACCCAATTTTCCTTTTTCGCGCAGTGCATTTGCATAGACCAAATAGCAACTGGTGTGTGAGTGTGCGGAACTTTGTTAATATGCAAGTGAATGGACATTTCCGGTACGGACAAAACGTGCCATGTGCCAGGCCAAAAACCGAGAGCCAAGGTCCTGGGCAAGTCCGCGAAACCTTTTGGGGGAAAATCTGTAGCGGACGGGGAGCCAGGGACACCGGGGGTGGGGCTTACGGTTACAGGCTTGGGACACAGGTTCACAGCCCAAGGACATGTGCTGTGCTAAAAGTCCAAATCACCATCCACTGCCCTTGGAAGCACTCGCCGTTTCGCTTTGGCCTAACATATTTCGCTGCCCTAGAAAGACGAACTTCTCAGCCAGGAATTAGATTTGGAACTGAATAGTTTGGACTATGAATTTAGAACTTGTATCTAGAATGCAATTCTATAGAATAAAATACCATATTACAGTAAAGAATATTTACAGAATATTTAGGTTAAAAGTAATGTCGCGTACACTGGGTTTTATCCATAGAAGCGGAGAAGTTAGAGGGCATTGCAAAAGTCGCCTACTTGTTATTAAAAGTTTACTTTTGCCTCGGCTCCGCTCATGTGTAATTTTCAATTAAAATGATTTGAGTAGACAACTTTGAACGCTTCTGGCAGTGACTCTGCCACTGACTTGGCTTCTGATTTGGACTCGGATACGGTTACGGGACGGGATGCGGGATGGTTTACGGGATACGGATTTGGGACCTCAAGGAAAGGGCCACAAATGCGGGGGAAAATGGAATGCCACAAATACTTTTCCAGGCAGAAATCATAAATCATGCAGCAGGCAAAGACACGAACCGCATTGGAAATCGACGTCGGAGACCCAAACTGCGGCGTTGACACACGGTACGGGATACATCGGCAGGGATATCCGAAAATATATACATAAATATATCCGTGTGTGTATAGAGACATGGACGGACGGTCGACTAAGTGGGCCACAAGTTTCGCTTCACTTTTGAAATAGTTGCAAAGTGGAAAAGTTTGGCATGCAGAGTGTCCACGTCTGTGGTCAGGAAAGGGCATAATTGTGGGGCATCCTCCGTCGGGTCGAGAAAACCAAGGAACCAGGGATCCAGCGATCCAGGGAATGTGGGAGTCAATAAATGTGCGCGTGAGTCACGTGCCAGGAAGCACCGGGATTGCCTGCGATAATCATGACACTTTGTGTGGCAAATTTCTGGTAAATAGCATCGGAATGTCTGACATATATATATTATTTTTGGTTTTATGTTCCATCTTAACCCCTTATACACTCACTAATTTAGTACTATATACGCGTGTGTATGCATGTATAATGTATTTGTATATAATGAGTCACGCTGCCATCACTTCTAGCTGTTTGGCTTTAACATTTCAGTTTTTGTCCAAGTGGCAATGCAGCAAGATGTAGAAACCGATGAAATTCTGCGGTTCCTCTCCTTTTTATCCATTCCTCACCGTTGTCTGCCGATATTTCTCGAATTCTTCGTGGCTTTTTTGTTATTTTTTTTTATCCCTCAAAGCAATGGTCAATTGACATGGCACCAACAACAATTGTGGCTTAGTTGGGCCCCCTCCCCCAGCACTTGAAATCGATTTTTGTTGTTCTGTAAATTTCTTGTATTCCGTTGGCTTTTAATTGCCGTGACGTGTTTGTTCTACCGGTTTTTTTTACCAACTTTTTTCGGCCTTATTGTTTTTTGTCTGTTTGGTTTTTGGGTGCTTTGGCCACTTGACGTTTGATTTACTTAGTACTTTTGTGGTTGCTCTACAAGACCAATTGTAAGCCAATTTTCGATGGGTTGAGTTGGGAGGGGGGGGGGGGGGAAGGTGGGGGAGTGGGGCGGTTGAGCAGGGTGGTAAGGCCTTCACAAGTGGACAACGACCTTGTCGCTTTTTTGCCTTTTTGGCACACTTGTCAAGTGCGCTTGTTCACTGCCTTTTTTTTGGTATGGTATTGTAAAGTCTATTTTTCGTTGGTTTTGCCCGAAACATTACCGCTGATGATAAATGACTTGGCGAATTAATTGCGCAAAAACAAAAAAAAAATAAACACTTTTAAGAGCCATGCACATGTCTCTCAAGCGTTTGATAAATGTCGCTCCACAAAATATTTTGTGGAGATAAAAAATGTCCAGCAAATATAGCATAGAGGAATTTGGATTAATCGCAGTTGAAATCATGAGAACTCATTTCACGGCTTGCAGCTTAAAGTGGCCCACATTTATAAGTTTAAATGTGATAATCATGAGCGTAATTTAATTATGCAAAATATCTTAAGTGGCTTTCAAAGTGAATCAAAAGGTTTTACATTTTCTGAAATCACAGTCCTAATTCGGTTGCCAATTAAGACCCATAAATTGCACGAACTGATGATTATTTAAAGCCGAATTTTCGCCTAACTTGTGTAAATGCAGCCCATCCCCCGCGTTTCGCAACTTAAATCCATATGTGCTGATAAGAAAATTAATTGATTAATTCCGAGTGTCTTCATAATTACATCCATTGTAATAGATACAAGCAAAAAGAAACCAGTTGCAAACTAACCAATCAGCTGCCACCCATTTTGACTAGCTCATCCACTGATTAGACCACCCAGTTTTCCACCCATTTTCTCACCCATTTTCCCACGCCCTTCAAGTCCTGATTTGGCTTTGATGGGTGATTGAAATTTTGCAGAGCGCGTACAAAACTTCAAGCACAGTTAATTAGGCTCAATCAATATACAATGACAACAAGAAGGTGATCGGAATGGGGCCAATAATTAAATCTAATTAATTTGCAGCTGTCAAGCGAAGAAGCAGAAAGCAAGAAAAAAGTAATGGGGAAAATCAGTGGGGAAAAAGGGGTTTTAGTTACACCTTATCGATTGGTAGCCCCGTCATCCTTTAACACCCTATTTCATTGCACTTTTGTACAAAAGTCAGTTTCCCAGCTACCCACAGAAAAATACGGAATTTTTCGTCCTAATGATGCCTTGCCCCAAAAATCCCCAAAATACCATCCTCTTTTAATTATGGGGCTCACGAAGGGGACTGGGCGAAGGGGGTGTTGGTTGTTGCCTGTCTTACATGTGACGTAAATCGGAGTTTTAGGTTTTTTTTTTTTTTTTTTTTTTTTTTTTGCTGATTTCGGTACGACCTGTCAACCGAAATTTTGCTGCCCCCCAAAAAAGGGGGAGAAATTAGTTACATCTGAGAAAAGCCATAGTTCATATTATAAAATATTTCTTTGCTCGAAAAGGTATTCTAAATAGTGGATATTATTCAGTTGGTAACTAGGTTTTATGAATTTACCATTTATGAAATTTGTTGTATTGTTATTTGTTCTGTTTGACAATATGCTGTACAAAAAACTTTGCTTCATCTAAATTGGGATATCATAATACCAACTCTACTTAACTTTACTTCACATCTACAAAAAAAAGTTAGTCAAGAGTATCTAAGAAGTCGAAAAACTTCAGTTCTGTGTGAAAAGTCGACTATAAAGGAAAAACAGAGAAAACTTGAGGCAAAACACTTGAACATCTAAATCAAATTAATCCCAAGAAAAGACTTGCTCCCTTATGCGCTAGGTGCACTGCAAAAAGTTTTCTATATTTTATATTAATATTTGTCCAAGAAAAGGAGTATCAAATAAATAATTTAATCATTAAAATTGTATTTCCTGTTATGTTTATGTTTTGAGTATTTAGTATAATTTATTAATTCCTAACGTTACCATTTGTATTTGGTAAAAATGACTAATTTGTTCTCTATGTGTAGTTCTGACCCATTCTTCGTCTAGTTAGCCCACTTTTTTTCCCCTTTTTTTGTAGCCTACTGGCAGGCGTAGTTTTTGTGCTTCACTTTGCTTTCGGCTCAAGTGCGAACTTGTTAAATTTACGCAAGGATCTAGAAGCCTCAGCACACGCATACGCAATTAGGAAAAAAGGGGGGTTTTTGCAGGTTTTCCCAGATTTCGCCAGATTTTCCCGGGATTAGAGAGGTCCGAGGGGAAGTTGTAGCTCAGTTACGCAAACAAGCAAATCAAAAAACCATTTGACGCACTTTCATCATCAACGGGTATTAGGAGCGGGCTTAGGGGCGTGGCACCTGCTGTTGCTGACACATTCGAAACTGCCAATAAGTCGGAACCATATAGCAAACATACACCACCCCGCCCACCCTGAAACTATTCCCTTTTGGGAAACTCTTCCCCTTAAGAAGCTGGAAATGCATGGCGAAACAACAACAATAACAAGCTGCACTGAGTGGAAAGGGGGCTGACTTAGAGTGGGGAAGGAGGTTCTGATTCAGATATTTTTGGATGGCAAGGGGTGTTTGAAGGGGAGCATTTCCGTTCCCCCACACTGCTTTCTAATGAGCATTTAAGTCTGGGCCAAAGCTTTTTGCATAAGCTTGCAATCGGTGAAGAGTCTTTAAGGAAACCGATAGATAAGAAGATTACCGATAGCCACGTTGCGTCAAAAGATACAAACTTTATAAAAAAAGGAATCAATTAAAATAAAAACGAAACTATTCAAATAAACTGTAAGTAAACTGCATTTTGAGTTACATTTCCTCGGTCTACCTTGCAGACATAAACATAGCCCCATAAAATCAGATGATGTAACGTAATTTATTAATCGCGATAATTTCGATGAATTCTCACGATGTCATCGCCGTTATCGACTGACCCTTCCATCACTTTCCGCCCTGACTTTTGCTTGCTTGCAAACATTTTTCGGTCAAGCAACAAGAACAAATTTTCGGCTTTCCTTTATGCTACTCTCTTAGTTTTTTTTTTTCTTTTATTTTTTTTTTTTTTGCACTTTTGTGGGTCAAGTGCTGCTTTTGATGCTGACGTAGCCATCGCTTTTATGCTGCTGCTTCTTCTCCTTTTTTGGAGTAGGAATTAAATATCAAGTGTGCGAGTGTGTGAGTGAGTGGCCGGCACATGTGTGCTGCCTCTCCCCCACCCCCACCCCCAATATATCCATCTCACTTGCACCCAGGGCATGGCCTTTTTTGCATATCATCATACACGTAAAGTTTGCTTTTGCTTTTTGCCTGCTTGCCGTTGTTGTTGCTGTTTGTTTGTTTGTTTGCACGCCCCGTGTTCCTTATGCTACCCATTAACTGGCCTAGGGTATATTCCATACGCAAACATCGCCGAATATGGTACTAAATCTCTTATTTGTATACCGCCTTTTTAAAATTGCAGACATTTAATGATTTTTAATGGAGTATATTTTGTGGCAAACTCGAATAGGCTCCGCAACATAAATGGGTCGCATGGTAACAGACGCCTATCAAAAATAATGATAATCAAATACGTATAAATATTTACAAGGCTGCAGTCCGATTGATCAAGTGCAGGATAGTGCCGTGTTTGGCAGTATGAAATCGATCTGCCTGTTTTCTCGTTTCTGCTGGTGTTCAAAAGCCCACACATCACTTTTGCCCTCACACTCTCTCTTTCTTTCTTCTGCCCGCAGAAGAGTGCTTTGAGCCCCGGACCCGACCAACATCCTCTGCGGAACCCCCTCTTCTGCCCTGCTCAACTTGAAGTTCTTGTGTTTGGGTTAAGTGAAAAGTGATTGAGCAGATTTTTGTTGCGAATCTTTGGGCATCCTCCTTCTTTGTTGTTGTTGTTGTTGTTGCTGCTGATGCTGATGCTGCCCGCATTTTGTTCACTATTTCAGATGCTTTTGTTTTTCGACAGCTTTTAATTGTTGCCTTCGCCAGCCGGCTTCCTCAGCGTTTTCTGCTCTGATAAAACAAACACAAAAACTGTGTGCAAAAATAAGCAGGAAAAAAATAGAATATATTGAGAAATTGCTTTGGTTTTTGTCTAAATTTGATTGACAGCTGATCAAGATGCGGAGACCCATGATTGATGAGTGCGGTAAATCAATCAATCAGTTGATTTGAGTGCACCCGCGGTTAATAAAGAGTTCAATCGAAAGCTATGTGGATAACTATTACGGGCAAGAAAAGTGCATCAATCGACAGTTTCTTTTCAAGATAGATTATCTTTGTTCATATGTAAATATGTACATACAAATTGTATATGTTTTAAAACCCACAATAATTGATCAATAAAGGATGGATATGTAAATGGATTGCCGTTGCAAAAGAAAATGCCATATGCACTTAAGCACACTATAAAGGCGCACTGTCCTCTTTGCCTTCAATCGTGCCATCGCCATCAATCTCAATCATCGTAACTTGACTTCGTTTCCGTTTTGGAAACACTTTTAGGGTTGCCGCTTCGAGAACATAACTGTAATTTCGCAATTATTGTTTGCACAATCGCGCATCATCAATCAAACGAACCGAGGAAAACCCACAGCACAATCAGCACCTGGTACAGTTCCCCATGTTCCTCACTAACCCCACACGAAAAGAAAATGTTTAGACTGAATCCACAGAATAAATAAATATTATTAGTTACTAGTTTGAAATCGGGCTATTGGTATTATGCATTGTTGTTACCTGCTGGGCTTACATTAAATTAAATGTTATATTTCTCGAATAGTATCCTTTTCAATCAGCGTCATGTCTAAGATGGAGTGTTTAAAGGTACCGTCTTAAATTAAGTTGAAACATCATATTTTTGAAATCAAGTTTATTCACAGTCTACCGCATTATCATTGTCGCACTTTGGCGATTTTCTGCGAAGCATAAATCAAAAGCGGAAATGAACATGGCATGTGCATTCATGAGATCGACTTCATTAGCAGCTGCTGGAGCAAGCTCTGATTGTTTTTTGGTTTCAATCAAATCAGCAGCAGTTGGCAACTGAAATAGGAATACGAGCTCGAATGGGAATGTGCGGAAAGAAAAACGGTTCCAGCCGGAGGACAATTAGTGCGAATGCTAATGAAATCGAGGCACCAGGAGGAGAACTTCCAACTTAACAACCGAGAGTACTTCATTAGGTTCCGCATCGGAATCGGACTCGGAATCAAAAGCCCCCCGTTCCACCGTTCCATCGTTCTCCAATCCCCCAATTCCTGCAGAGAGTCCCCACAGAGAAATGGGTAGCCACTCATAAATGCTGGCCCTGGGTCCAATCAGAATCGGAATGAACTCATAATGCAAACGGCATAGTGGGCAACAAACTGAGGAGATGGTGTCAAAACTTTTATGTTGAAGAAGGATGTCATAATTAACTTAATTTATTATAAATTCCAATATACAACGGGTTGTAGAATCGCGTATAGGAACGAAGTAATCTTTTACTTAGACGAGGTTGTAATTACAACAATATAATTAAATATAAAACAATATAATTAAACAATCTGCACTGCAAATATATAAATTGATGTTTGGAATGCGTTCATAATAAGTTTTTTTAAAAGCTACCAAACTGCAGTTCTTAAAGCTATTAAAAAACTCCCCAACGTTCATTTTTTCGACCCACTGTTCCTCGGTTGGCTAATTAAGTTTCATTAAAATTTTGGAGAGGGAGCTGGGGCGCCTCTATACGTCTTCCATTTCGGGATATATTGTTATATCTTAATGCCGCGACTCTGTATTTATCATTGGCTCATTCGGTGTTTTGTGTATCAGTGTCGTTTGTCGCTCTCGTGATAATCAAGATTTATGCCTGGGTGCATCAAGAAATTTCAGGAGTCCGATTATCGAAAGAGTTTGTTATTATTTTTAGTTTCGAAAGAGATGAATGGATTTTTAATTGGGGCTGCCCTTGGTTTGATTCTCAGCCCTGTAATTTACCGAGTTAACTTTAAGTGCCCTACGATTTCTGTGTAAATCCTGCACGAAACGTTAAGATTAGGGCCTGCATTTTTGATACAATTTGCAGGAAAAGGAAAGTGTAATCTAATCGGAACTTGGCTAGCAACAGTTGTAAATTATGACACACTCACCGAGCAAAAAGAAGAAAATAACCGTCACACTAGACTAGGCCCATAAAATATTACCCAAAGCACTTGCAATAATTCACTGGCCTCTCGCATAGTGGGTTAGTTTAGTTTTCTGCCTTCACTCCGACTTTTCTTTTTCTTTTCCTACTTGCCTTGCACCAAAATGTTTCCAATTCCATGAAAAAAGCGAGGAGAAGGAAAAGGGAATGAAAAATAGTCGACAAATGATAATTTTGAAATATGCCCATTGATGAGGATCGCTTTTCTGGGAGTCGGCTTTGGTTTTAATTGGGAAACGAAACACGAAATTGGAGACCAGGTTGGGATTTTCTTCTAAATGTGTTCTATAATATTTTATAATATGTATATCTGAATATCTATTGTGGTTTTAATAAGTTTAACAAATAAAAATCAAGTACGACGAAAACGGATTTTCATATACGTTTAAAAATAGAAAAGTAGAAAAACAAAAATTATGAGATATTCTATCGATCTACTTTGCATTTATCTTCATTAGCAAACCGTGGTCAAATATTGTTGAATCTCAGAGAGTACATGCCAAATGGGAATAAAATATTTCAATTGTCATTTGTTGCTGTTTCTAATTCGGTTTCTGTTCTCGTTTTCCGCTTCTGTTGTTGCAATTGCCTGCATTGCAGAAGGTCGTAAATTTATTGCAAATAAATTTATTGCTCAGACTGGGGGTCACCCATCCCCCTTAAAAAGCTCCCCTAATTCCCCCAAAACACAACAGTCCAGTCTGTCAGCTGTGGAGAACATGCGACAGTGAATTTTCTCAAAAAATTGAAATCCCCAAAAAGTTTCCGTATTTCCTGCTGCTGTGGCCTGTGAAAATGAAAGGAGCCATCCCATTTTGACTATCCCATGCATATTAAGTTGTTCTTGTTGGCCTTTTGCACCACAATTATTCCAGGTTGTCACAAAAGTCAGGGGCGGACTTGAAGTACGTTTACAACGGGGCCTATGCAGCTGGCACCGACTGGCGAACTTTACAAATTGAAATGTATTACTTTGCATTCAGATTGGAAAAAAAAAACTTGGCTAATAAGCCATCAATAACAAAAATCAATTGTTAAAACATTCACTTATTATATACATATAATATTATTTTTTCGTAGATATCAGCAATAATGAAATGGATACCACCTCAGCCAACCAATACTCATTAGCTGCTACAAATTATTAGCCATTTATCAGTAATTCATTTTGACATATTAGAATTTCCGAATTTCCAATTATACATCATATTTGGGGCTAACATTTGTTTGTGAAATTCTAGTGTTTTAATAATTGCATTGCTTCGAGATCTGATAGGTTTCGTTGAATTTCAGCTTTCACTTAATATGTATGTCCCCATTGAAAAGGACTTTTCTCCATTGACTTCAACTGATGGCTTTTACACCATTGAGAAATGTATACAAAAATGTTCGGATAAAACAATTTTCGTAACCCAACATTTAATATGGCTATCATATGCTCCTGCATAGGCAAACTCAATTTGTTTCTCATGAAATGTTTTTGGTGAACCCCAGATATAAATAAGTTGGCTAGTATTTTGTGTTATTCGCTTATTATTTATGCTTATTGATATTTTGAAATGAAACAATTTACCATCGGCAAGCAATTTTCCGCAGTGTGTACTTTCCCCTCTGCAGATTTTAGTCTTAATCACCACATGACGTGGCATCATCGACGTCGGCCTCGAAATCTGGTAGATCCGGGGACACCGGGTGCTATAGTGGGATATTGGGGAGAGTGCGTGTTGCTTATCAATGGAAACTGCTGATGACATGGAGGGAATACATGGAGGCGAAAGCAGGACGAAGAATCCGAGTCCGAACCCGAATTCGAAGCCGGAGCCTGTTTATACGCGTATACGCTCGTAGTTCCCCGGCCGAGAGCAACTAAATTAAAATTATTTCAACTCGAGTGGATAGCGAGCGAAAAGAGTCTTCGGCAAATAACGGAGCCATTAAAACCAGTTGCAAGAGAGGGTTAAGCGATGGAAAAGGGGGCAGGCAGGTGCAGGTCTGAGGAGCATCCCTGATTTTGATTGCTGTTTTGCAGCCACCTGACGACGATGTTCTTGTCGTATCAAATTATAAATACGTATGTATGTACCCCGGACGGCAGATGCACTGAACGGACTCCAAAAAATGGGGAGAGCCCAATGCAAATAAACGTGCTATTTGAGCTTAAAGGATCGCAGTGTTTATACTACAGTATATACATATATACACTAGGACCACCGATAATTGAATCTGAACCTTTAAGATAGGCAAGAGAAAGGTATAAAAGCTAACAAAAACGTACTAAAAAGTTTCAAAAGCAAGGTGTGCGTAAAGATTATTTTTAGAGCATGCCCATATAAAGCTCAATAGTTTCCACTGACTTACACTTTCCTCCTGACAGTAAAGAGTTCTATAAAATCTCATGACACAAACGCTTGACCAGTTTTAAGCAATTCTCTCAGATGCAAAGCCATTTCAGGGAAAAAGGAAGTCAACAAGTGAAAAGTCAAACAATTAAAAACTCAATTAGCGCCATATTGAAAAGCTGCCAATCATTTGTCACCTCGACCCCCAACGCAAAAAGAGACAATAAAAATGAAAAAAAAAAGATACTACCGACGAGCTGCAGATACATTTGTATCTATGTGCTGGGCTATAGACTATGTTTGTTTGCATTGTGCGCCGCAAATTGGTCAAAAGTACAAAAATATCAAAGATTCGACCCAAAACAAAGGCACAAAATCAACAGCAGGGGAAAACCCAAAACAAAAATAGAAAAAAAATCAAGAACAGAAGGAGCGAATGGCGAACCAAATCAAACAAAAAGCAAAGGCAAATAGCAAACCTCACAAATAGAGCGTGAAATTGACAAACAAAACACCGAAAAAAAAAACATGCACACACAAACTGTAAAAGCTGCACAAAAACTGCATAAAGGAACTAAAATAAAAGACTGTCAAATCCGAAAAGCAAAAAACCAAAAGAAATAAAACTATACTAACTGAACAAAAAGTGCCACAAATGCAAAATAGTTTGACCAAGCCAAAAGAAGAGAGGAAGTTGTGGAAGAAATGCCAAAAGATACATTTGTATCTACGCATGAAACATGTGACAAAAGCCTTGTTCAGCAATTGAAAGCACCAAATAAATGGTGAAGCAGATGGTAAATTAAACTTCAAATTCCCAAACAAAATCCCCGAAATAAAGAAATAAACTGAAAAATACATAATCTACAAATGATTAAATGGAATAAATGTTTTAATCATGTTAGTATTTGTATGCTTTTATGCCTTTATATGGATATTTGCTTTGAATGAACGGTTAATAAGAAAATGCAATAGGTGTATCAAATATTTGATTATTCCAAACCCAGCTTCTTAAAACTCAAAGTGGCACATATGTACGAGGATATATTGAAGTCATATTCCCTCCGCCCAATGAATTTATAATTTGCCGAGTGACAACTTTGCATGTCTAGACTGCAAAACCCATGAAAGTATATATAGGATAAGGCGCGTAGTGAGGTGCATTCAAACATAATGTCTTTAATGTTCTTGCATTTTCTCAGTTACCCATTTCAGTATTTTTTATTACTCAAACGGAAAGCGCCAAGATACAAGTGCAATTATGGAAATTCATTTGATTTGTGTTTACGATTTTTGCGAACGTCCGCTGAGTGTTAAGCATCAGCGCAGAGGAAGACAGAAAAAACCCATATGAAAAGATTTAATTCACAATTGCCAGAGTTGAGAGCTTTGGGCTACCCGTTAACACATGGCCGCAAAACGCAAATCATGCGCCTAAAGATCTGCGAGACACAGTAGTGCCCCCCCTCTTTACTCGCAGTTGTAGTCGCTTTTACCAACTCATTGCCTCGTAATTAGTGGAAATTACCACTTTGGGGAAATACGGGCAGAAAAAGATAGCTAAAAGAGTGAGAGAGGGACAGGATGATGCGTGGATATTCGCCGCTTGTAATTACAATGCTCTGGGGCAGGCGAAGAGATCGTTCCTTGATCACACCTCTCCTTTCTCTGATGCCACGGCAGAAAGGTGAAAAACGCAGACAGATAAAGAAGAGAAAAACAAAAACGGTTGACACCTAACTGAACCTGAAGATGGAATACCCTTAGATCTTCATTGTTGTCGGAAAAGTGCATTAAAGTTAAGAAACGTGAATTCTTAAACATTTTTAATGGCGCTGTTCCACACTGAATTACTATTTTATTGCAGCCCCTTTATTTATATTTAATGGGTATGGTACCGAGCAAAATGAACCCGAAAGTCCGTATACCCCAACTGCGCCGATTGTTTCCGCACAATCTTACTGCACCTTCGTAAAGGCGTTCGCAAAAGTTAAAAAAAAGAGATAACTTAACTCTGGACATGACACGGCAATTTGTGTCGCCGGCGACGGCTTGCAAAATTAATTTGTGTCCGCTGTTATTATAAACTTTTCCCCCCGCATGCAGTTGTTCGTTTGTTTGCTTGTTGTCTTTTTTCGTTTGTCTTTTTATTGAATTAAGCGTCGTTGGTTTTTTGTGGCTCACTTTCAATTTGTGTCGAAAATGGCGCCCAGCTCAAAAGCCAAGGTGAGCTGACCACCAGGGATGCCAGCTCATTAAAGAAATTTGTGAAAAAACTTGCTTTCTTCAAAATTGTCTCTCTAAAATCAAATGTGGCATTAATACATCTTTGTTACACGAACATTTTTGGTAGCCCCAAACTTTGGTGTTTCTGCGTGGGCGTTCGGCTGTCTGATTTTTTAGTTTACCGCTCCCCTTTTATTGCTCCGCCTAGCCATCAAGTCCGTCTTAATTCTCGGTGGCAATCGAATTCGTCGCCGCCTCTGTGCACTTGACATTGACGTCCCGCTCTCAAGCGGCCCAAAAGCCAGTAGAAGCCCTGTTAAAGGCGAAAACCCCTTTCCAAGAGCCATCCAAAACCCGGCTTCTGCGGTGACTGCGTCTTCGTGGGCCAACACTTCATGCTTCATTTGAGGCCGCTGCCTGTCCAACGAGCCGGAAAGGTAAACACAACCAGGCGACTGGCCATGTCCAGAGCATCCTCCTGCTCAGGAGGAAAATTAGGACGAGGACAAGGAGCTAAAAACTGAGGGCAGAGAACTGAGAGTGGCTAAACACTCTCCCTTATTACAGTCAAAGTTTTGGAGAAACTTTGAGTGTAAGGCAGCTACAAATGCAAGTGGAGACTCAAGGATTAATTGAATAACTAAAAGGCAGCTTATCGCTTGCAACTTAATGATGGAGCTCAACAAAAAGAAGCGAGTATTTTGTACCCCTAAACCATTGTATTTAAATTCTTTAAACTACTGGTACAACCTTATAATGTTAGTAACAGCTCAAAGAAGCTGGGTCCGCCAAAATCGAATTTTTGAAATTTGAAAGGTGGAATCGTTTGACCATCGTTTGACCATGTTTGACCACCAATTACTTTTTTTTGACCACGTCCAGTTTTGAAGATATGGATTTTCGAAAATTTTCGAAAATTTTCGAACTTCAAAAATTTGACTTTTTTGAACTTTTTTTTTTTTAAATCGCAATAACTTCGTTTGACCACGTTTGACCACCCTTTAGAATTTTGAAAAAACTTTTAGTTTAGAAAATATAAGCACTTAAGCAATTAAGCATTTTTCATACCCCAAAACTAAATATTTTCAAACAAAATCGTTTGACCATCCTTTAAAAATGCTTTTTATCGTTTGACCACCCTTTAAAATTTTTTTATTTCGTTTGCTTACCCTTAAAAAAAAATATTTTCGTTTGCCCAACTCTTAAAACTAAATATTTTCAAAAAAAATCGTTTGACCATCCTTTAAAATTGCATTCTATCGTTTGACCACCCTTCAGAAATTATTTTTTTCGTTTGCTTACCCTTAAAAAAAAATAAAAACGATTTCCCACCTCTTAAAACTAAATATTTTCAAAAAAAAACTTTTGACCATCCTTTAAAATTGCATTCTATCGTTTGACCACCCTTCAGAAATTATTTTTTTCGTTTGCTTACCCTTAAAAAAAAATAAAAACGATTTCCCACCTCTTAAAACTAAATATTTTCAAAAAAAAACTTTTGACCATCCTTTAAAATTGCATTCTATCGTTTGACCACCCTTCAGAAATTATTTTTTTCGTTTGCTTACCCTTAAAAAAAAATAAAAACGATTTCCCACCTCTTAAAACTAAATATTTTCAAAAAAAAACTTTTGACCATCCTTTAAAATTGCATTCTATCGTTTGACCACCCTTCAGAAATTATTTTTTTCGTTTGCTTACCCTTAAAAAAAATAAAAACGATTTCCCACCTCTTAAAACTAAATATTTTCAAAAAAAACTTTTGACCATCCTTTAAAATTGCATTCTATCGTTTGACCACCCTTCAAAAATTATTTTTTTCGTTTGCTTACCCTTAAAAAAAAATAAAAACGATTTCCCACCTCTTAAAACTAAATATTTTCAAAAAAAAACTTTTGACCATCCTTTAAAATTGCATTCTATCGTTTGACCACCCTTCAGAAATTATTTTTTTCGTTTGCTTACCCTTAAAAAAAAATAAAAACGATTTCCCACCTCTTAAAACTAAATATTTTCAAAAAAAAACTTTTGACCATCCTTTAAAATTGCATTCTATCGTTTGACCACCCTTCAGAAATTATTTTTTTCGTTTGCTTACCCTTAAAAAAAATAAAAACGATTTCCCACCTCTTAAAACTAAATATTTTCAAAAAAAAACTTTTGACCATCCTTTAAAATTGCATTCTATCGTTTGACCACCCTTCAGAAATTATTTTTTTCGTTTGCTTACCCTTAAAAAAAATAAAAACGATTTCCCACCTCTTAAAACTAAATATTTTCAAAAAAAAACTTTTGACCATCCTTTAAAATTGCATTCTATCGTTTGACCACCCTTCAAAAATTATTTTTTTCGTTTGCTTACCCTTAAAAAAAAATAAAAACGATTTCCCACCTCTTAAAACTAAATATTTTCAAAAAAAAACTTTTGACCATCCTTTAAAATTGCATTCTATCGTTTGACCACCCTTCAGAAATTATTTTTTTCGTTTGCTTACCCTTAAAAAAAAATAAAAACGATTTCCCACCTCTTAAAACTAAATATTTTCAAAAAAAAACTTTTGACCATCCTTTAAAATTGCATTCTATCGTTTGACCACCCTTCAAAAATTATTTTTTTCGTTTGCTTACCCTTAAAAAAAAATAAAAACGATTTCCCACCTCTTAAAACTAAATATTTTCAAAAAAAAACTTTTGACCATCCTTTAAAATTGCATTCTATCGTTTGACCACCCTTCAAAAATTATTTTTTTCGTTTGCTTACCCTTAAAAAAAATAAAAACGATTTCCCACCTCTTAAAACTAAATATTTTCAAAAAAAAACTTTTGACCATCCTTTAAAATTGCATTCTATCGTTTGACCACCCTTCAGAAATTATTTTTTTCGTTTGCTTACCCTTAAAAAAAATAAAAACGATTTCCCACCTCTTAAAACTATATATTTTCAAAAAAAACTTTTGACCATCCTTTAAAATTGCATTCTATCGTTTGACCACCCTTCAAAAATTATTTTTTTCGTTTGCTTACCCTTAAAAAAAAATATTTTCAAACAAAATTCAAATAAATCTCACAATTTTGGCAAAATACTCTCTCTTTCTCTTTCTTACTCCCAAGAACGTAATTGTTTGTTTGTCTGGTTCATGTAAAATTTATTTCAGTAAGCTGTGGCACCAATTCACACGCACACTTGGTACTTGCCGGTACTTGACAATGCATACATACGTACATATTACAAAAACATTATTGTGTATTCTGCTTATTCTTCACTAGTTTCTTATGCTGAGCAACAACAATTTCATTTGCTTAACAGTTACTTCGCTGTCCGACTGAAAAGCTGCATAGCTAAAAATCAGTCGTACGTTTCGTTGCTAGCAAATTGGTTTACATACATACAACCCAGAAAAATTAATAACAATTGTGTTTGCTTTACCATATTGTTATCCAACATAATTTGGGGTTTTCATAAAAAATAAGTATTTTCATTTTTTATTAAATTTGATTTTTTCAGTGCAGATAGCAGAACCGAAAACGTGTATGTGTGTTTTATTTATATGCATGTGTTGGTTCTATACAAATACACCTCCGGTCTTTAATCGTTTCTTGGGAGTAAGAAAGAGAAAGAGAGAGTATTTTGCCAAAATTGTGAGATTTATTTGAATTTTGTTTGAAAATATTTTTTTTTAAGGGTAAGCAAACGAAAAAAATAATTTTTGAAGGGTGGTCAAACGATAGAATGCAATTTTAAAGGATGGTCAAAAGTTTTTTTTTGAAAATATTTAGTTTTAAGAGGTGGGAAATCGTTTTTATTTTTTTTTAAGGGTAAGCAAACGAAAAAAATAATTTCTGAAGGGTGGTCAAACGATAGAATGCAATTTTAAAGGATGGTCAAAAGTTTTTTTTTGAAAATATTTAGTTTTAAGAGGTGGGAAATCGTTTTTATTTTTTTTTAAGGGTAAGCAAACGAAAAAAATAATTTTTGAAGGGTGGTCAAACGATAGAATGCAATTTTAAAGGATGGTCAAAAGTTTTTTTTTGAAAATATTTAGTTTTAAGAGGTGGGAAATCGTTTTTATTTTTTTTAAGGGTAAGCAAACGAAAAAAATAATTTCTGAAGGGTGGTCAAACGATAGAATGCAATTTTAAAGGATGGTCAAAAGTTTTTTTTTGAAAATATTTAGTTTTAAGAGGTGGGAAATCGTTTTTATTTTTTTTAAGGGTAAGCAAACGAAAAAAATAATTTCTGAAGGGTGGTCAAACGATAGAATGCAATTTTAAAGGATGGTCAAAAGTTTTTTTTTGAAAATATTTAGTTTTAAGAGGTGGGAAATCGTTTTTATTTTTTTTTAAGGGTAAGCAAACGAAAAAAATAATTTCTGAAGGGTGGTCAAACGATAGAATGCAATTTTAAAGGATGGTCAAAAGTTTTTTTTTGAAAATATTTAGTTTTAAGAGGTGGGAAATCGTTTTTATTTTTTTTTAAGGGTAAGCAAACGAAAAAAATAATTTTTGAAGGGTGGTCAAACGATAGAATGCAATTTTAAAGGATGGTCAAAAGTTTTTTTTTGAAAATATTTAGTTTTAAGAGGTGGGAAATCGTTTTTATTTTTTTTAAGGGTAAGCAAACGAAAAAAATAATTTCTGAAGGGTGGTCAAACGATAGAATGCAATTTTAAAGGATGGTCAAAAGTTTTTTTTTGAAAATATTTAGTTTTAAGAGGTGGGAAATCGTTTTTATTTTTTTTTAAGGGTAAGCAAACGAAAAAAATAATTTCTGAAGGGTGGTCAAACGATAGAATGCAATTTTAAAGGATGGTCAAAAGTTTTTTTTTGAAAATATTTAGTTTTAAGAGGTGGGAAATCGTTTTTATTTTTTTTTAAGGGTAAGCAAACGAAAAAAATAATTTCTGAAGGGTGGTCAAACGATAGAATGCAATTTTAAAGGATGGTCAAAAGTTTTTTTTTGAAAATATTTAGTTTTAAGAGGTGGGAAATCGTTTTTATTTTTTTTTAAGGGTAAGCAAACGAAAAAAATAATTTCTGAAGGGTGGTCAAACGATAGAATGCAATTTTAAAGGATGGTCAAACGATTTTTTTTGAAAATATTTAGTTTTAAGAGTTGGGCAAACGAAAATATTTTTTTTTAAGGGTAAGCAAACGAAATAAAAAAATTTTAAAGGGTGGTCAAACGATAAAAAGCATTTTTAAAGGATGGTCAAACGAATTTGTTTGAAAATATTTAGTTTTGGGGTATGAAAAATGCTTAATTGCTTAAGTGCTTATATTTTCTAAACTAAAAGTTTTTTCAAAATTCTAAAGGGTGGTCAAACGTGGTCAAACGAAGTTATTGCGATTTAAAAAAAAAAAAGTTCAAAAAAGTCAAATTTTTGAAGTTCGAAAATTTTCGAAAATTTTCGAAAATCCATATCTTCAAAACTGGACGTGGTCAAAAAAAAGTAATTGGTGGTCAAACATGGTCAAACGATGGTCAAACGATTCCACCTTTCAAATGTCAAAAATTCGATTTTGGCGGACCCAGCTTCTTTGAGCTGTTAGTAACAAGCTAATTCTTTTTGTCTTAATGCTCAAATATTTGTGGTTTTCAGCTTGTTTTATTGAATTAATTTCCAGAGTATTTTAAATACATTTTTCTAAATATATTTCACTGAATCTATATTCTCATTTTCTCAATTTTCCTTTTGCGTGCGATGTTGCCATTTTGCAGTAGATTTTCCTAGCCACGGATCCGCCCCAATCAATTAGCCAAATTGTGCATAAATTTGTGGACGCTTATCAATGTCAATATTATCATTACAACAAATATTTATGGTGTATATGCATTTATGTGTGTGCCTGTCTATATGTAGAGATGGGCGTGACTGCTTCTTTTTTTTTCCCGCTTTTCCATTTATCTATGGGAAAAATTAACACATATTTCACTTTATAGCCGGCGAATATCATCGGAACTTTGGAAGGGGGGATATTGGTGATATTTGCTTCGGGTCTTCCACTCCCCCTCTGTTGGGCGAGTGTTTTTTCTCCAGTTTTCCTTGCTTTTCCTTTTGCTTCTTTTTCCCCTCTTTCAACCTCCCCTTTCGGTCGTTTGCGGGCTAATACAATAAATTGCAATATCGATAAAATACACGAACGTCACGCTTCGCTCACGGCTCACGCCCCCCGCTTTTACTGCCCCTTTTTTCCAGCCATACCCCTGACCCCCTGCACCAGCCCCCGTCCCACTCATTCACTCATTAGATGTCCTCGTTTTATGGGCTCTGCTTCTTTCGTGTTTAGCCCTAGACGTCTAGGACTTTGCGGGGAAGGGGATGATCCTGGGCTACACAGCAAGGAATTGATTGACTAATGCGAACTTTTAATCTGAAACATTCAATGTCATTATCTGATATTCATTACGATTGCATATCACACCACATTTGTAGTTCTTATTTAATTTTTATGCATATGTAAATATATTTATTATCTAAGCTTTTTCCCGTAAAAATGTGTTAAACTTTATGTTTTTTTTTGGATGAAATGCAGTTTGTATTTGGGGTCTGTCGCGCCCCTTCGAGCACCACAAAAAAAAGAGAATGAAATCGGCTCACTCCTCAGATATCTGCGTTGTTGTTGACTGTCTGCGCAAATGGCGCAGCAAATTGAATTTAATTTATTGATTATCCTGGCGTTTTATTTTATTTTTTTTTCCTGCGTCTTTTGGAAGCCGCCCAAGGACCTCGAGCGGAGAGGAAAGCCAAAACAAAAACACAACGATAGGCAGCAAGAACACATCGCAGAATGTAACTTGGTTTCACTGATTTGGTTTGTATTGCCCGTGAGAGGTGCGGGGTGGGGGGCGGAAAGGTGGGAAAATCGGGGAAAAGCGGGCGGGGCCGGTCGGGAATTTATGGCCCATCGGAAGGTGAATTCAATTTCTGTTGCAAGCCTAACGAAAGTTTTGATTCAGAGAACGAAATCTAGTTGCCAGATGATTGGTTTGGGGGATTATCTGATTTATATTATATTTATTCCGCACAAAATGCCCGTGCTTACACGATTTCCTGAACATAATTGAATAACTAAATAATTCAGGGAGTAAATGTATAGAAGATACAATATGCTTGTTGCAGGTCAAAGTGTAAGGAAAACCAAGGTGATATTTTATATTTACATCTATTAAAAAAGTAAAACTTCATTTGAAAACCAATTAAAGTAAATATAGCAATCTACTTGAATCTATATTTCAGTCTTTGTTATATCACGTAAAAGTAAAGTCAAATCCGGTTGAATCGGTTCTTTGAGGGCCACTTGGGGTATCCATTCATTCAAAAGAAATACAGATACAAGATACACCTGCTTAATTTATGCTCGACCAGCTACTGCAGCATAAATTATCTTTATCATATCCATAATATTATAATCTTTCGGGTCTTGTCTGTTGCCCTTTTTTTTTTTTCTTCTTTACGGCTCTCATTCAGCCAGTTTTTGATGTATGACCCACTAGCTACATAGATACTCGTCGCTGAGAGTGTGTGCGTTAAGTTGTCATTATGATTGACAACAAAGTCGACGTGCCTTGGTTTTCTAATAGGCCACGTCGATTAATTCAATTGTGCGGAGATAGTTAATGCAGTGCCACTTTTTAGAGGTTTGCCAAGAACTTCTTCTACCCAAAACAAACAACTTTTTGGGCACTGAAAAATACGTTTTTATAATCAATTTTATCAAAATGGGGTTTTGAGGCATTAAGTACATTTCTTATAAATGAGATTATTCGTCAAACAAATAAAGTCATAATTTAAACACCTCTACCTTAATATTTCAATCCAGCTGTCAGATGTAAGCAGTTTTACAACATTTATAGTTATACCTGGCATTAAAGCTACCATTTTTGTGAGCCGTGTGGTTGAAAGTTCATATGCTAATTTGAAACCCTTAAGCCCCCCGAACAAAAAAAAAACCCAAAAAACTCGCAGCCCACACGCATTGGATTCATCATACCTAAACTTATATATTTCGTTTCGGTTTTCGGTTCGCTTTCGGCTTACAACTTCATTTAAATGCAGAAGTTGCTGCACGAAAAAATAAAAAATAAAAGAAATGAAAAAAGCGAACGCTCTCGAATATGAAATTTTAGTTATTTGATCCGAAAGCATTTTGACAGCCAAAAAGTTCTTTTTCATTTCGAGTCTTTGCATTTAGATGGTAATGCCAGAGGCGTGGGGCATACAGGGGCGTGCCACACGCCAGCTGCATAATTGATAAGAGGTCGGGGAAAATCGGTGGGTGGGGGGTGAATGCAAATCGCAACGAATGCAGATAACCTTGTTAAGATGCCAATTACGAAAATTAACTTGGCCCTCTTGCACCGACGAACTTATTGATTTTGCATTGACTTGCACTGGGTTCGAAGCCAAAAGCGATGGGTTCCTTCTCCTCTCACCGTGAATATTTTCCAACTCTTTTGCGTTGATGATGATGTTTTTGATTTGATTGGTATTTAATTTTCATAGTGATAGAAAATGATAATAATTAGCATAATTTTGTTTACATTAAAATCAAAGATAACTTGCCAGCTAAGGGAATAGTATCTATATTTTAAACCATTTATTTCTGATGACGATAACACCATCTCTAATGCCCCAGCTATTTTCCCCACTTAAATGTTTTTTACCACTCTGACCCAGTCTTCTTGGCAACCTCATTGCTCAATTGGCAAATGTGTGTGCCTCCCCTCGGAAAATGCACAGCGCTATTTTCCCCTGAGGAAAACTTTATGCCAAAAGGAAATGACAAGAGGTGAGAGCGAGCGGAGCGGAAAAATGTGAGGAAATTCACTCGACGGAAGCAGAGACAGTTTGAAATAATTACATTGCACAAATCGAAGAGTAGGGGGTATTCAATGAGGGGGAAGGTGGCTGCTGGGCAATATACATATATGTACATATATATATATATATATATATATATATACACCCATCGAACAATTGGGGCCGGGGAAAAGCATTTTCCATTTTCCGAACCACAGAAGTTGCTGCCAGACGGCAGCCATGGGCTCAAATCCAGCAAAAGTACAAATAATTTCATTATAATGCAGGGAGAATGTGGTTTAGGGCCGGGGTGTGGCTCCAACAGGTTAAGCAGGCACTGGAATGATGGGAATAACGACAGAACGCAGAATGCTAAATGCCAAGAAAAGCAGAGTGGGACGAACGACAAAAGCAACAGAAGTGCAACTGCAGCAACATCGAGAGCCAGCAGCAATAATTGCCAGTGAAACACAAGCAACTGCAATATCAATATCTGAGCTAAGTGCAATACTAACTGCGGCAAGAACACAAAATCTGCAGTCAGAACAACAAACTGGAATACCACTGCTGATCCTATCTTTTAGGGGCAGCTTGGCTTAGTTTCGAAAGCGATTCGTTGTGTAAACATAAATAAAAAAATATTTAATACCATATAGTAGAGTAAAATGCTGCAATATCAGCGTTATCCGAAGGATATCAAAAGATATTGGGAATTGGAAAGCAGCAAAGTATAAGAGTATACCACAAACTGAGAAAATTAAATCAGAAACATAAATAATAGAACGAATTCCGGGAGCACCGTAAGCAACATATTATACCAAACAACTACTACTCGCCAGGTGCAACAGCAAGGCAAAAAATAACAGTCACATTAGCAGCAATATTAAGAGTTAAGGCAGCAACTTCTGGCCAACTGCAATACCTGGATACAGCAGCAACATTATGAATCAAACCGCAGCAGCAACATCTGCACGGTAAAAAATGCAATGCAACTTCGCTTCTGACATAGAATATTAGTTTGTTGAAACATCCAAATACCTGTGCTGCATTTATGCCTTTAAAAGTCATACTGAAATGTGATACTATGCTTTAAGTTTTAAAAACTATACAAGTCACTTGCACATTTTTCTCAGTGCAGTGGCTACAGTGGCAACAGCAACTGTAATAATTGCAGCAGCAACATAATCAACTGTAGCAGCGGCAAAAGCAGCAACAGCAGCAACTTGCAATATTAGCAGCCACAGCAGCAACATGAAGAACCTGAGCAACGACAGCAACATCGGGGGGCAGCATGCAGGGCGAAGAACGGCAGCAACATCAGCAACGTGGGGCATACCAGTTTGCAACTGTTTGCTGCTTTTCTGTTTTCTGTGTTTTCTGTGGGGACAGAGCGTGGGGACAAAGTCGTCTATAAATAGCAAATACTGTTGACAGAGGCGTCGTGTGTGGTGGGGGGGCTAAAGGGTGTAACTTCTGTAGAGGAGGGCATATGTTGCGGCTACAGGGGACAGGGCTAAACAGTCTCAGTTGCAGCGACAACGACGACAGCAAATGCGTATTAATTGCGACAGCAGTTCGTCAACATTCCGCAGTTAGTTAGGGTAAAGGGTGTGTCGGGGGATACGAAGGTGATATAGGGAAGATATAGCCGAGATGTATCAGCACCACCACTAGCACCAGCACCAGCACCACCAACAGAACCCCATCAGCAGTAGCGGCAGCAACAACAACATAATTAAAACTGCCAACATGGCGCGTGATCGGCAGACATCGATAAGCGTAACTCGAGACAAGTCGATAAAAGTGGCAAGAAGTCCATCCTTTTGCCAAGCAAAATCATACACACACAAGGAACGAGTAGCTGGTTGACAGTAGGTGTGACAAACAGAAGCCTTGCGGTTGGATATTAGAATACATTAGAAAAGATGGCGAGAAACCAAGAGGCCCATAGAACTGGCATATCTGAGGTTAACCACGGGAAGCCATAAAGGAAGACCACGTCATAAGATGGTAGTACCAATCTATATACACGTGCTCTGCTAACTGAAGAAACAAAAACCGTTGCTTATACTTTCCCAACTATGGCATAGATTTACTTGTTGATCCTTAAATTGGACTATAAACGAATTGATCTTAACTAAGAAATACTAATACGTATCTAACTAGATGTCAAACTACTTTTATAAGTCCCGGAAATTCGGATTGAGAATAAATTGCCCATTTGCGATTATTTGGAGGAATGGAATCCCATGACGAATGCGATGGCGATGTGCAAATGTTGCGTGCGGTATGCGGAAATCGCCGCCTGGAGCCAAAATCGCATAATTGCACCTGTCGCCTCCTACAAGAGGCAGCTGCAACAGTTGCAGCTAACCAGCAACTATTGCAACTCTTGCAACCAGCAACATCAACTGGCAGCAACCACTGTCGCTCCATATGATTCCATATTTGGAGGCAGCGGCTTTTTTCCCCATTCTCCTCTAGCTGGGACACAAACCTAATGGCAGCGCCTGATTATGAGGCGGGTTATTTATGCGCCCAACTCTCTCTGATTTCTTGGTCGGATCCAGCAGCATCAATAATAACAAGCAGACATCGAAATCGCCGATCGCTCCTCGGTGGTCCCCACTCCTCCACCTTCTCCACCTCTTCAGGCTTCCCCATTTCCCCACACTCTCCTATTTTTTTCCAGATCTTCGGCCCGCGGCGCGTCGCTGGATGAACACAGCCCATCTGCAGCCCATTCTGCGGCTATTCTACAACATTGAAAAAAATAAAAAACTAAATGTCACATTTACTTTAGTCTGCAAAAGCATTCAATCGTTAAAATGATCCCTGAAGTATTTTGCACGCGCTATGTAAACTTTAAAAATAACTTGAATATCAATATTTGCATATGATGAGGGGTGGAGGAAAACTTTGCAAATACTACACGTTATTGCATTTCGTGTGTTTTATTTAAAATACAATTTTTGCAAGTGTATCTTCCAACCGAAAGGCCCCTCCACACGCCGATCACAACCAGTTGTAACAAGCTGTGGAAGCTGCGGAGTGCGCGTGGCCGCCGTGGCGTTTTATGACTCTGTTTGGCCGGCCTCGACTTGGCCAGCTTCCCCCCTTGCGCTCGAGTGTTGGCCATCTACCCATCATCTTGGCCGGGCTTAGAAACGGAGAACAGAAAACAGGTGCACTTCACATCAAAGCGACGCAGGCAGCATCCAGCGAAGTGAACCTCGGCCGAAACACTCGAAACACTTAATCAATGGCAGCCGACGCCGACGCCAATGGCTACAGTGGTCTAAAATGCGGTTAAAAAGTGATGAAAATAGATTAAAATTCTTGGGGTATTGGTTAATTATAAAATAAAGTTAAGTAACATTCTAAAATCAGTACTAATCTCTATGTAAATTGCCTTCATATATATCGTATCGGTAGAAGCAAAATGTTTCGGAATATTTGTTGTATATTTCTTGCTTAGAAGAAAGGGAGCTTTACACTCGTTTATGATATACACATATACTTATATATATACATATGCAAATCCATAAAAGCAGTAAGTTGTGTGCACTATGAAATCTTCCAATTGATTAAGACTATCATTTCAAGTGATTTTTGTCATTCGTTTGCGTACTGTGCACATCTAGTTCATCGTCTTGGCCGCCCTGGCATGCACGTCTAATTACCGGGAAGTCAAATGTAGTCAACATATTGCGCTTTGATTTGCGCTGCCAGCAGCAACAGCACACCAGCAACTATCAACTGGCAACTAGCAACATCGAGAGCAACTAGCAACAGGTCTCTAGTCCCCCATCCTCGTCCTTGTCCTCCTCCTTGTTCTGGGATATACATCCTCAGGTTGTATCAGGTTGGGAGGGTCCGCCTCGATGGTCATAGTTATGGTTTACTTGCCGACTGCCGATGGGAAAATGTGCGTTTGGGCCTGGTCTTTGGTCTTTGGTCTTTGCCCAAGTGGTAGCCAATGGCCAATGTGTGGAAACGCGGGCACTTCCAACCTGCTCCAGGACCCGGTTCAGGTGCTACACTGCCACGAAAGTATTTCTTAACTTAATAATTAGCTTTACCGCCGGAAAAATTCAAAAGAGAAATTGTTTTTCTATTAGAAGAAAACTAACTAAAATGTAGTTAATGCTCAAAATGCGTCAACGAACGTATCTAATTTAGCCAAAAATATACTTTCTTAAATAACTAAAAGGACATTTAAACTTATTTCCCAGTGTAAGCCTAGACTGAACCGGGAACAGAGCTGGGGCTATAAATCAGGCTCATTTTAATGACGCAAGCGAAATGCGAGGTTTTGAAACGTGTTTCGCTTGCCCAGTTGGCTGCCGTTTTGCAATTTGATTCTCCAGTACTCTATATACTAGATCCCTGCCGTTTCCCTCCAATTTTCTCGGGGCGCACCTAGCCAGCAATTAGGTGTATCAATCATGGAGGCATTAAAACAATTGAAAAATTGTCTTTCGGAAATTGAATAGCAATTAGAATATATGCAAAGACCAGCTTCCAATTAACTGTTGAAACGTTTTCGTTTCTGTTTTTCCTTTTTTATTAGCCGCGATGGTATTTATTATCTATCATCGTTTCGAACGTAATAAGTAGTTGTGTTTTAACTATGAAGATAAATTCATATTTTCGAATTTCAGTTTACTTTCCAGAAGTTTTATTGGTCCAACCAACTATTAACATAATGCCAGTGTAGGAAAAAACTATTGCCGTTTTAAGCTCATTACACATTCTTTTCTGATGCGACTTACGTTGATCGCAAATATCGTAAAGGTTCTCGTCGCTGTTTAACCAACATAATTTGGAGGTCAATAAAGACAGCAGTGATCATTGTTCCGTCACTTCGTTATGGTCACCATAAAAGCAATCGATGGAAGAACAGTTAAGAATCTAAAAATCGATCTAAATATCCGTGAGAGGTCGTTGACTGAGGCGAATGTGATTTTCTCAAAGCAATTTCTAGTCAAATGGCGAACAAATATAGCAGATTTAGCTACCAAAAGCACAAGCTGGCATGGAGTTATGAATAGATTCCGCTATCTTTGGATGGAATCTCTATAAAGCCCAGGCGATTAAGAGATATGAAAGGCTAACGATTGAGATGACGGCAGTCCGCCATATATTATGATAACTAATTGATTTAAAGACACATTTCAACGGACCGAAATGAGATTACATTAGGCTTATAAGGTGTTTACTATGCCCCAAGTTCGTCGATCGAATGTAAATTTTATGCCAGGCAAACGGGTAAACTTTTAATGATTCAGAACTCGACTCGGGCGTTTTTTATTTCGTTAATTTTTATGCCTCTGCTGCGCTGTAAAACGTAAATCGAAATGCAATAAAACGAATCCGAATTTAAATAGAAATGACCAAAAACAAACGATGAACAAAATCAAATCAAATTAAAAATATCAAAACACTGTCGCAGTCGTTTGTTTTGTATTATTTTTATTTGATTTTCATTCTTCTCGTTCTCCTAGTTCTTTGTTGATTTTTTAATGGTAATTTGGTTGCTGTGTATTTTTAGCTCACCTCTCGGAATTTTTAAGATAATTTTTTTGACTGCGTCTGCTACTCAAAGTATTCACCCACACAGTGATATATTTTTAATGTTTCTGAAAAGTAATGATTATAATTGATCACTTCGATCATTATATTATATTCCTATTATTATCCTCTTCAAATTATTTCGAATACGTTTCAATCTGGGCAAAAAAAAAGCAAATGCTGCAGAACCTTATGCCAAATGTAAAGAATTTCAGCTGACCTGTATTTTAAGTATGCAAAAATAGTTAAATAACACCCTTCTCAAGCACTCTTTTTCTCAAGAGTATTTCCACTTCGTTGACCGGCTACATTGACGGCATTCTCCCCCAGTTTTCCCATTTTCCTGGCTCCAGCGTGTTGTTTCGTTTAATTTGCATGCAAATAGAGCAGCGACGGGTTCGGCTTGTCACAGATATATATGTATTCTATGTATATATGTATACTTTATATATAGGTATATGCATTTAGATATTTAGATTTAGACGGGGTCAGGCCTCCAAGACGTTTGACGAGGCTAAGGTGTTTGTTTTATTTGGACATCTTTCGGCTGGCCGGTTGTTGGCTTTCGTCGTTAATTAAGGTTTATGGACAAATTATGCCCACAAATTGGCAATTAAAATTAGAACGCGCACATAAATTCAAGAGCATCAAGCCCGACCCCAAAACCGAAAGCAAACCGAACCGAAAATAATGACAATAAAGAGCATCGTCGGCGACAAAACGTTGTCACTCGACTGGTTTTTATATATTTTTTTTGCCCCCCGTCCAATTTGTTGCACAACCGACAGTCCCGATGTCCAACTCGTTTTTCCGAGCGTTCGGTGTTGAAACATTGATAAACGCGGCTAATGTGGGCGTACTTGCACAAGTTAGGACCACTACTATCGTTGTCTCACGCAACTTTATTCTGCCTTCCACTACTAGATACACATGTGATAAAAATGCTCTGAAATCTGTACTTTACGATAATCGTAAAAAAATATATGGCAACTAGTTCCCCCCCCCTTAGCCAATTTTGTTCTTGCTAATCTATGTTTCTATGGCGCTTTTCTCAACTCACTAAAACCAAAGCCAATCTGGTAACTAGAGCGTGTTATCCGGGCATCTATTAGCCACTCCACTTATCCGTTCGGGATACCAATCCGAGTGTGGTATCGGGACTCTACTTCCACCTGCCCGAAAGTGAAGAAGTCTTGTCAATTACATTGAAAATTTCACATTTTAGCCTGGTCCGCCGCTTTGCCACAATCATTTACACTAAATCACTTAAGTGTACAAGTGTCCGAGGACCGCCCAAAAAAAAAGGGAAAAAATTAAAGGCGAAGGAAATCGCCGCCCATAGACACCCCACATATAAAACCCGGTCCCTCGTATCGTAAAAGTTTACGCATATTAAAAATAAACCCGAGCGGTTCGCATTTCAAATCAGCGACTACTTTTGCAGAGGGGTCCGCACTAATTTAGCCAGCTCATCTGCGATTGGTCGAGAGCGACAGGTGGTCACCTTACCACCGGTCTAATGCGCCTGAAAGGCCCGCTTAATCTCCGCTCCCCAGACGATGCATCCAGTTTTCGTTGGCCCCCATCCCATCTCCAGAATCCCCCGATCTGCGTGAGGAACATCCTGCAACCTGTGCAGTCAGTGGTGATCGCTGGAAAATAGCTATTGATTTTATTTGTTTATTTATGGTTTAGCTATGATAATAATTCATGAGATTCGGAAACTGTGACTCCCAATTTGAGTTGATAGGATCTGGATTGTTCATATCTGGGAATATATCTGTTAGTATCAATCAAAAATAGGCTTATTTTTCCTGTAAACTGCTCGATCACTTGAATATCTCCGGATAAATTCTATCCTTTTTTCGGCCAAGTTATGGCTGCACTGGACCGGCGGCTTGGCCATCCTGGTACACTTGGTCGACTTGGGCAGCTTTAGCGGCGTTTCAAAGCCTGCTTGACTGCTCCACTTTGGCGGTGTTTGGCTTTGGCCTGTCCCCATCGCAGCCGGCCATCCATCCATCCATCTGGAAACTGGTTCAATGCCTGACTGAATGGGGACCACATCCACATCTACATCCTCATCCTTGCCTCACCGAAGCAAACCAAACCGAACCAAACATAACGAGCTTTGCTTTTCGGTTTGATTTTGTGTTTCTGCTCGTATTTTTTCGCGCACAGGTGACTGCGGCTACACTGCACCATAATAAGCCGCGAAAACATTGCTCAGCAATTCCTCGATGCGGGCACGGCGCGAAAAAGTGGGTAACATAGTTAAAGGTTTATATTAAATCCATAAAAAATGTTATTTTCATTAAAGATTTAAGATTCTACTTCTTAGTTGCATTACAGAAAATGCGAAAAAAAAATTGGTTGGATTCACATAACAATATTTATATGTTTGTAATATTCAAATTCTGTGTTATTGGTTAAAATATTTTATATTTGGAACGTTCCACGGGTCTTAGCTCAAGTATCTTAACCGAATTTTTTTGCGTGTGACCCAAGACGGTGCAACCGGTTTTCTGGAGCGGCACCATGATTCCCCGACTCGACGAAGGAAGCTGATCATGCGGCGGCGATAAGCGAGCGAAGGCAGTCCGAGTGTCCCGCCCTCTGCTGCACCCTGCCCCTGGATAGGCAAATTATTGATGCCCAGTCTCCAGTCCCCATTCCACGGTCCCCATTCCCCGGTCCCCATTACCCCGTGGCCCCAGAATCCTGTGGCACCCCGGATCCCAGAACTCCCGGGAGAAGATGGACAACGGCCGGCAGTCAACACTTTCGCAGCCCGGCGAAGATCTCGCATTTGGCCCATTAATCATGGACCGCCTGATGCTGATGCTGCTGCTGCTGTTGGGATGTTGGGATGCTGGTGATGTGGATACTCGTACACTGGGATGCTGGGATACTGGCCGGGACGTGGACGCGTCTGCCTCATTATGCCCGTTTAATTGAAATGTCATAGAGAGGCCATTGGAAAATTAACAAGCGTTTAACCTCCGCCTTCATTACTTCATTTTCATCTCGCACTATTTATTGCTTAATTTTTTTCCATTGAGCGAGTTTTGTGATTAATCGAAATATTGAAAAATGGCTAGCCAATACTTTGATTTGAATTAATGCTAACGCTTTTTGACTGCACTTTAATCTTTTGTTAAGTATTGCATATTATTTTAACTATTAAACATAATTATAAATCACGTTTAGGGTTTTTCCTGTTTTTTTTTTAAAACTTAAAAATGATTTTAATATTATATTTTTAAATAGTCCTCGCCGCCAAATGTTTTCATACGATTTCCATGCTAACGAACTTGATTTGCAATCACTTAACATAGTAACTGAAATTGAATCAGGGTACCTGCCAAACGAAACACTGAAACTAAATTGCAAGTTTTATAAATAATCTAAGTATTCCCCCCCAAGCGGAAATATGCTTTATTTGATTTCACTGTTTTCTGCTGTTTGTGTAAATATCGAAAGGGAGTCGAACTGACAGTTGCGAACTCCCTTCCCGCCGACTTAAGCCCCTCTTGGCAGCTGTCCCTGTGTTCGTTCACGGGGCTAACTCAGCCGACGTTCTGTAGCCCCTCATAGAGTTCTGGAATGCCCGTGCACTGGGAAAAAAGGTTTAAATGCTTTTTTTTTTTATTCAAGGAGTAATTATCCTTTGGTATTTGAATAATTAACGTCAAACTCCCTTGCTGTTTTGGATGAGAGCCATAAATTGAACAAGAAAAGACTCAAGTGTTATGCTTTTGCGCCCAATTTTCTCTCAGTGTCTGTGGGGCGACGTAAAGGCCTCGCTGCGCTTCCGCAGAATCACTTAACGCTTGATTACACCGATTGACGTTTTGACGAGGCACTGATGCTGCACAAGTCGATGATGATGATGATGACGACACGAATGCTGCTGCTGTTGCTGCCGTGCTGCTGAAGTTGCTGCTGATGCTGTTGCTGTTGCTGCTGTCCCTGATGCTGCGGTTGTCCTGACGGTGGTTCAGGTTGCAGGTTGCAACAACCGAAATATAAAGGGGAGCCTCGGACAAAAAATTAAAAAAACGGGAGGAAAAACAGAGTTGTGGAACCGTTGAAAAAACTGAAGCCGGCTTTTAGACAACTGTTGAGGGCGAGGCCGCCGATGATGTTGCTGCTGTTTGCGCTGGCGAGCAAGTTGATGTTGCTGTTGGTTGCTCATAGCCGCTGCTGTCGATGGTGACTAGAACGTTATTACATATTATGGGACGGGATCGGGATTCGGGACTCGGGATTTGGTGGAGTGACTGGCGGTTGTCGATTAAAATGTCATTGCATTTTGCTGCCGTTGGTCGTCGATGTGGTGGATGCTGATGTTCCCCAGCCGCTAAGTTGCTGCCTTTTGTATTTTGTTGCTGCAGCGATTCTAGGTGTTGCTGCTGCAAATTTAGCTATCCACACAAGCAGCAATTTTACGTGATGCTGCAGATAGTTTCAATGTAGCAGTTGCTAATCCTCCTTGAAATGTTTCACGTGGTTTTACGTTACTGTAGACACTTTGATATCATTTGGTGGTTCAACAACTTTATTGCTTCTTAATTTTCATTTTGTAATAACTTTAAACGCTGACTAAACGTATGACTTTATCAATGCAGAAGTGGCAAAATGGTGGCTTAACTACAGTGATGGTTTTCTGACAATGGCTGTCGTTCAACATTTGTGAGATGCAGATCTCAGTAGTGCAATGGCGGCTTTAAAAGAATAATTCGCTACTCAATTGTTGCTACAGATGTTGCTTATGTTAATGTTGCTGCTGGCAAAGTTTTCCGGATTGCAGTTGTCAAAAGGGATTTTTCCACTTGTCTTTGGCAGACTTTTTATGACGAACGCGGATTATGCCGAGCTGTCGCTCAAAGCGAGAAATGTTGCCTGTTTGCTGGGTTTCGCCCAGCGACTCCCTTCGCTTTTCACAATTTTCCGAGATTTTCTCTTCAAGTGACTGCCGTTTGACCGACCTTGTGTGCATCACTTGACGCTACAATTGAGCATTGACAATAGATAAAGTAAAAGAAATTGTTCAAAAGGGTCTCGTTATGAAAATTTAAGATTTGTCATTCATACTCTACGTTAAAAATAAGTTTTTTTCTAATAATTATATATATATGTTTTCCCCCTAATTGCAATGCTTATTTGCCTTTTTTTGTCAATAACAAACCTGCGAGATGGATTGAAACTGGTAATGACAGCTGTTTTAAATCGCCGCAGGTCCAGACAATTTGCGACAATCAAACCAATAATAAGTTGGCCAGAAGTCGACAACGAAAAAGCGAAAATGCTAACAAATAACGAGCCGCTTTGAGTAACTACTTGAGTTGGCTAACTCGCCAAGTTGTCAGGGGGCAAAAGGCAAAGAGGAAACAAGTCATCAACTATGCAAATTGCTAGGAAATTTTTCACTTACTTTGCCAATAGTTTGTGTTGGAAAAATGCGGGGAAAAGTGACCTGCTAATTAGCTGGCGGTTGCAAATGACCAAAAACATCACTGTCATTATCAATATCAACAAAATATATTATATTTCGTAATTTTGTACTTTGGTACTTTACCAAAGAAAAGCGATGGCAAACTACCATTATGCCAATCGATACATCGATTTCCAAGTTATGGGGTGGCAAAATGTCACATGCACACCAAGGTTTATGCCCAAGATGATGGCATGTTGTGGAAATTATGAGGGATTGGGTTGTCCACGTAGCTCCGGTTACTCAAATGTTGTCTCGATCCCTCCATTGTCCTGACATATCTGTGCCAGACATGGCTTTCGACTAGGGCTTACATGGAAATTAGACATAGACATAGACATATACATAGCTTAATTTATATGCACACATGTATGCACATTCGTCGGCATTAGAATGGGATTTGAAAAGAAATACTGACAATTTTAAAAAGTACAAGTAATTAATACAAAAGAAATGTACTCAAAACCGAGGCCCGTTGCATTTCCATTGAATGATATGCTGATAGTGACTTCGCAAATATTGTTTGTCTATTCGATTTGCAAATGTTATACAACTTTATTTTACAGATGGCTCATTGCTTTTTGTCAAAGACAAATGTTAGGTGAATTTGTTATCGCCGCTTGGCCAAATCGAATTTCGATTCAATTTTTGTAGGGAGGAAGGAGTTTATTTTTATTAAGCATTTGATTGTCTGGCTAGATAAATTGTATGGCATATATGCCAGAAACCAATTGCAATCTTCCCTGCGTCCCATGCATAAATAATACAGCAAGCACATCGAATTTCGGTAGAGACAAAGGGTGGTGAATAAAACAAAATTACGCATACGCCATGTGGGCCATGTCAAAAGGGGAGTGTGTGAAACATTTTGGCATTGGCATTTGCCATGAACACTGAACACTGTCTCGCAGTTTTGCTTAATAATTTATTATGCCTTGGCAGTCACAAAAGTCACAGGGTAGCGGAGATGAAGAAGAAAGGGGGAGGTCGAGAGAGTTATATACATTGGAGACATTTTGTTACATATGTTTCATTTGCGCGTCTGTTTGTGTAATTTACAGTCACACAAAACCGCAAATAAAGTTGCCAACATTATGGTTGAAGCATTTGGGAAGGGAATTCGAAAAAAGGGGCGGGAGAAACGGAGCAAGTAAGGCGGGGTAGTAAGAAAGGGATAGAGAGAGAGAGCGAGAAAGAGAAAGAGAGAGTGAGTTAGGGGGCTAGCGAGGCCACATCAAATGAATGCAAAGACAAAACGCTAAAAAGTCAACAAAAGGGAGCGAGTCTCAATAAAGGGTTGAACATTCGAAGTGCACTTTAAAAACAGGAGTCTAATTTTAATGCATCCTTGTAAAAAGTATACTAAACCGCACGCATAATAAATTCGTAAATAGTTTGAAGGCGTGTATGTACTAAAAAAGTGATTTCCACAACTTTAAGCGTATAAACTGTGCAATACCCCATTTTTTTGAGTGTGATAAACAGTGGGGTAGAATGGGAGTCAGCATACATTATGACAATAACATGTTGTTGCCACTGCTTCTGGGGTTGGGTCTATATTATTTTTTCTAGGTTACTTCCCCTACTTCGATGTGGGTTGGCTCTAGGACCGTTAACCGTTATGGCAAAGAGCTCCACCATTACGACCGCATGCCGCAAAAAGCGCAATTGCAAAATAATTGAAAGCACTCCACTGAACTCTGATCCCCTCACCTTCGTGCACCTGGGCGACAGAAAAAGGCAAGAAAACCCCTTGGCGCTGCTCATTTTATTGATTTTGTTTGACAGAGATAGTGGTTTTAGTCGAGAAAGGGGAATATAAGTATTTACTGCTGATAAATATCGATAGTCGGGAGTTAAATAATTATTTTTTGAATTACATTTCATATGGCTCTTGATTGATTGAAAATATGAATAAATATTTGACGTACATTCCGCTGCTATTGAATGCAAACACAAAAAAATAGCCGCTTATGAGAGCAAATATGTATATAATTAGTCTTTTAGCCATTCAAATTCCAAATTTTGGATAATTTTCTATAATATCTATAGATTGTATTTCTACAACTCAACAGTCTATCTTGAAGTTGAACAAGTCTCGGCGCCCACAAGAAAGGCTCTTCAAAAGTGAAATTTTCGCACTCAAAGCATATTGAAAACATGTCTGGATATATCTATATGTATATATATTTTTAGACACACTGTTAGTTACATATACATAGACTTATCAGTGTATGTATGTATGTAAAGAAAGACCAACTGTAGCAACAAAGGACATCAAAATTTTCAATAGATTTCCGCTAACAAGATAAATAGTTCGAGTTAAAGTTAGACAAGCAGGAGGAAAGTGGGTGGAAAGAGGGGAAAGTCAGGGGAAAAATTGAAGGAGACGCAGGCTAAAAAGAGTCAGGCTACAAAGCCAGTGGAAGTGTTCTTGAAGACACAACACAAATGGAAAGCCAAAAGAGCCAAGGAATGCGAGAAAACCAGCAACAGACGTTAGAAATCGCCAGTAAGTAAAAATGGAAAGAGAGGGTGCTATGCTGTGCGGGAAAGAGGTGGATAGATTAAGAAGGGGACGGAGACACTTTGCCATTACTGATATCAAATTGAAAGTGGCTTAAGTGGCTTGGTCAAAGCCAGCGAGAGAAAAAATTGACAAAATGAAATGCCGGAAAATATGTGTGTTTTCTTGCTGGACAGGATGAAAATCATATTTGGGGGAAAATGCCATCCCAGTTGCTCATATTTAATATCCTGGTTAAATATCCTCCCACAGCTTCCTATTGATTTTCCACCTTTCCACCCACCCATTTTCCAATGCGCCAGCCACATTTTCATTTCCTACTGCAATGATTTTCCTCGTTTTTTCTCTTTTTTTTCATGTCTTTCCTTTGCCGGCTATTTATTTTGGCCCTCTTTTGACACCAGCCCTGCAGAAGAGCAGAGGAAAAACACACTTCTGTCTGCCATCGTCATGAAGAAATTTGTAATAAAAATTCAACAGCAAATGAGAAAAGCTCACATATACATGAGACGAAAGGGGGGTGGTGGTGGGTTTGTTAAGTTTTCCCCTTCACTGCTTTTCTTACCGTTCCACGTGCCAAACTATGCCAAAGCCTCCTTTTTCTACGAGTTTTCATCTCGGTCTTTTCCCTGTCCTAGGTCACATTAAATAAGATGGGTAAGGCGAAAGTTTGAGACAGCCCATGGGCAATCGGGGTAGGGTTAATGGAATATAAGAGCAAGTTTTTCCTATTTTGATTACCGACATTTTTAAATCAAAACTTGCAAATCGTCCATTCAAAACGTAAGCTTCAAAAGTCTTGATCGCTTGGCAAACACTTGCACTTGATTTAAAAACAGCATTATTCTACCTGATTATAGTTAATACATAGTTGGTATTGTCTAAATGCAAATCGACTTCTTTATTTAACGATTTATTCGACCGCTTGCTTTCACATGGGAACCCTTTATGGCAACGACCCATTATCGTTTTCATTTTTACTTAAATAAATATTTATTGCACTTTTTTGTACTAACCAATTTCTTGACTACCCTTATTATAGTTAATGGTGCCGAAAACTGCCACATAAAGACGAAATATTTGAACATTTAAGCAGAAGGCCGGAAAAAAGTTGAAGTTGGTGGTACGCCGTAAAGGGGAAATTTAAACCGAGCATTCCACAAGCGCCGCCGAAGAAGTGGTAGCCATAAATGAAAATAAAGTTTAAATTGCACAAAAACATTGCATAGAAATTGTTATTTATTCAATGTTGGCCATCGCCAAATTGCAGCTGTGCCAAATTACAAGTTAAGCGAATACTAGAAAACGAAAAGCGGAGTGAACGGCGTTAGAGGGGCTCACAACCGAAAGGAAACTAAATCGGAACCAGCTTAATGTCATTAAATTAGAGCCCGAACAAATCAGCCGGAAAAGCGAGGCGAGGGAAAGTCCCCACCATGACTTTCCCTCAGTTTTCATTTTGGCAGAGTCATAAAACATGTTTGTCGTAGAGCTTAAAAAAAAAATAGAATAGGAAAAACAAAATATAAGTCACAGAAGGCGCCGCAAATCAACACGTAGACCCAGAACAAAAACTAACCTTACCCAAGCAGTTGCGACCCTGACCCCACCGATCCCAACCCATCCCATTTTCCATTTGTTCGGGGCCATTTCAACCCTTTGCCAGTTGTTGAGTCAACTATTGAGAATTTCTGTTTTGGTTTCTTTAGCGGAAAGTCACAGATTCGAGTCTTAGTCGAACCTTGCATCACCCCTTAACTGGGGTCCTTTTTTACGGCATATATTTTCTGAGGACGAAAGTGATACCTCAAAATATCAAAGTTTATTTATTTGATGTGACCTGCGATGGTAGCCAAGTCCAGCATACCTTTCGCACCCTCGACAACTATCCACATAAATCACACATGTCTGGGTAGTATCATAATAACAAGCAGGACCCAAGTTTACGCCGGGGAAAAACGCGTGGCAGCCTTCAAGAGAAACTGCGGAAATGCGGTTTGGCTTGGGAGGGTACCAGATCCGGGAACCCGTGAATCCGGAAACCGAATCTGAATCTAGATCTGGACTCTTATTGGACGGCTTTTCTGGGAGGGCTGACAATTATGAAATGCTCCGAGTGGAAAAACAACACGAGGGCAACTGTCTAATGAGAAAACAAAGTCAGACGACAGCAGCGTTGACAGTTTTTGTTGAATTGCCGAGAAGGAGCAAAGGGGGAGTGTGCGGAAAAATTCGGGTAGGAAAGAATAAAAAATAAATAAAAAAAAAAAAACAAAATAAAAAACGAAAGTGGCATAAAAAAAAACATGTGGCAGCTTTTTCTCCTTCACAGTCGTCTCATTTCTTGGCCACGCACGCAAAAATGTGTTGCCCGCTATTCCGGTTCAGTTTTCCCTTCACCTTGCCGGGACTTTTCCGAGTGTCCTGCTTTTCTAATACCACTAGGACACCTACCCCACCTCCCGCACTTCCACTGCTACGAGCATTTTCCTAACCATTTTCCGCACAGCGAGACAAATATTAATAAAATATACAACTATTAGTCATTGGTCCGCTGTTTGTGTATGTTGGGGCTTGTATTTTTAATATGCGAGACAGAATAAATATTCATAAAACTGGCTAAGCAAGCACAAGGGGTGCTGTTTCTGGGGAGGGGCGTGGCCGTGGGCGGAAAATAGAGGCGGAGCGCAAACACAGGAGCGGCAAAGTCAAGGCGAATAGTGTATAGGCCAATATAAATATTTTTTAGTGGTGTGTTTTCTAAGCTTTATGAGGAACTGTATTCTATAGTTGAGGGGGTATATATAATAAAAATTCCCCAACCAATATAATTAATTTATTTTCGTATATTTACCGTTAAGCGTTGGTTCTAATTGCACAACCATAATTAACTCGTAGATATATTTAACATTTTTAATAAAGCTCTTTGTAAAGCTTCAAAAATATATATAATTTCGATGAAGTGTGAGCGCGCCATCCACTGATGGATAACCCATAAAAAACAGGCTAAGCCTTTGTAAGCAAGATTTCCACGAAATTCCCTGGCCCAGCCCAACTCACCACCCACCAGGAGCGAAAATAAACCTCCACCCATCACACGCAAGAGAACCACCCACCATCCTACGAGTCAACTAACAATAAGACTGACGAATGTTGGGCCATAAAAATAAATACCTGCTGACATTTTTCATTGTAAATATTTTGTAGCTGCTGACGCGCCAAGCCAACTGACTTGAATGTGGGCGTGTATATCTATATATATATGTGTATATATATATATATATTTATATGTATGGATATGTGTGTGGGCGGTGGGTGTGTCCGACCCATGGTGAGAGGTGTGCGTGGAAAAAGGTTTTCCCTCACGCAGTCAGTCAGACAACGCACAAAAACATTTTGAAGACGTTGAAAACTTAGCAGGATATTGTAAACACTGAAAAATTTCAGAGCTGCTATTAATTGAAATGAATCCTATTAATAAAAATTGATAATAAAATAATAATTTGTATTGATAATTAATAAACTCTTTTTGCAAAGTTAAACGGGAACGATAAGATACGCCACACTTTTCACTCCCCCTTTTTTTTTGGAATGCATAGCGAGGGGGTCATTTTCCGGGCAGCGGGCTGATTTTCCAGGGGGCGCGGAAGGGGGTGAGTTCTAGACAAATGGACGTACGTTCTCTGGGTGTGTGCGTTGATCAACGTCATTATCATGCTGCCCGTCGCTGTCTTCTCCTTTTCATTGTTGTCCAGGTCATTACGGCCAACACCGAAAGATAGAGGAAAATTGGCAAGAGCGGCGGGGAAAAATAAGGAGAAAATTTACGGGAAAGTGCCATGATATGTGGGTGTGTTTCATTCGCTTTTCCCTGTTTTTCTCCAGGGCCACGCATTTATCATCAAGTGCGGAGAACTGTGCATGGGTCACGCAAATAGCCCAAGTGGAAAAATGCACAGGTTAAGCATACTTAACCCGAAGATATCAATTCCAATGTAATGATATACAAACAGTCTTGGCAGCAATACCATTTATAAAAATTATACAAATCAATTTCAAATGTTCACTATTTTACAATAGTTAAACGAAATTAAGGGAAGAGTTTACACTTATATGATATACATAAATAAAAAATGAGTCTGTTTATTGGCCGGTCAAATTTAAGATATTAAAATGAATTGAATACACTTTTTTCGGCCGCTGTGTTTGTTTTTTATGCCGCCATATATGTTTTGCTTTGTGTGTTTTAATAATTTTTGGCCGTTTGACGTTGAATTATTTTGCATATTAATTGGCCTAATTGAAAAGTGCGTGCGTGTTTTCCCTTTGTGCCTGTGTTGGTGGTGGCCTTTCAATCATTTTCAATAAACCGCAAAGGCGACCCTCGGTCCGTCACCCGCATCCGCGGGTCGTTTGATGGGTTTTAATTATTTCTAGTCATAACGCCACTATTATTAATAATAACAATTTCGCCGAATAAACGATGGTCCTCTTGCTATTTGTGGCCACGCGTCTCATTTAAAAGTCATAATGTCTAATAGAAAACGACAAAAAATACATAAAAAGCGGGGAAATGCTAAGAACAAATATTTTTAAATATGACAAGGCAATAACCGTGCTGTTATAATATCATAAGCGCAACCCCCAGCTTCAATTTCGTTTAAAATGCGCGCCACATAAATCATTAAAATTTTTATTCGATACTATAATTGCAGTCTGCATTCAACTTTACGTCTTTTTTTCTCTCATTCATAGTGAGTGTCATGCGACACTTTAAACATACATTAATACATTTCTGGCATGCGGGCGGTGTCAAGAGTTTTTGTTTACCGAATTTAGGGCTGATCAAAAAGAGTTGATGACACTCACTATGTGAATCGCACTATTAGCCTACTGACAATATGTTTTCATCTAATTTAGTTAAATTATATGTTTAATATATGTTTAAGCGCAAAATAGAGTTTTATAAGATTTCAAATCTCCATTTTCTGAAACCTTTCTGCGGATGAAGCGCTTAAGCATTTATTAATTGAGAGCAAATCTAATTTCCATATATTTAGGCAATCTCCCATGACCTCCGACGCCTTATACGCATCATCAAGCCGGAAACTCCTCTAGAGTTCACGATTTCGGCACCCCCGGAACATAATTTAATGGAAATCTTTGAACTCGCATGTTATTTACCTGGTTAACTGGGTTAGACGAAGTCGAGTTCTTTGACACACCCCTTGGAAAAATCCCCAGCAGATGGCTCTTGGAAAAAAGGATGGATGGGGATGGAGTTTGGGGTTCTCATACAAAAAAAAAAAGGAAAAAAAAAGAAAATAAATGAAAACCCCGTAAACAACTCGCGGTAAACGGTTTTCGGCGTTCATTTCGCAGCCGTTGCTTAATTTTTGTTTTGTTTTTGCCCACACCCCCGACCCGTTTCCCCCCCTTTCTTTTCTTTGCTTGAGGCACAAGTGAAAGTCGTGATGGTCTGGGGGAAAAATGCGCGGGTGGCACTCACATTCTTTGATTTCGCAGATTCAAAAAAAAAAAAATTTAAAAAAAAAAATACGGAAAATACATTGTGAGCTTGCCGTTTTGGTTTTGCTTTTTGTTTTTCATTTTCCACGCCGTTGTTTTTTTTTCGCACAGATTTTCCGCGCATTGCACTGTCGTTGAATGTGTTTCCTCTTTTTTTTGTTTATTTTTCCCCGTCGAGTGTTTTGGGCATCGCCAAAAACAAAAGGCGCGCACACACAGCACATTAAATTATGAAAATAAAAATGCCCCCTTAACCCATGGCCGCCCGAAACTGTCCTCCCACTTTCAGCACTCAAAAGGTTGGCCATTGAATAACTCGACTCGAACGATGACTTAATGAGCGAGGATAAACACCTGGAGTGCTTCGGATGCGGTGCTGGAAAAGCTCTCTACAGTAGGCCGAAAACACACAATTTTAAATGTATTTTTATATATAATGCATTTAAATATTGTTAAAAATTTATGTTTGGTAAATGAAAAATTGAATGCACAGTTAATTGGAAATATACCATCTTCTGCTAACAAATATTAGTAATTTTACGTCAAGGGTACACATGGGTTTGACAGAAAGGTGCTTCACTGTGACCAGATGACGTTCTACCTTAGGCAAAGCCTGTATTTTCTTTTACTTCACTTCTTTTATTTTCGTTGTACCAAAATAATTTTGATTTTGCTCCTTGGTAAAGAAACATATTTTATGTAACTTTTTAATTAAATCGTTATATTTTTCCGCTTTTTCCCGCTCTTGTGCCGGAAAAAATGAGGAAATTGATAATGGCTCTTGGCTGTGGTTGAGTCAGAATGCCTGCGAAAAAACATGCAAAATGCTGGAAAAGTGAGTGCTTCAAAGTATATTTCCCCACTTTTCACTAAAACAGGAAGCTAATGAGGCCGAGAGTCTTGTGATTATATTGAAATACATTTTTCTTCTGTTGTCTTCAAAAAGGTTTTCCTTTCACTTTTCGACAGGTTCTAAAAGTCCTTTTAACTTGTCGGGAAATTTAAACTTAGAGGGGTCGGTATCTTTTCACTATAAAAAACTCAATAGATAGAATTAAGAAGTTATTTTGAATACTCTCATGTCTCTCATACTCCCAAGGACACCAAAGCTGGCTATCGAAGAGAAAATATTGTCAAAGCGAAATACCAAAACGTTGGCGGTTGTAGGCCATTGCAACGACTTCAAATAATAAACTCTAGTATATGACGCGCCTAAAACCAAGGGTTGAACAGGCGAGCTTAGTCCTTTCCTTATCGATCCAGCGAGTGTACCTAAAACGAATATTATAAAACCGAAACCAATAAAAGTAAAAATTATACAAAAAAAGTATTGGAGGGAGCAACATAAAGTTGGCTACGAAAATGTTTTGTTGTCAAATTTCCACCACGAGGCGAAAATCAAATTTATCCATGGGTTCTCGGGGTGTTTTTGATGCCCCATAAAAATTGGACAGACGATGGATGGTTGCATGGATGGATCTACCCAATCGCCAAAGTGGGGACTTTGCATCCTCCGTCTGGAAATCAACAGTTAAGCCCCATTCATTCACTTGCCGGACCTTCGAGCAGAAAAAATACAAAAAATAAAATCCCGGGCACCACAACCCCCACACAATGAACACTTATTGAAGCTGGCAGATTTATTGGAATTTAAAATTCCTTTGTTAGTCACCAGAGAATCGCGAAATCTAATAAACGCCGAAAAGCGACTCCAGTAAAAGTTCAAATGGGATTTAGCTTGTTTAGGGGTAGTTCTTCGACCCAGGGGGTTGCTATGACTCTGATTCCGGGGGGGATTATCCAAGCAATTAGCATAAGCAGCCTGCATATCGATTGTGATAAAAGCTTTTTGCGAACTGAAAAAGCTTAAAGAAACTCAGGAACTAACTTCTATTCGACGAGAATTTCATGTTTGTATTGATATTGCTGCTGCTTCTAAGCCACTTTTCACCTAACATTGCTTCTTTCTGCGAATCTTTAACCCATAACAGACCACTGTTAACCGGACAGATTGAGTTGCATGCAACATGTTGGCCGCGGTTCGATGCCTCGAGCTCGCAGCGAAATGGTAAACAAATGAGACCTATGGGTTGGCTAGTGGGGGTCGGTCCAAGCCCATTGTTTCACATGGGCCACAGAATAGGACAGAATTTGGCGACACAAAACTGCACAATTAATTTGCAACAAATGTCGGGCATTAAACAATCACACAATAATCGCGTTTGGCTGTTGGAAAATGGAAAATTGAAAATGAAAATTGTAATTGTAATTACACACCCCCCGACTCTGTTGTGGCTCCATCCAAAAAATTCGATACAGTTTTCTTGGGCGCCGTTGAGCGAAAATTAAATTTTGAACTGAGCAAATGTTGCATATTTGATGATTGGGTTAACCCAATTTCCACCCGTTTTTCCCCCATCGACGTGAGCCCCTGTGTGTATATTTAATTAGTGTGCACACACACTCACACTCGCACACACTCGTCCGGGTGGGCGCAGAGGTGCGGCGGGCGTGGCTGAGCTCCTAGCAAAGGTAAACACAAAAGCGAGAACCCAAAACTACCAGGGCCCAAAGTAAATTTCTTGCTAATTAAAATCCAAATATTAATTTTAAAATGCAACCCAGCACAGTGGATAAAAAATGTGGAAGAACGACCGATGGCAAAGGAGAAATGCGGGGGACAGGAGGAGCATTGATGGAGCACCTAGTATAGACTCTTTATATCTTTAAAAAATGAGCACGGAAAAAATGTTTTATATTTGATATTATTGATAGTGGATGAAAGAGCTAAGTAGGGCTGGTTTAAATTATTTGCTGTATTCTTTAGCAATGAAAGTTTATAAAAGATTCAATTGAATTAAATGGGGTTATAAAAATGTAGTGAGTAGTAGTGGTAAATGATGTAACTTAATACCGAATTGAACAGAATGTGGTGCTCAATTAATAGAGTACTATTGTCTTCATTTGCACTCTGGCACGCTCTATAGAATTTGCATGTGTTACTTTTTTGACAGTGTACCGTAAGCTTTGTGTGATTTTGCCTCCAGGGATTGGAAAGGGGAAAGGGGCAGGGAAAGTAGGGGAGTGTAAACATCAGGTAGACTTTGAGTACACTTGCACTTGAGACTCCTTCTCTTCTCGTGGGGAAAATGGCAGTGGCTATGGGGGTCCAGAATTCCATCGTCTAAGGGGAAGTTGGAGGGAATTGCAGACTGCCGGGGGCTAACACACACACACATCGATACACTCGCACACATACACCGGTGTACAATAACAATTGCTAGCTAAACCTTTGGACAATTCAGGTGGAGGCCGACGAAGAAAGGAGACGAATCAACATAAAACACAAAAATAATACAGGGACATAATAATGATATAGGTAGAAGCAAACCGGACGAAAAACGTACTAAATCAAGTGGGGACGATTGAACGGTAAAGAACGATTGAAGTTCAAGTTGACTAGGTGCTCGTACAGCACTTCAAATCAAATATTTTGAAGACTAAATCGCAAAATATTCAAACAGTAGGTTGAGCAGAGTAATATGCATAGCCATAATACAAATTCAAAACTTTGAATCCGTAATTCCCCCGGAAACGCATTTAGCCATTATTTGCTTCTTGCTCCTTTTGTCCATTTCACTCCGCATAAACGAAGCGAGAGTTTTGAAAAAACGACAAAAGTGTTAATCAATGAGGAAAATCTATTAACACTTCTTATCCATAGTGCTCCATCGAACAAGCGAAAAGACATGTTGCTAGCAAACTGGCCTGAGTTCGAGTTGGAGTTGGAGCTGAAGTGGCAGTTAACGCTCCCCTTGTGATCGGCGATCATATGAAAAGAGCGAGATGGATGTATAAAGGCTAGAGGGAGAATCAAATCACATTTCAATCCCAGAAGAAATCAAAGTTTTGTATGCCTATGCCAAGAGATTTACAGTTTGTGCGTGCCGAAAATGTTAATGAATTTGGCTATGCTACATTGGATTTGCCGCAAATCGCGTATAAAAATATATTCAAATCAAGTGGCACTGAAAAAATAACATCGAACAATTCTGTTTGCACTAACATTCTTTTTTTTTTAAATGTCACAAACTAAAACAAAATTTGATGCATCATGAAATAGGCAGCAATTGTTTTTGGTTACCAACAAATGAATGACTCGAATACATTTTTGAGATTTTCTGTCAGTGCATGCATGTGATTTGACTGCTGGAAATTATCTATGGGAGGCGATTCCAATTGCTTTTGACCCAAAAAATGGAAAATGTTTTTGTCTTCCGTAATTTCTGTGGTTCTTGCTAATTGTGTGGGCAAACAGTTGACGGCCACATGGATTCGCCATGGGAAGAATGGTACGGATTATCGGGCACATCGGGCAATCGGACTTAGAATCTGTATCTCTTCGTTTGGGGTTCTACGTCGAAATCAATGGTAATATTTCAAAATGTCAGCCCAGCTCGCTTGGCCACAGGTGTGAGCCACAAGACTTGAACAGCCCAACAAGTCGTTTTCTGGAGGGGACTTGCCACTTGGGCAGAGGCGGCTCATTTAGGAGGGGCTTCGGGGTGTGCGTCAAGGGGCCCGATGCAGCATCATTCGCAACATCAGAAGCAACAGCAGCGGCAGCAGCAGCAGCAGCAGCAGCAGCTGCTCCATAAAACCCATTATACCCAATCATCATCAGGCGAGCGACTCGGGTTCGGGTTCAGGTCCCCACAATCGGGATCGTTTCCATGCACTTCGCAAAACGAGGGGTAACAGGGAATTGTAAACAATGTGTTTTATGAGCTGCAAAATGCAAGCATACGAATCATTTCGGTATTTTCTCTGAGTGCATTTCGGACAAGCGCAATTTTATGCAAAGAAATCACTTTTCATACGTTGCAATCGTTCGCATATGAAAGCCAGTTCACGAAGGACAGACAAGGACCGCCAAACGGAAGGATAAGTGAGGGTGCGAGGGAGACGGAGGGGCAACTGGTTTATGCGATAACTAAACTTTTTAAAGGAGAAGCGGCAACAGACTGGCCGATAGGGGCGCATATTTGCTGCAAGCCATACAAATACACGGCACAAAACACCGAACAAAAAACACAAGGAGGGACCAAGCGATGTTGTTGCAGTGCTTCAATTTGCAGACGTGTGGTTGCCGCCAGGAATGTCAAAGTAGCTAGTTTCACGTCATAACTGGCTTTCAATCGGCACTATCCAACTATCAACACGGTTTTTGGCTTTCCAAAACTCGAATCCCTGATTCAGCAATCTTTGCATCGTGTACTTAAGTCTAGTCTTATATTATATTTTGGTTCTTGCGAGACATAGTAAATAAAATATTTAGTTTTGGGGCGATCAATAATGCTACACACATGCCATCACTGATTACTTTGTGTGATTTGTATCGTTTACAGGCTGTGTTAGTGGGAAAAGAGTTGCCTCGCATAATAATGCTCACTAAAGTTCAAAGTTTACACTTTTCGTCTCAGAGTGCAATGTGAGGGAGTGAGACAGTAGCTGCTGGTGCGCCCTCTCGCTCCCACTCGGTGATCGCACGACATTCGCCTGCTGTGCGCGTGCGCAGCCTTCTGTTTCTTACCTGTGATTTTTTTTTCCAGATTTTTTCGTTTTTTTGTATACTTACTTGCGCGAAAAACGGCAGCCAACTGCCCACACTTCTTTGTTGTTGCTTGCTCTTCTTTATCTGTTTAGTTCTTTACACTTTTTGTGAATAAGTCTCAGATGGAAATTCATTCATAAAAAATGAACACACTCAAGTGCACTTGCCTGTTGTACTTGGGAGCTCATTTTTGTTTTATTCGCTGGACTTTTACGACTAGTTCTAGATATCAGCAAACGCATTTGTTGAATTCCATAAACGAATTGGGCGAACTTTAAGTTGGGTTGTATTTAAATTGATTGGATTTTATTGCACTATGTCTTGTCTTGTCTTGTGGATTTTAAAAGAAACAATCACTGGTCAAAACTAAACTCAAAGGTATGTAAATTTAATGTGTGTTATGTTTTTCTTTCGCCCTAATTGTTTAGCTGGTCTGCTTCAAGTCAAATTGAAATTAATTAATCATTACTTCTTTATGTGGAATAAGACACATTCCTTGGCTGCAAATAATTCCCAAAACCATTTCAACACTGCCCTTTAATCAGCCCAGAAGATGCGTAATAGCCTCGTCAAACATTCCGGAAAGTAAATTAGCAAACGCAGTCCATAAAAATATTTCATTCGCTTGATGTAAATACCAAAAAACAAAACAAAAAAAAAAGATGTAAAAGGAAAACATTTGTTGTATGCCCGACTTTTTTTTCTGTGCTCATGTTTTTCTTCTCGATGTGTGTGTTTCGTATTTTTTTCCTTGTGTTCATAAGCATATTTCTAATTTGGTGTATAAAGCGGCAATAACAACAACTATGAACAACCAACTGACACGTGTAAAATTGTTCGCTTGTTAATATTGTTTGTGGTGGTTCCTGTTGTTGTAGTCGGTGTAGTTGTTGCTGCTGTCATGTTTTTGTCCGTGGCAAAACTTTCACTTGATTTGGCATTTTTGTGGCGCCCAAGTAATTTCCACTGCTCCGAACATGGGAAACAAGACAAGCATTACTAACCAACAAAAAATTTAAAATAAATGCCAGGTCAGAAAATCGCTAGAGGCGTGAGCAATTTTTTTTTTAGTACTCTTAAAGTTAATAATATAACTACAAAGGCTTGAGTCTGTATATCGCAAGAAGTTATGAATTAAACCTATGTATTTGTATTAATGTCTGACTCCCTATATATAGTTCTTTCCATTCAAGAATTAAAATCCGAAAATTTAAGGCGAAGCGAATTTGCACAGAATTTGGCACAGGCTCTGTACTTTGTTTAATGTGAAAAGTGTGGCGAGGGCGAAAACGGAAAACAGCAACACTCCATTAGTGGAAAAATATCCGCCCACAAAATAGATCACACAAGGAAGACGCGTAGGCGGAAATAAAAGGAGTCGGGTTGCCGAGGGGAAATTTTATGACCATTTTCCCATAAAAATTGCTGTAACAAAACAACAGAAACGCATTTGTTACCGCTCCAGAAAATGCCACCCTCCCCGCCCCCTTGGTTTTAGAGGCTGCAGCGGCGCCTCTTTTATGTCAAGTCAAAGGCCAAAAGGCGAGCACATAAAACGAAGGGAGATGGCGATATGCCGAGTGTCAGCGAGGGCGGACTCGAAAGTTTACATTACAATTTAGATTTAAAACAATCATTTTTTTTTCTGACAAATTTTAATTTTAATTCAGGACCATGTGAAATATAGACATGTGACAGTTAATTTATTTATAAGTTTGAATTAAGGTGTAGCGCTACTTCTGAAAAACACCCCGTTTTCAATTCCCCATGGGGACAAGAAAGATAGTCAATCACAAAACACAAATTCGATTAAGTTGTTTAAAAACAATTTTTATTTATTACCCACGCGTTTTATTTGGTCGTTGCCGTTATTGTTGTGGTTTCTTATCGATGGGGTACCCACTTTTCTACCCACTCCCAAAGACACAACCTTAAGGATTTTCCCGATTTTCCGACTCCGATTTTCCAGCGGAAATGCAAAGTATCTATCGGCTCTTTTTAGGTTGGCCTAGAGCTCGTTTCATTATTTGTAAATTAGCCGACCGCCCTGACGCTTGATAAAAATCTGTGATATTTGAGGGAAATCCTAGGGGACGGGGGGATAAATGGAAAAACGAGAAAATTGGGCAACGAAAAAGAATTCGGAATGGATGACAATGACACGCCAACTCAGGTAGCTAATCTATGTCCAAGAAATGGGGGAATGGGAAACGATAGTAGAAAATAGAAACTACTTAGCATATCAATTTAGACCACAAGAAACTATGGAAGGAACCCGAATATGTCACATGGCCGCACAAAATGGAGGGAGGGCACGAAGGGATGTATGTGGAGGGATAATGAAGGCGACAGACAAATTGCCTCGAAGGGTCAGATCCTGCTCTAATATCCTAATTGACGACCCTGAAAATGAATGAAATACTGATACCGAACCGAAACTGAAACCGGGAAACCCGATACTGTGACTAAATCTGTTTGGCGAATTTTTATCGGGGTGGCAATGGTAAGCCTAATGTCAAAGGTCAGTTTCGAGCGCATGCCGCGCACATACATGAATGTCTATAAATAAGATAGGATAATATGGATTTCGGATTTTGGGGTGCGGGTGCGGGTTATCTATCAAACAAAGCCTAATTGGGGGAGGAAATTTTTAGGGGTAACTAGGTAAATAGAAAGAGGGTTTATTTCCAGAATTGATTGATGGAACTCTATATTTATATCACTTATTTGCTATGAGAGTTCAACCAATTTTGTTCAGTGAGCAGCACTAAAGAAAATCAGCGTTGAAAGCAGATATATAATAAGTAATCCCAGCGTTTTGGATTTGTTAATTGTTTAATTTTTTATTGATTGATTTTAACTGTGTAATTTTCAATTAAATTGAAGAGCGTCTTAAGTCACTGATTTATTCCAGTGCACGTTCCTAGCATTGACTACATTTATCACTGGTTAAAGAGCATCAGACAGATAAGACTTGGGCTTTTGAATGGGATACACTCTGAATGGGTTATTTATCCAGCCGGTCCAATGAGAACTGATAGTCCTCATTTGGCCCCAAGATGGATTCGTAATGAAAATGCCTAAAACTCGCTCGGGTCCATTACTTATTGTGCCGACTCATCGGATACGCCTGGGGAATCGAGAACAACAATGGGCGAAAATGGCAAAAAAGGATGTGGAATGCGAGGAAAAGTCGGGCAGGAAATTTTCTTCTGCGCTGGCTTAGTTTCCTTTTTCCGCCTTTGCGGGGCGGCCACTTAACGACAAATGCGAATCATTTTAAATTGTCTGGTTACTGGGAAAAATAAGGGACTCGCATGTGGGCTCTAAATCCGATTCGATTCGATAAAATCAGAGTGGCCAAAAGGTCACACATTCTGGCTGAAGAGGTCGCCTTATCTATCTGTGACTATATACAGCATTCGAAATATTGGTCCGAATGTGGAATGTCATACCTCGTTGTGTTCGTAATTAAATTTCCAATCAAACTATGTTTTAAAAAAAAAACATTTTTTTTCACATTTTTTGCAATTTTTGATGATGTTACCCCTTACAAAAAATGCAAAAATTTGGCCAAAAATGATTATAACAAAGTCGGTCAAAATGTGATTTGGTTAGTTAGTATTGGTAATTGGATGTACAAAAATATAATTCTTTTAACTTTCTGACCATTTTAAGCCAAGTTAGACAGCAAATACCAATCGTAAATATTGAATTTTTGGTTAAAAATCGTTTTTCTGTTTTTTTGCGAATATTTATATTTGCAACATTAAAACATAGGTAACATTCAACGCAAAACATTAAACATATCAAAAGTTATTTTTTCGACATTGTAACTTACTTAATTTACATAATTTTACATAATTAATATAATGTAAAATAAAATTTCGTCCACCAATATTTGTGATTCCCAATCAGTTCTGACTCAATCCTCATGGGATAGACGCTCTGACAGCTCATAGATCTGTTGACCGGAAGTTATGATGTGATAGGAAAAGTAGTAGTTTGTGTGTCGGTGTGTGTGATTGTGGTTCCAGAAGCCACGTGGGTATCCCGTCGTCACTCTGGATGCATTGCATCATGGACCTGTCCAGGTACATATGTTCCACACTTAGGAGGTAGTTTATTAAATTATTTAATTAATAAAAAATAAATATTATTTAATAAACCTACATATTAAATGATTAAAATACAAATATACTTATTCATACTTATTATATATATACTTATTTAAATTTTGAAGAAATTGTTTTTCTGTTTTTTGCGAATATTATTATCAGTATTTTGATCACAGCATTCGAAATATTGGTCCGAATATGGAATGTCATACCTCGCTGAGTTCGTAATTAAATTTCCAATCGAACTGTTTTCAAACAAAATTTTTTCACATTTCTTGCAATTTTTAATTATGTTACCGCTTACAAAAAATGCGAAAATTTGCCCAACAATTATTTTAACAAAGTTGTTCAAAAAGTGATGTGGTTGGCTAGTATTGGTAATTAGGAGTACAAAAATGTAATTCTTTTAACTTTCTGACCATTTTTATATGTTTTATGGTACTTGTACTGCATGTACGGATTCGTCGCTTCAATAAAACTAAATTACTAAAAATCTGCACGAAGTGGGCCTATGAAAATGGCCACCATTTCTAGTAAAAAGGCAAGCTCATAAGTACAACATATTTTTGGATATATTTTTCAAATGAATTTTTTTTGAATGACTACTGAAAGAGCATTATGAATAGATAACTTTGGAATTTGGAATTATATACAGTAAGCATTATTGCGCTTAAAACCATGTTGGCCAAACACTTCGTAAAGTCATTTCTCGTACATGCAACTCGCTTAGAAAGTCTCAGTCCAGTGAATGCCGAGCTGCCAAGAAAAGGTTTCTTATATCATTTTCTTCGGTTTGTTTTGGTGCAATTAAAACAATTTGCAATGTTATAATTAAGCATTTGACTCACTCTCGACCATGTCAAACAAAAAGCTGACAGTGCCACATGCATATTATTTTTTTTATATACATTTCTACCTCTTTTTGCCCGATTCATTAAGGGGAGCGGGTCTTCTAGAGTGGGCCGCAGGCCATGGCTCGACTTCTTGCAAGTTCCCCGAGTTTCTTGCAATCGGGGGGCCACAAAGTGGATTGGATTGAATTGAATTGGATTGGATCGTACTCGACTAGACCGCAGAACTTGAGATGGATTTTCGAGTGACCTTTTGCATTAATTGTCCAGCGGCCAGCGTCCAATGTCCATTGGCCAATGCCAGATCTTTGCCAGGTTAAAGACACATTATTTTCGCATTTGAAACGATTCGTTTCGTTCGTTTTCGTTTTGATTTCGATATTGGCGTCGATTTCGTGTGGGCGTATGTTTTCCCTACCTCTTGTTTTCATATAGATATTTCTTTTAAATGATCTCGCTGGCTGGACATAATTTTTCATTTGACGCACCAGCAAAATGTTAATAGTCGACGCCAATGAATGGGCTTTAAATATATAAAGGGGCTTACTTTTAACCAAAGGGGGTCATGATTTATTATTAAAACAGGTTAAAGCTTATTTATTTAAGCAGTTCATACTTCCACAATTACGTTTCAAGTGATTTAATAATTGCAATTTGAATGTTTGGCACAGGAAATACAAAGGTCAAGTAACAATGATTTATTTTACTTTATTATTGCTTAGGTTTTCACTGGAGGAACCCCTCCGTCTGTACCTTCTGCAGACGCCCCTGATCCATCAACTAAATACGGAGCCAAAGCGATCTATCTAACCGACCTGACTGGCATTTGTTTGGGCGTTACGATATTTCTCGATATTGTGTCTGCCGTTGCTGCTGTAGTTTATGTAAAACTAAAGTGAAAAATTTACATAAATTACAACAAAAGACGCCAGACGTCGGGCGAATGTGGATTTTTGAGGCGCCAAAGCAATCGGCTGAATAATAATCAATATAATAATGGGCCGGGGTTTAACATCGGACAATAAGCTTCTGATTTGTGTGAAGTTCCAGCGCGCTCGCCTTATGCAAATTCATTACCAATAATCGTAAATAATGAGACCACGAGCAGATCGTCTCGACCCGGGGAGTATTGGCCCCTTTTCGCAGATCTTGTGGATCGTTTTGTGTGTGATTCTCCTCACGAAGATTTGTTCCCCGAGTTTCCATCTATCCATCTTTCTGTCTTCAATCTCCCAACTTCACCCAGCTTTCAGTTGCTTCGTTTAATTTGCCTCTCCGACTCTCCGGTTGTGTGTAGAATATCAATTACTTATGCTAAACACCTGCTGCATCGGAATGCACTCCTCTAAACCGGGCCTAAACACACACCAGTCCACAAATGCACCGACACACCAGCTCAAAGCAACACAGTCAAAGCAACACACAATCACACACGTGCAGTCGAGTTTGTGCCTTAAGTCTTTCGTTACTTCTCCTTCTTGGCCAGTTTTTTAATGGCCTTGCGAGTGATCAGGCGTCAATGGGTTAACTTGAATATTTCATTCAATATGTCTCGGTTTTTAGGAAGTGGTTTTTAAAGAAAAGTTTGCGAAATTTGTTGTTTTACAAAATTATTAAGTATCGAACTGCATTACAAATGTATGTATTGAATTTCGTAATTAAATCAAAGCAAAGAAGGGTAACCAAAGTTCGGCCATGTCACACATATTTCTGTTTTCTTGTTGTTTTCTTGCGCTTGGCCATTCAGTTTGCATCAACACGCCGTTTTGTGTAAAGCAGACCCAACCCCAAACATCGACTTCGTGATCGGGGCTCCTCATCGATTTGACTTCTTTTTTATTCTTATTTTTAGCTTGCATTCCCCCAGTGATTTTTGCCTCATATCTATCCGCACTTTTTGCACTGAGATACTAAGCAGAAAGGTAGAAACAAAAAGATAACTTGTTACAATTAATTAACTGCTGTATCAATTAAATATTTATTCGCTCCATTTCTCCGGTGCGGCGCTTTCGATTCCCCAAGGAATCGATCGTCCATATAGGTGTATACGTCTGTACATATATATTATGATGATAATCCTTGAATCGATAAAAACTCAATTAATGTTCGCTCATAAAGAAAAGACGAACAGCTGGCGGAGACCACCGAAAAGCCATAAGGTGTCGAAGAAGCTTCCGATAAAGGTCTGCCGCCACGATGGTAGTTGCACCCATTAAGTTCTTATTTTATGATCAAAACGATCCAAACCGATCCGAGATCAAAAGAAAAACCTATTTAATTGTCAAATCAGCATGGATATTTTACGATGTCGAAAGGGGACATTTTGTGTACCAAGGTATTTTTATGATTACAAAAGATATTAAAAGAAATTTCTTTAGTGCAAAATAGAATCTAGAGTTGATACAGAAGAAACTTTGTGAGTAGGGTTTAAATATTAAGACAGTCGCAAACTTAGGGAAGTGTCATGTCAATTAACCG